>NC_090328.1:123537726-124219601 GCF_035084215.1 Heptranchias perlo | reverse complement strand
CTTTGTGTCGTCTGCAAACTTGGAAATGTTACATTTAGTTCCCTCATCCAAATCATTGCTATATATTGTGAATAGCTGGGCCCAAGCACTGATCCCTGCTGTACCCCACTAGTCACTGCCTGCCACCCGGAAAAAGACCTGTTTATTCCTGCTCTCTGTTTCCTGTCTGCCAACCAATTCTCAATCCATGCCAGTATATTCCCCCCAATCCCATGTGCTTTAAGTTTGCACACTAACCTCTTGTGTGGGACCTTATCAAAAGCCTTCTGAAAATCCAAGTACACCACATCCACTGGTTCTCCCCTATCTATTCTACTAGTTACATCCTCAAAAAACTCCAGTAGATTTGTTAAGAATGATTTCCCTTTCATAAACCCATGCTGACTTTGTCCAATCCTGTTAATGCCCTCCAAGTATTCTGTTATCACATCTTTTATAATAAACTCTAGCATTTTCCCCACTGTTGGGCTAACTGGTCTGTAATTCCCTGTTTTTTCTCTCCCTCCTTTTTTAAATAGTGGGGTTACATTTGCCACCCTCCAATCTGTAGGAACTGTTCCAGAGTCTATAGAATTTTGGAAGATGATCACCAATGCATCCATTATTTCCAGGGCCACTTCCTTTAGTACTCTGGGATGTAGATTATCAGGCCCTGGGGATTTGTCAGCCTTTATCCCCATTAATTTCCCTAGCACTTTTTTTTGACTAAAACTGGCTTCCTTCAGTTCCTCCCTCTCACTAGACTCTTGGTTCCCTAACATTTCTGGGAGGTTATTTGTGTCCTCCTTTGTGAAGACTAAACCAAAGTATATGTTTAATTCTTCTGCCATTTCTTTGTTCCCCATTATAATTTCCCCCATTTCTGACTGTAAGGGACCTACATTTGTCTTCACTAATCTTTTTCTCTTGACAAATTTATAGAAGCTTTTACAGTCAGTTTTTATGTTCCCTGCTAGTTTACACTCATACTCTATTTTTCCCCTCTTAATCAATCTCTTTGTCCTCCTTTGCTGAATTCTGAACTGCTCCGAATCCTCAGGCTTGCCGCTTTTTCTAGCAATTTTATATTCCTACTCTTTGGATTTAATACTATCCCTAATTTCTTTTGTAAGCCACGGTTGAGCCACCTTTCCTGTTTTATTTTTGCGCCAGACAGGAATGAATAATTGTTGTAATTCCTTCACATGTTCTTTACATATTAGCCATTGCCTATCCACCGTCATCCCTTTTAGTAAAGTTCCCCGATCTATCACAGCCAACTCGCCTTATACTTTCGTAATTTCCTTTATTTAGATTCAGGACCCTAGTTTTGGATTCGACTACTTCACTCTCCATCTTAATGAGGAATTCTATCATGTTATGGTCGCTCTTCCTTAAGGGACCCCGCACAACAAGATTGTTAATTAATCCTCTCGCATTGCACAATACCCAATCTAGGATCGCCTGTTCTCTAGTTGGTTCCTCAACGTATTGGTCTAGAAATCCATCACGTATACACTCCAGGAATTCTTCCCCCACAGTATTATATAATCATAGAATCATAGAATCATAGAAGTTACAACATGGAAACAGGCCCTTCGGCCCAACATGTCCATGTCGCCCAGTTTATACCACTAAGCTAGTCCCAATTGCCTGCACTTGGCCCATATCCCTCTATACCCATCTTACCCATGTAACTGTCCAAATGCTTTTTAAAAGACAAAATTGTACCCGCCTCTACTACTGCCTCTGGCAGCTCGTTCCAGACACTCACCACCCTTTCAGTGAAAAAATTGCCCCTCTGGACCCTTTTGTACCTCTCCCCTCTCACCTTAAATCTATGTCCCCTCGTTGTAGACTCCCCTACCATTGGGAAAAGATTTTGACTATCTACGTTATCTATGCCCCTCATTATTTTATAGACTTCTATAAGATCACCCCTTAACCTCCTACTCTCCAGGGAAAAAAGTCCCAGTCTATCTAACCTCTCCCTATAAGTCAAACCATCAAGTCCCGGTAGCATCCTAGTAAATCTTTTCTGCACTCTTTCTAATTTAATACTATCCTTTCTATAATAGGGTGACCAGAACTGTACACAGTATTCCAAGTGTGGCCTTACTAATGTCCTGTACAACTTCAACAAGACATCCCAACTCCTGTATTCAATGTTCTGACCAATGAAACCAAGCATGCCGAATGCCTTCTTCACCACCCTATCCACCTGTGACTCCACTTTCAAGGAGCTATGAACCTGTACTCCTAGATCTCTTTGTTCTATAACTCTCCCCAACGCCCTACCATTAACGGAGTAGGTCCTGGCCCAATTCGATCTACCAAA
This sequence comes from Heptranchias perlo, assembly GCF_035084215.1. Lineage (NCBI taxonomy): Eukaryota > Metazoa > Chordata > Chondrichthyes > Hexanchiformes > Hexanchidae > Heptranchias > Heptranchias perlo. The sequence goes on along the minus strand of NC_090328.1, from coordinate 124,217,284 downwards.
ATGCATCACCTCACATTTATCTAAATTAAACTCCATCTGCCATTCATTGGCCCACTGGCCCAATTCATCAAGGTCCCGTTGCAATCCTAGATAACCTTCTTCACTGTCCACAATGCCACCAATCTTGGTGTCGTCTGCAAACTTACTAACCATGCCTCCTAAATTCTCATCCAAATCATTAATATAAATAACAAATAACAGCGGACCCAGCATCGATCCCTGAGGCACACCGCTGGACACAGGCCTCCAGTTTGAAAAACAACCCTCTACAACCACCCTCTGTCTTCTGTCGTCAATCCAATTTTGTATCCAATTGGCTACCTCACCTTGGATCCCATGAGATTTAACCTTATATAACAACCTACCATGCGGTACCTTGTCAAAGGCTTTGCTGAAGTCCATGTAGACCACGTCTACTGCACAGCCCTCATCTATCTTCTTGGTTACCCCTTCAAAAAACTCAATCAAATTCGTGAGACATGATTTTCCTCTCACAAAACCATGCTGACTGTTCCTAATCAGTCCCTGCCTCTCCAAATGCCTGTAGATCCTGTCCCTCAGAATACCCTCTAACAACTTACCCACTACAGGGTCACCGGTCTGTAGTTCCCAGGCTTTTCCCTGCCGCCCTTCTTAAACAAAGGTACAACATTTGCTACCCTCCAATCTTCAGGCACCTCACCTGTAGCTTTCGATGATTCAAATATCTCTGCTAGGGGACCCGCTATTTCCTCCCTAACCTCCCATAACGTCCTGGGATACATTTCATCAGGTCCCGGAGATTTATCTACCTTGATGCGCGTTAAGACTTCCAGCACCTCCCTCTCTGTAATATGTACACTTCTCAAGACATCACTATTTATTTCTCCAAGTTCCCTAACACCCATGCCTTTCTCAACCGTAAATACCGATGTGAAATATTCATTCAGGATCTCACCCCTCTCTTGTGGTTCCGCACATAGATGACCTTGTTGATCCTTAAGAGGCCCTACTCTCTCCCTAGTTACTCTTTTGCCCTTTATGTATTTGTAGAAGCTCTTTGGATTCTCCTTTGCCTTATCTGCCAAAGCAATCTCTTGTCCCCTTTTTGCCCTCCTGATTTCTCTCTTAACTCTACTCCGGCAATCTCTATACTCTTCAAGGGAATCCACTTGATCCCAGTTGCCTATGCATGTTATATGCCTGCTTCTTCTTTTTGACTAGGGCCTCAATCTCCCGAGTCATCCAAGGTTCCCTACTTCTACCAGCCTTGCCCTTCACTTTATAAGGAATGTGCTTACCCTGAACCCTGGTTAACACACTTTTGAAAGCCTCCCACTTCCCAGACGTCCCTTTGCCTGCCAACAGACTCTCCCAATCAACTTCTGAAAGTTCCTGTCTAATACCATCAAAATTGGCCTTTCCCCAATTTAGAATTTTAACTTTTGGGCCAGACCTATCATTCTCCATAGCTATCTTAAAACTAATGGAATTATGATCACTGGTCCCAAAGTGATCCCTCACTAACACTTCTGTCACCTGCCCTTCCTTATTTCCGAAGAGGAGGTCAAGTTTTGCCCCCTCTCTAGTCGGGCCATCCACATACTGAATGAGAAATTCCTCCTGAATACACTCAACAAATTTCTCTCCATCCAAGCCCCTAATGCTATGGCTGTCCCAGTCAATGTTGGGAAAGTTAAAGTCCCCTACTATTACCACCCTATTTTTCTTGCAGCTGTCTGTAATCTCCTTACATATTTGCTCCTCAATTTCCTGTTGACTATTTGGGGGTTTGTAGTACAATCCTATCAAAGTGATCTCTCCCTTCTTATTTTTCAGTTCTACCCATATAGACTCAGTGGGAGAACCCTCGGATATATCCCCTCTCACTACTGCCGTGATGTTCTCCCTAATCAAGAACGCAACTCCTCCTCCTCTCTTACCTCCTGCTCTATCTTTCCTATAGCATCTGTACCCTGGAACATTGAGCTGCCAGTCCTGCCCCTCCCTTAGCCATGTTTCAGTAATAGCTATAACATCCCAGTCCCATGTACCCATCCATGCCCTGAGTTCATCTGCCTTGCCCATCAGACTTCTTGCATTGAAATAAATGCAGTTTAATCTAGACTTCCCTTGGTCTTTGCCCTGCTTTCTCAGACCATCTGTCCGGTCATGTTCTGTACACTCTCCCTTACTGCCTTTTGTTTCTGTCACCACTTTACTTCCCACTGACTTCCTGCATCGGTTCCCATCCCCCTGCCACATTAGTTTAAACCCTCCCCAATTGCTAATTTGGTTTGACCAATCTATATGTAGATTAAAGTCACCCATGATTATAGTTGTACCCTTCTTGCATGCGTCTCTAAATTCCTGTTTAATGCCCTCCACTACATCTCCACTACTGTTTGGGGGCATATAGACAACCCCCACCAACGTTTTCTGCCCCTTGGTGTTTCTTAGCTCCACCCATACAGATAGGGTAGATGTAGATAAGATGTTTCCACTTGTGGGGGAGTCCTAAACCAGGGGCCATAAATATAAGATAGTCACTAATAAAACGAATAAGGAATTCAGGAGAAACTTCTTTACCCAAAGAGTGGTTAGAATGTGAAACTCCCTACCACATGGAGTAGTTGAGGCGAATATCATAGATGCATTTAAGGGGAAGCTAGATAAGCACATGAGGAAGAAAGGATTAGAAGGATATGCTGATAGGGTTAGGTGAAGAGAGGTGGGAGGAGGCTCGTGTGGAGCATAAACACTGGCATGGATCAGTTGGGCCAAATGGCCTGTTTCTGTGCTGTAATATTCGATGTAATTGTCAATACCACTATATTTAGTGCTCCTGGCAATTTGCCTTTCTTGTTCATTCTCAGCTCCGTACACACTGGCTGATACATTGGGGCTAAATTCGTTCTGGCCTGTTTTCAGGCGCTTAACTTCTGGTGAGCTTCCAGCATGCACCCGAACCGCGAAGCACAAGAACAATCCTAAATTGTTTCTCGAGCCTCATTGTAAGAATTTGGTTGAACCATCGGCGCCTGTCACGTCTCCAGAAGCAGCGCTCCCATGTGGCCGAATGGAATTTGGGCCACTTGTCTCACTGGCAGCAGACCTTAGGTGAGTCCTGGTGGTGGTGGAGTGTTGGTGATGGTGGGGGGGTGGGGTGAGAGTGAAGGAGAATGGGAGGGCCGACGGAGGCCTGCAGTAGTACTGTAGAGCCATGAGAAGCATTCCTGCTGCCCCCTCCCCCCCGGCTCCAGAATAAGGTAAGTATGAAAAAGAAAGCTTCAGCAGTCCCTTTAAGGGCCACTGATTAGGCCGCATGTAAATCAAATAACGCTGAGCAAATCAGGCTTGGCTCCTGCTCCACTCCAGGCAGATGAATTTTGTGGATGGGTCCTGAAATATTGAAATTAAGCTTATGTTCGTTTCAGGCAGCTGCCAGGGCTGTGTAGAAAAAGGCCCCGATGAATTCAAAAGTGGCCTAAATGCACGCATAGATCGGGCGCAGGCTGTCCCACTCCTAAATTCATTATTTTACACCCTATTTACTACTGTAAAATGGGCACAACAATGTCGAATTCATGGCCCATTGTTTTATATCCCTATCACGCACTGTATTGAAATCTATGCTCACTGCAGTCACCCATTCTAACAGGTTATTTTCCAAGACCTCAAAACCATGGAACTCCTTATCTCAGTCTATGATCTTTAGACTTTTCAAATCCAAGCCTGGCATCATCTTATCACTAATTCCCCATTTATCTTGCCTTTTCTATTTCTCATTCAATTATGGTGGTCCTGAACTATGGACATTGTATATCCATAGTAACCTTCACCTTGGTTTCTCAAAATTAAAAACACAATCCCCTGTTCCTTCAAAATACAAACTCCTTGGCTTCTCTGCACTTCGCTTCCATGATACAAACTCCCTGCCCCTTCCACAGTACAAACTTCCTACTCCTTCACAGGACAAAGCCATCCCTCAATCTGCAATATACTCTCTGCTCCTTCACATGACAAGCTCCCCCTTGGATCCACAATACAGACTCCCTGGTCCTTTACATTACAAACTACCTACTCCTTCCACAATATAAAGCCATCCCTCAGTCTGTAATATACTCCCTGCTCCTTTGCAATACCCTTGATCCACAATACAGATTCACTGCCCCTTCAGAAACTGCAGTTACGATGGTCAGCGTTGCCTCTTCACAGTTCTTCATGTTTATTTATATTTCATTTGAAAACAGGTTTACAACAGCCACACCCTTGTAGTAATGGAAATATCATCTTGAGTTTTAATTAGAGTCATGCCTAAGTCTGCAGAGGGTTGCTGCAGAATTTCTGAGTTATTGCATATATTTATTTCTCAAAAGGTTATTGGAGAGCTGCAGAGCCAGGTAAGGCTTAAACAGCTTGAAATCATTGTATAGATGTAAAAATAGAGAAAGAAGAACACATAATACATTCATCTGTAGCTATATGGTCCTTGAGAAAAAAAAATCACCAGAGATTATCCTCCATGGTCTCGTTATATTATTGGTGCATTGCACTGCCTTCTCCAGCTATCTCCTGGGTGCACACTCTGTGGTAAACATTAAAAGAATTCTGTGGTAAATCATACTCATACCAGTTCCTAGGATGTTTGATAAAAGCTGGTTAAATAAGCGCAGTCACTGATCTAAAGGATAATGGAAGACTTTTGGTCATGTCTTCTAATTATACAACGCGATGACATCATTAACACCCAAAAAATATAAGGGCCGATTTTAGCTCTTGGCGGGAACGTGCAGGCTGAGACGGAGGGGGAACGGCAAACTGTGCGGCCCTTTGCAGTGTGAGGCCGGGGTGATTTTAACTTCCGGGTCTCATCTGCATGGGCCCTGTCAGTCTCCTGACTGAACCCGGCGAGAAGCGATAGTCGGCTGGCAGGCGGGATGAGCACATCAGGTGGCAGGAAACCACCGATGGGGACCTGATCAAGTTGAGGGGGATGGTTCAGATGGCATTGTGGCCGGGGGGGGAGGAGTAGGAAAGCCTGGAACAGGGGAGGCCCAACATACCTTTGTGGGGCCCGGAGGAGGACTCCTGGTCCACAAGAAAACGAAAAAAAATACGAATGAAAACGGGGGAAAAAAAAACGCAGTCTGCTCCAGATTAGGTTTCAAGAATAGTGACAGCCTGCTGTGCCCTTCGCAACTTTACACTTCAGGAAGGACTAATCTTGGACATGGCTGATGAGGAGGCCCTTGTTCAGTTGGAACCGGAACTGCATGGAGCAGACTATCATGATGAGCTGCACGCAGAGGAGTGCTCAGTGACAGCAGAACACATATCCTCAGTGAAGTCTTCCCTTTTGACACACTCCATCTTTTGGTACTACAGTCTGACCTCCTAGTCCCCCACTTGCAAATAAAAGGACCTTTCCATCAATCCAGGGACACGTTGAGATGCTATATCAATTATTTATTTATTTTTTGATTCATTCTCAGTATGTGGGCATCGCTGGCAAGGCCAGCATTTGTTGCCCATCCCAAGTTGCTCTGAGAAGGCGATGGGGGGGGTGGCAGGACTTCACCCTCAACCATCGCAGACGGTTTGATAGAACAGAGTGGCTTGTTCATTCACTTCAGAAGGCAGTAAAGACTCAACCACGTTTGTTTTGGGAGTGGAGTCACATATAATCCAGACCGAGTAAGGATGGCAGGTTTCCTTCCTTAAAGAACATGAGTGAATTAGTTGGGTTTTAACGATAATCCAACATCTTCGTGTTCACTTTTACTGATACCAGCTTTTTTATTTCCATTTTTTGTTAAACTGAATTTTTAAAAATTCGTTCATGGGATGTGGGCGTCGCTGGCAAGGCCGGCATTTATTGCCCATCCCTAATTGCCCTTGAGAAGGTGGTGGTGAGCCGCCTTCTTGAACCGCTGCAGTCCGTGTGGTGAAGGTTCTCCCACAGTGCCGGTAGGAAGGGAGTTCCAGGATTTTGACCCAGCGATGATGAAGGAATGGCGATATATTTCCAAGTCGGGATGGTGTGTGAATTGGAGGGGAGTGTGCAGGTGGTGTTGTTCCCATGTGCCTGCTGCCCTTGTCCTTCTTGGTAGAGGTCGCGGGTTTGGAGGTGCTATCGAAGAAGCCTTGGCGAGTTGCTGCAGGGCATCCTGTGGATGCTGCACACTGCAACCACGGTGCACCGATGGTGGAGGGAGTAAATGCTTATTGTGGTGGATGGGGTGCCAATCAAGCGGGCTGCTTTGTCCTGGATGGTGTTGAGCTTCTTGAGTGTTGTTGGAACTGCACTCATCGAGGCAAGTGGAGAGTATTCCATCATACTCCTGACTTGTGCCTTGTAAATGGTGGAAAGGCTTTGGGGAGTCAGGATGTGAGTCACTCGCCACAGAAAACCCAACCTCTGACCTGCTCTTGCAGCCACAGTATTTACATGGCTGGTCCAGTTGAGTTTCTAGTCAATGGTGACCCCCAGGATGTTGATGGTGGGGGATTTTGCGATGATAATGTTGTTGAATGTCAAGGGGAGGTGGTTAGATTCTCTCTTGTTGGTGATGGTCATTGCCTGGTTACTTGTCTGGCGCAATTGTTACTTGCCACTTATCATAGAATCATAGAATCATAGAAGTTACAACATGGAAACAGGCCCTTCGGCCCAACATGTCCATGTCGCCCAGTTTATACCACTAAGCTAGTCCCAATTGCCTGCACTTGGCCCATATCCCTCTATACCCATCTTACCCATGTAACTGTCCAAATGCTTTTTAAAAGACAAAATTGTACCCGCCTCTACTACTGCCTCTGGCAGCTCGTTCCAGACACTCACCACCCTTTCAGTGAAAAAATTGCCCCTCTGGACCCTTTTGTACCTCTCCCCTCTCACCTTAAATCTATGTCCCCTCGTTGTAGACTCCCCTACCATTGGGAAAAGATTTTGACTATCTACCTTATCAATGCCCCTCATTATTTTATAGACTTCTATAAGATCACCCCGAAACCTCCTACTCTCCAGTGAAAAAAGTCCCAGTCTATCTAACCTCTCCCTATAAGTCAAACCATCAAGTCCCGGTAGCATCCTAGTAAAACTTTTCTGCACTCTTTCTAGTTTAATACTATCCTTTCTATAATAGGGTGACCAGAACTGTACACAGTATTCCAAGTGTGGCCTTACTAATGTCTTGTACAACTTCAACAAGACATCCCAACTCCTGTATTCAATGTTCTGACCAATGAAACCAAGCATGCCGAATGCCTTCTTCACCACCCTATCCACCTGTGACACCACTTTCAAGGAGCTATGAACCTGTACTCCTAGATCTCTTTGTTCTATAACTCTCCCCAACGCCCTACCATTAACGGAGTAGGTCCTGGCCCGATTCGATCTACCAAAATCCATCACCTCACATTTATCTAAATTAAACTCCATCTGCCATTCATCGGCCCACTGGCCCAATTTATCAAGATCCCGTTGCAATCCTAGATAACCTTCTTCACTGTCCACAATGCCACCAATCTTGGTGTCATCTGCAAATTTACTAACCATGCCTCCTAAATTCTCATCCAAATCATTAATATAAATAACAATTAACAGCGGACCCAGCACCGATCCCTGAGGCACACCGCTGGACACAGGCCTCCAGTTTGAAAAACAACCCTCTACAACCACCCTCTGTCTTCTGTCGTCAATCCAATTTTGTATCCAATTGGCTACCTCACCTTGGATCCCGTGAGATTTAACCTTATGTAACAACCTACCATGCGGTACCTTGTCAAAGGCTTTGCTGAAGTCCATGTCGACAACGTCTACTGCACAGCCCTCATCTATCTTCTTGGTTACCCTTTCAAAAAACTCAATCAAATTCGTGAGACATGATTTTCCTCTCACAAAACCATGCTGACTGTTCCTAATCAGTCCCTGCCTCTCCAAATGCCTGGAGATCCTGTCCCTCAGAATACCCTCTAACAACTTACCCACTACAGATGTCAGGCTCACCAGTCTGTAGTTCCCAGGCTTTTCCCTGCCGCCCTTCTTAAACAAAGGTACAACATTTGCTACCCTCCAATCTTCAGGCACCTCACCTGTAGCTGTCGATGATTCAAATATCTCTGCTAGGGGACCCGCTATTTCCTCCCTAACCTCCCATAACGTCCTGGGATACATTTCATCAGGTCCCGGAGATTTATCTACCTTGATGCGCGTTAAGACTTCCAGCACCTCCCTCTCTGTAATATGTACACTCCTCAAGTCATCACTATTTATTTCCCCAAGTTCCCTAACATCCATGCCTTTCTCAACCGTAAATACCGATGTGAAATATTCATTCAGGATCTCACCCATCTCTTGTGGTTCCGCACATAGATGACCTTGTTGATCCTTAAGAGACCCTACTCTCTCCCTAGTTACTCTTTTGCCCTTTATGTATTTGTAGAAGCTCTTTGGATTCTCCTTTGCCTTATCTGCCAAAGCAATCTCATGTCCCCTTTTTGCCCTCCTGATTTCTCTCTTAACTCTACTCCGGCAATCTCTATACTCTTCAAGGGATCCACTTGATCCCAGCTGCTTATGCATGTCATATGCCTCCTTCTTCTTTTTGACGAGGGCCTCAATCTCCCGAGTCATCCAAGGTTCCCTACTTCTACCAGCCTTGCCCTTCACTTTATAAGGAATGTGCTTACCCTGAACCCTGGTTAACACACTTTTGAAAGCCTCCCACTTACCAGACGTCCCTTTGCCTGCCAACAGACTCTCCCAATCAAGCCTGGATGTTGTCCAGGTCTTGCTGCATGCGGTTCGGATTGCTTCACTATCTGAGGGGTTGCGAATGGAACTGTGCAATCAATCATCAGCGAACATCCCCATTTCTGACCTTTTGATGGAGGGAATGTCATTGATGAAGCAGCTGAAGATGGTTTGGCCTAGGACACTGCCCTGAGGAACTCCTGCAGCAATGTCCTGGGGCTGAGATGATTGGCCTCCAACAACCATTACCATCTTCCTTTGTGCTAGGTATAACTCCAGCCAATGGAGAGTTTTCCCCCTGATTCCCATTGACTTCAATTTTACTGGGACTCCTTCGTGCCACACTTGGTCAAATGCTGCTTTGCTGTCAAGGGCAGTTACTCTCACCTCACCTCTGGAATTCAGCTCTTTTGTCCATGTTTGGATCCAAACATGGACAAAAGAGCTGAATTCCAGAGGTGAGGTGAGAGTAACTGCCCTTGATAGCAAAGCAGCATTTGACCGAGTGTGGCACGAAGGAGTCCTAGTAAAATTGAAGTCAATGGGAATCAGGGGGAAAACTCACCATTGGCTGGAGTTATACCTAGCACAAAGGAAGATGGTAATGGTTGTTGGAGGCCAATCATCTCAGCCCCAGGACATTGCTGCAGGAGTTCCTCAGGGCAGTGTCCTAGGCCAAACCATCTTCAGCTGCTTCATCAATGACCTTCCCACCATCAAAAGGTCAGAAATGGGGATGTTCGCTGATGATTGATTGCACAGTTCCATTCGCAACCCCTCAGATAGTGAAGCAATCCGAACCGCATGCAGCAAGACCTGGACAACATCCAGGCTTGATTGGGAGAGTCTGTTAGCAGGCAAAGGGACGTAATGAGGTCTGGTGCTGAGTGGTCCTGGCGCAACCCAAACTGAGCATCGGTGAGCAGGTTATTGGTGAGTAAGTGCTGCTTGATAGCACTGTCAATGACACCATCCATCACTTTGCTGATGATTGAGAGTAGACTAATGGGGCGGTAATTGGCCGGATTGGATTTGTCCTGCTTTTTTTGGACAGGACATACCTGGGCAATTTTCCACATTGTCGGGTACATGCCAGTGTTGTAGCTGTGCTGGAACAGTTTGGCTAGAGGCGCAGCTAGTTCTAGAGCACAAGTCTTCAGCACTATAGCCGGGATGTTGTCGGGGCCCATAGCCTTTGTTGTGTCCAGTGCACTCAGCCATTTCTTGATATCACGTGGAGTGAATCGAATTGGCTGAAGACTGGCTTCCGTGATGGTGGGGACATTGGGAGGAGGCCGAGATGGATCATCCACTCGGCAGTTCTGGCTGAAGGTGGTTACAAATGCTTCAGCCTTGTCTTTTGCACTCATGTGCTGGACTCCGCCATCGTTGAGGATGGGGATGTTTGCAGAGCCTCCTCCTCCCGTTAGTTGTTTAATTGTCCACCACCATTCACGACTGGATTTGGCAGGACTGCAGAGCTTTGATCTGATCCGTTGGTTGTGGAATCGCTTCGCTCTGTCTATAGCATGTTGCTTCCTCTGTTTAGTCCTGAGTTGTAGCTTCACCAGGTTGACACCTCATTTTGTGGTATGCCTGGTGCTGCTCCTAGCATGCTCTTCTACACTCCTCATTGAACCAGGGTTGATCCCTAGGCTTGTTGGTAATGGTAGAGTGAGGAATATGCTGGGCCATGAGGTTACAGATTGTGCTGGAATACAATTCTGCTGCTGCTGATGGCCCACAGCACCTCATGGATGCCCAGTTTTGAGCTGCTAGATCTGTTCTGAACCTATCCCATTTAGCACAGTGGTAGTGCCACTCAACACGTTGGATGGTGTCCTCAGTGCGAAGACGGGGCTTCGTCTCCACGAGGACTGTGCAGTGGTCACTCCTACCAATACTGTCATGGACAGATGCGTCTGCAACTGGCAGATTGGTGAGGAAGAGGTCAAGTAGGTTTTTCCCTCGTGTTGGTTCGTTCACCACCTGCCGCAGGCCCAGTTTGAATTCAAATTCTCAAACTGCCATGATGGGATTTGAACTCGTGTTCTCTGGATTATTGGTCCAGGTCAAATGCAAATCTTTTACCCCCATTTTTAAAACTGACTTAGTGCATGGGGCAAATTCTCCTCAGACTATGAGAAGTATTTTTTTCGTCAGCACCAGCTGGATAAACAAAATGGTGGACACAGTTACTAGCCAACAGTTTAAGAGGTCTGTCATATTCCCTGTGGGTTACCTCTTCATCTTCCAAGTAAGAAAGTGGAGGCAGCTTGTCTACATACATGAGGGAGAAGGGAATGGAGGGATATGGGAGCAGGGTGGGAAGAGGTAATTGGAGTGGTAGGAGGCTCGTGTAGGGTATAGACCAGTTGGGCTGAACGGCCAGTTTCTGTGTAGTAGATTCTATGTAATTCTATAAGATTTCAAGTACTTTAAACGTCAGTGATGCGATTGTGCGGCCACCGGCCAATGTGGGCTAACAGCAAAAGATCACTGATATATAAGTTGGCATATAAGTCACATCCTGGGTCTGTAGGTAATAAAACCACTCGTAAAAGTAGAATGTCGATGTTGCATTGTAAGGTGTTATACTAGTCTTTATTTCCCTCTTGAACATATTTTTCTTTCTCTCTTTTTTTAATATCTATTTTGCTTGGTAGAGATGAAAACTCTACATTGACATCAAAGTATTTGTGTAACAAGTTATTCAGTCGATTGCTGGAACAGAACCGAATCACTGCACTAAAGTGTTTGAACTGAGGAAATCAAACGTCACTTTAGAAACATGAAAACCTTAATCGATGAGAAACAAAATAGTTTGATATCAATGTTAAAGATTTTCAGTAAAGAAAGGCAGGAGAACAAGAAGACCCATGATAATGTTTCCATGCATGCAGGTCCTCGTGGAAGAAACCGTTACGGCTTTGAGGACTCCCCCGAATGCAGGTCTTCATGATAGTCTGCTCCATGCCAGTAAAGTTTTACTGGAGTATTGTATGTGGATTTAATGTATAATTTCTGGAACGATGCATAAGCCCCAATTCTCCACATGGTGAAGCTTCCATGTCACCAAAATGTTGAAGTCTTCTCACATCATCTACATGAGGGCAGTACTTTATTTCCAAATTAACCCATCTTGCATCTTTCCTTCTTCTTTACCATCACTGGTTTAACGATAACCTAAACTGAGATTTTCTCATGTCAGCAGCATCAGAATTGACCAGCTTTTATCCCAATGTACAAATCTACTGTTTTCAATATTTTCTGCATTTTAAAAAAATAATTCCACTACTTTGTACCCCACCAGCCTGTGAAAGCAATAACTCATTTGATATGGAGAGCAGCCCACTGCACTCTTTCTGCACCTTTCAAATTGTACCAAAAGACACACACCACTACTTTTCATTGGCCCTAGCTTCCTCAACTTAAAAATATTAGGCCAATACACCATGGCAAAATGTACCCTACACTGTAATGCTGAGCCATACATACCAGAAAGATCGAGGCTCCATCTCTGGCCTGTCTCAGACTCTATAATTGGCTCTGGTGTCTCAGGACTGGGAGAGTATAAGTTGGGTAGGGTTGCCACCCCTGATAAATCAGTTATTGACCTCTGCTGCAACACCTGATGTTTGGAGATTGGGAATGAATTTCTAGGTACTGCTAATTTTTCTGACAGTTTGGCAACATGCAGAAACAGCAGTATATTGCATCATGAAACAGCTGTCTGTTGTGATAGAGATTCCCAAGTTCTGACAGGGTTTCCAAGGCAGTGAGAAAACAGCAATTAAGACCATTAATAAGTGGGTGAATTCCAATTAAATCGAGCCATGTTGCACTTTCAATTCCTTCAGGGATCTGCACATTCCAGCTGGAAGTTGCATTCACAAGATAGATATGGTCTATCCTCTCGTCATCCAGAAAAAACTTATACTCCACCCATCCTATCATCCAGTTTTTTCTTTCAGTAACTTCAGGGTTTTTGGCTCCGCTACTAGTGCTACTATCAGCCGTGGCTCAGTTTAAAATCTCATCTGAGTCAGATGGTTGCGGGTTCAAGTCAAGAGACTTGAGCACAAAAATCTAGGTTGACACTCTAGTGCTGCACTGTCGGAGGTGCTATCTTTCAGATGAGATGTTAAACTGAGGCCCCATCTGCCATCTCAGGTGGACATAAAAGTTCCCAGGGCTTTATTCAGAGAAGAGCATGAGATTTCTCCCTGGTGTCCTGGCCAATATTTATCCCTCAACCAACATCACTAAAACAGATGATCTGGTCATTATCTCATTGCTGTTTGTGGGACCTTGCTGTGTGCAATTTGGCTGCTGTGTTTCTTACATTACAACAGTGACTACACTTCAAAAGTATTTCACTGGCTGTAAAGTGCTTTGGGATGTTCTGAGGTTTTGAAAGGCGCTATATAAATGCAAGTCTTTCTTTTAATTTGAATGAATGTTCCATACTACCTTTTTTTTAATACCATTTAGGATCTATGCTCTGAGATCTCCTCTCAATCACTTTCTTTCAAAACTGAATAGCCTAGGTTTCTCCAGTCATTCTTTATAACTCAGGTCTCTGATGCATGTATCAGTCTTATGGCTTTTCTCTGCATCATCCCCCCTTCCCACCGACTTGAATTTCTCCGATGTATCTTGATGACCCAAACTTGATCCTTGATGTGTGTTGACAAGAGCATTAATTGAATCGACCTGACTGCCTGTGACTCGTACCCTACTGTTTCAACGATACAATGAACATTATTTTTGTCTTTTTGATCGCTGCTCTGAAGTGATTGCACGTTTTGTTTGGTCATCTAGTTGTTTGACTGAGACACAAATCCATCACCATGTCTCCAAATCAGGTTATTGAGAAATCTGCACCTACCTGCAGGGCTTTTGTTTGCCAAATTTGCAGTAGACACTCTCTCCCCGTACAGACACATGCTAATAAGAACATAAGAAATAGGAGCAGGAGTAGGCCATACGGCCCCTCGAGCCTGCTCCACCATTCAGTAAGATCATGGCTGATTTTCCACCTCAACTCCACTTTCTAGCCCAATCCCCCTATGCCTTGATTCCCTTCGAGTCCAAAAATCTATCTATGAATATACTCAACGACTGAGCATCCACAGCCCTCTGGGGTAGAGAATTCCAAAGATTCACGACCCTCCGATTAAAGAAATTCCTCCTCATCTCAGTCCTAAATGGCCAACCCGTTATCCTGACACTATGCCACCTATTTCTAGACTCGCCAGTTAGGGGAAATTTGCACCTACCCTGTCAAGCCCTCTTAGAATCTTATAAATTTCAATGCGATCACCTCTCATTCTTCTAAACTCCAGAGTGTACAGGCCCATTCTACTCAACCTCTCCTCATAGGACAACCCTCTCATCCAAGGAATCAATATAGTGAACCTTCATTGGACCGCCTCTAAGGCAAGTATATCCTTCCTTAGATCAGGAGACCAAAACTGTACGCAGTGCTCCAGGTGTGTTCTCACCAAAGCCCTGTACAATAACAGCAAAACTTCCTTACTCTTGTACTCCAACTCCCTTGCAATAAAGGCCAACATACCATTTGCTTTCCTAATTGCTTGCTGTACCTGCATGTTAACTTTCTGTGATTCATGTACAAGGACACACAAATCCCTCTGAACACCAACATCTAATAGTTTCTGACCATTTAAAAAATATTCTGTTTTTCTATTCTTCCCACCAAAGTGAATAACCTCACATTTCCACATTATACTTCATCTGCCACCTTCTTGCCCCCTTACTTAACCTGTCTATATCCCTTTGTCCTCCTCACAGTTTACTTTCCCACCTAGTTTTGTATCGTCAGCAAACTTGGATACATTACACTCGGTCCCGTCATCTAAATAATTAATATAGATTGTAAATTGCTGAGGCCCAAGCACCGATCCTTGCAGCACCCCACTAGTTACAGCCTGCCAACCTGAAAATGACCCGTTTATCCCTACTCTCTGTTTTCTGTCCGTTAACCAATCCTCCATCCATGCTAATATATTACCCCCAACCCCATGAGCCCTTATCTTGTGCAATAACCTTTTGTGTGGCACCTTATCGAATGCCGTTTGAAAATCCAAATATTCTACATTCACTGGCTCCCCTTTATTTACCCTGCTAGTTACATCCTCAAAAAACTCCAATAAATTTGTCAAACACGATTTCTCTTTCATAAAACCATGTTGACTCTGCCTAATCATATTATGATTTTCTAATTGCCCCATTACCATTTCCTTAATAATGGATTCCAGCATTTTCCCAACTATTGATGTCACGCTAACTAGCCTGTAGTTCCCTGTTTTCTCTCTCCCTTTTTCCTTGAATAGCGGGGTTACATTTGCTACTCTCCAATCCATGGGACCATTCTAGAATCTAGCGAATTTTGGAAGATCACAACCAATGCCATTATATCTGCAGCCACCTCTTTTAGAATCCTAGGATGTAGGCCATCAGGTCCATGCTACTCAACTAAGTCCAGAGAGTTTACATGCAGCGATACTGTTGGAGGTTAACCAACTAGAACTGTGCACCTTAGCAGTGCAGAGCACAGCTAAGCTTTCCACTAGTTTGCAGGGTGATCTGGAGACAAGTGGGAAGAACCCTGATCTTCAGTCTACCATTCCAGGTTCTATTGGTGAGCCACGCTAGCTGGTCAATTATTAACAGTGCCTTGGAATATTGTAGACTTGCCTGGTTCCGGTGTCTGATTGCTGACTCATGACAAAAGGTTGACTTGGTTCTGAGATTATACCATCAGGTGTGCAACCTAGATCCCAAAGGGACTCCGCTTATCTGTCCCCCAAGAAAGATAGTCAATAGTTGCTCAGTGGATGGACAGCAGGTATCAGGGGACCTCATGAGTGTCACAGTGAGTAACACAACTCACCATAAGATGCATGAATGCATTGCCACAATCCTCCTGACCACAGCATGGACACACAGCAGATCCCATTGAACGGTGGTTCCACCAGTTGGAGGTGCAGAACTTCAAGAGCATCTGCAACCCAATCATGATAGACAGTTGAGTCCTAGGCACGGTCTCATATCCGGCCTCCACGTAATGTCTTCTAGCAGCTGTTGTCGCATGTCTCAGAGTTTCTTCATCAGCTATACAACAGCCATCTTTTTTTTGCCACAAATTCACCTCACAGCTTTGTCCTGGATCTGGCACATAGGACTGACAAAGCCTACAAGTGTGTGGCTAGGATTTCTACCCTATGAAACAGAACTGTTTGGACTGATTCATCAGAAGTTTAACCTGCATTGGAATTTTGAAGAAAGACTGAGGAGGACCAAAGTCCTTGTGCCTCTTGTATTTTCCAATAACTTCAAGGTCCCCTCCTATGCAAGGCTATAATATCACACCAGGAGATACCCATTACAATATTCTACTCATTAGCCCATTATTCAAGATGGTGAATAGAGTACATTAGCTGCCTAGGTGAATTACCAGCAACACAATATCATCTATGATTGAACCTGTTAAGTACCAAGTCTACTAAATTCCCTCACTCTCTTTCAGTTTCACTCTCAGCTATATATTTGACCCCATTTGTGAAGTACTTATGACATTTTTTTTCTTGCTAGCTTGTGCATGCTTCCATTACATTTTTTCTATCACTGTTCAATCCGCTTATATTTTTTATGTAATTCATTTTGCAGGTTCTTTGCCATCTTCTCGGATTCAATTGCCCCCTAATGTGGTATCCTGTGCACATTTGGTCAGTTTGCATTGAGCTTCTGTAATATAAATTGGAAATAGTAAGATTCTCAACATTGATCCCTAGGGAATCCCACTCAGCACTTTTTCCGTCCTGACATCCTTCCCCTAAGAAAAGCTCATTGCTTCCTAACTTTCACTAAATTTTATCCATTCCCAGGCTTTACCTTGAATCTCTGTTGTTTAAGCAATAGCCTTTCATGTGGAACACAGCTGGTATTAAAAGGATGAACACTTTGCTAAGCCCAGCAAGAGAACAGCAACTTGGGACTTGCTGCTATAATGCCTGCCATTATCTGTTCTAAGTAAAAAGCAGTATGAATGCAAGATGAGGGTTCACAGTTGCAGGACTCTCAGCAGCAGATCATTTTGGAGGGAAAGGGGCCTACAAGATCAGAATGTCATGCATAGGACTAACAGAGGAGCAGTATTTAAAATGACCGAGGCTCTCCACAGAAGCAGTTACCGAATGTCTCCATGGCCTCGTCCCTCCCTATGTCTGTAACCTCCTCCAGCCCTACAACCCTCTGAGATCTCTGCACTCCTCCAATGCTGGCGTATTGCGCATCCCCGATTTTCATCACCCCACCGTTGGCGGCCGTGCCTTCAGCTGCCTAGGCTCTAAGCTCTGGAATTTCCTCTCTAAAGCTGTCCGTCGCTCTCTCCTCCTTTAAGACATTCTTTAAAACCTATTTCTTTCACCAAATTTTTGGTCACTTGTCTTAATATCTCCTCATATGGCTCGGTGTCAAATTTTGTTTCATAATGCTCCTGTGAAGCACCTTGGGATGTTTTATCACATTAAAGGTGCTATATAAATGCAAGTTGTTAATTATACTGAACATTTGTATAATTTAATTTTAAAAAACTTAGAAGCTTCCAGAATATTGCCCCCCTCCCCACCTGCAGCTGCTTTAAGATAGCCGGTGGGGGGAGGGGGGGGGAGTGGAAACATTTAAGGACTTGGAAAGATCTTTCTTTACTTGTTTGTTAGACTAGCTGGAGCTGCAGGTTTCACTGTGCTGATAATGAAGTACTCTCCAAAATTACCAATGCAAAACAGCCTGAGAGGCATCACGTTCAGGATACATGGACCTGGCTGGACGGTTCCATTTGAAGGATGTCTCAGGACATTCAGAACCATCTAGGGAGCTGTGACATGCAGCTCTTTCTCTGCGAAAAGCAGGCTGAAGGATCGTCGTATTTTATGAAATATAAAGATAAAAGCACTACCATTCCTTTCAATTCATTCTGATGTTACAGCTTTCAAGAACAGATGCCCCAGTTTAGAAATGTTGTACCTTTAACATCAGCACAAGATTGACTGAGCAATTATGCTCATCATGTTCTCCCCTCTGCCCCCCCGACAAGAGAGCCCCCTTCTAGATTTGTTACTGTGGTATGATGTGGATGTGAATGTAAACAGAAAGTTCTTAAAAAGAGATCTTGTAAGTTAACAGAAAAATATTTTATTCTTAAATCTATTTTTTCTCATTTTGGCCCTTGCTCCTCCAATGTTCTTTCCCTCTGGAGTGCGTACTAATTATATTTATGTTGTCACCAAGATCTGATAGTCAAGATTCCTTTGAAAGCTCTCCCAATTCCCATTAACACAGAAGCATTTGGATTACTAGTACTTACATGTTCTATAAAATGTTATACTTTTCTGTCACACCCTCTTGCAGATAATTTTTCTTTTGTGTTCCTTTCTGACATGGGATGAAGAGAGAGAGAGAGATGCTTCAAAAGAAAACAAGCACCTGTGGGTTGAAATTGTACCATCCAATATTGATGACAAATCCATTAATGTGTTCACGTGAAATTCCTCTGTTTGCCAGTTAAACAAAGGTATTAATCTATTTAGAATAGACGGTTTAGAATAGCAGTTAAAATAGCAGGTTTGTTACTGATAAGGCACAGCACAGTTTCAACCCATTGGAGTTGCTTTGTAGTAGATCTGTAAAATTGGTTCATATGGCAAGTCACTGCTCAGAATTATGACCTACACCAATAGGTTAGTGAGTAGCACTGACATTGGGTACGGATGCCAATCCAATGCACCAACGGCAAGTGATTGCAAAATGACCATTCAGGCTAAATCTCTGAATACTCAAAATAAACCCAATTCAGGCATTTGTGGTTTAGATTTGAACCTGGCTGTCCCTTTTAAAGAAATATGTTGACATGCATGAGTGAGGGACAAATTTCTGCCACTTTAGTGGGTAAGTTTGATTCCCTGCAGGTACTGAATGTTTATAATTGCTTTTATATTGTAAGCTGGCTACTAGCTCCCACAATGGATGGCCATGCCAATGTACACCTGCCGGAGCAGTGATGAGAATTTCAATTTTTTCACTGGTTCTTCCTAGTTGCCGCCAGATTTACTGGGGGCTATTGAATGGGTTGCTGTCATGGCATCGACGGGTTACAGTGGCGACATCATTATGTTGCATCTTGATGTCCTCAATCAGCAACTTTTCCATTATCTTTGCAATGATGGCAAGCCGCAATGGCGCACAACCAATTCACGTGTATGCCTGGCCAGCCCTGCACACATTGGGTACCCATATTGCAGTCAATCTACATGACGACTGGCTGCGCGCTACAAGACTAAACGTGGGAGAGAGGCTCGATTACCTCAGTCTCCCTAGATCCAGGCTGTAATATAAAAGTAGCTTCTGATTCCTAATAGTTTAATAGGTGGGTCGCTGTCCAATTACTCAGCAGTCGAGCAGTGTGCCTGCGTCCGATTCCCTGCAAGGTAGTGATGATCTTGTGTCTGATATCCTAACAGTCTAGCTCTAGTTCTGTGAACGATTCTTTTCAGGACTGTGTTATATTTTGCATGTTGGATGGAGTCCATAGTAGACAAAATCATATATAGCCTATGGAAGGAAGAGGCCTGATTGATCAAATGGCCTTTTTGTGATCCATGTCTTCTTATATACTTAAAACTAGCTTTTAACTGGCTGATTAACAGACACTGGGCTAACAGAAGCATATCCTCTGATGTCAATTTATTCCCATTTTGATGTAACGTGGTTTCTTCAACTACATAAAGGGGATTGTTCCTTTAAAAGGGGACTGATAGAATTAAATACTATGTGTAATCATTGGAGTAGTGTAAAAAGAAAAGAAAGACTTGCATTTATATAGCGCTTTTCATGACCTCATGACCCCAAAGTGCTTTGTAGCCAATTAAATACTTCTAAAAGTGTAGTCACTGTTGTAATGTAGGAAATGCGGCAGCCAATTTGCACACAGCAAGGTCCCACAAACAGCAAGGTGATAATGACCAGGTGTTTTGTTTTTTCAGTTATTTGATTGAGGGATAAATATTGGCCAGGATACCGGGGAGAACTCCCCTGCTGTTCTTCGAAATAGTGCCGTGGGATCTTTTACATCCACCTCAGAGAGGAGACAGGGCCTCGGTTTAACATCTCATCTGAAAGACAGCACCTCTGACCGTGCAGCACCCCCTCAATATTGCACTGGGAGTGTCAGCCTAGAACCCACTACCTTCCGACTCAGAGGGTTGTAGGGAAATTATCAAACTGTCTTAGTGCATTGGAATGCCAATAAATATTATCATAGCAAGCACTGTAATGGCGATGCTTCGAACCAGCATCAGCATGTCCGTGGTATTGATTTCTCCACAGTTGTCAGTAGGCCAAGTCAAGCTTTCAGTTCTCTTCAGCATTGATCGTATTGCTGCACTTAAGCGTTTAACACTGCTAAAATACAAACAAATTGGACAGCTCATGAATTTCTGTTTCCATACATAATGGTGTTGCTTGGGCTCTCCACAGAGGATTCTCTCTTTCCTCCTAACCATTTCTCAGTCACAGAATTAAACTCCCTTCACCTGCAGGTGACACAAACAACTAACAATGGCAGATTGATATCATAACTAAAACTTTAAACGGCAATTACATAATTGCCAACCATCTGGACTTTGAACACAAAGCCAGGCTTTTTCAACCCTCACTTGCTCAGCTCATGGGGCGTCTACTAAAATAGCTCTTCTGGCTCTGCCTGACTCTCGTGGATAAAGCGGTTCTGACACACGGTATGTGGGGAGCATGAGCCACCATTGGTCTCCATTTTAAAATGACAAACATTGAAGGGCAGCCAGAATCCTCCAATCCTGCGAGGCAGGGCGGCGGGGGGGACATCCATTTGGCCTTAATCGTTAATGGGCACCGCCGATCAATTGGGATGCCAGGCAGAAGAGAGAACAGGGCGGGTGAGGGTAGCTGGATTATTGGAGGCTCTGGGGAAGGCCCGTATGTACCAGGTCCTGGGATACAGTTGGAGATAGTCCTGTCTGGTCTACGTGCCCCAGAGCCTGCCACATGTTTTGTCTTTAATGTGCCTCGGGTCTGGCACACTCTGTATTACCCCAGAAGTTCTGATAATTCATCTCCTGGCGGCCCTCACTTGCCTGCATTCTCTTTCACTTCACACTCCACTGATTGGTGGTGCACGTCCACGATTCAGGCTAAACGGCTGCCTCCACCTCACGGGACTGGAAGATTCCAGTTATCATTTTAAAATGTTTGCCATTTTTAAATGGAGAACGCTGTTGGGCCATGCTACCCACAATCCCTCACATGCCAGAAACCATTCTATATACACACGAGTCAGCCAGAGCTAGAGAAGCTATTTTAATAGACACCACACGTGAGATGCACAAACAAGGGCAAATAAACTGGATGTCCGCTCAAACAATTGACAGTTTGAAACTATGCATCTTTGTGTAATTTAGTTTTTTTTCCCTGATAATACAACTGATACGGTATTGGGTATAGTCATACTTTAGGCCTATGGGTTTCAGTGTTTACACAAAAACAAACTGCATTGTGGAATGTGACCCCAAAACACCAATGAAATCCAATGGCATATGAAGGCGTATAACTTATTTAGTTGCCTTGAAGTGGTGACTTTGATAACAGACCTTTGTTTAGTACTGTTTTTCAGTTTTATAGAATCATACAACACAGAAGGAGGCCATGCGGCCCATCGTGCCTGTGCCGGCTCTTTGAAAGAGCTATCCAATTAGTCCCACGCCCCTGCTCTTTCCTCATAGCTCTGCAATTTTTTTCCTTTTTAAGTAGTGATCCAATTCCCTTTTGAAAGTTATTATTGAATCTGCTTCCACCACCCTTTCAGGCAGTGCATTCCAGATCATAACAATCTGCTGAGTAAAAAAATTTCTCCTCATCTCCCTCTTGATTTTTTTGCCAAACAGCTTAAATCTGTGTCCTCTGGTTACTGATCCTCCTGCCAGTGGAAACAGTTTCTCCCTATCTACTCTATCAAAACCCTCATAATTTTGTATGTATGCAGTTTTTAAGAACTATCTTCCCTCCCTCTCCTCGATGCTCATGATGAGGTGCAGTTAAACAGGCACAGGCCATCCTCCAGTTCCTCACCCAAATGGCTATTCTTCACATATGAAGTTTGCAGGCTACTCAAACATGGAGTAGGGGTGGGGGTTCATCATAACCGTGCCCAATTCTAGTCTCATTCAATGTCTACATATGCATTTTTCATGAGGGGCAATTGGAAAGCAATAAGAAGTGGGACGAGGACAATGTTTTCCATCCCTAGGGCAAGGATGGCAAAGACAATTGTAGGACTCTGACTGAGATCAGCCAATTCAGCACAGACCACCGATCGAACCTGGAACCTTCCTATTTGATGCTTAACCACTAAGTCGGCGAGGAGGGCGATCTATTTGTTGCTTAAATTTGTTGCAGTGCACTATTAGGATTGGTTTTGGATAATAATAGAGTGGAGAGTGACTTTGGGCACCTACGGGCAGATTGGCACAGTGTTTTCTACACCTCACATCTGTGACAAGAGCTTAAGTAAGAAACATAGATATGAGCGTCTTCTGACAAAATAGCAAAAAGAATCCTTTTCCTTCAGTCATTTATTTCTCTGTTTAGCCTTTGTGCACTTATTGTTCTGCTTAAATTTTTCTATTGCAGCATGAAGGGAAAAAAATAAAGATGTGAAAGAATGGAATTGGCTTTATTTTAATGCACTATTGAAAAGCCTCAGTGGTGTGTTCATCATCACCATACATCCAACCTTGAGATCTTCACAATAAATTCCTTAACTCCTCAAGGACTGCAGAAGCATAAAAACAATTATAAATGTTTGGGAGTGAGGACGTAAAGCTTTCACCCTCAGGGTTTGAGTGGCATCATAAGCCCTGAGAAAGAAGCTCAAGGGGTTTATGGATTTCATTTGTACCCCAAGTCTAAATTGTGTTCTTTTATTCATTACCACGCACAGTACTCTATAAAAGATAGCAATCTTAATAACAGTGAAAGAATAGCAGGTTTATGTTTATATGCTGCCTTATCACATCTTGCAGAAACCTCAGAAGAATTACATGAACAATGCTTTGAAGTGCAGTGACAGTTGCTTTGCAGGCAAAACATGGCAGCTATTCTGCACACAGCAAGATCCCACAAACGGCTAATGAGATGGACAACCAGTTCACCTGCACTTGGTATAAGAACAGAAAATGTTGGAAACGCTCAGCAGGTCAGGCAGCACCTGTGGAGAGAGAAATGGAGTTAACGTTTCAGGTCGATGAACTTTCATCAGAACTGGAAGATGTTAGAGATGGACAGATTTTAAGCAAGTGCAGAGCCAGGGAAAAGGAAGGGTGGGGGTATGGGAGAGGTGGGCAGGAAAGGAACAAAAGGATATAATGAAACAAAGGTTTGTGATAAGGTGGAGGGCAGGAGTGATTAAATGGGAACACCACCACCTCCAAGTTCCCCTCCAAGTCAAATACCATCCTGACTTGGACATATATCGCCATTCCTTCATCGTCGCTGGGTCAAAATCCTGGAACTCCCTACCTAACGGCAATGAATGAGGCATGCCTGATGATTCTCTTTTTTTAAGGCTGTTATTGTCACTTAAGAACAGCAGAAGTTCAATCATTGCAATGTACACTATGGTAAACCTGCAGATCACAGACAGCATTAATTATTCAAGCAAAAGATGGCATTGAGAAGCCCCTTGATACAGGAAGAATTTCTGGAGTATGAGGATTGATACTACACCAAAGCTGCACTCACTGATCAACGGAATGGTTGAGAATTCTCCAGTCACTAACCGGGTTTGCCAAAACCATCTGTAGTCATGATGGTAGTTTTGAAAGGTAGACAAACGGTGCCCGAGGAGAGAACACCAATTACAATACTACTTAAAACAGGGGCCAACCATTCCTGCATTTTTATTTATTACTGGCCTACAGAATGGAGAATTCTCCAGTCACTAACCAGGTTTGCCAAATTGCCCCTCGTCAGATACATTGTTAGGGTGCGATGAAGTAAGGTGGGAGGAGGCTCGTGTGGCGCATAAAAACCGGCATAGGTCTGTTGGGCCGAATGGCCCGTTTCTGTGCTGTAAATACTGTGTAATTTTGAGCTGCAAAAAATGACAGTTCCTCTCCAGCTCCCCCAAGTCTAACCACATAAAGAGAAGCAGAGGCATCGGGTTGACTTTGGGTTATTCTCTACATGCGCCCCACCGCCAAGCCTAGCATGGCACAGGCTGCCGCACGCCACCCAAACACATATTGCGACCCCACTCTGGAGGGCTGTATGCAAACGTTCAAACCCATCGAGTGAGCAAAGTCAATCAGTCGCCTCCCTCGCACAACAGGAGTCCGTACCAGAGTGTGAGCTCTGTTGAGCAGCCGCCGACGAACCCAGGACAATTGTCAGGCGACAGGATCATCAAGCTTATCACAACAAATCTCGCACTGGGGATGTGGAGGAGGGGGGGGGGGAGGAAGGCACACTTGGCACCCTCAAAATGACGCTGGGAGAGCAGTTCCTCCCTGACTCCCCCTAAATAGGTGCTTGTGATTAAAATCAAAAGCCTATTATTATGTGTGATGTTAACGTGTGAACTTGTAATGTTTCGGGAATTTTTCCTATCTGGCCTGAAAGTGATTCTTTCTTAATTCATGTAATGCAATCGATATAAGGTCAGATTCAGCTTACAACGGGTTAGCTCCCAAAGATACACAAGCCATCTAGTGCGTTGATTAGGGTGACCAAACAGGCCATCACAGACTGTTCAGTTTTGCATATTGTATTAACTTTGAAACAAAGTAGGTTGTTAATGCTTGATCATAGGAATTCCATGCTGTTCTAACAGAAAGGAGTTTCATTCAGTTTACCTGGCAGGAGGGCTGAACTGAATAGACAATTCAGGTGCTGTGAACGTCCACCATCAAGAAGAGCATAAGCCTTGAGAAAGGAGCTCAAGGGATTTATGGATTTGATTTGTACCCCAAGACTAAACGTTTGAAGCATTTTATTCAAGGTGTTAACTTTGATTGGCAGCCTGGCAAGCCAATCTGTGACAAAGAACTGGAGAGGTCTTTGTTTTTTCGCTCTCCCTCCAGAGGGCAGGCTGAGACAACCAGAGAAACACCAGGGGGCCAATTTTAGGATGGCCGAGCAGGTGTGTTCGGGGCGGCGGGGGTGGGGGGGGGCGGGAGGGGAGGGCTCCTAAAATGGGGGAATCCCGGAGCGGGTCCGGAGCCCGGCTCCAACCCGCCCACTTCTAGGTTCCCCAATGATGCGTTCGGGTGCGCGCGCAGCTCCCGCATGCGGGAGTCCCACCGGCAATTAAAGCCGGCGGGATGACAATTTAAATACTTAATTACCTAGTTGAGGTACTTGACAGACCTCATTGACTGGAGATTTTGGCAGGGGTGCAATTTTCATGGATCTTCAGCATGTTTCCCATGCTGCGGGAAACACTCCCTGTTGGAGCAGACGTGTTTCAGTCAGCAGCCAGTGGGAGATGCAAAGGATTATTTGACAGTTGGGGGGAATATCTCATTTATTGCAGCAGGGCACTCTGTCACTTCAGACAAAGTTTTGGCTACAACACCTTTGTCTTTCCACTCAAAATTATTAATTGATACCCTAAACTCTGCTGTGCAAACACATTTACCTACTTTGTGGACCCCTCAAATTCACACCGTCAGGATGGGGGGGCGCCATAGCTGCATTCATCACTTCATCCGAGGACGAGCAACATCACCAGCCTCGCCAGGCACGCCGTCCACCTCTGCCACGTGGAGCTCCACAACACAATGTTACGCCACAGGCATCTGCACAAAATAGTCGTGCAACTACACATACACCCACTGTAGGGTGACCCAATGGGTGGTATCAAGTGTGGGTGTTCATGGAGAACCTCACGAAAGGGACTTATTGCACAAGCCAGTCAAGAATGGCCAAGACGTGGCAGTAGTGGTGACAATATAATATTTAATGTGAGTTGAACCAAAATCAAATATAAATAAAAAACATGACAAACCCTCAAACACCCTTGTGCATCCCCTTTGTGCTCACAAAACCTTTGCCTCACGCTTCCTACTACTCAAACGTGATGCATCCTCTGTGGCTGCAGCACAGGTAGTGGCAGGTTGAGTGAGGCTGACCGTGAAAGAGATGCATCAGAGGGTGAGTATGAGATAGAGCCATGAGATTGTATGAGGATTGGGTTGAGTGGTAGTGGTGTGATGAGTACTGGGGAGGTGAGTAAGTGCAGATAAGTTGAGGATGAGGTTTGAGTGGGTGTGAGGAGTGATGTGATAAACTAGTGTTGGCTGTGCAGAAGGAATTGTGGGGTGGGGGCGGTGATGTGGAAGACAGAGTGTAGGAGAATGAGTAAGTGTACTCACTTTGGCTGACCTGGTTAGGTCATTGAAGCGCTTCCTGCACTGTATCCAGGTTCGGGATATGTTGCTGCTGCTGGTGACCTCCTCTGCCACCTTGAGCCAGGCCTTCTTGGTGGCAGAGGCAGGCCACTTCCTCCCGTCCGCCGGGTAGAAAATCTCTCTCCTCCGCCTCACCCCATCCAGTAAGACCTGGAGTCAGGCATCATTAAACCTGGGAGCAGCCTTTCCCCTGGGCTGCTCCATTGTGTAATTTGGGTGTTTGCTGTAGGATCAGCATTGGAGGACTGCCCCTTTAAATAGGGCTCCTCCAACTGACCGCCGGTGATGCAGGTGCGCAGTCCGCCCGCTGCGCAGGTTTCCAACCGGAAGCCAAGGTAAGTGGCTTCAGTTTACCCGCAATCGCATGGGGAACCCACTGATTTTACTGGGCAGGTTACCCCCGCTGCCAACCCGCCTCCCTGCTAATATCGGGGCCCAGATCTCGCTCAAGTCTGTGAGAGAGTTCGAGGGAGAGGGCAGCTAGGCTAGCGACAGCAAGCTTGTAAGTGGGTTCTGACTAGAAAGTGGCAAAGTTGCATGTTTATTATTTTTATATAGCACAATGATCAGTCGAAAATAGATGTATCTCTCGGGAAAACTGCATTGTGTTCATTCATATATCCAGGTAAAATAAACCAGTTTGTTGGTTCACAATTGGTCTCATCTCACTGGAGTGCTTTTCAGTCCAGCTTATGAAAAGACCAGAGAACACACATGACGGCATAATGTCCACTTCACATGACAGGACGATTGTTGCAATCCCTGGGTCATGCTATCATTTAACTAGACATTGAGCAGTTAATGTTCACCTCAGGTCTGGTTGTGGGAAGACCCGTGAAACTGAATATGAGAGAATATCTGGTGCAAACCCATGAAATTTGTAACAGAACAACTGATCCACTCATATGACATACTTTATCCACTATTTTAACATAGGCAATAACCTGTTCATTTTAAATGGGTAATGCCTCAGTTAAAATAGCAAAGGCTAATAAATCCAGCCTGACTAATTGACTGATCACACAAATACATTAAGCTATCATTTCACGCAGCAACTTACGGAAATTAATGCATGTAGCTAAAATGGTATCGCTGTAGCCACACCTGTGGTTAGTCAACAATTTTTATTGGACAACATTGATCTAATGGAGCACACAAAGAATCATACATTATAGAAGGAGGCCATTCATCCCATCATGCCTGTCCCAGCTCTTTGAAAGAGCTCTCCAGTTAGTCCCATTCCCTTACTCTTTCCTTTTAAAGTTTATATCCACTTTCCTTTTGAAAGTGACTATTGAATCCACTTCCACCACCATTTCAGGCAGTGAATTCCAGATCATAATAACTCGCTGTGTAAACAAATTTTCCTCATCTTCCCCCTGCATTTTTTGCCGATTAACATAAATCTGTGTCCTCTGGTTACCGATCACCGATCCTCCCGCTCGTGGAAAATGTTTCTCCCAATGTACTCTATCAAAACCCCTCATAATTTTGAACACCTCTATTAAATCTTCCCTTAACCTTGCATGCACGCACACCCGCAGAAACCACTCCAATAACATCAACCATGTTCGCAATGTATGCATTTTTAAACTAACACCAACAGTGATGTGTTAATTTGGGTCCAAGGAAAAGGGATGTTGCTGTGTGAATCTGGATAAATATTTTAGCAAGTTCATCTTACTCCATAGTGGGCAGTTTATGTAGAAGGCTAATAAATCCAGCCTGCCTAATTGACTGATCAGATACACCTTTCTCCCAGGAGCTCTGCCCCATTTGAAAATGTGTCAGAATCCTTCTGCAATTACAGTAATGAACTACAGTAGGAGGTTCATTTAGTTCTTTGCTACAGAAGTTAGTGTGGGTCTTGCAGAGAGCTTTCCTTCCTAAAGTGCACATACTGATAGCACAACACTAAGACTGTGTTGATTTGCATAACAGTAGAAATATTTCAGGTTCAGTAAGGTTTAATTAGTCAATAAGTAAGGAATGAAACAAATGTTTATTGGGTTAAATACTTAATGGGGCATTGTGGGCTCCTTATTCATGTTAAATGGCCAGTGAGTGGCCAGTTTAGAGCTATTCCTTTTAGCCTGTGGTGGTCTTTTGGGCCACAATCAGATATTGGATAGGGATGCAATAGGTAAAAGATGGGGTAATTTTAATGTTTCCTGCTCCCAGTGCAGAGTTTCAAGTGACATGAGCAAATATTGGGAATTGAGACCTGGAAGTCAGTGTACCTGATAAGAGAGAAAGAAAGAAAGAAAGAAATTGCATTTATATAGCCACTTTCATGACAACCCAAAGGACTTCATAGACAATGAAGTACTTTTGAAGTGTAGTCACTGTTGTAATGTAAGAAACACAACGGCCAATTTGCACACAGCAAGGTCCCACAAACAGCAATGTGATACTGATCAGATAATCTGTTTTTTGATGTTGGTTGAGGGAGAAATATTGGCCAGAAAACTAGGAAGAACTCCCCTTCTCTTGTTCGAAATAGTGCCATGGAATCTTTAATGTCCACCTGAGAGGGCAGACTGGGCCTCAGTTTAAAGTCTTATCCAAAAGACTGCACCTCCGACAGTGCAGCACTCCCTCAGTACTGCACTGGAGTGTCAGCCTAGATTTTTATGCTCAAGTCTCCGGAGTAGAACTTGAACTCACAATCTTCTGACTCAAAGGCGAGAGTTCTATAACTGAGCCACGGATAGTACAATTGATTTAATTGTGCAATGTGCAAATTGAATGCGCTGACCTGCACTTCAATTATGCATTCCTGTCGGTAAAACTCTGTTCCAGGCGTGCTAAAATTTACCACTATATTCATAAAAAGTAGACCGTAGTTGAGCTTGTAAAGGAGAGGCAGTGGATGAGGAGGTGGTAGGAAGAAGAGAAAGTGGATTGTTGCTTAGCACAAAAGATTGGAAATGGACAGCAGACCTCGGAGGGGCAAATCTTTCTGGTGCCGACAATTAGCACTAATCTGAGGATGGATATGATGATATGTTTCGAGTGGATAAAACTGTATACATTTTGGAGCTGATGTTAGATCGGGCATATGGAAGAAAGCTGTTGAAATGCAGAGTTGGTGGTCAAGTGCAGAGACCTGGTTTTGGATTTTCCTCCGCAGTCATGCTTGAAAGCGGGCGGAATAGTGATGGGAAATGAAGCAGAACTGGGCGTTGAAGCCGACTGCCGTCTCAATGTCCTGACCTGAATTTCCTCCCATCCCTGTTGGGACTGCCACTGGCCACTCCTTTCAATTATAGGCCGAGGAAATCAAAGCCCATTTCCTTCCTGTCTGCCTTTGTTCCTGCCACTACCCAGGAAGTCCAGTAGTACACCCTGGAGTAGTAGGCAGACCCCCAAATTCACTTGATGCGTCAGAGGGCCTTGTAAAGAACTCCTCTCCCTCCATATCACACCCCGTCATTTCCCTGGTGAAGGCCTCGGTTGAGGCCTTGAGTAGGAAATCTGCTCCAATTTTTGGGGCTCTTCTGCCCTTTTAATACGGTTCCCATCACTTCGCTGCTGGAATTTCCCTGGCGGCTACTGGCAGACTCTCGTTCTCTGGTGGGAAAATCACTGGGAGTCTGCCATGAATGCTTAAGGACCCCCCCAACGCAGCAAACTGGGCTGGGTTCATGGTGGGTTCACTGCGGTGGGCAGAAGTCCCCGTAGGGAGGGAAGAAGGAAATCCATCACATGAAATGGACGTGTGAGGAACATGAGGTGGGTGTATGGATTTGGAGATTTCTAAGAAAGCTAGAACTGTGGATGAAGAAGATTGAGGGTGCAATGGAGAGACATTGGGATGGATTACTAACATGAGAAAGGGATCAGAACAGGTAAAACTGTGCGTGAGCTGGTGAACTACGCCCCCATTAGATGCCCTGTCCCAGTTGAGCTGTGGTGTTGTAGGGACTGAAGGTTCGATGATGTCTGGCAAAACTTGATGAGCTGCAGGAGCTTTTGCTGTTTGTAATTTTCTCTACCTGTAAGGTCTCCATGAAGGCCGATTAAAATCTGTCACATTTATAGAGTGCTGGATGATTGTATAGTTTGACTGCAACTGCAGTCTGAAAAATAAATTAGCAAAAATGTATCAGTTAGCTGGAGCTGCAGAGCTTGTTCTTGGAATTTGAAAGGTAACACGAAATGTGAGAAGAAAATTATATCGATAAATGGGACTAAATTTCTAGACAAAGCCGACGAAGGCCAGAATCTAATGCAAACAGGACAGAGATCCTCGTTTTTTTTTCTCCCCTCAGTCTCCCCCGAAGGTGGTAACATGCTAGAGTTTGGTACCACAGGAGCCTTGTCGTAGTGGATATTCTTCATATGTGCGCCTAGCAGGCTATTTGTTCGTGGGAGAGGGCGGTCACACCAAACCTGATCACAATCTCACTCAACATCCACATACATGAATGTTCTAGTGGTTTGAGGGAGAGGAGCTTACTGGATAGTTATCGTGAGTAACACCTTGACTCATTTTTCAGGGACACTAAGACCCTGCAGCCTTGGTTGAGAGCCACAAAATCAGCACAAATCAAATGTGGAGCATTCTTCATTTATATAGCTCAGTGCTGTACCACATGCTGCATTTGGCTATCAGGGGATAAATGCTTGTTAGACGTTTAAAAATATATACAGTATCCATATTTGCGTGTCTGAAATGTTATTATCCTAGATTTCAAAAAAGAGAGGTATTGAAGCTTTAAAGTCATTGTTATTCCAATAACAGCAAACAACTAGCGAGAAACTCCCTGGGCTCAATTTTAAAATGAAAGTCCGGGTGCGTTGGGGGTGTGGGGGGCAAAGAAAATCACAAATATCTGGAGCAGGGACGAATCCCGGCTCCAACCCGCCGACTTCCGAGTTTCACACGGACGCATCTGGGTGCAATCGCCGTTCCCAAACCCGGAAGTCCCGCCAGCAATTCAAGCCGGCGGGATAATATTTAACCATGCAAATGTACCTCATTTAAGTAGTTAAGGTACCTTATTTCTTACATATTGCTTAAAACGATTTTCAACTTACCTGGTTGGCTTTCCTTTGGCTTCCGATTCACGCCTGGTGAAACCAGGAAACCAGGCATGAAGGGCCGGCTCAATGAAAAATAAATGAAATAAAATGATATTTCAAAATGTAAAAAAATAAATAAACATACCTTCCAAATGATGTTACCTGCAACTCCCTGCTCCGATGTATCACCGAGGTCTCTGCCCCCCGATGTCTCTCTGAGGTCTTCCACCCCCCCCAATGTCTCTCCGAGGTCTCCCCCCCATGTCTCTCTGAGGTTCCCCCCCCTCCTCCGGTGTCTCTTCGAGTTCTTCCCCCCCCCCCCCACCGATGTCTTTCCGAGATCTCCCCCCCCCCGACGATGTCTGATGTCCCTCCCCCCGATCAATGTCTCCCCCCGATCAATGTCTCCCCCCCCCCGATCTTTGTCTCCCCTTCCGATCTTTTCTCCCCCTCCCCCGATCTTTGTCTCTCCCTCCCCCTGCTCTCTCTTGCAGCAGCCGATGAGGTATCTCATTCTCTCTTTCTTCCCCCGTCCCCCACCCCCTCCCCCCCTCCCTTGGCGTTGCAGCTCCTGTCAGAAGCCAGCCTGTCAATCAGGCTGGCTGCTGGGCGCCAAACCCGCAAGAGGCTTCAAAAGGACTCATTAGGGTTACTAGATCACAACCCGTCTACTTACCTTCCGGATTTGGCCCCCACAAATCACCCCCCTCCCCACTGCCATCCCACCGCCCTTTGAAAACTGACCCCCCTGTTTCTAGAAAGAAAAATAACTTGCATTTATGTAGCACCCGACCCTCAGGGTATCGCAAAGATCTTCACACCCAGTGTAATCTCTGTTCTTATGTAGGCAAACGCAGCAGCAGCACAGTAAAGGAGATAAATGTTTTTGGTGAAGGTGGACCCCAAAGGACTTCCTGCCATTTTTTGAATAGCTTCATGGAGTCTTTTACGTCCGCTTTAACAAGCAAACTGGGCTTCCGTTTAATGTTATACCGGAAACAATGCAGCACAACCTCAATATTACACAGAATTATCAGCCTAGCTTCATGCTCCAGTCCTGAGGAGTGGGGCTTTGTAACCCATGACCTTCTGGTTCAGCAGCAAGTATGCTACCAACTGTTCCATAACAATAGTTGGGAAGGAAAGGGAAACATGTAAAACAGAGAGCCGTTTGATTTAAAAGTTACAGCAATGTGTTAAGAAGGGTATATCCTAGGCAGTCACAAAGTTTAAAAGGAAATGTTCAACACAATTTGTCCCCCCAACCAAATGCTCAAACAAAACCCAGTGGTTGAGTTACATTTTGCCTCCTTCTCATCCAATCTCGATAACTAATGTGCTCATTTTATGCAGGAACACTCACAGCGATGAGGAAATCTTTCTTTTTTAATTAAAAATAAAATGTCTCACAATAGTATTAATGACAACTCTCCAAGTAGCAGAGGAAGGTACCATTTGGAGGGGGAATGAGAAATATTGTCTGTACGTTTAACTCTTACAACGCATTTGGACAAGATCCACAAATATGGTATTTTTTCTGGATATATCTCCCTCATCTAATCTCCAATATGTTGTCAAATTCTCATAGAAGCAAGGAGGACTGTTTAGAAATTGCTGTACACTCTCTTATCTGATGATTAAGTGGAAATTCCTCTTGGTGACTTGCAAATTATGTTAGAAGTTGCATCTGAAAATTCCAAGAGACATGAAGGTTTTACTTGCTGTTGTCTTTAGCTGGACTCATTTGGGTAACTAAAAGACACACTGGTGAGATTCATTCATTCATTTATCTCTGGCTGATTTTTATGCTCATTAAAAGGAGGGCTGTCAGTGCTGCTGAATGGTACTACTGCCACCAAATGTCAGCCCTACACTGTCTAAACAATGCACCTCCACCTCAACCTCAGAAGAACATTTTCACACGAGTCAGAGTGGATGTTTTTATACTTGCCACATTTGCCATCCTTATGGCCTCTCTGAAATGTCAACTTGGTTAAAAAGACTATATCAGATTTTCAGCAGCTTGTGCTGCATAGAAATTCCTGTGCAAAGCCACCTCATCTGTATCTTTTCCATTGACCTACACAGAACGATACCAGGGTTAAAAGGGTTAAATTATGAGAGCAGGTTGCATAGACTAGGATTGTATTCCCTCGAGTATAGAAGATTAAAGGGTGATCTAATTGACGTGTTTAAGATGATCAAAGGATTTGATAGGGTAGATAGATTTCCTCTGGTGGGGGAGTCCAGAACAAGGGGGCATAACCTTAAAATTAGAGTTAGGCCATTCAGGGCTGATGTAAGGAAGCACTTTTTCACAGGGTAGTGGAAATCTGGAATTCTCTCCCCCATAAAGTTGTTGAGGCTGGGGGTCAATTGTAAATTTCAAAACTGAGATTGATAGATTTTTGTTAGGCAAGGGTACTAAGGGATATGGAACCAAGGCAGGTGGATGGAGTTAAGATACAGATCAGCCATGATCTAATTGAATGGTGGAACAGGCTTAAGGGGCTGAATGGCCTACTCATGTTCCATTTTTTTTATTCATTCCTGGGACGAAAGGACATTTGTTTAACCAAATGGGTTTTTACGACAATCTGGTAGTTTCACGGTCACCATTTCTAATACTAGCTTTTTATTCCAGATTTAATTAATTGAATTTAAATTCCCCAGCTTCTTATGTTTACACAAGGTAGAGTAATGTTTTATTGGCTTCTGTGCGACTAAAAACAAGGACATATATGGTAGCCAAACTTAG
Source organism: Heptranchias perlo (assembly GCF_035084215.1). Lineage (NCBI taxonomy): Eukaryota > Metazoa > Chordata > Chondrichthyes > Hexanchiformes > Hexanchidae > Heptranchias > Heptranchias perlo. The sequence continues at coordinate 124,183,233 of NC_090328.1, read as the reverse complement.
TGGGAGGATAGAAGATTGGGAAGTCTTCAAAAGACAGCAAAAAGTAACTAAAGGATTGATTAAGAAAGGGAAGTTAGATTATGAAAATAAATTAGCAAAAAATATAAAAACAGATAGCAAGAGTTTCTATTGTTATATAAAAAGAAAAAGGGTGGCTAAGGCAAACATAGGTCCCTTAGAGGATGAGACCGGGAAATTAATGGTGGGAAACATGGAGATGGCCAAGATGCTGAACAAATATTTTGTTTCAGTCTTTACGGTAGAGGACACTAAGAATATCCCAACACTGGACAAACAGGGGGCTCTAGGGGGGGAGGAGCTAAATACGATTAAAATCACTAAGGAATTGGTACTTAGTAAATTAATGCGACTCAAGGCTGATAAATCCCCTGGACCTGATGGCTTACATCCAAGGGTCTTGAGGGAAGTGGCAGTGGGGATTGTGGATGCTTTGGTAATAATTTTCCAAAATTCTCTGGACTCGGCAAAGGTCCCGGCAGATTGGAAAACTGCTAATGTAACACCCTTATTTAAAAAGGGTAGTAGACAGAAGGCTGGAAATTATAGACCAGTTAGCCTAACATCTGTGGTGGGTAAAATTTTGAAGTCTATTATTAAGGAGACAGTAGCAGAACATTTGGACAAACGTAATTTAATAGGACAAAGTCAGCATGGCTTTACGAAGGGGAAGTCATGTCTGACAAATTTGCTTGAGTTCTTTGAAGACATAACGTACAGGGTGGATAAAGGGGAACCAGTGGACGTAGTGTATTTGGACTTCCAGAAGGCATTCGACAAGGTGCCACATAAAAGATTATTGCTCAAGATAAAGAATCACTTGATTGGGGGTAATATTCTGGCATGGGTGGAGGATTGGTTATCTAACAGGAAGCAGAGAGTTGGGATAAATGGTTCATTCTCGGACTGACAACCAGTAGCCAGTGGTGTTCCGCAGGGGTCGGTGCTGGGTCCCCAACTCTTTACAATCTATATTAACGATTTGGAGGAGGGGACCGAGTGTAACATATCGAAGTTTACAGATGATACAAAGATGGGAGGGAAAGTAGAGAGTGAGGAGGACATAAAAAACCTGCAGGGGGATATAGACAGGCTGGGTGAGTGGGCGGAGATTTGGCAGATGCAATACAATATTGGAAAATGTGAGGTTATGCACTTTGGCAGGAAAAACCAGAGAGCAAGTTATTTTCTTGATGGCAAGAGACTGGAAAGTACTGCAGTACAAAGGGATCTGGGGGTCCTAGTGCAAGAAAATCAAAAAGTTAGTATGCAGGTGCAGCAGGTGATCAAGAAGGCCAACGGAATGTTGGCGTTTATTGCTAGGGGGATAGAATATAAAAACAGGGAGGTATTGCTGCAGTTATATAAGGTATTGGTGAGACCGCACCTGGAATACTGCATACAGTTTTGGTCTCCATGCTTAAGAAAAGACATACTTGCTCTCGAGGCAGTACAAAGAAGGTTCACTCGGTTAATCCCGGGGATGAGGGGGCGGACATATGAGGAGAGGTTGAGTAGATTGGGACTCTACTCATTGGAGTTCAGAAGAATGAGAGGCGATCTTATTGAAAGATATAAGATTGTGAAGGGGCTTGATCGGGTGGATGCGGTGAGGATGTTCCCAAGGTTGGGTGAAACTAGAACTAGGGGGCATAATCTTAGAATAAGGGGCTGCTCCTTCAAAACTGAGATGAGGGGAAACTTCTTCACTCAGAGGGTGGTAGGTCTGTGGAATTTGCTGCCCCAGGAAGCTGTGGAAGCTACATCATTGAATAAACTCAAAGCAGAAATAGACAGTTTCCTAGAAGTGAAGGGAATTAGGGGTTACGGGGAGCGGGCAGGAAATTGGACATGAGTTTAGATTTGAGGTTAGGATCAGATCAGCCATGATCTTATTAAATGACGGATCAGGCTCGAAGGGCCAATTGGCCTACTCCTGCTCCTATTTCTTAAGTTCTTATGTTCTAAAATGAGCTGAAACAATGCACTAGACTCCAATACGACACACAAATGCCACCATATATACTTACCTACAGATATGAAGATAATCCCCTTGGGTTGACAAATGATGTTCTGATGCGTAGGTATAACCTGTCAGCCAGATTATATTCATGATCCAAATCAGTGCCTCCAGTTTCTCCTAAAGTTCTAAGTGTTCTCGCTCATGTGCAGGAATATATGCAAAATAGTTAATGTACGTGACTGCGTATGCTGTTGATTTTCTGAGGAATCCAGCATGCCCAGTGTATGTGGTCAATATTGACCACCTCAGCTGAAGATGAAATAATAATACTTTTGCTCCACATTAGCTAGAATAGCAGCTTTCACCACTTTTGTGGTATTGATATCCTAACGAGTTCCCTCTAAGATTTCCAATATAATAACAATTAATGGTAGTTTTCCAATGTAAATTCTCATCTATTAGGAACTAGTGTGAAACTGCACCAACTCAATTCATTTAGGGCCTTTAAAGCTAGGAGAGAAGACTTTCCAACCATAAATCTGGGTTGTATTCAAGAGCATGTCTCACGAGGTGAAAGGGAAGAGCTCTAACTCATTGCCCCCACTGACTAAAAATTAAAAATGCTACATTATTACTACCAGTGAGTTACCCTTTAATCTACATTCAGCAGCTCTCAGTATTTTGATTGACCACAATAACCCTAACTGTAGGCCAAGATTCACCATTCTTAACCATGGCTAAACTGACCTTATCTGCCAATCTCAGTGCTCTCTGACCTTATTCTCTTGTGTCTTCATATGGGATGACTGTGATGGTGATTCAAATAACACATCACCAAATGAAACAAAAGGCATTGCTAGATGGCACAGTGGTGCAGGAATATTGTCTTCTCTGATACCAATATGTTTATGTTATCACAAGGCATGTGCATTCTATGGGGCAGTAAAATGTACAAAAGCCGAACGAGCCTGAAAGAGATTGTAACAGGGTAATGTTTTAAATAAAGGAACGATGAGAGTTTCTAGAAAAAAATTGACATCGTTTATCCAAAATAATCTATCCTGTTTGGTGAAATTTATGCCTATTGAAGCCTCAAAACAAACCTCTTTTGCATCCACGATTTTAATCGCTTCACCATTGGCGGCCATGCATTCAGCTGCCTAGGCCATAAGTTCTGGAATTCCCTCCCTACACCTCTGTACCTCTCTACCTCTCCCCCCTCCTTTAAGACGCTCCTTAAAACCTATCTCTTTGTCTAAGCTATTGGTCACCTGTCCTAATATCTCCTTATGTAACTTCTTGTCAAATTTTGTTTGATCGCTCCTGTGAAGTGCCTTGGGATGTTTTACTATGTTAAGGATGCTATATAAATGCAAGTTGTCGTTATTGTTGTAGTAAGTTAGTGTTAGCTCCGACTGCATCTCTCCTGCATGTGAGAAAAAGTACAATTTATGCCAAAATCAGAGCAGGACAAAATAATTATTACCTGAAAATTGAGTGGGTGAAAATAAATTTTTTACAAACTTTATTCTGAACGCCAACAAAGGCCTAATATGCAGCATTAAAGTGATGCAGCCTGTCAGGAACTGCCATTACTTGAAAACACTCATCATTTGTTCTATGCGATCAAAGCTATTCTACAGTGCTGTTTAATGGTTTATACCTCATTTAACATATGACAGATCTGTGCTGGTGCCCATTTTTCCTGAGCTTATGCACAATAATTTTGGGCCCTCTTCAAGTAACGCAATTGTTCACAACCTTCATATGAGGAGCAGTCAAGTTTTTTTAAGATGCCGAGAATGAGAAAAGACAATTGTTAACTCAAGTTTGCATGTTTTAAAAAGCATCAAATATGCCCACACTTCCATGAACAAACTTATGATTGAGCATGGTAGGCAGCATTGGACTTGTACACCTAGAATATCAAGGTATCTGGTGCATTGCAAATCATCCCACATAGGTTCTTCCACCACACTGAAGATTTATGAGATAGTTGCTGAGGACATTCTGAGACTTGAAATGACAGCTTTTGGAGATGTTATCTGAAGGCTTGATATGAAAACCCGCGCTCATATATCCATGGCTCAGCGGCTACTCACCTATCACCATGTCCTTGCTGACCCACAGTGGCTCCTGCAGGTTTAAATAGTGAAGCACTTTATCAAATGAATCCCACTCATTTTATACAAAGGAACAATAGGAAAATTAGTGCCCAATGTTTACAAATCATGAGTAAATAGGGAATTCAGCCAGGACTATTTCACATAAAGGTAATAGACATAAAGAACAAATTATCGGGGAAGGCCAATAAAAGATAAGCTATAAAAAGTGGAAGTGTGAGAATTACACAATAGCGTGGTAGAAAGCTGGAAATATACAAATTAAGGTTTCATTGGAGACAAATTACCTTTTTTGTTCCTAAACTTTCCTATATTCCTTTGAAAAAGTAGGATTTCCCAAAATTGTTAGCAGGATGTAACCTCCTCAGTGTTCTTAACTGATCAAGATTGGCCTCAAAGGGATAAACAGTTGTTATCACATTGCAATAAATAGATAATATTGGTTACCTGAGAATATTTACAACAAGGTAATCTACCCCAAGGATTCAGATGATGTCATAAACTTTGACTGCAGAGTTTAGTTAATTTTGAGCCATTAGTTCAATTCTGAAGGTTTGATTAGCCTTTAATGTCAGTTAGCTCCTTGTTAGGATCTTACTTAGAATGTTTTTCTGCTGGGGATGCATTTGCATTACTTGAGCTACATACCAGGCAATGGATTGACCAAATTTGAAATTGATCAAGTTCAAGGAATTCGGTAATGTCCTATTCTTGAAAAAAAGACTTAAGTTGTCACGAATCCCTCCTCAAAAGGCTGAACTTTGACCTGTCCATCCCCCTCCAACTATTGCCAAATTTCTAACCCCTTTTTGTCCAAGGTCCAAAATGCATCATTGGCTCCCAACTACGTGCTCATGTCTTTGACATTTTTCCTATTCATGTTCACCTCTTTCAAAATACCCTGTTTGGATACATTCAGGATGGTTTCCACTCTGCCTAGAGCAGGGAGACCACCTGTCACCAATAATATCTCTGTAACTACCACCATGGTGCTTTATCCTCCTCAATCTCCTTGGCATATCTGCAGTAGTCAATCACATCACCTTTCTCCACCAACTTCCTCATGGTCCAGTTCAGTGGGATTGCTCTTGCATTATTTTACTCATACTTGTTCCAGTGCAGTCAATGCATGTGCAGCAATGGTTTTTCCTCCAACTTCCACATGGTGACCTCTGGAGTTCCCCAAGGGTTCACCAATGGCTTTCTGCACTCCCTCATCTACATTCCACCCCTCAGTGACATCCACAGACATAGGGTCAGCTCCCACATGTATACTAATGACGCCCAGCCCAACCTTATTAATAAATGCTTCATCACACCTGATTTTTTTCCTTTGCATCATCTGCCAATGGAAACTTACATCATTGATTTACTTGGTGGTTCTCCTAATTATCAGTGGAAGATCTGGAAAAACCTCATAGAAATGGTGTTAACCTTGTTTCCCCAAATGTCCATGTCTAAAGTAATGGTGAACGATCGAGCGAACCTCTGCAGAAATACTCCCTCCTTAAAATAGAACCCTTTTCATGTTACGAATGTGTTTAGTGTTACCTGTTGCTATATGAGTTCCCCTACTTTATCCATATTAAAATCCATCTGCTAAATCTCAAACCAACTACATAATCGGTCCAAATATTTCTCCAGATTGTTCCATCGCCTTTCCACAACAACAACTTTAATTTACATAACATTTATATATTGTGCTGAACATGTTGCTCCTCATATGTTGGAAAAATGTGTGGGGAGAATCTGTTCCTGTTCCAGTAACCCTTTTGACTGCATCATCTTTTTTAGGGCGAGGGAGGGAATGGAGAAGGGTGATAAAGGCAGTAGCAGCTCATTAGCCCATTGTGAGCTTAGCCTAGAAAAGGATGCAGTGAGCTGCAAAGTCAGGGCTAACAGGAAAAAACTGCTTCTTTTTTGCTTGGTCTCTCCGTGCAGTTCCCACATTTCCCAGTGCTCAGCACATTGGGCACAGAGTGGACGCACTTCTCACCCAATAGTTCAATACCCTGATGCTTTGGGCATGGTGGGTCATATCATAAGCCCTAAAATGTGTTCTGTTTGCCAGCACAAGTATCACGTTTTCCAGTCACATGTACACCTGATCCCAACCAATTCTTCACAGGCTCATACACTGAAACTATCAGCTGACAAGTGCAGTAAGAATCAGGATAAGGAGGAGCATGAATATACTTCATATCTCCCATTATAAAAATGGAGCACAGTTGAAAGAGAAGAAAGCAATGTTATATTTCTAACTCCGTTTTATCTGTCAAACTCGGAACAGAAGCTTGACTGAGAGACGGGGCTGCATCCTAGTTAGTTGAGCCCATTGCTGTGGTAAAGAAAATGTGAATGATTTACTGTATTTCAAGTTCTCAATCTCATTTACAGACCAGAGAATTGAAATCACTGGGAGCTTTCCTAATTCCCTGGGTATTTGTTGCAAATACTAAGATAACTGTAACTACTATTTGTGTGTTATTATTGAACCAAGGCCGAGGTAATTTATGTTTCCAGCAGCAATCAGATGTATCTGCTAATATAAATTTCAGCTTTACCAATTTGTGTAATCAGCGATTCCAAATTCGCTCCAGGGAATTTCATCATGCAATGAGCCAAACACCGTATATACAGGTTGTGAGCTTTACAAATTATAATGCATATTACTGTATAAAATGTTCTCTGCCAGAGGGAAGTCCATTGGAATTACAAAGTAAATTATGTTAGGCTGCATCATTACATACACCAATAAAAAGTGTACATCCCTCAAAAATGTGCTTTTATATAAATCCATATTTACATAGAAATAAAATATACATATTAACTCTATGGTGTATGATCAAGGACAAAGAATGTCATCAGTTAGATGCAGGACAGATTACTGGGAGCCTTTCTATGATCTATTTGCAGATCAGCAAAGTTATGATATAGTATAGTTCTTCAACACCATAATATTTAACATTTTTAGGGAGGGTTTTTTTGTTGGTTATAATTCTTTCAATCTCCCAATGGGATGATGATGAGCAATTGCAAAAGAAGTGTCAGGCTGTTAGGATCACTGAAGAAAAATAAAGTCTCAAGGGGCCGAACGGCACACTTTCCAACCAACTTTCCAGTGTAAGATTATTAATAGTTGATGAAAGAAACAATGCAATGTAAATCACTGTCAGTAAACGAAGCAGGAAAATCAACATTGAAGAATAATCTACAACTTTGCTATTTTTAAGAAAAAAAAATGCCCTTAGAATATCTCAAGCAAATTCCTCAGTCATATTTTCAGAAAGTCACTGTGGAATAGGAAAATTTACTGCTGCCTAATTAACTGGATTATACAATGACTGAGTGATGCTTTGGCAAGAGTAGGGAGTTTGCCAATACTTACTGCGAAGCTGGTGTTTCAGACCTGTCAGCAGAAAATAATTTTCTTCTGTTAGCCTTTCATGGAAACTAATGGGTAGTTAATAGTCAATATATTTTCTGGCTTCATTCATTCAGCGGAATTGGCAAGGAGTTGATTAATGCTGAGAATACTGTTCTAGACCACAAACTAGTTAACAAAATATTAACTACAATGTGATTAGACTTATTTATGATTTGTCAAGAAGCAAATGACATTATTGACTTATGTGCTGTTCTCAGCATTTACACGTACCAAACTTAAACTGAACTGTTCACAATTAAACTGTAGATTATTTCTTGTGAGAGATTAAAGTGTAGATTAAAGATTAAACTGTACCATCTCCTGGGTCAGTATGAGTGCACTTTAATATATAGTGCAAGAACAACACAATTCAAACACACGGTTTAGAAAACTTGTTAATTTGTTGACGTGTTCTACAAGGTGCAGTGAATACAAATATTCAGTGGGTATGGCGTAAGTTGCATTAAATAACATGACTGAAGGAAGAAAGAAATAATTGAATTTATACAGTAATTCGGTGTCAAAATCTTGAAATGAATTAATTTTTTGTAGTATAGTGACTGCTGTTATATAACAACAATCAGAATTTTTGGACCTCCGAGATCGACTTTCAACATTAACTGTGTTCAGTTTAACACAACAACAACATTGCATTTATATAGCGCCTTTAATGTAGTGAAACGTCCCAAGACGCTTCACAGGAGCTGACGTATACGGAGGTTGAAGGTGGGAGGCCGGCCAAGAAAGCACAATATAACTTAGAAACATTTGCCTGAGGAAGGAGAAAATCTCCGAAAGCTTGTGAATTTAAAATAAAATTGCTGGACTATAACTTGGTGTTGTAAAATTGTTTACATTAGTTCAGAATAACAGCATTGTAATCTAGCTGGCTTCAACTCAGTGTAACATATCAATATTACTCAGCATTGTGGTTTATAGTACAAGCTTGGCAAAGTTGATCCTTCAACATGTGAGCTGTCTGACCTGGTAGCAGTGCAGCTACAGTAGGGAACAGTTCTATCTTTCTCTGTGATGCGCTGATTCAATTGATTTGTCTGTAATCGTCTTGCTTCCTGGTTCTTCATCCTCATCTAATTACATCTTTTATGCACTCATACTGTTGTAATTTACTTCTCCGAATCGTAATAAACACTGTTGGGCCCCCACTGACTGAACTTAAACAATCTAACACTACAATATACATGCTCCTCCAAACCTCGAAATTTGAAACCTTTGTAAAACCAAAACTAAAATGCAGCATTTAGGCAAGAATCTCCCCTTTCCAGTGTATTGTGATTAAAAATACTTACATAAGAACATAAGAAATAGGATCAGGAGTAGGCCACATGGCCCCTCGAGCCTGCTGCGCCATTCAATCAGATCATAGCTGATCTTCGACCTCAACTCCACTTTCCCGCCTGATCCCCATATCTCTTGATTCCACCTAGAGTCCAAAAATCTATCGATCACAGTCTTGAATATATTCAATGACTCAGCATCCAGAGCCCTCTGGGGCAGATAATTCCAAAGATTCACAACACAACCCTCTGTGTGAAGAAATTCCTCCTCATCTCAGTTTTGAATGGCCGACTCCTTATCCTGCGACGATGCCCCCTAGTTCTAGACTCTCTAGCCAGGGGAAACAATCTCTCAGCATCTACCCTGTCAAGCCCCCTAATAATCATATATGTTTCAATGAGATCACCTCTCATTCTTCTAAACTCCAGAGAGAATAGGACATTCGTCTCAACCTCTTCTCAGAGGACAACCCTCGCATCCCAGGAATTAATCTAATGAACCTTCATTGTACCACCTCCAAGGCAATCCTTAGATAAGGAGAACAAAACTGTCGGCAGTACTCCAGGTGAGGTCTCACTAAAGCCCTGTACAACTGTAGGAAGGCTTCCTTACTCGTGCACTCCAACCCCCTTGCAATAAAGGCCAAAATACCATTTGCTTTCCTAATTGCCTGCTGTACCTGCATACTAACTTTTTGTGATTCTTGTATGAGGATGCCCAAGTCTCTCTGAACACCAACATTTAATAGTTTCTCACCATTTAAAAAATATTCTGTTTTTCTATTCTTCCTACTAATGTGATTAACCTCATATTTCCCCACATTACACTCCATCTGTCACCTTCTTGCCCACTCACTTAACCTGTCTATATCCCTTTGCAGACTCCTTGTGTGCTCCTCTCGGCTTACTTTCCCACCTAGCTTTGTATCATCAGCAAACTTGGATACATTACATTCGGTCCCTTCATCTAAGTCATTAATATAGATTGTAAATAGCTGAGGCCCAAGCACCGATCCTTGCGGCACCCCACTAGTTACAGGCTGCCAATCTGAGAATGACCCTTTTTTTTATTCGTTCATGGGATGTGGGTGTAGCTGGCAAGGCCAGCATTTATTGCCCATCCCTAATTTCCCTCGAGAAGGTGGTGGTGAGCCACCTTCTTGAACCGCTGCAGTCCGTGTGGTGAAGGTTCTCCCTCAGTGCTGTTAGGTAGGGAGTTCCAGGATTTTGACCCAGCAACGATGACGGAACGGCAATATATTTCCAAGTCGGGATGGTGTGTGACTTGGAGGGGAACGTGCAGGTGGTGTTGTTCCCATGCACCTGCTGCCCTTGTCCTTCTAGGTGGTAGAGGTTGCGGGTTTGGGAGGTGCTGTCGAAGAAGCCTTGGCGAGTTGCTGCAGTGCTTCCTGTGGATGGTACACACTGCAGCAACACAGGTGATGGAGGGGATGAATGTTTAGGGTGGTGCATGGGATGCCAATCAAGCAGGCTGCTTTGTCCTGGATGGTGTCGAGCTTCTTGAGTGTTGTTGGAGCTGCACTCATCCAGGCAAATGGAGAGTATTCCATCACACTCCTGACTTGTGCCTTGTAGATGGTGGAAAGGCTTTGGGGAGTCAGGAGGTGAGTCACTCGACGCAAAATACCTAGCCTCTGACCTGCTCTTGTAGCCACAGTATTTATATGGCTGGTCCAGTTAAGTTTCTGGTCTGTGGTGACCCCCAGGATGTTGATGGTGGGGGATTCGGCGATGGTAATGCTGTTGAATATCAAGGGGAGGTGGTTAGATTCTCTCTTGTTGGAGATGGTCATTGCCTGGCACTTGTCTGGCGCGAATGTTACTTGCCACTTATCAGCCGAAGCCTGGATGTTGTCCAGGTCTTGCTGCATGCGGGCACGGACTGCTTCTTTATCTGAGGGGTTGCGAATGAAACTGAACACTGTGCAATCATTAGTGAACATCCCCATTTCTGACCTTATGATGGAGGGAAGGTCATTGATGAAGCAGCTTGAAGATGGTTTATCCCGACTCTCTGTTTTCTGTCTTTTAACCAATCCTCTATCCATGCAAAGATATTAGCCCCAATCCCATGAGCTCTTACTTTGTGTAATAACCTTTTATGTGACACCATTACGAATGCCTTTTGAAAATCCAAATATACCACATCCACTGGTTCCCCTTTATCTACCCTGCCAGTTACATCCTCAAAAAACACTAATAAATTTGTCAAACATGATTTCCCTTTCATAAAATCATGTTGACTCTGCCTAATCATATGATGATTTTCTAAGTGCTCTGTTACCACTTCCTTAATAATGGATTCCAGCATTTCCCCAATGACCGATGTGAGGCTAATTGGCCTTTCGTTCCTTGTTTTCTTCCTCCCTCCCTTTTTGAATAGCGGGGTAACATTTGCTACCTTCCAGTCCACTGGGAACGTTCCAGAATCAAGAGAATTTTGGAAGATCATAACCAATGCATCCACTATCTCTACAGCCACCTCTTTTAGCACCCTAGGATGTAGGCCATCAGGTCCAGGGCATTTGTCAGATTTTAGCCCCATTAGTTTGTCCAGTACTTTTTCTCTAGTGATATTAATTGTTTTAAGTTCCTCACTCTCATTCACCCCTTGGTTCCCCATTATTTTTGGTATGCTTTTGTGTATGCTTTTGTGTCTTCTACTGTGGAGACAGATACAAAATATTTGTTTTACACATCTGCCATTTCCTGATTCCCCATTATAATTTCTCCTGTCTCAGCCTCTAAGGGACTAATGTTTACTTTTGCTACTCTGTTCCTTTTTGCATACTTGTAGAAGCTCTTACAATCCGTTTTTATATTTCTTGCTAGTTTACTTTCATATTTTATTTTCTCCCTTTTTATCAACTTTTTGGTCAACTACTTCGGACAATCCAACTCATTAAAGGTTTTATTAGAAATTGACAAACAACCTTGCCTAAATACTTTAACACTTAGCATTGAAAATGAGCAATTAGCCTTATTACCATCAATAAACGGCTTCAGAACTTCTGCTGTCAAAAAGGACTCTTAGCTGATAAACACTCGCTCATCACTTGAAAAGGTGTCTGAAAAATACTCGTCAAAATATTTGTAGAGAGATTAACCCTGTAGTGTAAATTTTGGGACTTCTTCTACTGCAATTAACCCCCTTAAATAGGATCTTGATAAATATGCAGTCAGATGTGTGAGGTTTATACAGATGACTATAAGCACAGATGATTAAATACTCCATAGAACACCATCTCATGTTTGGACCATGGGATAGCTACATCTAGAATGTGACATATATAATATAGCACATACAATGATAATTTCCATGAAAAACTGGAATTTGAGGGAATAAAATCACAAATGGAACTGCTCTCAATTTACACATCAGCATGTTTTCCACTTAAAATTTACATCTAACTTTTATTGTTTCAATTTGAATTATTTCCAAATGTGTTATAAACAGAATGCATGGTCAGTAGCTTTGGATATAATTTACATTTTAAATGTAGGCACTGACCGAGTGCCTGAGTTGATATTGAGTTACCAGGTCAGCCTACTTTAGTATCAGTTGGTGCTTCACAATAAATAGTCTCTGTGCTGTGGACCGAAAGTACTAGGCACTAGGTTGAGACTGCCCCATACTGATTTCATGTATGGTCCTTACAAGTGCCAAGGAGAAGAAACTTTCATCTCATCAGCCTGGGCTGGATTCAAACCCAGATTCCAGAGGTGAAAGGTCAGCAGGTTGACACACCATACCACTCAGATTCATACCCTCTATTTGTAATTTTAATGTGATAACCTAGAGTTTTACAGGTCAAGAAGAACTTGTGTAATTTTTTTTTGAGGTTTTATTTGTGTTTATTTGCTTCCTCCGGGATTTTAAATGAACTGAGGTGTGTTTGTACATGAGCTATTGGAATGATTCAGATCAATCAGCCAAATGGCCTTTTCTTATCTGTAAAACCAGTTAACACAAGCAGCATTATTATGTTGATAATTGCTGTTTTAAAAAAAAATTGGAGAATTTTTTCTCCATCATTAATGACACGGTAACAAAATCACAATCTCAGAAATGGCTCATCTTTATGATTTCCTTAGTAGATCATTAATTAGAGAAATTATCCTCTTTTGCTAAAAGAGAGAACTTCAGACCTTTAGAGTTCACCATGGATACCACATAAATGCTTATGTCACACTCGAGTCGGGGTCACAAGGTTATCAGTAGCTCCTGATTTTGCACCGAGTAATCTCTCAGTGCCAAATTAAGCAATGGTCTCAAATCAACTAAACAGCGAACAGATTGAACATTTATATTTACAACCATGTTAACCATTCTTATTGGCCAGCATGCAGTCAAGTTTGATTTACAGGCTTCTCTTGTAGTCATGGCCCAAGAGGGGTCGGACAGCATTATTGCTGGCTTTATTCGGAGGAGTCACAACAGAACATTAATTATGCGGCCAAAGTAGCAATCATTCACAGCAGGTGCAAGACCAACAAAAGCTTCTCAGATATTGTTAGTGCACCCCGTGGCGTAGAACAAATGCATGTTCTATTTTTTAATAGGAAGAAAAATTTAAAAAGAAAGTCATAAATATTTTTGAGTAATTACGTCTAATAAATAATGGCTTGTAAGGACTTGCATCGTCTCGTTCAGGACTCAGGGGAACCGTTAACTCAATCTGTGATAAATCACAAAATGGTGCTGCAGGATATTTTTAGCTGTGTAAGGAGGTTCTGGAAATAGATTCCGATATGGCTGGAGAAGAAACACAAGGGATAACGGTACCAGTTAGGTAAAGAAACTACAATCTTGGCTGAGCACAACAGAACTAAAGATTTAAAACTAGCAATCCTGGCTAGATTCAAATTGTGCTACATGCGACGAGTGTGAACGTTTGCAGGATTTGTCATGGGATGCTGCACCATGAGAAATCACCTGCCCTAATTGTACAGATTTTCCACCAATTTAGCTCCTGCTCATTTAATAGGTAACGTCAAGTCAGCACAAACGATTCATGCCCATGCTCAGTAATCTGCGTTCTTAATGTTAGAAAAATAAGCTTCTTTCTTCAGTTGGGCTAAAAATATCCCATGGCTTGCTCGAGCCTCATGAATTTTAAATGAAAGAGTAAACATTATTACAAAGGGTCATTGGCATTTAGTTGACCATTTTGAAACATTGCAAGTTGAGGCAAGGGCTTCCTTGCCAGCTCGGAGGGTTCAGCGAGTGAATAGCTAGGCTATGTGGTTGAGGAAGATTCCATGTTTGATCCCTCCTCTGTGCTGAGTTAGCTGATTTAAGCTGCAGCACTTATACTACATTTGGTACCAATGCTCCTGTTTAAGGAAAACAAAAATCAGCAAGGGTTCCCACTCCTGATTGCTAGCACGTGACCCCTGCTGAAAGTCCACATACATTCACAGGCTGTTAACAAAGCATACAGGATTCAGGGCTTTATAAATAAAGGCATAGAGTACAAAAGCAAGGAAGTTATGCTAAATCTTTATAAATCACTGGTTAGGCCTCAGCTGGAGTATTGTGTCCAATTTTGGGCACCACACTTTAGAAAGGATGTCAAGGCCTTGGAGAGGGTGCAGAGGAGATTTCCTAGAATTGTATCAGGGATGAGGGACTTCAGTTATGTGGAGAGATTAGAGAAACTGGGATTGTTCTTTTTAGAGCAGAGAAGGTTACGGGGAGATTTGATAGAGGTGTTCAAAATTATGAGGGGCTTTGATAGAGTAAATAGGGAGAAACTGTTTCCACTGACTGGAGGGTCGATAACCAGAGGACTCAGATTTAAGGTAATTGGCAAAAGAACCAGAGGCGAGATGAGGAGAGTTTTTTTTACGCAAGACTTGTTATGATCTGGAGTGCACTGCCTGAAAGGATGGAGGAAACAGATTCAGTGGTAACTTTCAAAATGGAATTGGATAAATACTTGAAGGGGAAAATTTTGCAGGGCTATGGGGAAGGAGCAGGGGACTGGGACTAACTGAATAGCTCTTTCAGAGAGCCAGCACAGGCAGGATGGGCCAAATGCCCTCCTCTTGTGCTGTATGATTCTATGATGCTATGAACATTTAGGTGGTGACAAGGCCAGTCTCGGCTGTGATGTTCACCCCCTCCCTGGGTCAAATAACCCGCGAACACTCATTGTCAAAGGTATATACATGAATAATAGCCACTTGTATGAGGTTCTAGAAAATGACCAGCAACCGTGGCATTGTACCCACAAGAAGGGAAGGGATGAAAATTTATGAGGAACTAAAGAGTTGGGCCAAGATGATGTGTTATGTCTGTTAGGTACCTTTTTAGTAGGAGCACATTGGGAAGACCAAAGCCATTGTCTTAGCCTCTCAGCACAAACTCCGTACACTCGCCACCGATTCCACCTCCCTCCCCGGCCACTGTCTCAGGTGGAAGCTAACTGTTTACAATTTTGACCCCAACCCCATATCGTCTCCATCACAAAGACTTCCACCTCTGTAATATCGTTTGTCTCCACTCCTGCCTCAGCCCACTTGCTGCCAAAAACATCAACTAAGACGAGATCACCTCCAGACTCAACTGATCCAATGCTCTCTTGACCAGCCTCCCATCCTCCACCCTGTAGAAACCTCAGCTCATCCAAAACTCTGCTGCCCATATCCTACTAAATTCCGCTCACCCATCTACCCCATGCTCGTAGATCTACATTCTGGTGCTCCAACACCTCCAATTTAAAATTCTAATCCTTGTGTTCAAATCCTTTCATGGCCTCACTCCTCCCTATTTCAGCAATCTCTACCAGCCTCTTATGCATACCCCACACCACGATGGCGGCCGTGCCTTCAGCCGTCTAGGCGCTAAGCTTTGGAATTCCCTCCCTAAACCTCTCCACCTCTCTCTCCTCCTTTAAGACCCTATTTAAAACTTACCTCTTTGACCAAGCTTTTAGTCATCCCTACTAATATCTCCTTCTTTGGCTCGGTGTCAGTTTCTGTCTGATTATGATTCTGTGAGGTGCCTTGGGAAGTTTTCCTACATTAAAGGCGCTATAGAAATGCAAGTTGTTGTGGTTGTGACTGAAATTTTTTTTTTTTTTTCCACATCGTTCACCTGACGAAGGAGGAAGCCTCCGAAAGCTTGTGAATTTAAAATAAAATTGCTGGACTATAACTTGGTGTTGTAAAATTGTTTACAATTGTCAACCCCAGTCCATCACCGGCATCTCCACATCATTGTTGTGACTGAGCATTCAGAATCAACAAGGATAACACTGTGGGGATGAAATTGAACATGAGCAGGAATATAAAACAGTCAGAATCGTATTTGCCGACGGTTATACGACATGCCCGATATCCAGTTCTATTCAAGTCTGAACTGAACTGAATATCAAGCAGAGCGTTAAACAGGTGACTAATCTGACATGGCCTGTTTTTGCATCTCACCCCCCACCCCCGCAATGCTCGATTTCACCCCCTGTATGCCAGTCAGCTTGGCCCAGTTGGTGGTGCTCTCACCTCTGAGTTGCAGTTTCGAGCCCCACTCCAGGACTTGACTATATAATTCTACACTTCCATGCAGTACTGAGGGAGTACTTCATTGTTGATAGTGCTGACCTTCAGATCAGACATTAAATCGAGGTCCTGCCTAACTTCTCAGGTAGGCGTAAAAGATCCCGATGCACTATTTGAAAAGGAGGAGACGATTCTTCCGATGTCCGAGCCAACGCACATCTCTCAAATTAATTGTGTATTAATCAGTAAATCACTGATTAATACACAATTAATTTGAGAGATGTGCGTTGGCTAACTAAAATTAATTGGTTATTTATCTCATTTTCTCATTTTCGGACCTTGTTGCGTGCAAAATCTCCGCTGTGTTTGCTTACATAACAACAGTGATGATGCTTCAAAGGTAATCCTGCGAAGCAATTTGGGATACCCTGAGGAGATGAAAGGTGCTATATAAATGCAAATTTTTTCTTTTTCTTTCTTTCTATGCAAAGGGGAGCGCATTCTTTCATGCAAGAATGAAATTTGAGTAGATTATGATTATCAGTAGAACAAACTAGAGCCTCCCATTCCCTACCAACTATGTGTTATTGCATAAAATACATACTGATTTTTTTTTCAAGCTTTTCTTATCTTTGTGAAGCAGGCCCACTGTTCATGATTGTAAGTCGGAAGCAACATGATATAGGTGAAAGGGTGCTAAAGCTGATTGTTGTGTTTGTCCCGCAGGTATACAGCAATATCGTATAGGTACTGAGTGGTATTATGAGTTTTTCTAGCAGTGATTTACTGATTAATACACAAGAAAAAGCACTGTAGCTGATTGTTGGGTTAGTTGGTTGAGGATACACTGTGCAACTGCAGAGTGTTTTATCTCAGCAAGGAGGAGAAACAAATTCCCTCCACACCCCTGATTAACTGTGAAATTTAATTCACCAGAACCATGAAGCAGTCAGAACCCACTGTAACCTGCTCTTCCAAAGACCCAAGTATGTCAGAGGCAATGGTGTGAACTTAAATTTGGCATAAAAATCCAAAAAGATTATGCACAACAGATTAGTGATTTTTTTAAAAATCATTTGCGGGAAATGGGTATCGCTGGCAAGGCCCAGCATTTATTACCCATCTCTAGTTGCCCTTGAAAGGGTGGTGCTGGGCCTTTTTCTTGAACCGCTGCAGTCCATGTGGTGAAGGTACCCCACAATGCTGTTGGGTCGGGAGTTCCTGGACTTTGACCCAGTGATGATGAAGGAACGGCCGATATATGTCGAAGTCAGGATGGTAAGTGACTTGGAAAGGAACTCGGAGGTGATGGTGTTCCCATGCACCTGCTGCCCTTGTCCTTCTTGGTGGCGGAGGTTGTGGATCTGAAAGTGTACCTTCAGAAAAAGATGAGGACTTCTTTGAGGCATCATCACTGGCGTTATGTAAGCACACAGAGTTTGCATGCTGCAAGGTCCTAAAAACAGAAAGTGAGATAAATGACCAGTTAATCCACGTTAGCAGTGTTGGTTGAGAGATGTGCGTTGACTAGGACATCGGAAGAATTCCCTCCTCCTATTCATCTGAAAGACAGCACCACCAACAATGAAGCATTGCCTCAGTACTGCACTGAAGTAAATCTAGGTGAAATGAGTTCAATGTTTAAATATGGGATTCCGTGATGGTATGACTTCTAAGTCAGATGATGCTAGATGGAAACTAATTCAGACTTCAGTTAACATGCAACCATCTGTTATTACTAAACCTAATAATTTTCATGGGAAATTGTGCTGAAAATCAAGAGGAGTTGCAGTTGAGATTGGGAAGATCACACTTCTGGCTCCTTGCTCACAACCTAACTTGACATTGCGTGTGTGATTGACAGCTGCCTTCTCTGGCACTGCGCTGAATTCTTCTAGATTATATCCTAAGTACTGGAGCACCTGAAGTGTTTGCATAGAATTAAATAGAAATTACAGTACAACTGGTCTATGCTGGTGTTCATGCTCCACGCAAACCTCCTCCCACCCTACTTCATCTCATACTATCTGCATATCCTTCTATTCCATTCTCCCTCATGTACTTATCGAGCTTCCCCTTAAATGCATCTGTGCTATTCGCCTCAACTTTTTTTTTAGTCGTTCATGGGATGTGGGCGTCGCTGGCAAGGCCAGCAATTATTGCCCATCCCTAATTGCCCTTGAGAAGGTGGTGATGAGCCGCCTTCTTGAACCGCTGCAGTCCGTGTGGTGAAGGTTCTCCCACAGTGCTGTTAGGTAGGGAGTTCCAGGATTTTGACCCAGCTACTCCTTGTGGTAGCAAGTTCTACATTCTAACCACTCTCTGAGTAAATACAGTAATACTGAAATTCCCTTGACAAAATTATAGACTACAGAAATATAGTGGAGCAGCAGCAGTTTCCGTTATCAAGTCATGCTGGAGATCAGCGCATGATCAGCTAATCTACCGATCCCGATGCTGAGCAAGCTCGTGTGTCCATTGAAAAATCCCCCTTTCTGCTCAACAACAGGTACCTGGCTCATATGCTTGCGATGCTCTCTCCCTTTTGATTTTACCTAAAAACAGCGTGATTGTTTCTTTTTAAATTAATGCAATTTCTGGCTAAAATCACAACCCTTTCAAATATTTAGTAAAAACCATGTGATATGTCATGGGTTGCACGGCATAACAGATTAGTAGCCTTAGTTAAAACACGGCGTCAGACAAATGTTACTTGTTATGACTAACCCCATTAATTACAGTAGAACTGACTAACATGGTACCTGGTAACGGATAAAGAGATAAAAATATTCTTTACAGGGCTTACTTAATAGTTCAGTAGGTAACTCTGCTGCACGTATCCTAACTCGCATCAAGTCCCGTTTTCCCATCACCCCTGTGCTTGCTGACCTACATTGGCTCCCGGTCTGGGAACACCTTGATTTTAAAATTCTCATCTTTGTTTTCAAATCCCTCCATGGCCTCGCCCCTCCCTATCTGTGTAATCTCCTCCAGCCCTACAACCCTCCGAGATCTCTGCGTTCCTCTAATTCTTGCCTCGTGCGCACTCCTGATTTTGATCGCTCCTCCATTGGCGGCCGTGCCTTCAGCTGCCTAGGCCCTAAGCTCTGGAATTCCCTCCCTAAACCTCTCCGCCTCCCTAGCTCTCTCTCCTCCTTTAAGACGCTCCTTAAAACCTACCTCTTTGACCAAGCTTTTTGATCACCTGTCCTAAAATCTCTTTTGGTGGCTCGGTGTCAAATTTTGTTTGAAAATGCTCCTATGAAGCAGCTTGGGATGTTTTACTGTATCAAAGACGCTATATAAATGTGAGTTGTTGTTGTTGTTGTTGCCTCACATGATGTGCTGAAGAGCCATACATATATCAGAAAGGGTCTAGGTTTCATCCTGTGACTGTACCTGACTGAGCTCATTTAACAAGGGCTGAAGTGGAATGGTCACCATTGCCTTGTAGGAAGGAGAAAAAGCAGCCAAAGTACACAGGGTGAGGACAGGATGAGATTCGACCAGTGATTCGGCAACCCCCACTCCCAACCTCAGGCTTAATACACATGTAGAATAGCCACCGGAATAAAATACAGGAAGGCCTCATTCAGCACTACTCAGCACGAGTCACTGCATTTAGATGTGAAAATTGGAAAGAAATCGTTTATTGCAATTGCCTTGTAACCTCCATTACGTGTAACGTGTGTTTAGTGGATAGGGTGGGTTAGTAATCATGACACCAAAGTTATTTGAGACGAGGAAGATAGTACCGGAATCAGCCAGTTAGTTTTCTTTTGTACCCATTTGAGTAAGGTTAAAGCAGAACACTTGCAGGCAGGCTGTTAATTTTGCTTTTTTCTTCATGCTGCTGGAACTATAGCTAACCCCTGGTATTTTTCTGAACTTTGCAAGATACACCGCGCATATACAAACATCCACAGACACACACAAGCATAAACTCCTCTCTGCCTCAGGTTTTTGAAGTTCCCAAGGGATGTTTGACAACTCATTTGGTACATTTGGTGAGCAAGATGTCAGTGAGGTGAATCTGCACTTAAATTTCTGAGACAAATAAATGAATTCATCTCTCCCATTCAGTTCATGATGATTTGTGATCGATTTGTTTCATTGATTTAAAATCCATTCATACGTATATTTGCTGTAGAATTTGACAAGAGATTACTTAGGGATTATTTCTTAATGGTGACAGTGAGGTAATGATGCCAAGGTTGCTACTCTTACATCTTGAGCACGTTAACATGTGGAGGCACACTTTTAGGTGGCATCGACACCGATAGCTGCTGCTAGAAAAAAATAGGAAACTTATCTGAAACAGAATAAAGCTCTTCACAAATTAAAACAACTTATCTTATAAAACAGTTTTTTTTTTAATTCATTCTCAGGATATGGGCTTTACTAGCAAGACCAGCATTTATTGCCCATCCCTCGTTGCCCCTTCAGAAGGTGGTGGTGGGCCTTCTTCTTGAACTGCTGCAGTTCGTGTGGTGAAGGTGCTCCCACAGTGCTGTTAAATAGGGAATTCCAGGTTTTTGACCCAGCGATGATGAAGGAACGGCGATATATTTCCAAGTCGGGATGGTGTGTAATTTGGAGCAAATCTTGGAGGTGATGGTGTTCCCTTGCACCTGCTACCCTTGTCCTAGGTGGCGGAAGTCGGGGTTTTGGGAGGTGCTGTTGAAGAAACCTTAGCCAAAGAATGATTTCAAGGTTGCGTCTAATTTGGGGGTTCAGGTGATGATTATCAATTGGAAGAGCTTTGCTGTCTTGCTTCATGTTGAATCCTTGATCAAGTTAGAATTTTGTAAATGCTCCCAGGCACCAGGTATTGTCCACATGATATGAGAGTAGCACAATCTCACTGGAACAGTTAGTTTACAAAGAGACAAGATCAGGATGGGCACATACCAGACAAAACAGCACAGTTGCAGTAAAACATTATGAACAAGATCCCAGTAGAGAAAGTAGTACAACAGAGTAAATAGTATGAAAATAACAGTAAATGTTAATGTACTGATCATTTTTGCAGAGTTAATTCCACAGTGAGTGATCATATGTGACCCATTTAAATACCAATAAGGATGAGATCATTTTGTGCCAATGAGCATTGAGGGGTAGAAATTGGTATACGTTACGCCTGTTATTTGGGCATTGAACTGGCACAAAGCATACTAATTTAGCAGCGGGACGGCCTGCACCCAATCTACACAGGCATTGGTCCCGCTGATGAATTCGTGGAGCCACTTTTTTTTAAGGCGCCCCTGGCGGAGTAGACTGACACCCAAAAAAGACACCTGCTTAGTTCATTCTAAACTGTATATTCTTGCCAGATTTTCCAATGTTGTGAGACCAGTAGCTAACATCATGAGATGACATATTTTACAAGTTAATTTTGATGCTCCCTTTCCCGTAGTACCCTCAGTGCATGCCGAAGTTGCATATGCCTTAATCTGGTTCTTGTATAGTCATGCCGATGGGCAATTTCAATCATTTTCGCTCTGATAGCAAATGTGGAGCATTCTGTTCCTTCAGTGAGTGATTGATATTGTGTCTTGGTTATGATTAGTGTGTGAAAATGTAGCATGTTTGCAAAGATACCATCCAATATTTCACCCTGTAAAACAACAATACTTCCATAAAATGTAGCACATCTTATACTGTAATGCCCGCTTCTGTGGAACTCCAACATATTCACTCCAGAAGACTAAGCAACAAGCACGGTTATCCTGGTAAAATCTCGCCTTGCTTATTCCACCCATTCTTAGCTAGTCGCCGTTTTCTTTGCCTCTGTAACCTATTTCCAGCTTCTCACCAATATCCTCTTCTTCTGCTCACTCCCTAGGTAAGAGCAAGTCAGAGTTACATTATGGGGGCTGGGGCATGACCATGCTCCTCAGTACTGGTGCAACAGTTCTATAATAAGAAAAAGCATCGATCAGGAGAGTGGACATCTTACAGCTCTAGTGCAAGAGTAACGTGATGAAGGTGAGCTCTTTCATTTTTTTTTGCTTGTGCACATTAGGTTGTAAGAAAGAGTGCAGCCATAGGCAAATGTAATAAGAACAGAGGTCTTATGAATTTGACTCTGGGAATTGCTGGATGCACACAAAGACTTGAAGATGTACTGGGGTTTCTCCTAGCCTAATACAAGTGATAGTTAATTCTGCACTTGAAATTCTGCATATGTGGAATAGAATTCCAGTCAATGATGCTCGCTGAGAGAGCTCTCCACTCTGCATTTCTGTCATTATCAATTTCTAGATAAGGGCACCCTTGAGATCATGGCCCTGATATTTATGGGGAGGTGGGGAGGGTGTGGAGGAGGCCGAAAACATCCAAAGAAGGCCGAGGATATAGAGATTCTACCGAACTTAACGGCAGGTCCTCATTATCATTTTTTTGTTCTGTTTCCCGCCCAGTAGCCGGCTAAATGGACAGCCTGGCAGGTGGCCGGGAGGAAGAACCAGCGGCAGGAGTGAGAAAGAGACCACGATCCCTTGGGGACAGTCCCCGGCAATCAGGAGGGGGGGAAGGTCAGCGATCGCGGCAGGGGCAAGAGAGAGGCCGTGATCAGCAGTGGGGAAGCTGAAGGCTTCCTTCAGGGGCTGGGGGGCGGGGGGAGCACTCCTGCTCCCTTTGGCCCTCAAGGAGTGTTGGAAAAGGCACTTACCTTGTTGAGACGGCATCTCTCGCTGCAGGATCAACAAGATAAGTGCCTTTTCCAACACTTCCTTTCACTGCCGGGTTTCCTAACCCCTGGGAAACCGTGTGCAGCAACAGTGAATTTTAAATCAAGCTCCCAATTTCACTGTGGGAGCCCGATTTAAATATGTTAATGACGTCTCCTGCCTCTCCACAGACCGCCCGATATCTGCCGCTGTAAAAAAGGCGACAGGTGTGTGCGTGGCATGTTAGGGCCGCGTTCCCCATATTTAAGTCTTTAACCCCTAACCCTCTCCTGCCCGTCGTGTGGGGAGGGGGGGGTTAATATCGAAGTCAATGTGTTCTGGCCAACATTCATCCCTCAACCAACATCACCAAAACAGATTAACAGGTCATTCACCTTATTGCTGTTATGAGAGCTTGCTCTGTGCAAATTGGCTGCCATGCTTAGCTACACAACAAGTGATTACAGTTCACAAATAACTCAGTAACTGTGAAACATTTTGGAACAGCCTGAGGTACAATATGCACGCAAGGTCTTTCATTCCGTGTTCTTGGGTTGAGGGCCAGTTGGTTTAAAGCTGCCTGTTAGGAATCAGGCATTCTATTATTTAATTCCATTTCAAAACAAAGCCATTGTGCATTGACCTTGCTCTGTAAGCTGAAGGCATTTCTATCTTTAGATTAGGATGGTGTTCTGGTCTCAATAGGGCAGCTATCATTTCAAAATCTGACTCACAGCACCATCTCTTCCAGAAAATATAACGTCCACTTCCCTTTTTATTCCCTAATGCTGTGTAAATGCTCGCACGTCTACAAGTATTTGCAGCCCTCTAAGCACTTATTACAAATATTTATCATTTTGTACTAGAATCAGAAGTTTGGGTGGATGAACCAGAAACATGAAATGATGTGGGTGATTCCACAGTACAGAGCTCCCACTGGGGAGTGGCTCCCACAGGGAGCGCATGTTGGGAAATCAGGGGTTCAGCATTTTAAAGGAAGAAAAATCATCTGTCATTTCCTGAGATGCACTCTCTGCCAATGCTTGGAAGCATGGATCATGGAATCAACCCATTATATAGATACGAGTAGATACTACTGCATAAATCCAGCAAGGAACACACCTTCTAATCCCAGTTCAGTAAAATATACTTTATAATTCTTTTTGATGTGTCCACTCATATTAAGAGATTCTTGTTGGGAAATGGACCCATGTTCAGCTTTGCGGTTCTCATATCCGGAATGTTTTTTACAGGTTAGTTGCTATATTACTATGCAGACTTGAGAGTAGATTTATTTTTACCAACTCAGATAACCTCACTACTAAATATTCTGATTCCAAATGACCCAGTGAATCGGGATTTTTTTGGAGGGAGACGGGGTGGGAAAAAAAGACAATAAAATGCTGCAGTCCTATTTGCCTGCAGGAACAAGAAACTTACAGTAGCGTGGCAATATGTTGGTAGTTCTGTCTGTTGAACTGCCACTGTGGCACTGGGCACATGCACAGAACAGGAAATACATGTCATATGATAGCACCAACACAAAAATAGGCAAAATCTGTTTGCATGAAAGAAAGATTTGCATTTCATGGCCTCAGGACATCCCAAAGCACTTTACAGCCAATGAAGTGCTTTTCAATTGTAGATACTACTGTAATGTAGGAAATGCAGCAGCCAATTTGCACACAGCAAGCTCCAACAAACAGCAATGTAATAATGATCAGATAATCTGCTTTACTGGTGTAGGTTCGAAATAGTGCCATGAGATCTTTTACGTCTGCCTGAGAGGGCAGACAGAGCCTCGGTTTAGTGTCTCATTCAAAAGACGGCACCTCCGACAGAGCAGCACTGGAGTGTCAGCCTGGATTTTGTGCACTAGTCTCTGGAATGGGACTTGAACCCATGACCTGTTTGACTCAGAGGCGAGAGTGCTATGCACTGAGCCATAGCTGACACCACACATAACTAAGAGCAATCAACCTGAATCGAATTTGGATAGAAAACCAAAACTTTTGTTTTCCTCAGTTAACTTTTCCATGAGGTAAGTTTTTAAGACGAGGACAATGGAACGGCTCTCTTCCTCCCTGTGCAGTTGCCAGCATGCCAGAGAATAAGACTAGCACAACTTGTATATGCTCCACTTGGCTTCAAGCCTGTTCTGCACAAGCATCTCTGCTGATTCTGGTCATTCCCAACATCTTCTGCTGGCTTGACCTGCATACTATTGATTGGGTATCAGGCCAGCAGGAGTCACGAATCAGCTTTGACACACCCTGAAGCACCATGTCATGAACCCAGCGGTATGGAGATACTAAAGCAATATTAATTTTCCTTACGGGATCAAAAAAAATTATAAAACTAATTATCA
Organism: Heptranchias perlo; assembly: GCF_035084215.1. Taxonomy (NCBI): domain Eukaryota; kingdom Metazoa; phylum Chordata; class Chondrichthyes; order Hexanchiformes; family Hexanchidae; genus Heptranchias; species Heptranchias perlo. The sequence goes on along the minus strand of NC_090328.1, from coordinate 124,157,841 downwards.
AGGACAATGCACTTTTTTGTGTGAATAGGATCATTTTCTACACAGCTATTTTGCAATCTAGTTTTTGAATTTATTATACTTAATGTAAAAGCTAATGACTTAAATAGCAATAAAGCCTGGAGTTGTTTCCAACAATGTTCCATGATTTTTCATGAGCTTCCTGATACACTGCAGAGCGCACTTTATGTGTAGTAATAATGCAGCTGGCAGATAAACATTACTAAAGGGACTAGTTAATTCACCAAGGGTTACTGCTATGGTTTATTATATAATTAAAACTGCGCTGTCTCGTAAAATCATAAGGTTTATCAGCAAATAACCTTATTCAACAATAAACGGAGGTTTAAAATGTGATTTGGGGGATTTTTTTTTAATAAACATTTTAGCAATGCGGTTTGATATCCTGTCAAGTGTCCTACAGATAAACTGTTATGCTATTAACATTTCTCCTTAGAGGCAGTGCAGCGGTTCAGGAGTTTGAACTAATATGCTGTTTTATGGAATAATCAGATGCAGTTAGTTGAGTTTCCTATCACGGTTATTGTGGAGCGTAGCCGAGCCAAATCTGAGAATCTGCCCCAATGTATGGAGCGCAGGGGAGGGGTTTGAGCTGCGAAAATCAGAGTTGGGGGGGAGGTGCTTAACAGTCTACTTTTGCAAACCTGACAAATCCACTCAATGTGGCACTAGTTAAAAAGGCCAATGTAAGAATGGATTCATAACATTGAAAAGAAAGCGATAGATAGAGATATATATATATGGGTTGTGGGTTCAAGTCCCACTCCAGAGACTTGAGCACAAAATCTAAGCTGACACTCCAATGCAGTAGTGAGGGAGTGCTTCACTATTGGAGGTGTCGTCTTTTGGATGAGAAGTTAAACTGAGGCCCCATCAACCCTCTCAGGTGGACGCAAAAGAACCTTCGGCACTTTTCAAAGAAGAACAGGTGAGCTCGCCTCGGTGTCCTGGGGGGAAAACAGATGATCTGGTCATTATCTCATTGCCGTTTGTGTGACCTTGCTATGTGCAAATTGGCTGCCACGTTTCCTACTTTACAACAGTGTCAACACTTCAAAAGTACTTCATTGGCTGCAAAGCTCTTTGGGACATCCTGAGGTCATGAAAGACGCTCTAGAAATGCAAGTCTTTCTTTCTTTCTTTTTTTCTCTAATATTTATTAAATTCAGTACTTGGGGCACACTTCTTAGTGAAAATTTATTGTAAGTACCTACAGTAGCTGTTACACCTAACAATGGTGCTGTGGTAGGCCTTTTCAATTAAAGCACCAGTGTTAGGAGTAACAGCTATTATTTTATAATGGGAATATATATCTGTGTGGTTGTGCAATGTGGCCACTTGGTTTCCATAAATTGCTCAAAATGCTTTCTGAAATTTTTTTCATCCACCATTTTTGCTCTCAGTAACTGAAATTTCAAATGTCCAAAATACAGACTTAAACAAAATAAAAATTCAAAAAATTACATACTTCACAATAACACAATTACATTTTCCCACTGAACTGTCTTTTGTATTTTCAATGCTTTCATTAAAGTTTTTACTTGAAGGCTTCAGCATGTCCTAAAAGCTTACACTTGTACTTGATATTTTTGCCCAGAACTCTGACTCTGAACTGAATTTGGATTGTGTGGTCTGAGCATGTGCAGTGTGCCTAAGTTCTCATGATACACCAGTCAGCTGTTGTGATGGAATATTTTTCTTTAGCTTCTAACAATTTCTGCTTAATAGCTTTTCTTTAAATAATTAAAAAATAAAACTAAGAACAAATATCAAAAGCTATATTGAGGTAAACATGTTTTAAAATTAAAACAGAGAGGCTATGTGTATATTTGCATGTGAGAGAAAGAGTGAGAAACAAAGAGGAAAAGAGAGTAGGAAGAGGGAGAAGGAGGCTGAAGGAGTATTTGGCTTTTCAGAACCTACCCATGGGACAAATGGTGGGAGTGAAGGAAAGAAGTGGATGGATGGTTAAGGGTGAGGTGAGTGACAGCATGGCGCTGGAGAGGGAAGGATACCAGGTTGAGTGGGTAGTTCAAAAGGGAAGAGGTAGGGATAGTGAGGGAAAGGTGAAGGGATGGGGGATGCGATGAGAGTGAGGGGTGCTGAGAAGTGCTAGTGATTGCGGGAGGAGATAGGAAGGGAATCACCAAGGGCCACATTTCCCCACAACCCCACCCTAAATGCAGCCTGCAACCACGAGTGGTTCCTTTCCTGCTGTACCACACCATGCCACTCACCACCGCCACCCAAAGACAGAGAGAGAAGCAGTGGAGGATTGATAGAGAAGCAAAAAGAAGAGTTAGGGGGACAGAAGCAGAAGAGATGAAAAGAGAAAGGGAGAGACAAAAGCAGAAGAGATAATAAAGAGAGAAACTGCAACACAAAGACAACAGAGAAAGGGAAGAGATCAGTTAGATTTTTTTTGTTTCTTTAATATAGATTCCATTTCGAAAATATGATTATAGCTAAATAAGCCGTTCCTATCATACTTTTGAAAGTTAGAAATTGAACTCTTCAGCCATGCTTACTTTTATTTTATAAATCCTTTTTATTTTATTGGTTTGCAAATTGTTTAGAGTTGCTCCCTGCATCACCATCTGTCTGGCCTGGCATTGGTAAGGACTAATGCCATGAAACATAGTGGAGGACAGCACTAGTTTCAAGAACATAGGAACATCAGGAACAGGAGTAGGCCATTCAGCCCCTCAGGCCTGCTCCACCTTTCAATTAGACCATAGCTGATCTACGCCTCAACTCCATTTTCCCGCCTTTGCTCTATGTCCCTTGATACCCTTACCCAACAAAAATCTAAATATCTCAGTCTTGAAAGCTCCAATATAAAAAAATAATAAGGCACAGGGCAATGAATACAACTAAAATTAAGAAAACATAACCTCTGCAGACTAGTACAATAATGACACAATAATTATTTAATAACATTGGAAAGATTAACAATCTCTACCTGGTGGATCATAAGTGCCATGGAGTGATATGATGCAGGTTCATACATGAAATATAATATACTTGTATTTGAGAAACTAAGGGGGTAATTTTAACCTAACTCTCCGGGCGGGAAACCCGCAGAATTGGGTGGAACACTGGTTTTGCACCCCCCCTTCCCCAATATTACTCTCCACTGACTTTAATGGAGAGTAAAATCGGGCGGGGTGAAAATCCAGCGTTCCAACTGATCCCATCAGTTTCTCGCCGGACAGGTTAGGTTAAAAATGCCCCTTCTAAATCTTCCTGGGATGAGCCAGTTCAATCCATTGAGGGCAGCACCCAGTGTCTGATTTCAGATGAGTTGCTAGAGGGAGTCACCAAGAAGAGGCCTGATACTTCTTTATAGGGAGGAAGGGGAAAACATACGAACAAACATACGAACAATGACAGACAGGAAAAGACCCTCCGTCCATCCAGCCTGTCCCACACAATTGTGATACCTTGTGTATCACAATATATGCACTCCCCACCCCACCCAAAAAACATGTGATCTCCTGGGAAACTGGAGAAAGAATCATCCAGTCTATTTATGAGTACCTCCAATTGATCAGTGCCAGAGTCATACTGTAGGGTGATGGAGAAGGCATGTGATGTGAGAAGACCTTTAAAAAAAAGGAAGAGATAAAATATGTTTACTAAAAAAGGTAGTCTCTAAAAACCTAAATTGGATTACCTGAATTTCGGACCCATTCAAAATCTGAATTAAAAGCCCAGTTTAACCAAACTGCTGAACCTTATTCTTCTAATGGTACATTTTGGTAGGAATAATAAGGAGGCCACATACTCCTTGGAAAATAAGAGTCTAAACGAGGTAGAGGTGCAGAGGAATTTACAATTCACTAAAAGTAGCGGCATAGGTTAATAAGACCATAAAAAAAGCAAGCCAAGCACTGGGCTTCATTTCTAGAGGGATAGAATTGAAAAGCAGAGAACTTGTACAGAACCTTGGTTAGACCACATTTGGAATACTGCGAACAGTTGTGGGCTCCACGTTATATAAAGGATATAGAGGCACTGGAGAAGGTGCAAGAAAGATTTACTAGGATGATACCAGAAATGAGAGGTTCAAGCTATCGTGAAAGATTGAATAGGCTGGGGCTCTTTTCTCTCGAAAAAAGACTGAGGGGTGACCTGATAGAGGTCTTTAAGATTATGAAAGGGTGTGATAGGGTAACTGTAGAAAAGGTATTTTCACTTGTGGTGGAGACCAGAACTAATGGCCATAAATATAAGATAGTCACTAACAAATCCGATAAGGAATGCAGGAGAAACTTCCTCACCCAGAGAGTGGTAAGAATGTGGAACTCGCTATCACAAGGAGTAGTTGAGGCGACTAGCATAGATATATTTAAGGGGAAGTTGGATAAACACATGAGAGAGAAGGGAATAGAAAGATATGTTGATAGGGTTAGATGAAGAAAGCTCACGTGGAACATAAACACCAGCATGGACCTGTTGGGCCGAATGACCTGATTCTGTGCTGTACATTCTTTGTAATTCTTTGTAATGCATAAACATCCAACAAAATGAAATTCCCTCTGGTTTCTCCACATTATTCTAGTCTAACGCCAAATGGGATAAAATGAAAATCGATCCATTTTAATTTGGAACATCACACAGTTCCTGTTGAAGGATTAGATACAAATCCCTTCATAAGTAGGCAGAGCTGGGAATAAAGTTGAATTCTACACACACACTCTCAGCATCTGCAACTATGGCTTGGACTTTTTTCAACCTCACTATAAAAGACTACTGCATCTACTGTTATCTACTGAAAATAATAGTGTCCTATTGATTGAACATGGTGACCGTGATACTGGTCTCTGAGTAACTAAATCTGCCTGAGATCAGCCAGTTCAATCCATTGAGGATTGAGGATTCACTGCTGAGTTCCTTATATCAGCCACTTCACTGTGGGAAAAATGCTATAAGCAGAAGCTCAGGGTTCCCTACAGTGGAAAATCTGGAGTCAAGAAATTTAATTAAAAAATCAAAAGGGACCAATCCCCCAGGCTGTTTAACTGCTGGTTCGTAGGTGAGCGAGCCTATTAGCTCATTAAAATCATCAGCCTCATGGGCCTAGAAATTAAGGAGTGCCAATTATTGGGTGCTCTGGGGGCGTAGTGTTGATACCTTGATATTGGGCCTTGGACCTCATTGTTGTAGAGCCATCGTGGCGCTGCAGCCCACCGGCAAAGAGAGGAGAGGAGTGAAGGAAAGTCGGGTAAGTGGGTCCGGTCGGGAATGGAGGGGAGAGGGGTGGGCGAGAGAATGTAGGGCCACAGATTGGGCTAAGGGTGAGGATTGGGTCAGGGGGCCTGGAGTCACAGGAATGGGAGATCAGGAGTCGCCGGGGGCCAGTGGGTGGGAGATCAGGGCTCAGGTTCGGTGAGGGAGGATAAGAAATCGGGAGTCGGGCATCTAGGGGTCGGGGGGGAAGGAGATCGGGTGTCAGGGTCAGGGGGGAGTTAGGAGATTGGGAGTCAGGCATCTAGGGGTCAGGGGTAGAGGGAGATCGAGCATCAAGGTCAGGGGAGTGGGAGATCAGGAGTCAGGCGTCTAGGGGTCGGGGGGAGGGAGATCAGGCGTCAGGGTCGGGGGTGGGAGATCGGGAGTTGGGGATTTGGGGGGTGGGGGGTGGGAGTGGAGGTGATCAGGAGGGTCCTTTAATGTATGGTCGGGAGGAGTACACCTACTGCTCCCAGCTCCACATTCATGTAAATTACTTCCCTTCTTTGTTGTAGCGTTGTGTGGGGCTGGTTTCCCTGGGTGTAACCCACGATGGCGCTGGCTGCTTCAGGGCAAACCAGTGTTGGTGTAGTGACCTCAAGCAGGTGTTAGGCCTCTTATTTGTAAATGTAAAGGACCTAACGCCTGCTTCTAGCATGGTTAAAGGACGCCTCTTGTTTGTCCTAATCCAGTAAGCACAAACAGGTTTACTAGAATGATACCCGGACTTCAAGGGTTAAGTTACGAGGAGAGATTACACAAATTGGGGTTGTATTCTTTCGAGTTTCGAAGGTTAAGGGGTGATCTGATCGAAGTTTGTAAGATATTAAGCAAAAAAGATAGGGTGGATAGAGAGAAACTATTTCCGCTGGTTGGGGATTTTAGGAGTAGGGGGCACAGTCTAAAAATTAGAGCCAGACCTTTCAGGAGCGAGATTAGAAAACACTTCTACACACAAAGGGTTGTAGAAGTTTGGAACTCCCTTCCGCAAATGGCAATTTGCTAAATTTGCTCAATTGCTAAATTTAAATCTGAGATAGATAGCTTTTTGGCAACCAAAGGTATTAAGGGATATGGGCCAAAGGCAGGTATATGGAGTTAGATCACAGATCAGCCATGATCTTATCAAATGGCGGAGCAGGCACGAGGGGCTGAATGGCCTACTCCTGTTCCTATGTTCCTAATATGGCAGGCAGCGCACTTCCGGCTGGAATTGGTATTTTTACCTATGTTCCTTTGTCCTGCAGTCATGGTTTAACTTGAAGTATTGCTCAGGATTGACCTTTATTACTCCAATTTAGTACCCTATATATCTTTGTAAGATCTCTTGTCATTTATCATCTTTTCAGGCTGAACAGCGTAAGCTTTTCTAACCTTTTCTCGTATCATGAAGGGTTTTGATAGAGTAAATAAGGAGCAACTGCTATCACTGGCAAGCGGGTCGGTAACGAGTGGACACAGATTTAAAGTAATTGGCAAAAGCCACAGAGGGGAGATGAGGAGTTTTTTTTTAAGTAGCAAGTTGTTGTGATCTGGAATGCATTGAACGAAAGGGCGGAGGAAGCAGATTCAGTAATAACTTTCAAAAGGGAATTGGATAAATACTTGAAAGGGAAAACATTGCAGGGTTATGGGGAAAGAACAGAGGGGTAGGACTCATTGGATAGCTCCTTCAAGGAGCCGACACAGCTACGATGGGCCGACTGTGCTGCACGATTCTATGATTCAGTCCTCTAGATACTAGATTTCAGCCTTCTCACCCTTTTCTGCATTGTTTGCAGGCTCAAAGTGGCACTGGAAGAAGGTCTTCCACAAATTGCCTCACTTGGAGTTGATGCAGGATTCAGGAGAGCAGAGAAAAAGCAAGGAAATAAAGAGGGACCTGCACCCTAAAAAGATTAAGAAATTAATAACAACACACTGCAAAGATCAATGATGTGATATTCTATCGTTTTATGAAACTAACTTGCCAGTTTTGAGTTTGTGCATTCATTCTCGTACCCTAGTCTAGTAGAGATCGATGTATTCAATTACTTCAGTAATTGGGGAATTTGTACCTGATTTCCATAATATTAATTGGGATGAGGAGGGGACGTGTATCTGAGGGCATGATTTTAGCTTGGCGGTGGGATTTTAGCTTGTGGGGGGAGAGTGGGGGCCAATGTGCGCTTGGGAAACCCTGAAAAAGATTTCCTACCTTTTTGCACGCGATCGTGACTTAATTGAAGTCTCTTAATGTGGCTTCCGGGTTTGGCGTCTCCACGCTGCGCAGTGGACGAACTGCGCATCCGAATAACGTGCTGGGAGGTGGAGTATTTAAAGGGCTATTGCAAGCATGGCTTTTGAGGGTGAAAGACAGAATTTAAAGACGTGGAGCAGCACAGGACCAAGCCAGCACCCTGGTTCAGTGATTCCTCACTTGAGTTGCTACTGGCCCGGGTGAGGAGTAGGAGGGAGATGCTGTACCTGGGGGATAGGAGGAAGGGCCCTGTCTCTGCCACCAAGAAGGCCTGAGTCGAGGTGGCAGAGGAGGTGACCACCAGCAGCAGCAACGTATCCCGGACTTGGGTGCAGTGCAGGTAGCGCTTCACTGACCTAACCAGGTCAGGAAAAGTGAGTAGAGTAACTGATTCACCTTCATTCTGTGGTGCACATTACCCCCCTCCCCCTCCCCTCACACTCTGCCCTGCGAAGCCTACTCCATTACATCACTCCTCACACCCACTTAAGGCTCATCGTCAACTTTCCTTCACTTTCTGTGCAATTCCTCTGCTCCCCATTTGTGCACCCACCACTCCCCTCAGCCCAATCCTGATGGAATGTGGTTAACGTGTCTGGTAGTCACCCTCCGATGTATTTCTTTCATTGTCAGCCTCACAAAAAGCAATCAATCCATCGGGTGACTTCGTCACTCACATATCTGTACTTTCTCCTCTTGTAGGAGGTACAGCAGCACTTTTGCGATGTACTGGAAGACGTGCCCCACTCAGTCTCCACATTAGCGCAGAGGATGGAGGAGTGGAGGAGTCCACCTCCAGCATTAGTGGACTGGTGGCAGAGGTACGATTAGGAGTGTCTGCAATGGAGGGAATGACAGCCTCCATGGCGCTTCATGCATGGCTCACAAATGAGTCAGTTCAGGCCCTGGCAACGGCCATGCGGACTCAGGGTGAACAACGTCCTCCTCCTCCTCCTCTTCCTCAATGTTGATGGCAGATGCGGATGCTTCATGAGCGAATAGGACTTCAGCCACCGGTAACCCTCTCTGTTGAGCGATATTGTGCAGGATGCAACACACGACTATTATTCTACACACTCTCGCTGGTGAGTGCTGAAGGGCTCCTCCAGATCGATCCGGGCACCTGAAGCACATCTTGAGCAGTCCTACGGCTTGTTCGATGATAGACCTGGTGGTGATGTGACTGTTGTTGTACCGCTGCTGTGCCTCACTGGTGGGGTTTCTCACAGGTGTCATGAACCATGTCTGCAAGGGGTATCCCTTGACTCCGAGGAGCCAGCCCTTAAGTCTGTTTTGTGTGTGGAAGAGGGCCGGGATGTTGGATTCGCACAGAATGAAGGAATTATGGCAGCTGCCCGGGAATTTGGCACAAACCTGCAGAAACCTCTTCCAGTGGTCACAAACCAGCTGCACATTGATGGAGTGATATCCTTTTCAGTTTATGAACAGTCCTGGCTCATGTGGAGGTTCTCGGATTGCTACGTGCGTGCAATCAATTGCGCCCTGCACCAGCCAGAGAGTGGAAACCCACTGCCCTCTCAGTCTGACTGATATCATCAATGGGGAAGTTGGTGTAGTGAGATGCCCTGCCAAACAAGCCATCCATGACCTGTCTTATACACTTATGTGCAGATGACTGAGCGATCCTGGTGATGTCACCGGTGGCGCCCTGGAAGGACCCGGAGGTGAAGAAATTGAGGGCAGTGGTGACTTTAACTGCCACAGGCAATGCATAGCCACCTGATCCAGCCAGGAGCAGCTCTGCATGAAGGAGCCTGCAGAAGTCTGCCACCACCTGGCAACTCAATCTGAGCCTTCATATACACAGCTCCTCAGAGAAGTCCAGGGAGCTCAGCCTCTGCCTATAGTCCCTCTCACGAGGGTAGAGCCTCCTGCGATGTCGGCCCCTCCCTTGTTCCCCTCTCTGCTCTTTTGTAGGTCCCTGTGGCACACTTCTGCCTTGTGGAGCTGCAAGTCCCAGAACTGCACGCCATGCCCGCCACGGATGCTGAGGTGCCTCCTCCTCAGATGTACTGCTGAATAAATCCATTGGACCCCCCCCAATCCCGATGGTGTCAGTTTGAGGGAGTCCAAAGTATAGATAAATATGTGTGAGCACAAGAATTCTGAGTGTGAACCAAGAAATCTCAGTCTAAACACAAAGAACTCCAGCCAAAGGTTTGCCTGAGAGAACTGATTGCCCTGCTGCAAAAACTCACCTTTTATTCACATTTGACAATCACTGGTTTAAAGCTCCAAATGGCTGCCGGCTGCAACTCGCCTCCGTTTCTGTGGTGACTTTCAGAGGCCACGGGAGACACGTTGAGGTAGAGTTAAAATTGTTTCCCTGTCTCAATACACTAAAAATTAAACCCCTTAACTAGTTTAAATCTCTTAATTGTCACTTTAAATATCAGCCCGCCGGCTTTAATTGTTGGCGGGATTTTCGGCTTCCTGAATTGCGCACGTGCACCAAAATGCGTCTGGGTCAAACACGAAAGTCGGCGGCCTGGAGCCGGGATTCCTGTTCCTACAATCGTCTATTTTCACTGCTCCGCCTCCCCCAACCCACCCGAACTTGGGGGCTAAAATCGTGCCTTGAGTTTCCTTGTGATCTCCTGGAGCAATGTAGCCACCATCTCAGGCAGTCTATCCCTATCCACAACAAGCCTTTTTTTAAATTTCCTCAAATGGATTTGAATTTGGACCATCCTAATCTCTGGTGATCCAAAATGCAAATTCTTCCAAATGCTCATCTTTTAATGCTTAGTGCTGTAATTAAACAGCAGAATGCAGACACTATGACATACAAATGGCTAGAGAGGGGTATTGACTAAATAAAATATAGTTAGAAAAACTTATGAAATTATTTTAACTCATACTTATAAGTGTATTACAGCAGTATTTCATTGAAATGAAACTGAGATTGGTTAGGGCTGCTGAGATTTATTAATTATTCACCATCGGGGATATGCAAACTATTTCCGCTCCTGGGTTTGTACATTGGGCAGTCCAGCACTGCTAATTTAATTTATTTTCAAAATATCAACATAACTTGAAGCTATGCTGTCTTCGTTTTTCCCTGAAGTGTAACCATGCAATATTGCTTTCAGATCTGGGCTTGATTGGATGCAACCTGATTAAAGAGTAGTCATTTTAATGAGCGAGGCCCTTCCTGCCCCCACCAGTCGAAAGCCATAAAAGGACAAGTCATTGATGTTATTACACTGCTACTTTTTATTTTCCATTTCATTCCAGAGCAGGTTTGTGTTTAAGGATGTCAGTGCTGGGGAACTTCTGGTATTGAATCTCACCACCAAGCACTTCAAAGCCAAACATGGCATAGCCAAACTGTTAAAATTAACTTCCTTCTGTCAAAGAATGTGGCTTAATCCCAAGCTTAGAAAAATCGACCTCCACTGCACCAGTCTGACATATTCCAATGCAGGCAGCAGCCAGCTTTGTGGTTTGTCTTGGTGAGATTGTCTGTTTTTATTGTGCTACAATTTAATTTCCATCTTTCAGGATCAGCTGGGACCACTGTGAAACTGAAGTCCCCACCACTTAAAACGTCCTCGTTTAAAACAAGCAGTTGCTTATATCGACCAAAAAACGATCACCATTAGTCATTTGCATTAACATCAATTTCAAAGTTGGCGTTATAACATCTTAAGTGCTCCGTTTATTTCAGGCAGGAACAGCTATGCTTACTGTGATATTGTATGAGTGAAGTACACATGACTATATATATGAATTTTCCTCATTATTTTACTGTAAATATATATATAAAACAGTCAGGGCATTACAGAGAGTAAACACTATACTCCCTTCACAGCTCCCTATCTGTAACATGCTGGAAAATTAGATAGTGCCAAAACAAACCCTAAGAAATATCTACTGAAGCTTTGGTTTCTAATCTGATGCCATGCCGGTCGATGATGTAATTCAGTTTCTCCGACCTGGTGAAGGACCTGCCTGTCGCTATTCAGATTATGAAACATCGCTCTTTAGTATTCCTCGCTCTTTAGTATTGAGCTGATGCTTCCAGTGTGCAACAACAAAAAGATAGGGAGAAGACGGCCTTGGTCCGATTTCATTTGGGGCATTAAAGAGACATGTCATTGAGTGCTGGAGAGCGACAACTCCAGAGGAGAAAGGGGAAAAGCTGGAAAGGACTGAAATAAGTGAGACCTTGGTCAGGTTTAGGGTCCGAGAGTAAGGAAATTCATTCAGGTAGCAAGGATTCGGGGAGCTGTGGATGCTGATGAGCGATGACAACATAACGATAGTGCTACCATGTCTTAGCGGCCATCGCATCTAGCGGGCAAATCGCGTTCGCACCAACACGCCCGCTATAAGAATACAAGTTTTCCAATCGACCATAGCTAAAAATGGAGACACCGCCGGCAACGACTTTGATTTTCTACGTGGCACCAGCAGCAAACATGGGCTGCCCGCAGGCTTCCAGTTGGCCCATAGATCTGCAGCAGCAGGGAGTTATTGGCAGGCTTGAAAAGGAGGGGGATTGGCAACATTGCTGACTGACTGACTAATTTCTCAGAAAGAAGCTGGTATATTTTCTCCAAAAACAAAATAATAAACACCACACCTTTTCCCATTTTATTTTACTGATAGTGAACTGATATCCCATGTCATATAAGCACGTGCAACGTTCTAGTGTTCATGGCCTACTAAACAACAACAAATTACATTTATATAGTGCCTTTACCATAATAAAGCATCCCAAGGCGCTTCACAGGAGCATTTTCAAACAAAATTTAACACCGAGCTACATAAGGAGATTTTAGGACAGGTGACCAAAGCCTTGGTCAAAGAAGCAGGTTTTAAGGAGTATCTTAAGGGAGGAGGGAGGGGTAGAGAGGCGGAGAGGAAGATGGAGGGAATTCCAGAGATTAGAGCCTAGGCAGCTGTAGGCACGGCCGCCAAAGGTAGAGCGATTAAAATCGGAGATGCGCAAGAGGGCAGAATTAAACATTATAATCCTTCAGCCTCCTCTCTCTCTCTGTCTCTCTCTCAGCATCACCAGAAACATTTACCACAATGACCATGTTTAAATAGATAGAAGCTACAAAGCAAAAATATCCCCTTGTTTAAATTCCCACTGGCAGTCCTTATAGCCACACCATTTCCTTCAGCAGGACAGTGCGACACTGTTGGCTGAATGCTTTTCCACAGTCACAAAAGGGCATTGTCAGTATTTGCTACAATAGGCCAGAAATTCTCTTCGATCCTCAGATGTTGTCAAAGAGCATAATGGAGTAGATCTTGGCTTTGTGCGATAGTGTAAGACAGGTGATAACGAGTCACCAGCCCGTTTTACATCTCTCCCCATTTTTATTTCCATTGAAGCCAGTTACTTAGTTTACTTCAGTAATTTTTTATTTTAAATATTACTGCGACTAATAATGGAGCCTGCCTGATTTTCTATTCATTTGAATCGACAGCCAGAAAATCAGGGCTCTGCTGCCCGACTAGTTTTTCTATGCATTGTGCCCTTGTGATCCAATATGCCCAGACACAGTAACAGGAAAATCTGTCCCAGCAAAAAAATCTGTAAGACATATTTAAGATGACGTTATAACTGAGCTACAAAGAGGTCAAGTAATATCCAACAATGTACCTGGAGTTTCATACCAATAAAAGACGAAAAGTTAGTTTGTTTTTTTAATTAAATGCTTGTGTAATTGGCCATGGCACTGGAAAGGCTTTGTACTGGATGCTGAATTGTTATTGCTAGTCAGGTTATTCAATTATTCTGTGTAAATCAATTATGTGCAGTCCTTATCGGTGAAACTACAATGATGGAGCTAAGTGACTGACAATAAAGGCCGTGATTACAGTCAAGATAAAATTGTGGCAGGGAAAGTATCTGACCAAGATGATAATTATGGTGGGATGATAGGGTGATGAAAGTGTGCATTCAAAGGTCTCCCTACAACCAATGACAATCACCACCATTGCTTTAAGCGGACAGTATAACCTTTGTGCTGTCCAACCATCTGCAGCAATACAACGGCATTAGTGAGACCTAATTGAGTGATAATTCCCGTAACAATTCCTACTCCCTACGGGAGAAATTGGTCGTATGCGGTAATGCAAAATGGGCGCTAGTGAATCGGCTGCCTGTTTTACACCCCATGCCCCCCACCCCCCCCACAATTTCCTTTTCCATTGAGCAGCAAACTGCCAACTGCGTCACGTGGAGAAACCCTTATACGAATATACCTTGCGTGAACATTAGTGTGGAGTGCCTCATTGGAGGGAAAGGAATCATCCAAAAAGCTCTATCAATGCATCTCCCTGAAATCAAATTTAGAAAGTTGGGATCCTGTTTGGAGACACATGATTGGACTGTTGCCCGGCAGATCTCATCGTGTTCATGGATGGGTCAGAATAAGTGTTGGCCCCTTTTATGGAAACTAATAGCTTCTGGTAGCGGTTTAAATCATCTTTCAATGAGACAGGAATCTGAGGCCTCATCTACCAGCTTAAGTTGAGGTAAAAAAATGCAACGGCAGTATTTGAAGAGGAGCAGAGAGTTCTCCTGGTGTCCTGGTCAATGTTCCTTGCTTAACCCTTAACACCAAAAATCCATTATCTGAGCATTGATTCATTTGCTGTTTGTGAGACCTTGCTGTGAGCAGATTGGCTGCTGCGTTTGCCTAAATAACAGTTACTGCAACTTGAAAAAGTAATTGATTGGTGGAAAGGACTTTGGAATGTCCTGTAAGTGCTTTCTTTATAAGCAGTGAAATCTGTTGCGATAGCTGGTCTGCTACACTGCAGTAGACTATTACAATACATGATCAAAGTATACAACGCAGGTAAAAATATAAAACTGTAGCAGATCAATAATAGATGAGAGAAACGCAATACGGAACACATGAAACGGGATAACACAAGGCAGTCGCACATTGAAGAGATGAGTTGATGTCATAAACCACAAGAGAGAAGCTGAGTGATTTATCAACATCATCCCAACCCAGAGACGTATTGTGCCCTTGAAATGCACTCCAGATAGTGTTATAATTTATAATACAGAACATACAGGTTTCTTACCATTCTCCTTTTCCTAATATTGCTGTTGCTTTGACCAATTATGGTGGTTTGACCAAGGCCAGGTTTGAGCAATTATAGTCCATAATGTGACATCCAGCAACATCTGGAGTTGTGGACTATCATTGCTTGTATGAATTGTAACGCAGCAAGCCTTGTCTGAAAGCCAGCCAAACACCAGGTTATACCAAGAGCAACAATGTAACCTCAGCGGGTTAACAGAGTAGAACCACACTAGATCACTAATGGTATTTAGTGGACCCTTCAGGCCATTTTTCCTATTATAACTGCTGTGAAATGTTTAATTTGAAGATTGCAAAAGTTGCAACTGATTTGGGAACCTCTCCGTTCTGAATTTAAAATTTGCTCAAGAGAATAGATTTAAAAGAATTTTGTATTTTTAAAAAATTTATTCTTGGGATGTGGGCGTCGCTGGCAAGGCCAGCAGTTATTGCCCATCCCTAATTGCCCTTGAGAAGGTGGTGGTGAGCCGCCTTCTTGAGCCGCTGCAGTCCATGTGGTGAAAAGTGCTGTGAGGTAGGGAGTTCCAGGATTTTGACCCAGTGACCATAAAGGAATGGCGAAATATGTCCAAGTCGGGATGGTGTGTGACTTGAAGGGCGACTTAGAGGTGACGGAGTTCCCATGCGCCTGCTAGGTGGTGGAGGTCGTGGATTTAGGAGGTGCTGTCGAAGAAGCATGATCATTGACATTGTGAAGTACTGGTTAATGGACAAGGGGCTATGCTAAAGATATCAACGAAAACCTTTTTTTGCGCGTAATCTTTACTGGAGCATTGGGCGTACATGTTCGCTGTACAGGATTGCGATTATTGGGCGGGAATTGCTACAGACGCCACAGTACAGCTGAAATAAATTGAACTTTGTTCCTGTTCGTTGCAGTCTGTGAAAGCATGTTGGACAGTGATTATTGGGGTGATTTACGATGGACTCTTTTAGCAATTCAAACAATGAACCACTCCCCCCGCCTCTCCCATTTAACCAGACAGGTTTGTTGGTACAAATTTAATTGAAGAGTGGCTATTAAACAATGAATGTCAATTATGGCCATCAGTGCTTGAGAAAGCAGCAACCTGTTACAAAAAACAGTGGTATAATGGCAATCTGGGCCTTTTGGAAATGATTATTCTCTGGAATTTACCTTCTGGTGTTATCAGCACACTGAGCAGTAAAAAGAAGATATAATTAACAGAAAATGTTGCAATGAAGAGCAGATCTTTTACCTTTCTGCTTCTTTATTTCATTAAGACATCAACGGTTGTATTTCCAAACAAGAAGCTTTATTTAGACTAGCTTTTACTATTTTCTGTTTCCAGACATTGCAACCAGCTCTCACAATGATTCGTATTCTGTACATATAAAGTGCAGCAACAACAACAACAACTTGCATTTATATAATGTCTTTAACACAGTAAAACGTCCCAAGGCCCTTCACAGGAGCGATTAGCAAACAAAATTTGATACCGAGCCACATAAGGAAGTTTTAGGACAGGCTTGGTCAAAGAGGTAGGTTTTAAAGGGCGTCTTAGAGGAGGAGAGAGAGGTAAAGAAGCGGAGAGGTTTAGGGAGGGAATTCCAGAGCTTAGGGCCAAGACAGCTGAAGGCACGGATGCCGATGGAAGGTCGAAGGAAATTGGAGCCAAGAAGCCAAAATTGGAGCAACGCAAAGTTTTTGGAGGGTTGAAGGGCTGGAAGAGGTTACAGCGACCAGGATAGGCTTACAGAGAGACATATTGTTGGTCAACCTGTACATAAAAAGTAAGCCAACTGTTAGCTGCTTCAGCATATTCCCCTTACGGACACTAGTCTGTTAGCAAATGAAATAGAATGATAGACCAACATTTTAGGGGAAACCTTAATCACGAACCCAAACGTTAACCTATGTGTTTTGTTCGGATGCTGAGCAAACCACTGTGCATTTCCAGCATAGTGTGTTTTGTTTTATTTCAGATATCCAACACTTGTAATCTTTATCTTTAGCGTTTTAGGTCTCAGCCATGGCTCAGTGGTAGCACTCTTGTCTTTGAGTCAGAAGGTTGTGGGTTCCAGTGCCATTCCAGAGACTTGAGCACAAAAATCTAGGCTGACATGCCAGTGCAGTACTGAGGGAACGCTACACTGTCGGAGGTGCTGTCTTTTGGATGACACATTAAACTGAGGCCCCGTCTATCCTCTCAGGTGGACGTAAACGATCCCATGACACTCTTTTGAGGGGAGTTCTCCCCGGTGTCCTGGCCAATATTTATCCCTCAACCAACACCTAAAAACAGATTATCTGCTCATTATCACATTCCTGTTTGTGGGAGCTTGCTCTGCACAATTTGGCAGCCGTGTTACCTTCATTATAACAGTGACTACACTTCAAGAGTGCTTCATTGTTTGTAAAGTGCTTTGGGACATCCTGAGGTCATGAAAGGTGCTATATAAAGTACTAAGTCAGTAATACAATTGGATTCTGATAACTTTACAAATGGGAGACAAGCTTGAGCTGTTTGTTAGTCATCTGCACCCCTTGATTGGATTACTACTCATAATCCATATATACATATATAAATTTATTTATATATATATAAATACATTTTTGAAATGGCCATTGCTTCAGCCACTTCTTCATAGGAACATAGTAACAGGAGTAGGCCATTCAGCCCCTCGTGCCTGCTCTGCCATTTGATAAGATCATGGCTGATCTGTGATCTAACTCCATATACCTGCCTTTGGCCCATATCCCTAAATACCTTTGGTTGCCAAAAAGCTATCTATCTCAGATTTAAATGTAGCAATTGAGCTAGTATCAATTGCCGTTTGCGGAAGAGAGTTCCAAACTTCTACAACCCTTTGTGTTCATACCTGCCATTGTTGGATGATAACACTAAATGACATGGGACCTCCAGCCTAATGAGGGCTATGAAAAGAAAAGCAGCACACAGCCATGGAATCGTGATGATAATGGTTCAGAATAATAAAAAAGAGAGAAACAGCTTCATAAAAATATAAGAACTAAGAGGACAGCGAAGTGATTATCGCGTTCAGCATTGACGTGATTCATTAGATTCAACTGCAGAAGTGAAAAGTAACAAGGATGAAAACAAGGAGGTTGAGTTTCTGCTTTGGGCGCAATTGAAAAATTGTGCCTAAAATACACTTGAAATTGCGCTGGTCAGGTTACAGTTCAAGTTTCTGCTAAAATTCATTTGCATAATCACAAACATAAAATCTTCCATGGACCAATGCAATCGGGCAGTGTAATAGAACATAATCATTTCTTTTGATTTTCTTTCCTTTAAAAAGTATTCCTTGATGTATTTAAGAACCTGGTGCAGTTTTATTAATTGGGTTTATCACCAAAAATAATCATTTTTAATAAGCGTCCAGTCCTCCACCTGTGAGTAACCTGATTCAAAATCACTGAAAATAACTTAAAAAGAACTATACTGAACCATTTAATAGTTTCATTGGTGTACACTAGTCAGTTTCTTAGTAAATTAAATATTTTTTGATATGAAAAGCTTTTAAAACGTGCCTGCTAGTGCCCGTGTGCCTAAGGAAATGAGCCCAATTGAACCAGCGCAATCGACCTCAGGGCGTGGCCTGTTTTGTGGGCGGGGCCTGATTCAGGCAAACTGAATCTTGAACCAGCGTAAAAGATTGTAGAAAACACGAACGTTAGTGGGTTTGGGCGTAACTCACTTACATTTAAAATTCCCCGATGGTTTGCACTGGTTCGGCCGATTCCGTCCAGATTGCGCTGATGTAACTAATGGAAACAAGCGGAAATTCTATCCCAAGAAGTTTGTTCATCCTGACAGATACAAAACGTGCAAAATTTATGGGGGGAAAGTATCAATGGAAACATCAGTTGCAAAGCAACACATGGGGCATGATTTTAACAATGAAAAACGGGTGGGTTGGGGGCAGGGGGACATTCGAAATCGCAACCATTTCAGACCTACCCCCAACCCGCCTCCAACCTGCCCATTTCAGGTTTTCACCAGGGTGGGATGGAGCCGGGTTGGTGACTGAAACCTTTCAAGGAGACTGCGGGTCTCCATTTTTGCAGATTTTGCAATTTTAACCCTTGGGGGCCGGGATTCCTGAGCCGTCTCCTTCACGCCACGTGAAAAGAGGCGAGAAGGCCCGAAACTGCAAGTAAGTGCCTTTCTGGCACAGCCTGTGGGCCTGGAGGAGCAGGAGTGCTTCCCCCAGGCCCAACAAGCCTACCTGCAATGACTCCCCAACAATCGTGGACCCCCGCCCCCCCCCCGATCTCCGACCCCGCCCCCCCCATGATCGCGGACCCCCAACCCCAATCTCCAACTCCCCCACAATGATCGTGCACCCCTGCCCAATTCTCCGACCCCCCTCAACGATCACAGACCTCCACGATGACTCTCGATCCCCGACCCCAGCCGCGCGACTGACCCCCGATCCCTCCACCCATGGCTGACTCCCCCCTTGACCCCCATGCTCACTGGTGCCCCCATGCCCAATGGTGGCCCTAGGCCCACCCATGGCCATCAGTGCCCCATGCCCTTCCAATACCACATGCCCATCCATGCGTCCCTGTGCCCACCCATACCCCCCCATGCCCTCCTCCCCCATCCACACAATCAAAGACTTACCTGAAGACTTACTTGAACACGTCCTCTCCCTGGCTGTTCTCCTGTCCGACTCAGACCAGCCTGTCAATCAGGCCGGCCAGTCGGACAGCAAACCGACAAGAAAAAAGACGTCCTTACGTCAAAATCGTAAGGACCTCCGGAAAACCTGTACTTCCGGGTTTCCCGTCCGCAATTTGTCCCCCTGCCCCCTTCCCGGCTCGGGGTCAAAATCATGCCCATGATGTCAGTGAAAATTGGGTTCTTCCCAATTAAAAAGCAATTCACCATTCAATACAAAGTGATAACATAAGAACATAAGAACATAAGAAATAGGAGCAGGAGTAGGCCAATCGGCCCCTCGAGCCTGCTCCGCCATTCAATAAGATCATGGCTGATCTGATCCTAACCTCAAATTTAAACTCATGTCCAATTTCCTGCCCGCTCCCCGTATCCCCTAATTCCCTTTACTTCTAGGAAACTGTCTATTTCTGTTTTAAATTTATTTAATGATGTAGCTTCCACAGCTTCCTGGGGCAGCAAATTCCACAGACCTACTACCCTCTGAGTGAAGAAGTTTCTCCTCATCTCAGTTTTGAAAGAGCAGCCCCTTATTCTAAGATTATGCCCCCTCGTTCTAGTTTCACCCATCCTTGGGAACATCCTTACCGCATCCACCCGATCAAGCCCCTTCACAATCTTATATGTTTCAATAAGATCGCCTCTCATTCTTCTGAACTCCAATGAGTAGAGTCCCAATCTACTCAACCTCTCCTCATATGTCCGCCCCCTCATCCCCGGGATTAGCCGAGTGAACCTTCTTTGTACTGCCTCGAGAGCAAGTATGTCTTTTCTTCAGTATGGACAGCAAAACTGTATGCAGTATTCCAGGTGCGGTCTCACCAATACCTTATATAACTGCAGCAATACCTCCCTGTTTTTATATTCTATCCCCCTAGCAATAAAAGCCAACATTCCGTTGGCCTTCTTGATCACCACTGCAAGAGTACTAGATTTTTCTGTTCAAGTCTCTGGAGCGGGACTTAAACCCACAACCTTTTGACTCAGAGGTGAGAGTGCTACCCACTGAACCATGGCTGCCATTGCAGATAACGTGCCTTGGATCAGTGCCAACATCATTTCACTTTGGAGGTGTACCCGATTACATTTGCTAAGGAAGACAAGTGCTTGTTAAAGCTTGAAATAGTCAGTGACTAGTGGGCAGTTCTAGGAGACTGTGTTAGAATCATAGAATCATAGAAAGGTTACAGCACAGAAGGAGGCCATTCCACCCATTGAGTCCATGCCGGCTCGATGCAAGAGCAATACAGCTAGTCCCACTCCCTTCACCCTATCCCCGTAGCCCTGCAAATTTTTTACTTTCAAGCTCTTATCCAATTCCCTTTTGAAAACCATGATTGAATCTGCCTCTACCACCCTCTCGGGCGGTGCATTCCAGATCCTAACCACTCGCTATGTAAAAAAGTTTTTCCTCATGTTACCTTTAGTTTTTTTGCCAATCACCTTAAATCTATGCCCTCTGGTTCTTGACCCTTCCGCCAATCGGAACAGTTTCTCTCTATCTACTCTGTCTAGACCCTTCATGATTTTAAATACCTCTATCAAATCTCCTCGCAACCTTCTCTGTTCCAAGGAGAACAACCCCAGCTTCTCCAGTCTATCCACGTAACTAAAGTCCCTCACCCCTGGAATAATTCTCGTAAATCTCTTCTGCACCCTCTCTAAGGTCTTCACACCTTTCCTAAAGTGCAGTGCCCAGCACAATACTCCAGTTGTGGCCAAACCAGTATTTTATAAAGGTTCTTCATAAAGGTTTATAAAGTGTTGCAGTTACAAAATCCTTCTTTAAGTGGCATTTATTATCCAGTCACGTCTCACACTATTTACCAAATTAAATTTTGCATGACTACAAAGTGGGTGTACTTCCTTTGGTTATAATGATCCCTGTTACCTTGATCCCAGCTCATTGCGCAAACCTGCAGATGCTTATTAAGTAAATTGCTGTATTGATGCTTCTGTCTGTGCTGGGCAATGGCACAGGAGGGATTATAGTTTCTGCGCAACAACATTGCTTCCATGCAGGCACCGATCAGATGCTGCAGGAATTTAAATGGGGCAGACCAAGGGTGGATGAGAAAATAGAAAGCAGCAGCAATGCATTTATTTAATCAGCGCTGCCTCCAAATTGGGCTCATGAAGCCCACCTCCACACTGAAATGATGTTGGCACTGATCCAGGGCAATTAATCTGCAATATCAGCCATGGCTCAGTGGGCAGCAATCTCATCCACTGAGTTAGAAGGTTGTTGGTTCAAAGTCCTACTCCAGAGACTTAAGCATATTATCTAGGCTGATACTCCAGTGTAGTACTAAGGGAATGCTGCAATGGTGGAGGTGCTGTCTTTCAAATGAGATGTTAAACTGAGACACCATCTGCCCTCTCAGGTGGATGTAAAAGACCCTGTGGCACTATTTCGAAGAAGATAAGGGGAGCAGGAGCCAATATTTATCCCTCGACCAACACCCAAAAAGCACATGATTTGGTCATGATCTCATTGCTGTTTGTGGGGAACTTGCTGTGCGCAAATTGGCTGCTGCGTTTCCTACATTACAACAGTGGCTGTAAAGCGCTTTGGGACATCGTCAGGCCAGGAATGGCGCAATATAAATGCAAGTTCTTTTTCTACAGAGTTAACAGCGGTTCAGATTTTAGGGAATTTGGGGTCTGGCCTGGATTCCAGTTGCCTGGGGATTTTGGTGCATGAAAACATAACCAGGAAAGCTGTACGATATGAAACCCCATCATCATTAAAGGCTGTTCAGGATGTTTTACAGATCTCTTATTTTGTTTGCATTTTTTGATTGGAATCGGCAACAGTAGGAAATTTGCTTTGCTGCGAAACTTTACGTGAATATCAAGCAACAGGGCTCTAAGCTGGACCATGAGAGTAAACGCAGAATATAAAGAAGGACGGAAGCTAAATATGTCAGGATTATATGTCCACGATGAATGAATGAATATTGAGTCTGGATTTTCAGTATGACTAAGAGACATTTCTGGGAGCCAGCCCATTTGATATTTTGAGAGATTTTAGTTCCATCATGATATTGCCAGTAAGGCTGGACAACACTGAGCCCGTCAAATCTCTAGACGAACAAGACAGAGTAAAATGACGAAAAAAGACTTGTGATTTTTGATTTGATAAAAATTGGGTGGGAAAGGGTTAATTGAGCTTTTTATCGTTATTTTGAACCTTTGAGAAAATGCGCTACTGTAAAGCTGTGATACTTCAAATCCTGCTAAACAAGCAGTGACCTCACGGACCACTGCAAACAAACATACTTAGTGATTTAAGGTTTACATTTCCCCTTTAACATTTTCAACTAATACTCACAAATATGGCCCTTTAGCATTTTGTTACCATAGTGTGAGGTGAAAAGGCCCTTGTGCTAACATTTTTAATATTTTTAGAGCGCATTTCAGAGCAGAACACAATGCGATTGATTCGTTGAATCACAATGCTTGTATGCAGCATTCAGCCTTTTTAATGTGGCCATGGAAACAGAAGTAAACTTGAATTCAGTCCTTCCCATAAAAAGATGCATTTGACAGGTTGAGTTATTATGATTCTGTTCTTAAACGCAACCATGAAAGGAAAGGCAATCAACATCCAGGTGATGACTGCAGTGGACATGCTAAGAAAAATCAACGGCATTCATTGGAAAGACAAAGCACTAAGATTAATTATACCCACCTTTCCAGATAGCCCATTCTCTTCCTTGATCTTCTGAGACAAATGGAAAGTAGAATCATGGAATCATAGAATCTTACAGCACAGAAGGAGGCCATTCGGCCCTTCGTGCCCATGCCGGCTCTTTGAAAGAGCTATCCAATTAGTCCCACTCCTCTCGCTCTTTCCCCATAGTCCTGCAATTTTATAAAATCATATAATCTTACAGCATAGAAGGAGGCCATTCAGCCCATTACAGAAGGAAGCCATTCACAGAAGTACTAGCAAATTATTAGTTAGCAACAAAAATGATGTGTCAAAGTAATTTGGACTGCTGAATAAATAGACTAAGTAATGAAATGATATAACATAACCTTACATACAACCAAAAACAGCGATGTATTGCTGCAGTTATATAAGGTATTGGTGAGACCGCACCTGGAATACTGCATACAGTTTTGGTCTCCATACTTAAGAAAAGACATACTTGCTCTCGAGGCAGTACAAAGAAGGTTCACTCGGTTAATCCCGGGGATGAGGGGGCGGACATATGAGGAGAGGTTGAGTAGATTGGGACTCTACTCATTGGAGTTCAGAAGAATGAGAGGCGATCTTATTGAAACATAAAAGATTGTGAAGGGGCTTGATCGGGTGGATGCGGTAAGGATGTTCCCAAGGATGGGTGAAACTAGAACGAGGAGGCATAATCTTAGAATAAGGGGTTGCTCTTTCAAAACTGAGATGAGGAGAAACTTCTTCACTCAGAGGGTAGTAGGTCTGTGGAATTTGCTGCCACAGGAAGCTGTGGAAGCTACATCATTAAATAAATTTAAAACGGAAATCGACAGTTTCCTAGAAGTAAAGGGAATTAGGGGTTACGGGGAGCGGGCAGGAAATTGGACATGAATTTAGATTTGAGGTTAGGATCAGATCAGCCATGATCTTATTGAATGGCGGAGCAGGCTCGAGGGGCCGATTGGCCTACTCCTGCTCCTATTTCTTATGTTCTTATGTTCTTATGTACATAGTTTGTGGGTGTGTGGGTATTAACCTTGGGACCAGCTCTGCATAGGTCTACAGTAAAGTGTTCAAATTGGTTTTTGTTAATGATACATCGTATTACAGAAATGTTTAGGGAGTTAAGGATCGTTCTTGTTTCAACGTGGTGCACATCTGATGAAATGCTTAACAAAGCATGATATTAGACGTGAAATAATGCTGAGCGGATCTGATCTGTGAGGCAGTCAAACACAAATACTAGGGTACACTGTAACTGCTTAACAGAGAAAAACATGTTCCATTAGCATCTGCTTTTGTTGTCGATTCGCTCTCTTTTTGCACCTTCTGAAAGAGCAGGCAGGCCTCCAGAATCAAAAACTCCTTCAATGTCGCTCTTAAACCGGGCATGAGGACCTTCTGGGGATGACCCTCCCTCTGAATTTCCTTCCATCAGCAGCGTGATGGAAGATCCATTGATTGGAGATCACCGTGTGAGGGAATGTGGGTGTAAGGCAGACCCCACCATTTTGTGAGGGAGCTTGTTTGCATTCTGATGTGTCATATCACCTTGACATATATTTTATGTGCTCATCACAATAAAGTGTCCATTGCTAGGGAACGGGACACTTGTTGCACTTTCGTCAATGGGGTCACGCTGCCCTAACAACAGACCTTAAAACTAATCTCAGTACAGTAGCATTCACTGCAATAGTGCAATCTTTTTTCTCACGTGACATTTCGAAGTGAGATTACGAAAGTAACTTTACACCATGATAACACGCCCACCAGAAATTGAGTGAAGACCACCCCATCATATTATCACTTATAAAAGAAAAGGAAGAAGAAAATTTCTACCTATTAGTCTTTGACCCCATGTCAGTCTGGGCTAAATTTAGAGCTAGGTCCCATTGGTGAAAGGACAACATGCTAACTCATTGCACCGCTGTTAAATGTTTTGTGACTCAATAAGGTCGGTTTGAGGCTTTAGGTGCCTCAAGCTCCTGTTATACTTATTGTACTGGTTAAAGGCCAATTTCTAGCAGCAGATTTGCAGGAACTCTGCACAAGCATTTTTATGGAAGGATGTAGGTGTACATCTTTTGAGTTAGCACTTTGGTGAAAAGCTTTTGCCCGATGGGAGCGTATATCAGAAAATCAGGTGCAGAGGTCAGTTCACCTGATGCATAGCCTGCAAGATATTCCACGTATCATTCATCCTTCGACATCGAAGAAGATAGTCAGAATATCATCTCATTTTCTGCAGTGAGTTCTTTGATGACTGATGAGATGAAAGTTTGCTAGAAATGAGTGTCAGCAGAGCGAACAGTGGATCCCGATACTCCAGGTCGGGGATCTTGATTTTTCAGGCAAGACTTCCTCAGCTGGCATTTACATTCAGTATCAGCAATGTAAGAAATGTTGGTAGTCAGAGGGATTTGGGTGTCCTTGTGCACAAGTCACAGAAAGTTAACATACAGGTACAGCAAGCAGTTAGGAAGGCAAATGGTATGTTAGCCTTTATTGCAAGGCGGTTGGAGTATAAGAGTTAAGGAGGTCTTGCTGCTATTATACAGGGCTTTGGTGAGACCACACCTGGGGGTCGATTTTACAATGGTGGCGGGATGGCAGCGGGGGTGGCGATTGGGTGCATGGCAAACCTGCATGAACAAAACTTACCGTTTCCGACGCGGTCGCATGTTGATTGCTGATGATTAACGTCCTCTCCGGGTTTCGCGCCCGGCAGCCAGCCCGATTGAAAGGCTGGCTGCCGTCAGGAGCTACAACATGAGTGGGGGGCAAGAAAGAGATAGAGCGAGACGTCATCCGGCGCTGGACTGGAAGTACCGGGGGGTGGGGGGGGAGAGTGGAAGATCGGGGGGGGAGAATGGAAGATCGGGGGCGGGGGGGAGAGGGGAAGATCAGAAGACGATTGGGAGGACATCGGGGTGGGGTGAAGAGTGGGACATCGGGAGGATATCGGGGAGTGAAGAGTGGGACATTGGGAGGACATCGGGGGGTGAAGAGTGGGACATTGGGAGGACATTGGGGGGTGAAGAGTGGGACATCGGGAGGACATTGGGGGGGTGAAGAGTGGGACATTGGGAGGACATATGGTTGGTGAAGAGTGGGACATCGGGAGGACATTGGGGGGTGAAGAGTGGGACATCAGGAGGACATTGGGGGGGTGAAGAGTGGGACATTGGGAGGACATATGGGGGGTGAAGAGTGGGACATTGGGAGGACATATGGGGGGTGAAGAGTGGGACATTGGGAGGACATCGGGGGGTGAAGAGTGGGACATTGGGAGGACATTGGGGGGATGAAGAGTGGGACATTGGGAGGACATCGGGGGGTGAAGAGTGGGACATTGGGAGGACATTGGGGGGATGAAGAGTGGGACATCGGGGGGTGAAGAGTGGGACATCGGGGGGTGAAGAGTGGGACATCGGGAGGACATTGGGGGGTGAAGAGTGGGACATCGGGGGGTGAAGAGTGGGACATCGGGAGGACATTGGGGGATGAAGAGTGGGACATCGGGGGGTGAAGAGTGGGACATCGGGAGGACATTGGGGGGGTGAAGAGTGGGACATTGGGAGGACATTGGGGGGGTGAAGAGTGGGACCTTAATTACCTCAATTAGGTCATTTGGCTCTTTAACTGTCACGCGGGACTTCCGTTTTCGGGTCGCCCGCGCGCACACAGGTGGGTCCCTGGGAAACTCGGAAGTCAGCGGGTTGGTGCCGGCTTCCGAACCCGAACAGGATTTCTGTGATTTTCAGAGCCCGCCTGCCCCCAACACACCCGCAATTGCCCCCTAAAATTGAGCCCCTGGAGTACTGTGTACAGTTTTGGTCTCCTTACCTAAGGAAGGACATACTTGCCTTAGAGGGGGTGCAACAAAGGTTCAATGGATTGATTCCTGGGATGAGAGGGTTGTCCTGTGAGGAAAGATTTAGTAGAATGGGCCTATATTCTCTGGAGTTTAGAAGAGTGCGAGGTGATCTCATTGAAACGTATAAAATTCTTAGAGGGCTTGACAGGGTAGATGTCAGATGAGGCTGTTTCCCCTGGCTGGAGAGTCCAGAACAAGGGGTTATAGTCTCAAGATAAAGGCTTGGCCATTTAGGACTGAGATGAGGAAAAATGTCTTCACTCAGAGTGTTGTGAAACTTTGGAATTCTCTATCCCAGCGTGCTAAGTATATACAAGACTGAGATCAATAGATTTTTGGACACTAAAGGGATCAAAGGATAAGGGGATGGGGCAGGAAAGTGGAGTTGAGGTGGAAGATCAGGCATGATCTTATTTAATGGCAGAGCAAGCTCGAAGGTACATCATTGTTTGCATATCATCCTGGGAGTGGCCAACTCCTGCTCCTATTTCTTGTGTTCGTGTGAGCCTCATAGTAGGAGGTGCCTCCACAGTTGGTTTCTTGCCATGCTTTCATCTATTTTGCACCGTTTCAGAGTCTCTTTTACGCAGTCTTTATATCTCTTTTGCTGTCCACCACAAAATTGCTTCCCAGTTGTCAATGCGCCATAAAGGATCTTCTTCGGGGTTCGTTCATCTGACATTTGCACCACATGACCTGACCAGCGTAACTGTGCCTTCATGATCAGAGTATCTATGCTTGGCATGTCAGCTTTTTTAAGAACTTCGGTGTCAGGGATTTTGTCTTGCTATCTGATCTTCATTAGTCACCTCAGGCAAATTAGGTTAAAGTGATTCAGCTTCCTAATGTGCTGTGAATATAATGTTGGCCAAGTTTCACAGGCATAAAGCAGGGCCGTTAGGATGACAGCCCTGTATACTTGTCCCAGAGACGCTCACGGAGTTTGCCAAAAACTAAGCTGGCTTTGGCGATTCTGCAAGATGCTTCTGTATCGCTATAGACTCCTCTAGACAGGTGCTACCGAGATAGGTGAATCTGACCGCAGTTTGAAGCATGTGATCACCGATGGTGATGATTGGGGAAGTTCAATCCTTGCCTGGGGCTGGTTGGAAAAGTACCTCCATTTCTTTAAGGTTGATGGTCATCCCAAATTGCAGGCAAGCTGTTACAAGGTGGTACATCATTGTTCACATATCATCCTGGGAATGGGCCATGAGAGCACAGTTATCAGCAAATCGGAGACCACCAACAAGTTCTTCCAGCGCCTTTGTTTCATCTTGTAGTCTTGTAAGTTTGAAGTCATGACTCTGATCTTGACTCCTATTTTGAGATTATTGAAAGCCCTGAGAAGCATAGCAGCAAACGAAACACCGTAGAGTGATGGTGCGAGGACGTATCCTTACTTAACATCATTTATAACAGGGAAGAAGATGGAAATGTCCCCATCTTCCATCACTCAAGCCATCATGTCATCATGGCATTGTTAGACTGTTTCAATGAATTTGTCTGGACACCCAAACTTAGAGAGGATTTTCCAGAGACCTTCTCTACTGATAGTGTCAAATACCTTGGTCAGGTCAACAAAGGCACAGTAGATGTCAACCTTTTGTTATCTACATTTTTCTTGGAGCTGTCTAGCTGTGAAGATCATATCAGTTGTGCCTCTTCTTATCAAGAAGAAGCTCTGTACCGAGAGGGCTAAGTCTCGGTTTCATTTATCACTCTTTTCCTCCTCTTTTTCTCCCTGCACTCTTCAATTTTCTCTCACACCTTCCCTTCCTGAATACAAGCACTCATGCCAGGGTACAGTTCCAGAGGCATCTTTGGAGCTTGACCCAACTGGCTGTCCATCAGGTGTGGGCCCCAGGAGTATCACAAACTTTCCAAGCATGGTGGACTTCACAAATGAGTTTGAACCTGTTCTCAAAACATCCACATACATTTTTCAACAGGGGATCCCTGGCTGATTTTTGTGCCTATTTGAACCTTGCTCCTTTCTGATTTATAGAGCTCAGTCTGAACCTAGGGCCTTGTTACCCATGAAACTCAGTACCACATCACTCCTCTCTTTTAAAAGTAACAAATTTAAAAAATAAAAGTGTTGTTCTTGGCAGCAGTCACACTACAACAAACACAATCGAACACTTTGATGGACAACAACAATAATTTTCATTTACATAGCGCTTTTCATGTAGAAAAGCATCGTAGAGTACGTTAGTGAACCTGCCATCTTATTTCACCCCTGCCAGTTGTTCAACGTAGCATTGGAGGTGCTGGATTTCACTTTTACTACCGGATTTCTGAAGGTAGTAAAAATTGATGTTTAACAGACATATAATGTAAATGGCTGCATATAATGATACCACAAGACCTGGCCAGAATGGAGATAATTGGGTAATTCCCCCGTCAATCATACCTGGAGACCGGCACTGCTGTAAATGACTGGGATTGATTTTAGGCACGTAATTTGTATTATGTAACTATCCTCCACTCATAGCATTTTGCTGGAGAAATAATCCTGCTTTTATCGGGAAATGTTGCTGTAGTTTCAGTCATGTTTGCTGTAGTTTGTAGAGACTCTGTTTAAATGGACTCTGTTTGCTGAGTAAATAGCATGTTCGCTATAGTGCGCTGTTTAAATAGACTCTGTTTGCTATTTGCTGAGTAAATAGACTTCATTTGCAGTAAGTCCTTGAACGTGTTGTCGCCTCCCAATCCGTGCCCATCGTTCCCGCAACTCCATATTTGTATCCCTCCAATCAGGTTTCTGCCCCTGCAACAGCACTGAAACACCCCTTATCAAAGTCACAAATGACATCCTATGTGACGATGGCGGCTAAATTGGGCCGCGTAGCGTCCATTGTGTAGACGCTACGCGGACTCCTAAGACCCGAAAAGTGGCGTCCGAAGTTAGTGCGCACACTCGCATGACGTGCGCAGGACGCCATCCAGTAAAGGCGTTTGTGCCCGTGCACCTAACGAACGCTGGCAGCATGTAAAGTGGGGAGATTATGACATTAATCAGTGTGCAACGCTGATTTGAAGCAGCCGGTGTCATTTTCGAACTCCCCGCTCCAGCCTACGCACTGTCCTAACCTCGCACAGCTGAACAGGAGTCAAAGGGCATGAAGGACCCCCCACCAGCGCTATTTAAGGAAGCATACAGGAATTACAGGTTAATTGCTGGATTAATTGCTGGTACAATTGTGTGTGTTTGTGGAAGTTCCCTATATTTGGAGAAAGTTGCAATATTATATAGAGGGGTCTGGGTGGTCTTGCAGTTTAGTTAGTGGCATTTAAAATAGTGTGCTGAACAAGGTTGCTGCCAGACAAGGATGGCCTGCTAGGGCTTCCTCTGGGAATTGAACATGACTGGGAGAATGCAGAGAGGCCATGCAGAGAAGGACAAGCTGCCAGAAGAGGGAGGAGGAGGAGGAGGTGCAGGGCACTCAGCAGGAGGCCATATCCAACTAGGGTCTTCAGGGACCTTACCTCAACTTCAGCAACAACCAGTGCATCCCGCGGCTGCGGTTCACTAAAGAGGTTGTGATTGGGATTTGTCAACTGCTGCAGCCACAACTGGAGCCTCAGAGCAGAGCAAGGACAGCATTGCCTGTGGCTGTCAAGGTAACTGTAGTGCTTCATTTTTATGGTTCTGGCTCTTTTCAGGCTGCTGCTGGAGATATAAGCAACATCTCACAGTTTGCAGTGCACTGCTGTAAAAGGGAGGTCACAGAGGCTCTGTACGCACTCAGAAACAGATGCATCTCATTCCCTCTTGGCAGAAACAAGCAGAAGGAGCGAGTACGAGGGTTTGCTCACATTGCAGGCTTCCCCATGGTGCAGGGTGCCAATAACTGCACACATATTGCCATGCGTGCTCCACATCAGAACTCGACCATATTCATGACCAGAAAGGGATTCCACTCCCTCAATGTGCAGATGGTGTGTGCCCACACGCAGAACATCATGCAAGTTAATGCCCGCTATCCTGGCAGCAGTCATGATTGCTTCATTCTGCGGCAGTCCAACGTGCCACCTCTATTTCAACCAGCACAGCAAGTCAAAGGCTGGCTATTGGGAGACAAGGGATATCCCCTCATGAAGTGGCTCATGACTCCAGTCCGGAATGCATGCACATGTGCCGAGCAGGCATACAATGAGAGCCATGCTGCCACATGGAAAATCATAGAGTGCACCATAGGCTTCCTCGTGCAATGCTTCCACTACCTGGACCGCTCTGGAGGAGCCCTGCAGCACTCAGCTGAGTGGGTATCAAGATTTGTCGTTTTATGCTGCATGCTGCACAACCTCACCATTATGAGGGAACAGTCCTTGCCATCGCCTATCAGGTGAGAACCTGAGCCAGAAGATGAGGTGGAGGAGGAAGAGGCAGAGGAGGAGGAGGATGAAGAGGGGGGATGTGGAAGTGGAGGAAGAGGAGCAGGTGCAGCAGGAAGTGGAGGAAGAGGCAGAGAGGCAACAAGGTAGACAGTCCCTGTCTGCCAGGGCTCTGCGAGATCAGCTGATTAATGAGCAATACCAGTAACCGGGAGGGCCCGGCTTCAGACTGCACCATCTCGGCCCGGGCTGCAGCAGTCTGGCCTGGCTGGCTGACAGGCAACAGCAAGGGCACTGGCGGGGTGGCAGGGGTGGGAGCAGGAAGGCTGTCATCCTGAGAGAGGACAGCAGGTTCTTCTCCCATGGCACCATTGCCACTCTCCTAGGGCGGCGCCTCAGCAAACCTGGTGGAAGGTAATAATAGGAAGGTTAAAGGACAATGTTTGAGAATCAGAAACAGGTAGAGATGGGTGAAATATAACAATGGAAGCGGCAATTCAAAAATACATAGCAACGGAGTTACCAAGGAATAAGGAATGGTTCCAAATGGAGGACCATCAGTCAGACCCCTTTGAAGCATATGATGATAGGTGGGCATATATGATAAAAGAACGGCCAACATTTAAAAAACGGGCTAAAGCCGTATGGCTACTTGCCTTCAGTAAACAAAAAGAAAATGATGAGAAGACAATATAAGGATTAGAAATAGAAATATCAGATCTAAAGCGGGAATTGGAAGAGGTAAAGGAACAGTTGGGATAGACACTTGATAATTGGAAACAGGAGGGACAGAGTAGTGAAAAACATATCCATACTTCAGGGGGCCACGTAGAGTACTTTCAAACTCAAGCGGTAGTTAAAGAAAATGATTTTATCCGAAGTCAGGCAACTCAAAATGAGTTATCAAGGAATGATTAAGGAAAGTAGAGCTGCAGTGGGACGACCTAAAAGCAGCCACGCGAGTACAGATGAGTGCCAACAAAGAAAGTCGTAGAGGACCAGATATATCCCATTCACATTGTAAACACAAGATAAATGAATTAGAAAGAGCATTGCAAGTAAAACAAGGAATTATCTACACCCTGAAGGGAGATGATAGTGATGGTGAGTTAGACGAACAAGAGTGGGATAATTTAAACAGGGAGGCTACTGAATACGGACACCATGATAGCCAATCCTCATGGGATGCAGGTCCCCCTATGGCAGGAATGGAACAGATTAAATATTATGTGGATCCCGCCACACATGAAAGAACAAGCATATCAAAGAGATTTATTGTTCCATATACCCCCCCAACAAATACAAGATATGGCTAAAGCCATTCCTAAATTTGAGGGTAAAGGTGATGTGTTTAAACACTTTGCCCTAGTTGACCAAACCGCGAGAGTAAGCAAAATGGACAAAGCTGAAAAAATAAAATTATTACTGTGGACTTTAGGTCCAGAGGTATTCGGTGGACTCCCACAGAATAGGAAATTTGGACAAGGAACTCGGACATAAATGCAAGAGGCCGTACTGACAGCCATTGGATTTGATAGGGCGATCCAGTGAGGTGTTAACAAATTGTAGACAAGAACCCAGTGAACATCCCGATGTATATGCCCAGCGCTTATGGCAATACTATGATAGAGTCTATGGGCCAGGATTAGATCGAGATAACCTGAGGGTTCGTCATAGTGTTACCAGGTGGTTGAGGACTTTGATTAGTCATGCACAACCGTACTTACAAGCCATGATGTGTGACGATAGACTTCCCTGTGGTTGCAACCGTGGTACCAAGTACTTACAAGCAGCATGGGGTGACTTTGACCCAGACAATGCAGGTCAGACGGACACTGTAGTCATGAGACGGATGGTACTTAAATGGGAGAATAGAAAATTGGGTAAAATAAAACAACCAGTATACACCATACAAGCTCCAGCATGGAACAATGAGGGCCCTAAAGCAGAGGGGCCCAGAATGAACATCCATGCTGATAAGAAATGCCACAATTGTGGTAAAATGGGACATTTTGCCAGAATGTGTAAAAACGCCCCGTGTAGGAAATCCATGGCACCGTGTGGGAAGCCGGACCCAGGAGGAAAAGAACCAGCCAAGCTCTATCCCGGACATGGAAAAATGTTTTACAGATGCAATAAAAGGGATGATAGTAGCCATTGCCCCTCCTATATGTTTGATTGAACAACCGGGAGGTTCGGAGGTCAGTTTGTCCCCCAGTCCCCAATGACGGGGACAGGCCCCACCTAAGTATTTGTGCCCATTACAGTATGACTTATATGGACGACCGTGTGCAACCGCTGAGGTTGGGGACCACCGCGGCATATATATGGTTGACACGGGAGCGTCCAGAACTGTCATATCTGTGCGAGAACCAAGGGAATCTCCTTTTTCTACTGGAGAATCTTCGAAATTAAGTGGATTCACGGGAAACTCCCAAGTTGGTGTTGAATCCCAGCCAATCCTGATAAAAATAGGGGCTAGTGAGGGAACGTGTGTATTCATACTAATGATCCTTGCGCAGAAGGCAGGGAGTACCAGGAGTGGGCAGATGTCTGTTTGTGGATTTAGCAAATAGCATTCTTTGGCAGGCTGAGGAGACAGAAATGCAGGAACTGGTAGTGATTACCGAGATAAAGGGGTATGACTTGGATGAAATAGTCCATAATTTATGCACTTAGACGCAATAAGTAGTAAAAGAGAATGAGGCAGCGTTTGCCAAACATAAACATGGTGGTAGAATGAAAGGAGTGGTAGATATGCAGGGGCTGGACCTGCCACATCCACTGAAGCAATATTGTTTCTCTCGAGAAGCAAATGAGCACATCAGAAAAGCGATAGACTTGCTCCTCCAGTAAGGTGTCTTACGCCCAATAGCAACTGGAATAAACTCGCCTGTTTGAAACCAGATGGCTCCTGGCGATTGACTATCGATTATCGACAGTTAAATAAGGCAATGCCTTTATGTGCTCCAACGGTAGCATCGGCATCCAAGGTATTAATAAGACCCACACCAAAATCCGCTGTGTTCACAGTGTTGGACGTTTTGGTCAGTTCCCCTTAATCTGGAACACCAGTACAAGTTTGCCTTTCCATTTCAGGACCAACAGTATACCTGGACTTGTTTACCACAGGGGTTTCACAATTCCCCCTCTATTTTCCACCAACAAATGGCTAAAGCCATAAGTCAGTTTAACCAACCTGAATGTTTAATACAGAATGTGGATGAATTATTGTTGCATACCCCGGACATGGAAAGTCATGCAATATTGCCAAAAGAGCTATTGCAATTGTTAATGAGAGACAGGTTAAAGGTTAATCCAAAGAAGCCACAGGATAAAGTAACTTTTCTGGGAGTAAACATTAGCAAAGATGGGAGGGGTAGCAATGTAATAAAAATTAAATCTGTGCAAGAACTACCCTTACCAATACCAGTTAAGGCGGTACGGTCATTCTTAGGATTGATGGGGCACTGTCGGGATTTTATAGAAGATTTTGCACCTCTCTATACTTTATTAAAGAAGAATGTTAGTTGGGAATGGACCCCTGCCTGTACAAAGACAATTACAAAGCTAAAGGAGGCTTTACAGAAAGCCCCAGTCCCAGCCCTAGCTGACCCAGAAAAGCCCTTCTACTTAGAAACAGCAGCCAGTGAATATTCTGTACCAGCAGTCCTAACTTAAAAGATCCATGAGAAAAAGACCGGTCGCTTGTGCGTCCCGAGTCCTTAGCCCAATAGAAGTAAATTACTCCGCATGTGAGAAATGTTTGTTTGCGACCTTTTGGGCCATTAAGCATTTTACTTAAATTGTGGGATTAGCACCGATGTATCTATTAACCATTCACACTCCAACGGCATTGTTGTTAGAAGGGAGATTAAAGGACGGTTCAATATCTAACGTCCATTTAGCTCGGTGGACCCTATTATTGCAGGACAGAGATATTAAAATCCATCACAATCCAAACCGGCCCAGCTTGGCAGGAAACCTGATATATCAGGGAGAGAAGCATCAGTGTAAGGTGGCCAACCAAAACCACCAAAAAGGTCCAAAAAAGGCAGGAGTGTTACCAAACACTCGAGATATATATGTAGATGGATCCAGTAGAGTAGTGAAGGGAGAAAGGAAGTCAGGATGTGGAATATATGACCCGGACAAACAAATAGAATTATCGATTAAACTGCCCGCACATATGTCTGCACAGGCAGACGAATTGGCAGCTGTAGCGTATGTGGTCACACATCCCGTTGAGTTGCCAACTCCCTTTACCATACACTCAGACTCCCTGCATGTGTGTAACTCTCTGACGGAATACCTTCCGATCTGGGAAAATAGAGGCTTTATATCAGCCGATGAGAAGGCATTACCCTCCACTCCCATTTTGAAGGTAATTTTTAACAGAGCACAGGAAGTACCCGGAGAAACAGCAGTTCATAAAGTCCAGGCACATACTGAAGATGAGAAGGAAATCAGGAAGCTGATGAATTGGCTAAAAAAGGAGGTGAGCAGGGAACGGATTGCGACCCAGTAGAAATGTTTCCTCCCATGGAAGCCAATCAACCCAAAAAAATACCTGACCTAATTGATTTAAAACAACTACAAGACAGGGATCCTGAAATAAAGGCAGTAATGGTAATGCTGGAGAAGAAAGAAAGCCCAAGGGGAGAATATGCTAATAAGCCCAAATTAAAGGTGAAAGATGGGATCCTGCTGTACCATCAGAAGTGGGTGGTGCCACAGAATGAGCGAAATGCTTTTCTTTACCAAGACACCCCGGCCCACAGGGAATGTTAGAAAGGCTCCAGCAAGTAGTACAGTGGCCGAGAATGAAAGACCAGGTGGAACATTACTGTCAAAACTGTTTAATTTGTGTACAACACAACCCAGATGCGAATAACAAGAAGGCACTGTTGCACCATACTCGACCGACAGCCAGCCCTTGGACAGATCTACAGATCGATTGTATTGGGCCCTTTCCCCCTTCCTCTCGAGGAATCAGTATGTATTGGTGGTAGTACACACATTCTCAAAGTGGGTAGAAGCATTTCCATTGCGATGGCACAGGTCACTGCTAAGATACTGGTGAATCACATTCATCAGATGGAGACTCCCAAAGTCCATTGACTCGGACCAGGGTAGTCATTTTACTGGGGGTGTAATGCAAGCTGTTATGTAGCTGTTAGGAATCAAAACACGATTCATATCTTCCATAATCCTACCTCATCAGGCATAGTGGAGAGAATGAACCAAACATTAAAAACAATGTTCAGGAAGTTGATTGGGCAATCCCGCAAAACATGGGATCAGTTGTTGCCCTTAGCATTAATGGCTGAGATCCACCGAGTCACGTACCACAAAGGTTTCACCCCATGAGTTAATGACAGGGAGGGTGTTGAGAACCCCTGAACATTTAATGTATCAGGATATGTCTGAGCCTCAGTATCAGGCCTTGATTCAGGAACAGTATGTTAATCAATTAAGTGACCAATTGCAATAGTCAATGGTCTTTGCAGCATAACAGCATATTAAGGTAGTGAGGATAAAGGGCAGATATGGGCAATACCACAGACTAGCAACATAACAACGCAGTACAAGATCAGAACCTGGAGTCAAAGGCCATTACCTGTGCTATGTATGGTGGGCTTTTATTGAATCAGGTCCATCAGGGCTCGGCGGATATTAAAAATAATAGGGTACCCAACCTTGTAAATAATAAAACCTTTAAGAATTGGTTCAAACACCATAAAAATGTGAATAGTACCGACTGGTGCAAAATCAGGAGACCATGTAAAATCGATGCAGACAATAAAACAGAGAGTGGGTTGGTACCGGTGGTTATGTGGTTACCACGGTCAATAGAAAAGGATAAATTGGAGTGTTTAAGGTAGAATCCATCGGAACAATTGAAGGGGATGTGCATAAGGAATTTATACGATTCCCCAAACAGATTATGAAAAAGGGAGCCACATGGAAGGCCACTAGCCTGGACTGTTGTACCAGGTCAAGAGGATTCTGGATATGTCGGCATACCCGCTGTGGGTTTACCCTGAATGGCCAATCTGCCAAGGCACATTGCAACTGCAGACATGGGGTGCCCACCAAGTGAAAAGTGTCTATCTAGGTCGTGGGGAATATTGTGTGACTCCCACAAAATTTACATATGAGCATGGCGATCAAGTGCGCCCGATAGAATCCCCAACCTTTTGTTTCGTAGCGACGGAATTGACCAAGATCAGTCATATCATGCTGACACCCGTGGTGACCCATGATATCACCACGATTCAAGTTAATGTATCAATGCAACATGAGGCCCTGAAAACCGTGGCCCAGTTTGGACATCAAATCCCCCCTATTATCCTTGAGTCTTAAATCCATCATAGAACGTACTAAAACTTCACAGAAGAGCCTTGTAAAAATGCAGCAAGACAGTGAGAACATAGAAAAAGTGCTAAACGTGCTAGGTGCTCATGAATGGTGGGAGATAATATATAATATTGGACAACACCATTGGGTTAGAATGATTAGCATGGTTTTGATATGTACGCAATCTATATTAATCTTCATTATGATAATTTGCTCATGTGTAATGCGACATTTAATTAGAAAACATGGAAAAGAAATATTCTTTTTGTATGGCAAACCTGTCCGAAATGGGAATCAATGATAAAAACCAAGGAAAATGCCCAGGGTATGAAGTGGATCGGTCGAAAGATTCAACAGACCCACTTGAGGAGGGAAAGTGGGGTTCAAAACCCCTTTAACAAAAGATATTTGAAGGAAAGGGTTAACTGTACCCCTTTTAAACAAAGACACTTGAAAACCTGCAAATATAGCAGGTGGAAAAATTGGATAAGGGCCGTTTTTGGGTGCAGGTAGTGTGATGTGCTATTACACCGCGCCCAATGGCCCCTGCGCAGGCAGGACGCAAGTTTCGTCCCACCCGAGGACTCACCTTCAATCAGCGTTCCATTCCAAGCCTTGGCTGTGGAATCAATGCAATTCACACTTTCCACCACCAGAGGGAGCTCAATCTCTTAAAGGGAGGATGTTTGTTAGAAATCTCTTAAAGGTAGCTGGTACCTGTTATTTGCTGAAAATAACAGTCTGCTGTCTGCACGGAGTCTGAACGGAGATCAGTCATCACAGATACAGGTGCAGGTCCCATCTCTATGTTTACACACTGATGAGTTATGTTAAAACAATGAATAAAGGTTGTGTACTACTAAATCCCACATCTGCATGCCAGACCTCACCAATCTGCCGATCTGAGTTGGTACCAGGCCTGCAAGAGTGGACGCACCAAGATTCTCTGCTGATGCACTGAAGACCTTGGGTGCAAGAAGTGGACAGAAGGATGGAGTTCCTATATCCGCAGGGGGGATTGTGGGGGGGGGGAGGGGGGGGCAAGAGGCCCTCCAGACATATACTCAAAAGGCAGTGGGAGGCAGCAGGGGACAAAGTCAATGCCAGGCGCACAGCATCATGAACATGGATGCAGTGCAGGAAGAAGTTCAATGCTTTGTCATGAGTGGTCAAGGTGAGTGAGGTCAACTGTCAAGTGACGTCTCCTACCAACTGCACCACGCACTACACCCCCCATCGCCCACATACCGACGAACTCTTTCCATCAGTACTCAACTCTGCCAATCAGATGCTTCCTCTCACCCTTACACATTACCACTGTTTCAAGCCGCCCACCCACAAGTCACAGGCCACACACACTGGCAGCTATTCAACCATGACAGGCACATCACCCAGACACACGTCCCGCTTTCTTGCAGGAGAAGATGGCTCATTTCAAGAGGCAGCAAGTGGCAGTGGCATTTAGACCATCGAACCTGTTCCACCATTCAATGAGATCATGGTGGACCTGTGACCTAACTCCATATACCCGCCTTAGCCCCATATCCCTTAATACCCTTGGTTCACAGAAATCTATCAATTTCAGATTTAGAATTCACAATTGAGCTAGCATCAACTGCCGTTTGCAGAAGAGGGTTTCAAATTTCTACCACTCTTTGAGTGTAGAAGGGTTTCCTAACTTCACTCCTGCACGTCCTAGCTCTAAATTTAGGCCATGTCCCCGTATCCTTGTATTCAAGAATAGGAGACCTCCAAAAGCAGTTGTAAATGTCCGGGCAGCCAGAAGCAATAATCCAGCCATTAACCTGTAAATCCTGCATGGTCCCTTTAAATAGCGCTGGTAGGGGGTCCTCCAGGCACTCAGACACGTTCAGATGGTCAAGGTTAAGACTGTGTGTTGAGTTGATCATTAAGTCCCAAAATGGTGTCTATCACTTTAAATTAGCTTTGCACACTGATTGAAGCCATTTTCTCCCTACTTTACATGATTCCAGCATTCATTAGCTGCGCCTGCGCCAACTCCTATACCAAGATGGCATCCGGCTCACGTCACGCTGGAAACAACGGGTGCTACACGGCCCAATTTAGCGCCCGCAATGTGGTAAACTGTGTTCTTGCAAACCCTGTTTTTGCCTCACCAATGGTATTGGAGAAGTCTGAGTTTCAGGATCGAAGACATTGTACTGTGGATAGATATCTAGATAATTAAATAAATAAGCTAGATGGATGATATTGAGCTTAAAGCATTGTCAGGTTTTCAAAACACATAGGCTTTTGGAAGCACAAACTTTTCAACACAGCAGGGGCTAATGTAAGAAAAAGCGACAAGGACATACATCAAAGGCTTCAGATCAGGAAGGCAATGATAGGTGTGAAAAAAGCATAGGCCTCTCATTCCTATCTGGTAATCTGTTCAAAAGAATTGGGATTTGTAAAACATCATACAGTATTGCACCCGGCATCTGGTCAAATGGTGTAAGGAATGGATTTGGCGCCACTGAAGCAATCAAAATTGGAGACGCAAGGACCATTAAGAATATCTGTGCGTAGAAATGTAAGGGGGCTACCTCTACATGAAAGGCCATAAACAGAGACGGTAAAGGGGCCTTTTACATTCCATGGTGCGAGCACATGGTCTTTTCTACATCAAAGGGTCTCCAGTCACATGATCAAAGCCTAAACTGTCAATCATTGAATTATGTTAATGATTGAGGCATAGCAACGGGGGAGAGATTGGACAAAAAGAATGATACTCCCCAATCCTACGTCCTAGTGGTAAAAAAAACAATATAAAA
Organism: Heptranchias perlo; assembly: GCF_035084215.1. Lineage (NCBI taxonomy): Eukaryota > Metazoa > Chordata > Chondrichthyes > Hexanchiformes > Hexanchidae > Heptranchias > Heptranchias perlo. Next base: position 124,117,521 of record NC_090328.1, on the reverse strand, counting down.
AGAAGACTTTGAGAGAAGAACAGGCTCTTCACCACTCGGCAGTCACAAGGAACGCAGTTCAACGTCACGCAAGAAGAAGAGGACCTTGAGGATTGAAGAGCTGATCAACCTTCAGGCCCGATGAGCAAAATCCTTGGTTTAAAGGTTGTATATGCATTAATGATTTGCCTGATGTGTGTATGAATTGTTAAGTCATTACATAATAACGTTGCGAATTATTAAGTGTACAATGGGATTTTACAGAGGAAAGTCATATGTATGATTTGATTTTGCTTCATGAATGCTCGTATGAATGATAACATCACTAAATAATTACTTTTGATCAACGAAACTACTGTGAGTGAGGGTGACGTTCTTTGTTTGACTACTCATCCTGTGTCCAAGAATCACACAAAATAGGGAATTCCTACACCTTCTCCGTAACATCTCCTGTCTCCGCCCCTGCCTCAGCTCATCTGCTGCTGAAACCCTCATCCATGACTTGACTATTCCAATGCTCTGATGGCCGGCCTCCCATCTTCCACCCTTCATAAAGTTGCGCTCATCCAAAACTCTGCTGCCTGTATCCTAACTCGCAACAAGTACCATTCAACCATCGCCCCTGTGCTCGCTGACCTGTATTGGCTCCCGGTCCAGCAACGCCTTGATTTTGAAATTATCATCCACGTTTTCAAATCCCTCCATGGCCTCACCCCTCCCTATCTCTGTATTACCTCCTCCAGCCCTTCAACCCTCCGAGATCTCTGCGTTCCTCCAATTCTGGCCACTTACACATCCCCGATTTTAGTCGCTCCACCATTGGCGGCTGTGCATTCGGCTGCCTAGGCCATAAGCTCTGGTATTCCCTCCCTAAACCTCTCCGCCTCTCTACCTCTCTCTCCTCTATTAAGATACTTCTTAAAACCTACCTCTTTGACCAAGCTTTGGTCACCTGTCCTAATATCTCCTTTTGTGGCTCGGTTTCAAATTTTGTTGGACAATCGCTCCTGTGAAGTGCCTTGGGACGTTTTACTATGTTAAAGGCGCTATATAAATGCAAGTTGTTGTTGCTGTTGTTGTTGTTGTCGTCGTTGTGAGTCCTACCTACCTCCAACTCATTGACTGACACAGTAGTGTCAGTACCCATTTCAAATATAAATTTGGCTTATGAAAGCATTGTTTTCTCAGTTCCATAAGTTCACTGCATCATTTATGACCTAAAATCAGGATATTTCACTTTCTACCCCCAGAATGGATCTAGCTCACTGGAATTTATGTCAAGATCTCACACACTGAGTCCATTTCTTACAGGCTAACACTGATCAAATCAATCATGTTCAAAGCAACAATGCTATTCTGATATCTGACAATAGAATGGATACCTTTAACATGTTTTTCTAAAATTAGACCACCAAATATGAAGATTACCCATGGAATACTAATGAGAAAACAAACACATAGTGCAGACTATAATTTGTTTAGCATTTCAGTGTCTACAAACAATGATTTGTGACACCAATTTGCAAAGGAACATCCTATTAACATGTGCACAACACAGGACCTGGTATTTATACTTAGCTCATTTAACCCAACAAACAAATCCAATTCATAAGCACAGAGGCAACAACTTTCTATTTGAAGGAGGGAAAAAAGTTATCTTTTTAATCGCTATTTGCAATAAATTCTGCTAAACATTTCTATGAAGGAAAACAGCACAAATGTCATAATTTGCAATGTAACAATGTACCTGAGATCAAGAAACATACAGGAGCCTTTGAATCTAAATACCAGCTGCGTTCTTTCAACTTTTGTTTGCATGTTGGTGTGCACATTTTTATTTTTGGGTGAAATCTATTTCGGCTCAAGTCATATTGTTTTCCTTTCCTCTCTTGAGGTTGGTCTTAGCTTCCATGAAAATACTCGAGGGACTACTGGGTTAATGTAAACCAAATGCAAAAATCTACTGATCAGTGTGATTGAGTTTTTGAAACAATACTTCCTCTTTTCTCCGCTCCCGAAGACATTGACTCATGATGGGCTTTCGTATCCCTGGTGCTGAGAGCTCTCCAATACTTTGCCCAAAGGACCATTCTTCATATGAGAGCCTGGACAGTGAATGTAGGCAGGCCATTCAATGCACGAGTCATGCCAGCCTAGCCCAATCCTATCCCCTCCCAATATCCACATGTGACAACTGGATATTGATCTCGAGCAAGAATCTGGACCGATTTTTCCTCTCCTTAGCGGATCTTGAGGTTGTGCGGTAGTGTAAAATGGGTGATAGTGAGTCGGCAGCCCATTTTACAACTCTCCCAATTCAAGTCAATGGAAATAAAAATTGGGAGAGATGTAAAATCGTAGAGTCATGGAAAGTTACGTCACAGAAGGAGGCCATTCGGCCCATCATGTCATGTCCGTGCTGGCTGAAAAAGAGCTGCCCAGCTTAATCCCACTTTCCAGCTTGGACCCCACTTGGTCCATAGCCCTGTAGGTTACGACACTTCAAGTGTACATCCAAGTACTTTTTAAATGAGTTGAGGGTTTCTACCTCTACCACCCTTTCAGGCAGTGAGATCCAGACCCCCATCACCCTCTGGGTGAAAAAATTTCTCCTCAGCTCCCTTCTAATCCTTCTACCAATTACTTCAAATCTATGCCCTCTGGTCACTGATCCCTCTGCTAAGGGAAATAGGTCCTTCCTATCCACTCTATCTAGTCACATCATAATTTTATATACCTCAATTAAATCTCCCCTCAGCCTCCTTTGTTCCAAAGAAAACAACCCCAGCCTATCCAATCTTTCCTCATAGCTAAAATTCTCCAGCCCTGGCAACATTCTTGTAAGTCTCCTCTGTACCCTCTCGAGTGCAATCCCATCTTTCCTGTAATGTGGTGACCAAAACTGTACACAATACTCAAGCTGAGGCCTAACCAATGTTTTATACAGTTCTAGCATAACCTCCCTGTTCTTATATTCTATGCCTCGGCTAATAAAGGAAAGTATCCCGTATGCCTTTTTAACCAGCTTATCTACCTGTCCTGTTACCTTCAGGGATCTGTGGACATGCACTCCAACGTTCCTCACTTCCTCTACACCTTTCAGTATTCTCCCATTTATTGTGAACTCCCTTGCCTTGTTTGCTCTCCCCAAATCCATTTCCTCACACTTCTCTGGATTGAATTCCATTTGCCACTCTTCTGCCCACCTGACCAGTCCATTGATATCTTCCTGCAGTCTACAGCTTTTCTCCTCACTATCAACCACATGGCCAATTTTTGCAAACTTCTTGATCAAGCCCCCCGACATTCAAGTCCAAATCAATATATACCACAAAATACAAGGGACCTGGTACTGAGCCTTGCGGGACCCCACTGGAAACAGCCTTCCAGTCGCAAAAAACACCCATCGACCATTACCCTTTGCTTCCTGCCACTGAGCCAATTTTGGATCCAACTAGCCACTTTCCATTGAGTCCCATGGGCTTTTTCTTTTTTGATCAGTCTGTTATGTGGGACCTTGCCATAAGCCTTGCTGAAATCTATGTAGACTACATCAAACGCGTTACCCTCATCAACCCTCCTTGTTACCTCCTCAAAAAATTCAATCGAGTTAGTCAGACACGACTGTCCCTTAACAAATCCATGCTGACTGTCCTTGATTAACCTGTGCCTTTCTAAATGACGATTTATGCTGTCCCTCAGAATTGATTCCAATAATTTGCCCACCACCGAGGTTAGACTGACTGGTCTATAATTACTCAGTCTTTCTTTTTCTCAATTTTTAAACAACGGTACAACCGTTCCAATAACCGAATTATTGGAATCAATTCTGAGGGACAGCATAAATTGTCATTTAGAAAGGCACGGGTTAATCAAGGACAGTCAGCATGGATTTGTTAAGGGACAGTCGTGTCTGACTAACTCGATTGAATTTTTTGAGGAGGTACAACATTAACAGTCCTCCAATCCTCCCCCACCAAGCCTGTAGCCAGGGAGGATTGAAAAATGATGGTCAGAGCCTCTGTTATTTCTTCCTTGGCTTCTCTTAACAGCCAGGGATTCATTTCATCCAAGCCTGGCAATTTATCTACTTTCAAAGATGCTAAACCGTTTAGTATTTCCTCTCTCACTATGTTTATCCCATCCAATATTTCACACTCCTCCTCCTCCTTAACTACAATCTCTGCATCATCTCCCTCTTTTGTGAAGACAGATGCAAAGTATTCATTAAGAACCATACCCACAAATTCTGCCTCCACACATAGGTTACCTTTTTCGTCTCTAACAGACCCTATTCTTTCCTTAGTTATCCTCTTGCTCTTTATGTATTTATAAAACATTTTTGGGTTTTCCTTAATTTTACTTGCCAGTATTTTTTCATGCCCTCTCTTTGCTTTCCTAATTCCTAACAAAATAGGCTGCCGACTCGCTATCACCCGTTTTGGACGATCACTCAACTTCAAGACTTACCCCAATGGTTCAAGTGTAGTGCCCTTATTCCCACTCCAGCTGAGATCAGCTAAGCAAGGATCACACTTGCAATATTCTTGGCGTGTATGGGTCAGTGCCGCACAGCGTGGTGTATTCACCCACTATACCACAGAAGGAGTACACATTGATATTGTTTTCAATCGGATAACAGATTAATTGTGTCTCAGCAGCAGATTAAACAGTCCAATTAATTACTTTACTGAATGATTAGAAATGTATTGCCAATGTTATCTCTGCCATTCCCTGACAGAAAAAAAATCCAAGCAATTTTCTTTGAGGCACAGTTGAATGATCCAAACAAAATTAATAATACATCAGGGTTTTGGCCTTCGCTTTATGACTTGATGCCTCCTGACTTGCATTAATCTTCACCTAATGCACATTTCCGTGTTCATTATTTGCTCAAGTCAACAGCTCCTAGCCCTGTGTAGGTTATAATAATTGTTCAGTCAATAATTAAAGTGTCCCATCAGGACCTGAAATTGTTCACTGCTGTTGTTTTATTTGCAAAATGTAATGCTGATGGTTTGGTTCCTTTGACAATCGTATCCACACAGATCCCATTAGATTGCGGAATCTGAGCAGCCCAAGATCAGCTCTCAGGGGGTTAATTAGAGAACAAGGCAGCACCCAGATCTGTGTGTCAGACAGAACGCTTTAATTTTTCACCAATCCTACAGCACTCTATTGTTCTGTCACACGATCAAATGCTCAGTGTTTGCGGTGTGTTTTACCATTGCTCTTGTTTATTAGGTTACGAAGTTCTGTGCAAGAGACACACGCGCCGGGGCACTGTATTAATTAAACAATGTCATGTGCAGCTCTGCTAGATGTGCCGGTGTTGGCAAGGACTTAAGTCTGCTCAAGCAGCCCTGGGAATGGCAGAAGAAACGTGCGCTTTTGTGGGTTCAAAGTCACAGCAGGATTCAACTGGCAGGAAAAGTGGAGAGAGATGTTTTGACCTGTGAAAACCAAACGATTTTTGTTTTTTTGAAAACGAGAAGTATAAAGGTGAAAAAAGAGCTGATGTGCTGAGCAGCTGATGAACAAACTGTAAGGGCAAAACGAGATGAAGTTTTAAAAAGGTACTCTTTCTTGTTTTACTGAACATTGCAGTTCTCTTTTTTAATGCAACTGAGAGAGAAATGGTAAGACAGAGTACAATCAGGAGTATGAAGCTTTGTGAGATCCAGAAATAGCAAAGATTATTGCACTGCAAAGATTCTTTTACAGGGAAAAGTAAGGCCAAATTGAAGTTAAGCTTTCAGAAAATATAGGAGTGATGTGGCAGGAAGAACAGTGAGAGACTGTAAACCTATTGCTTTTCACCTGAATTAAATAAGACCTTAAAACATATTGTTTTGTATTCTTATTTTTTATTTGTGATCTTATTTTCTATGTTCTTTTGTTTACCTGAACATGTCTGGCGTATAATACATGGTCAAGTATATTATTATTGTGTGTACATGTTTACCTCCGAAATAATAGCTTTTAATTTAACTGTTGTGGTACAAAAGCAACATTGGGTTCTGACAGCCTCCAAGTCCAAGTCTCAGCAGTAAAGTGGGAAAAATATACAGCTTTAATATAACCTTTGGGTTGCATTGTAAAGATTCAGAAATACCATAAAAATACAGACATGTTAAAATAAAATACAGCTGTTCGCTTACGAGAGGGAACCTGGTGACACAACACTTCAACTGCATGAAAGGAATCTCTCCTTTTTACTCAATTGAATTGTTTTTTAAGCCAATTTTCTCCTCCTCTCCTGAAGGCACTGGGGGCTAAATTGGGCCGCGTAGCGCCCATTTTGTAGGCGCTATGTGGACACCTAAGCCCTGAAAATGGCTTCCGAGATGCGCGCACACACTTCCGGCGTGACATGCGCAGGACGCCATCTAACGAATGCCGGCAGCGTGTAGAGTAGGGAGATCATGACCTAAATCAGTGTACAACGCTGATTTAAAGGGGCCGCTGCTGTATTGGAACTCTGCGCTCCAGCCAACACACTGTCTTAACCTCGCACAGATGAACAGGTCTTAAACGGCATGGAAGACCCCCAACCAGTGCTATTTAAAGGGATCATGCAGGAGTTACAGGTTAGTTGCTGGATTATTGCTTTTGGCTGCAAATGCATTTGTACCTGTTTTTGGAGGTGTAGAACTAGGGGACATAGCCCAAAAATTAGAACCAGGACTTTCGGGATTGAAGTTAGGAAACATTTCTACACGCAGAGGGTGGTAGAAGTTTGGAACTCTCTTCCGCAAACGGCAGTTGATGCTAGGTCACTTGTTAATTTTAATTCCGAGATTGATAGATTTTTGTTAATCAAAGGCATTAAGGGATATGGGGCTAAGGCGGGTACATGGAGTTAGGTCACAGATCAGCCATGATCTCATTGAATGGCGGAACAGGCTCAAGGGGCTAAATGGCCTACTCCTGTTCCTATGTTCACATGTACCTATAATAAAGTTTCAATAATCTACAGGGAGTGGGCTGACTAGCTGACAGGCAACAGCAAGGACACTGGCAGAGTGGCAGGGGTGGAACAGGAATGCTGTCATCCTGAGAGAGGACAGCAGGTTCATGTTCCATGGAGCCACTGCCACTTGCCACCTCCTGTTATACGCCATCTTCTCCTGCAAGAAAGTGGGAAGTATGTTGGTGAGTGTCCTTCAAGATGTTTGGGTGATGTGGCTGTCATGGTTGAATAGCTGCCAGTGTGTGTGACCTGTGAGTTGTGGGTGTGCAGCTTGCAACATTGGTAATGTGTGAGGGTGAGAGGAAGCATCTGACTGGAAGAGTTGAGTGCTGATTGAAAGAGTTTGTTGGTAGGTGGGTGATGGGGGCAGTGTAATGCATGGAGCAGTGGATGCGGCTAATGGTGCAGTTGGTAAGAGATGCCACTTGACAATTGAACTCACGCACCTTGACCACTCGGGTCAAATCGTTGAACTTCTTCCTGCACTGTATCCACATTCGTGGTGCTATGTGCCCGGCATTGATTTGTCCCCCATTGCCTCTGGAGCATATGTCAGGAGGGACTCTTGCCCACCTGCGGATATCGGATGCCTCTCCTTCTGTCCACCTCTTGCACCAAGGCCTCTAGTGCATCATCAGAGAACCTTGGTGCATGCTCTCTCGCAGGCCCGGTACAAACTCAGATCGGCAGATTGGTGGGGTCTGGCATGCAGATTGAAGGATGTGGGATTTAATAGCGAACCAGCTTTATTCAATGTTTTAACATAACTCAACAGTTTTTAAACATAAGGACAGACTTGTGTCTGTGTCTGTGTTTTACGTGTACGATGTCTGATCTCCATTCAAAATCCGTTCAGACCGTATCTTATATTTTGCAAATATAAGAATCCTGCAAACTTTGAGCAGCCAAGTTGTTACTCATTAAAAATTCTTCACTATAGTTCGGCACAGATTTACTTCCCATTGGACTTCCAGCTCTTCCTGCAGCCACAGAGCACCTTCCCTTTAAGAGGTGCAGACTGTCTTTAAGAAGTGCTAGCCACTTGCGATATCAGGGCCCCCTGCTGGTGCGTGCAGCCAATCAACAGTGCAGGTAGCGCTGGCTGCACGCAGCAATCACTGAAATTATCAGGCAGCACGAATATTAGGTTCTGCCTGCATCGCAACCAATGGGCACTGGTTAATCGTGCATCGCGATCCCAACGCCCGTTTTCGGGGGTTATCCCATATAACCCCCACTGTCTCTTTAACCATGGAGTGTGTTACAGCTGAGTTCCATCCTCTCCTCACCTGATGTTCACATAAGTACACTTCCCAGCAGGAGTCACTAGACAGCATTGAAGGCAGGAATCCCAGAAGATTCCATTCCCTTCCCTAGGTCAGGGACATTAAAAAAACAATCATAGTCTCCAAATTGCTGTCCCAGCTAAGATCAACTACTTCAGTACAGTCTCGGAATGAAACCTGGGAGTTTCTGGTCCAAGGCACCATCAGATTACCTTTATGCACTATTTCTATCTACGTGCTGCCCCTTGGCAATATCATCTGAAAGCACAACCTCAGGTTCCACATGAACACTGACGACACCCAGCTCTACCTCTGCCACTTTTGACCCCTCTATTACCTCCGTGTTGTCAGGCTGCTTGTCGGACATCCAGTACGGGATGAGCAGAAATTTCCTCCAATTAAATATTGCAAAGACCGAACCCTTTGCCTGCAGCCCCCGCCACAAACTCCGTTCCCTAGCCACCAATTACATCCCCCTCCCTAGCCACGGTCTCAGGCTGAACCAGACTGTTCGCACCCAGTTTGACCCTGAGATGAGCTTCTGACCCCATAACATCTCCATCACTAAGACTGCCTACTTCCACATCTGTAATTTCACCAGCTCCACCCCTGCCTCAGCTCATCTGCTGTTGAAACTCTCATCCGTGCCTTTGTTACCTCTAGACTTGACTATTTCAATGCTCTCCTGGCCGGCCTCCCACCTTTCACCCTCCATAAATTTGAGCTCATCAAAAATCCTATTGCCTGTATCCTAACTCACACCAACTCCCGTTCACCCATCACCCCTGTGCTCACTGACCTTCATTGGCTCCTGGTCCCCGAGTGCCTCGATTTTAAAATTCTCATCCTTGTTTTCAATTCCCTCCATGGCCTTGCCCCTCCCTATCTCTGTAACCTCCTTCCACCCTATAACCCTCTGAGATCTCTGTGTTCCTCCAATTCTTGCCTCTTGCCCATCCCCGATTTCCTTTCCCTCACCATTAGCGGCCGTGCCTTCAGCTGCCAAGGCCCCAAGCTCTGGAATTCCCTCCCTAAATCTCTCCACCTCTCTACCTCTCTCTCCTCCTTTAGGACACCCCTTAAAATCTACCTCTTTGACCAAGCGTTTGGTCACCTGTCCTAATATCTCCTTATGTGGCCCGGTGTCAATTATTTTTGTCTGATTATGCTCCAGTGAAATGCCTTCGGATGTTTTACTACGTTCAAGGTGCTATATAAATGCAAGTAGTTGTTGTAAACCATTGAGGGAACTCAACGAAACATTATTTTCTTAGTTATAAATTGATGGGGCAGCTACCTTATGATTGTAGAGTTGGGAACATACCATTAAAGATATTAAGTTATTAAGAATTTATGGGCTGCAAACAATAAATTTGCACTGCACACAAACCACATGCTCATCAGTATCCACAAAAGCAGCAGGCGACCACAACAATGTTTTTTCAGTATTGGGTCAAATCTTGCTGGAAAAACAATGGCGAGTTAACGACACAAATCGGCCAGCAAGTTCAGGGGACGAAGAGATACGCCGTGAGTTACGAACCTCAACAACTTGCTGGTCGATTTATGCCGCGCTGCCGTTTAGCCTCCCTGTTATTTTTAGGAACTTGCTGGATTTGTACATTAATTGCCCATTAAACTCGCCGCAGAAAGTTAGGGTTGGTGATTAAGAGTGTAAGTACCGTTTTAATGATGTGATAATTGTTAATGCAATGCCAATCAACCTCTCTGGCCCAGAAAGGGAACAATTTAAATTGTTCAGTCTCATTCCAGCATGTAATAACTTGTTGTTGGAGATATTAAAAATGTCAAATTTAACATTTTAAATTTTGTTCTTATTTTTCCTTTCTGTCTTTTTTTTCTCTCTCTCTCTTAATTCAATCTTCCTTTCCCTCTCTTTATTTCTTTTTCTCTATCTGATTTGACTCTGATTCACCCTCCTGCTCCATCGTTCCTCTATTTCTTTCTCAACCCTTAAATCTCATTGGCCCTGTTGTTCACTAAGGTCCCAGATGCCCCGATGCCCTTGCACATCCAACAACTTACAGGGCAAAAAAACTTTGAGCTGAAGGGTGAGGGAAAAAGTTTAACTAACAGGGCACACCGTGAGATGCCCCATTCCAGCAAATGGCCGATGTTTTATCAGTAATGTTTTTTGAGATGTGGTCATTTAGAAGCTCAAATACAACTGACTCACGGTTGGTTAACGTTATGGATGCTGGTAAACGGACACATTGCTAATGTAAACAGTTTAAGCCATTCATCTCCACAGTAAAGTGTCTCACACAGCCATATGATACTACTGGGACAGCTAATGATGCTGCTGGTCCTAAAAGTACTGTAAATCTCATGGGCTGGATTTTCCAATGTCCCAGCGGGTGCGTTCGTGGCGGGGGGGGGCTCCGAAAATTGGGAATTCCCGGGGGCGGGTCCAGAGCCCGGCTCCAACCCACCCACTTCCAGGTTCCCCAATGACGCACTTAGATGCGCGCGCAGCCCCCGCATGCCGGACTCAGCAATTAATTTGATACTTCAGGTCGTTAGGAGACCTGATTTGGAGGATATTTTAGGAGGGGTGTGATTTTCATCCAAACTGAGCGTGTTTCCCTTACTGGGGGAAACACTCCAAGTTGAAATGAATGTGTTGCAGTCACCAGCCTGTGGCAGCTGCAAAGGTCCATTTGACAGGTTGGGGGGAGACCCTCACTCATTGCAGGAGGCCACTCTGTCACTTTGGACAAGTTTGGCCTGCACCACCCTCCTCCTAACACTAAAATTAACCAACTTGCAACCTCAACCATGGTGTGCAGACGCATTTACCTACTTTGTGGACCCCCTCAAACGTACATCTTCCGGATGGGGGCCGCCAAAGCTGCAGTCATGACCTCCTCGGAGGACAAACAGCATCACCAGCCTCGACAGCCACGCTGTCCACCTCTGACACGTGGAGCTCCACAACACAGTGCTGTGACACATCCACCTGCACAGCAGAAGGGAGGGCAACCGCAGAGAGAGATGCGTCGCAGAAGGCACTACCCTCGCCACAGGGTCTACAGACTGAGGCTCAGCTTCCTGGACCTCTCTAAGGAGCAGTGCACACGGAGGCTCAGAGTCACTCGACGTGTAGTCATGGACATCTGCAGCCTCCTCGATGCCGAGCTGCTCCCGGCTGGCCCGAGCACCATCTTCTTACCTGTTGCTGTCAAAAGTCACCACTGCCCTCAACAACTTCTCCTCCGGTTCTTTCCAGGGTGCCACCGGGGACATCGCTGGCGTCTCTCAGTTGTCTGCACAAAAGAGCCCTGCAAATACACCTGCACCCACTCTGCAACGACACAATGGATGGCATCAGGTGTGGGGTCTTCATGGTGATCCTCAGGAAAGGGCATTATTGCACAAGCCAGTCAAGAATGGCCAAGACATGGCATTAGTGGTGACAATATAATATGTAATGTGAGTTGATCAGAAATCAAATATAAGTAAAAACCATGACAAACCCTCAAACACCCTTGTGCATCCCCTTCATGCTCACGACATGTTTGCCTTACGCTTCCTACTACACATACGTGATGCATGCCCTGTGGCTGCAGCACAGGTAGTGGCAGGTTGGGTGAGGCTGACCGTGAAAGAGATGCATCAGAGGGTGAGTATGAGATAGAGCCATGAGATTGTATGAGGATTGGGTTGAGTGGTAGTGGTGGGATGAGTACTGGCGAGGTGAGTAAGTGCAGGTAAGATGAGGATAAGCTTTGAGTGGGTGTGAGGAGTGATGTGATAGAGTAGTGTTGGTAGTGAAGAAGGAGATGTGGGGTGGGGGCAGTGATGTGGCAGACGGAGTGTTGGGGAATGAGTAAGTGTACTCACTTTGGCTAACCTACTTAGGTCATTGAAGCGCCTCCTGCACTGTATGCAGGTGCATGATATGTTGGTGGTGCTGGTGACCTCCTCTGCCACCTCGAGCCAGGCCTTCGTGATGGCAGAGGCAGGCCACTTCCTCCCATCTGCCGGGGAGACGATTTCCGTCCTCCCCCTCCTCCTCACCCCATCCAGTAGGACCTGGAGTGAGGCATCATTAAACCTGGGAGCAGCCTTCCCCCCGGGCTGCTCCATGCTGTAATTTTGGCTCCTTTCTGCAGCATCAGTCAGTGGAGGACTGCCCCTTTAAATAGGGCTCCTCCAGCTGACAGCCTATGATGCGGGTGCACAGTCCGCCCGCTGCGCAGCTTTCCGGCGCGAAACCCAGAAGCAAGTACCTTCAATTTACTTGCGATCACGTGCGGAGCACCCCGAATTCACTGGGCACGTTACCCACACACCCAGTCGACCCCCCGCTGCCAACCCGCCTCCCTCCTAATATTGGGCCCCATGACTCACCTGACACTGCCACACAGGAATGGATAATATTGCTTTATTCGGGATAAGTATTAACAGCACAAAATATAGAAGGAAGTATATCTATATACTGAAAGTCTTGCATTAGGTAGCTTCCTGTTGTCACACTTTATTCATTGGCTTAAAGTACAACAGCAACAAATCAGAACTTAAGTTGTACAGACTTATGAATCAAAAGCTAGGTAACTGCCAATAAGAAACTACTAAGGACTAATGAGAAGAGTCAATTCTGAAGAGATGGTCAGGAGAAGTTACCAATAAATAAAAGATGAACCAACTGCATCACTCAAAATGCTTCTTGAAAAATAAAATGTCCACCTTTTTCTCTCCATAGTCACTGAAATTTCTAATGTCCAAAATGAGGTTTTGAACAAAATAAAGAACATAAAAATACACATTTCATAATATCAGCTCCTCTAGACCCATCTTTTGTTTCTTTACTTAAATCTCTCTTTGCCTTGCACCATCATCCATTTTGTCATTTAATCACTCCTGCCCTCCACCCTATCACAGACCTTCCCTTTTGTTCTTTCCTCCCCCCCCCCACCTTCCTCCCCCCTTTGCCTGGCTTTATACTTGCTCAAAAACTGTTAAATCTTTCACTTCTTCCAGTTCTGACGAATGGTCATCGGTCTGAAACATTAACTCTGTTTCTTTCTCCACAGATGCTGCCTGACTTGCTGAGTATTTCCAGCATTTGCTGTTTTTATTTCAGATTTCCAGCATCTGCAGTATTTTGCTTTTGTCATAATGTCACAATTAAATTTACCCAAAATAAAAACAGAAAATGCTGGAAACACTCAGCACATCAGGCAGCATCTAGGAACATAAGAACAGGAGAAGGCCATTCAGCCCCTCGAGCCTGTTCCGCCATTCAATGAGATCATGGCTGATCTGTGACCTAACTCCATATCCCTTAATAATTGGTAAACAAAAATCTATTAATCTCAGATTTAAAATTAACAATTGAGCTAGTGTCAACTGCAATTTGCGGAAGAGAGTTCCAAACTTCTGCCACCTTTTGCGTGTAGAACTGTTTCCTAACTTTACTCCTGAAAGTCCTGGCTCTAATTTTTAGGCTATGTCCCCTAGTCCTAGACTCCCCAACCAGCGGAAATAGTTTCTCTCTATCTACCCTATCAGTTCCCCTTAATATCTTGAAAACTTCGATCAAATCACCCCTTAATCTTCTAAATTCCAGGGAATACATCCCTAGTTTGTGTAATCTCTCCTCGTAATTTAACCCTTGGAGTCCATGTATCATTCTAATAAATCTGCGCTGCACTCCCTCCAAGGTCAATGTATCCTTCCTAAGGCGCGGTGCCCAAAACTGAACACAGTATTCCAGGGCTCTATATAGCTGTATCATAACTTCTACCCCCTTGTATTCTAGTCCTCTAGATATAAAGGTCAGCATTCCATTAGCCTTTTTGATTAATTTCTGTTCCTGTCCATGACATTTTAATGATCTATGAACACGGACCCCTAAGTCTCTTTGGACCTCCATTGTTTCGAGCTTTTCACCATTTAGAAAGTACTAGGTCCAAAGTGGGTGACCTCACACTTGCCTACATTGAAATCCATTTGCCACAGTTTTGCCCATTCACTTAATCAATTCATATATCTCTGTAATTTTACGCTTCCATCTACGCTGCTTACAATGCTGTCTATCTTTGTGTCATCAGCAAACTTGGATATGTGGCTCTCTATTCCATCATCTAAGTTATTATTAAATGCAGTTGAATAGTTGAGACCCCAACACAGATCCCTGTGGGACACCACTAGTCACAACCTGCCAATTTGAGTACCTGCCCATTATCCCTACTCTCTGTCTCCTGCCACTCAGCCAATTCCCTAACCAGGTCAATAATTTACCCTCAATTCTGTGGAGAGAAAAACAGAGTTAACATTTCAGATCAATGACCTTTCATCAGAACTGGAAGATGTTAGAGATGAACACCTTTTAAGCAAATGCAGAACCAGGGAAAAGGTGGGGGTCAGAACAGAACAAAGAACAAAAGAACAAAAGGGAATCGCCTGGGATAAACACTGACCTTTCCCTAGAGTCTTAAATGTATTAGATGAAGGCACAATTTCCCAGGATGCGTCAGCAGCATTAAGTCAGCCCAGTTGCTCAAACAGTTCTCTTCAGCTTCCGGCAGATTCTATTTGGTTGCATTTCAAAGAAGAAAAGCTAGAGGAAAAATTTCAAGAGCTTTCTTCAGGTTAAATTTATTATGACTGTTTTCTTTTCAGTGTGTGAGTGAATGAGCAAGTGCATGTGTGAGTGTGACAGAGAGAGAAATAGATACAGGGCGGGACTTTAAATATGATACACTACTGATTTCACACGCATAGTAGCTTTTGCTTATGTTCAAGTTACAAACATTATATTCATTTTTCTCAGTGGAAAAGTCAAATTGTATTTCTGTGTATGACAGTATTTCAGTTTGTGTTTTTAAAAATGACTTGAATACATAGAATCATAGAATGATACAGCACAGAAGGAGGCTATTCGGCCCATTATGTCTGTGCCAGCTCTGAAAGAGCTATCCAATTATTCCCACACCACTGCTCTTTTCCCATAGCCCTCCAAATTTTTCCCACCAAGTATTTATGCAATTCTCTTTTGAAAGATATGATTGAATCTGCTTCCACCGTCCTGGGCAGTGCATTCCAGATCATAACAACTTGTTGCATAAACATTTTTTTCCTCACGTCGCCTCTGGTTCTTTTGCCAATCACCTTAAATTTGTGTTTTCTGGTTACCGACCTTTCTGCCACTGGAAACAGTTTCTCCTTATTTACTCTATTAAAACCCTTCATGATTTTGAAATCTAGCAAATCTTCCCTTAACCTCTTCTGGTCTAAGGAGAACAACCCCAGTTTCTCTAGTCTCTCCAGGTAACTGAAGTCTTTCATCTCTGGTATCATTCTAGTAAATCTCCTCTGCATGCTCTCGAAGGCCTTGATATCCTTCCTAAAGTGTGGTGCCCAGAATTGGACACAATACTCCAGTGAAGCCTAACCAGTATTTTATAAAGGTTTAGTATAAACATAGAAATATAGAAACATAGAAAATAGGAGCAGGAGTAGGCCATTCGGCCCTTCGAGCCTGCTCCGCCATTCAATATGATCATGGCTGATCCTCTATCTCAATACCATATTCCCGCTCTCTCCCCATACCCCTTGATGCCTTTTGTGTCTAGAACTAACATCCTTGCTTCTGTACTCTACGCCTCTATTTATAAAATTGAACCATTTAGTTTATATTGCCTCTCCTCATTCTTCCTACCAAAATGTATCACTTCACACTTCTCTGCATTAAATTTCATCTGCAATGTATCTGCCCATTTCACCAGTCTGGCTATATCCTTCTGAAGTCTATTACTATCCTCCAAACTATTACTACATTTCCGAGTTTTGTGTCATCTGCAACTTTGAAATTATGCCCTGTACACCCAAGTCCAGGTCATTAATATATATCAAAAAGAGCAGTGGTCCTAATACCGATCCCTAGGGAACACCACTGTACACTTCCCTCCAGTCTGAAAAACACAAAGACTGTGGGCTAGAAGTTCGGTTGTGCTGCACACGTTTTCAGGCGCTAACCGGCCTACTATGCTCCGAATATGGCGCATGCACATTTCCGGCCTGGAATTCGCCACTAACCATGTTGGATAAGGTAGATGTGCTGGTGGCAGGAGCACACTTCGGGAACATTGAAAGGCCAGAACAATTCATTCAAATTAAGATCCTGTGCTTCTTGCAGGACCCGTTTTCGATTGTTGAACACCCCAACGCTTCACTCGCCAAGCGCTGAACTCGCACAGCATAACGTGACGCTAACCGGCAGGAAGGCTCCCCCCATACTTACCTGAATGTGGAGCATTGAGAAGCAGGGGTACTCCTCCCGACCACACATTGAAAGAAAGAGGGCCGTTCCCCCTTCGCAGCCACCAATCACGCCCGAATTTCTAGGCCATTGCACCCTCTGACTTTGTTTGAGCGATACCTTGGGAGATCAACTAAGTTTTGGTGCATTATGGAAGGAAAGACACAATGTCGCAATTAAGTGCATTTTAAATATATGGTGGACAAGAAGTTTGCTGTTACTGAGCTGCAGATTATTTCTTAATAAGCCGTAAGTGATGCTTTTTGAGTATTAATATGGCAGGAAAAGAAGCTACCCTTACCATTTTGAGTGGCCTCCTTCCTGTAACTGGTGTTTCTTTCATCATTTTGCAGCATGAGCTGAAAATAATAATACTGTTCAGAACAGGAGGGCAGTCATCCCTGGACCAAGGAACAGTATGGAAGTTAATCCTCTGCATGAACATTCTCAGATTTTGAGGACTAGCTGTTTTTCACTGCTGACCCAAAAGTTGACCAAACATCGAATAGAACCCTCACGTAAAACTGAAAGAGCATCTATTTTTCTTAAATTGAGGGGTGATTTTATGGCTGTAATCTAACCAAGTGATTCAGCTTTGCTGTCATGGTGTATGACATAACCTAAACCCTTTTGTTTGAAGTGCTGTTTTATAATTACTCCCAAGTTTCTGTTATCTAGTGAATAATGGGTGGGTGGGAGCAATTCCAAGAAATGATTTCAATAGGGATTTAGATGACACCAGAAACGAGGAGAACAAAGTCCTGAACCTGGAGATAGAAAATCATTTTGATTGTATCCTGTTCTGCATTTCTAAGGTTTTGTTTTACAATACAGCAGTTACAGAATTTTTTTTGGAGGTCATAAATCTCAAATCTTATTGTTGCTGTGTAGAAAATTGATGTCACACTTAGCACCCTGCATCATCACTGCAAGATCAATACCACTGCAAAATTAATCTATGACTAACGGTGTTTCATTTTGTATATTTTTTTGTGCAGGGAATAATACAGCTCACCCAATTTTCTCTCTTCATTCGCTCATTCTTGTATCATTGCTTCATTTGATAAGAAAAAATATACTATGAGAACAGAGTGAACAAGATAATGTTCACCTTGGTCATGCAAAAGTTTTTTTTTTAACCTTGACAGTCAAACATTACTACAATCATTACTCACAGCAAGGTCAGTTATTGAATGTTTTGTACTGGTAATAATAAATGTCCCCATACTGTGAGTTGATGTAACTTTAACACTGAAGCAAATTCAGAAGTACTTCTATTCAGGACTTCAGAGAAGGTGTTCTCGTGTAACTTGGGTGAGGGGAAGCTTGAAGCAGTATAATTTTGTATTCTTAGGCATATTCTTGGGAGTCAGCCGTGACTCAGTTGGTAGCATTCTCGCCTCTGAATCAGAAGGTTGTGGGTTCATGTCCCACTCCAGAGACTTGAGCATGAAATCCAGGCTGACACTTCAGTGCAGTACTGAGGGAGTGTTGAACTGTCAGAGGAGGCATCTTTCGGACAAGATGTTAAACCAAGGCCCTGTCAGCCCTCTCAGGTGAAAAATCCCATTGCATTATTTCAAAGAAGAGCGGGGGAGTTTTCCCCGGTGTCCTGGCCAATATTTATCCCTCCATCAACATCTCTGAAATCTGATCATTATCACATTGCTGTTGGTGGGACCTTGCTGTGCATAAATTGGCTGCCATGGTTCCTACATTACAACAGTGACTATACTTCAAAGGTATTTCATTGGTTGTAAAGCACTTTAGGACATCCTGAGGTCATGAAAGGTGCTATATAAATGCAAGTTCTTTCTTTTTATTCCAAAAGGAGCTTTGCAACAGCAGACATAAAGACAATTATTTTAGTGACACAGACAGTGTGGCATTGTAAAAATCATCAAAATATTTATCACAAGAAGACAATTTCTACCAATGGCCCAAGAATCTTAACAAACGCAAGGGTAATTTTATTTTTTATCCTGATATTAAGGAACGAACCACACAGGGACACAGCCAGGAGGAGTGTGGCGGAGATCCCCGCATGCTGGAGGACTCAAGTCATTGGCGCAGAGTCCAGTGCTGTATGAACAGCAGCCCAGCAGAGGAACGGGAGGGAAGAGAGCACTGAGACCAGCCCAAAAGAGGGGAATAGTGCCATGAAAGCAACCAGGAGAGAGGCAGAAAGCCTGGAGAGGGAGCCCCTGGACAGGAAGAAAGCCTAAGAGTAACTGGCAGTAGCAGAGAGAGATACCCACAGCAAGATTGAGGGAGATGTTGACGACAGAGCTCAGTCCCCAGTTCCTTGGATAGTAGTGATCATCTATGTGCATTCAGATCGGGCGAGAAAGTGGAGTTGAGGCCGAAGATCAGCAGTGATCTTATTGAATGGTGGAGCAGGCTCGAGCGGCCATATGGCCTACTCCTGCTCCTATTTCTTATGTTCTTATGAGACCTGCAGGTATCAAGTGGGTTAGTCAGGGTCTGAAACTCTGGACTAGAAGTTACTGAACTATGTTAACTTGTAAAGTGCAAGGATGTTTAACATTCTCTGAAGTAAATTTTACTGTAATAAACATGGAACCTAACTTGTAATTGTAACTTGGAGTAAGATAGTCCAGTCCTGTTAATAAGTTATTTTTTTAAATATTATCATTGTGTGGTTCTTGACCAGTAGGTATTTAGGAATATTAACAACTGACTGGAGCAGATAAATATGTCACCACCATTGCCTACCTGTAAAGTTCCACTGTGATATTTTAAAAGGGAATCAGGTGACTAGCTGTATGAATAACTAAAGTATGGATGATCCACAACAACAACATTTTACTACGTTATATAGCACCTTTAACGTAGTAAAATGTCCCACGGTGCTTCACAGAAGCCTTATCAGACAAAATTTGACACCGAGCCACATAAGGAGATATTAGGACAGGTGACCAAAAGCTTGGTCACAGAGGTAGGTTTTGAGGAGCATCTTAAAGGAGAAGAGAGATGTAGAGAGGCGGAGAGGTTTAGGGAGGGAATTCCACAGCGCAGGGCCAAGGCAGCTGAAGGTACAGCCGCGAATGGTGGAGCGATGAAAATCGGGGATCCGCAAGAGGCCAGAATTGTAGGAGCGCAGAGATCTCGGAGGGTTTTAGGGCTGGAGGAGGTTACAAGTAGTCTCCTACTGCTCTGCCAGACCATGGGAATGTATGAATGCAACCAGTCAGTATTAAACACTGTAGTGTTATAATCATGTCCTTGAGGTTTTATCCAATTAGTTGTCAGGTAGTTTTCTGATTTGTAAATCAAAATTTCCTGAACTAGATTCTTCCTTGTATACACAGCTCCAGTCAATGGTGTGAATGAAGTTTTACAGCATACAAACGGTGCAGTTCATGATGTTTGTGGCATGTTGCCTTAGAGGAGTGGCACCAGCGTGATGACTGAGGGAATCCTACTCTTACTTTAAGTTAAGGGAAGCAATACCCTTATCTCTCCAACCCTACCCCAGTTATGGCCATAATCATATGGAATCATATAAACATGTCACAATGGCTCTTAATGAGTAGCAGGGAGTTCCTGGAACAGGGGATGAAATAGAAGGAAAGAATTTGCATTTATATAACGCCTTTCATGACCTCAGGATGACTCAAAGCACTTTACAGCCACTGAAGTGTAGCCACTGTTGTAATGTAGGAAACATGGCAGCCAATTTCCACACAGCAAGGTCCCACAAACAGCAATGAAATAAACAAATGGATCATCTGTTTTTAAGTTTTGCTTGAGGGATAAATGTTGGCCAGGACACTGGGAGAACACCACTGCTCTTCTTCAAATAGTGCTGTGGGATCGTTTATATCCACCTGAGAGGGCAGATGGGGCCTCAGTTTAATGTCTCACCCAAAGGATGGCACGTCTGATATTGCAGCACTCCATTGAAGTGTCAACTTGGATTAGGTGCTCAAATCTCTGGAGTGGGGCTTGAACCCATACCTTCTGACTCAGAGGCAACTTTGCTACCAACTGAGCCAAGCTGACACCTTTCAGTTTGTGAAATGGCCAGTTTGTTCTTTGCTGCCACCATTTATTTATTTTATTTGATCATTTGTTAATGCTCATCAAGGTGCATAATATCAGCAAGAGAATGGAGGTGATTTTGACTTTGTGCGATAGTGTAAAACGGCCGATAGCGAGTTGCCAGCCTGTTTTACATCTCTCCTGATTTTTATTTCTGTTGACTTCAGTCACCCATTTTACAGTCTCGCACGAAGTCAAAATTACCCCCAATATCTTTTGACCATTACAAACAGTTTTCATGTCACATTTGTTAAAATATATGAACACATTCAGATTCTGATGATCAATGGATTTGCTTTTCCTTAGATGGCTTTGTAATTCTTCAATTTTTCTGCACGTGGTTAAATTGTGACCCAAGTCCTATCAATATCCAATTTGCCACTTAACAGTCATTACGCTTCAAGACATAACTAATTGTGTAAAGCAATTTGAGATGTGAACAGTGTAAACATTAGGAGTTGCACAAATTGCAAATTATTTATTTTTTCCTCATGTTCTCTGAATCCAAATCAAAATAAATTTGGATTTAGGCTGAGTGTCTCAGAAACAGGTGAATCCAGACTGATTCAGATATCACCCATAGATATGTCTCCATGTGGCATCATGAATTCCTTGTATCTGTGTTCTCCTAATTAATGAGGATGACAGCTTCCCGCGGAGATGGAACATCTAGTCATAGTTAGAAGCCCCAGCCCACACACCATAGTGATACAAAAAGATTCTAACTCTAACTCTATTGTATATATATATATATATACACACACATATACATACACATATACACATATAATATATGCACACATATACACACACACACACACACACACACACACGTGCATACACTTTCATAGAGACAAAAAGCAATAAGGTTAACACTTTTCAGTCTCTAGGTGTTCACTAAACACAGTTTATGGAGAAATATTCTGTGGTTCTGTATGTGTCACAAACATGACTAGTATTTGCTATTAGAAAATGACAATATACCATTTTTCTCAGCTTTTAGATGAAAACAAATTGCATCTTGAGAAAAAATTCAATACTCAAAAGTGCTAATACTTCAAAGACATAAATGAATTCACCAGCTTATATTATTTTGTATCCTTGTTATTTGCTGCAGTACATGTCAATAGTGTCAGTGTTTTCTGCAAACAGTATTTTTAACATTTTTATATCCTCTATATAACCATTGCTTTATGCAATTCAGAAAAAGAAACCCAACACCATCAATCCTCTGTACAAAGCAATTTATCACCATTACTAGTTCAGTACAATCTACTGCAATGGAGTGCTGTCAGTGATCTCAACAGCAATCTTCATAGTGGTGCAGTTCTGCATTCTCACTGGCTTTGGGCTGCTTTTTGCTGAGTTTGTGTCAAGATCTCAAAATACCAGGTGTTGCATTTTAAGTGATTTAGATGTCTCTTGTGACTACGCAAACATTTTAAAATGATAAGAAATCTAGGTGAAGGGCTAAGGCCTTTGGTGCAGAACATCATCAATGTTGAAAACAATCGGAAAGAATATAGGAACTTAGGAACAGGAGTCGGTCATTCAGCCCCTCGAGCCTGTTCCTCCATTCAATTAGATCATGCTGATCTGTATTTGAACTCCATCTACCTGCCTTGGTTCCATAACCTTTAATACCCTTTGCCTAACAAAAATCTATCAATCTCAGTTTTGAAATTTTCAATTGACCCCCAGCCTCAACAGCTTTTTGGGGGAGAGAATTCCAGATTTCCACTACCCTTTGTATGAAGAAGTGCTTCCTGACATCAACCCTGAACAGCCTAGCTCTAATTTTAAGGTTATGCCCTCTTGTTCTGGACGCCCCCACCAGAGGAAATAGTTTCTCTCTATCTACCCTATCAAATCGTCTTACACACCTCAATAAGATCACCCCTTAATTTTCTATACTCAAGGGAATACAAGCCTAGTCCATTAAACCTAGCCTCATAATTTAACCCTTTTAGCCCCGGTATCAGGTGAGATACCACAGAAGTATCAGAGAAGATGAGATAAATCAAGTAGTAGTGATTAGATGACACAAAGCACGGATTTTAAAGCCGACTGGAGGAAGGAAATACTAAGAGCGGCAGTGGTTTCCTCAACATAGTAGGAGACTGTGTGACAGGTCTGGATTTTGGCACAATCGGGATGCAGGGATGAGGAGGCCATAAGAAAGTTCAAAGGAGAAATAACTATCAAACACGCACAACTATGAGTCAAATTTTCTTCAGGCGAGAAAAGAGAAGTTCATAGGCCTGTCATTGTCTCTCAGTGCTGACTTTTTGCTATTAGGCACATGCTACTTCTTAAATAAAAGACAGTTTAAATGATGTTTCCCAATTACTGTGTAGCCAGGTTTATGAGATGCTAAATGAGTCCTGTGATCTGTCGATAAAGCCACATTTAGCGAGAATGAGCAAGAACCATTTAGTGTCGTCAATAGTTATTGGTAGCAGGAGTTAAAGCTTTTCCAAAAGAATTTGGGGGAGAAGTCAATTCAGGTTAGGAAAAGGAATTTTTGTGCTTGAACTTTTGTGTTTATCAAGTTGAAGGGTATCAGGGCCAGGAATGTATTCCCAGTTTAGTCACCCATTTCGTCCCCAAAATCGGGACTGTTCCTGCCAGCAGCATGAAAAGGCTTGTGATGACAGTGGACAGAGCTGTTCTCATTGGATTTTACAAGGCCAGCCCCTTCCCTTAATTTTAAAATGCTCACTACATATGAAAAACAAGAACTAGCATGATCAGCTTGAGGGGGGGGGGGGGGAGAGTGGGAAATCCAGTGAGGCAGCAACTTGTAAAAGGACCACTGTTCATCCTCAAAGACCTGGTAATTTTCAGACTGGAAAACAATTGATCTGTAGCAAGGGATTTGCTGGTGGTGGTGCTAAAACAGCAGAGAATAACTGCATAAAGAAATGAGGAGGAACAAGTGGAGATAACAGCCAAGGATCAAGAAGCAGTTGGTCAGCTTTCCAACCCCAGATGTTATTCAGAGGCTGGTGCCCACTGGACCTACCTTCGGACGAGATTTGATCAATAAGTAAAAGGCATCTCTCGAGACTGCACTGTACAGTCTTCAAGGAATGTCAGAGAAAATGCAGCAGTTCAGCTTTGACCTCTCAGCAGCTACGTGATCGATTTTCGAAACTGTAGTACAACCATGAGTGTGTAAGAACATCACACATATCTGCAGTGGATTCCCCAACACAGAAAGACCAAGTCCATATACAGTTTCTTTTGAACGCTGTGACTAGTGCTAAGGAGATTTTTGGTTCAAACTTACTCTGAGGAATGGATTTTTCTTTTGGGCTGGGGGGATGGCTGAACAGAACCTTGATGCTGGCTTCAATACTCCTCAGTGTTACCATATAATCTGTTCCAATGCAGATCACTGGTCATCCAGCTGGAGGGCGTGGGGCATAGCAGGAAAAGCGACCAGTGAAACAGCTTCTTTTAAAATTCGTTCATGGGATGTGGGCGTCGCAGGCGAGGCCGGCATTTATTGCCCATCCCTAATTGCCATGGAGAAGGTGGTCGTGAGCCACCTTCTTGAACCCCTGCAGTCCGTGTGGTGACGGTTCTCCCACTGTGCTGTTGGGAAGGGAGTTCCAGGATTTTGACCCAGCGACGATGAAGGAACGGCGATATATTTCCAAGTCGGGATGGTGTGTGACTTGGAGGGGAACGTGCAGGTGGTGTTGTTCCCATGTACCTGCTGCTCTTGTCCTTCTAGGTGGTAGAGGTCGTGGGTTTGGGAGGTGCTGTCGAAGAAACCTTGGCGAGTTGTTGCAGTGCATCCTGTGGATGGTACACACTGCAGCCACAGTGCGCCGGTGGTGAAGGGAGTGAATATTTATGGTGGTGGATGGGGTGCCAATCAAGCGGGCTGCTTTGTCCTGGATGGTGTCGAGCTTCTTGAGTGTTGTTGGAACTGCACTCATCCAGGCAAGTGGAGAGTATTCCATCACACTCCTGATTTGTGCCTTGTAGATGGTGGAAAGGCTTTGGGGAGTCAGGAGGTGAGTCACTCGCCGCAGAACACCCAGCATCTGACCTGCTCTCATAGCCACAGTATTTATATGGCTGGTCCAGTTAAGTTTCTGGTCAATGGTGACCCCCAGGATGTTGATGGTAGGGGATTTGGCGATGGCAATGCCATTGAATGTCAAGGGGAGGTGTTTAGACTCTCTCTTGATGGAGATGGTCATTGCCTGGCACTTGTCTGGCGTGAATGTTACTTGCCACTTATGATGCCCAAGCCTGGATGTTGTCCAGGTCTTGCTGCATGCGGGCTCGGACTGCTTCATTATTTGAGGGGTTGCGAATGGAACTAAACACTGTGCAATCATCAGCGAACATCCCCATTTCTGACATTATGATGGAGGGAAGGTCATTGATGAAGCAGCTGAAGATGATTGGGCCTAGGACACTGCCCTGAGGAACTCCTGCAGCAATTTCCCTGGGGCTGAGATGATTGGCCTCCAACAACCACTACCATCTTCCTTTGTGCTAGGTGTGACTCCAGCCACTGGAGAGTTTTCCCCCTGATTCCTATTGACTTCAATTTTACTAGGGCTCATTGGTGCCACACTCGGTCAAATGCTGCCTTGATGTTAAGGGCAGTCACTCTCACCTCACCTCTGGAATTCAGCTCTTTTGTCCATGTTTGGACCAAGGCTGTAATGAGGTCTGGAGCCGAGTGGTCCTGGCGGAACCCAAACTGAGCATGTAGCAGGGCCACCTTATAACCCTACACTTAGAGATATAGGGTCACCTCCATCCCTTGAGATCCATGCTGAACAGCAGCAGACTGTCACCATAATTGTTTCTCTCACTCAGGGAGCACATAGATTTAGGACGAGATTGGGAATTAGGAGAAGCACACTTAAAAGGACATTGAGAAGAAGCATGTGTAGGCAGTAAACTTAGATGGTGTTCAATAGATTTTGTGCACTTTCATAGTATCATACTAGGTACAGCACAAGAGAAGGCTATTCGACCATTTTGGCCCTGCCGGCTCTTCAAAAGAGCTATCCAATTAGTCCCACTCCTCCCCATAGCCCTGTAAATGTTTTTCCTTCAAGTATTTATCTAATTCCCTTTGGAAAGTTATTATTGAATTTGCTTCTGCCGCCCTTTCAGGCAGTGCATTCCAGATAATTTAGCCCAGAAAGATCATTTTCAAGTATCAGTGGATGGCAGGATGGTGTAAAATGATTGTTAATGTACAATAAGTGGGAATATATTACACACTGTTTATGGGAACACTTGTGTGGTGATTAATTTGTCCTGAATCCTTGTCCAGGGAATTACTGGAAGCCATTTTCCATCGGTACCCACTGCATGAACCTCCTTGGCTGCACTTCTGGTTCTTTCTTCCTTCTCTCCTGCTAATGGAGCCTTCGTTTCATCCTGCTGCATGCCTGCTCTATTTGTATTGGGAAGTTGAGCAGCAAACCTGTTGACTTCAGAAGTGTTCATCAGGAGGCCTATATATGACATCCTGCCTCAGCAGTCCAACGGTGTGCTCTACAGTAATTCTAGTGCAGGTATGTGCCTGGTCGTGAATTTGTTCTGCTGCTGTTCAGGGATATCATCAGCCTGGGCTGCAGAGGACATCCCTAGATCCAAGCAATCATCTTGGATCAAGGGATATAAAGTTATATAAAACACTGGCTAGACTCCATTTAGCGTACTGCATTCAGTTCTGGGCACCACACCTCAGGAAGGATATATTGACCTTGAAGTGGGTGAAGTGCAGATTCACCAGAATGGTACCGGGGCTAAAAGGGTTAAATAATGAGGACAGGTTGCATAGACTGGGCTTGTATTCCCTTGAATATAGAAGATTAAGGGATGATGCAATTGAGGTGTTTAAGATGATTAAAGGAATTAATACGGGAGATAGAGAGAAACTATTTCGTCTGGTGGGGGCATAATCTTTAAATTAGAGCTTGGCCATTCAGTGGTGATGTCAGGAAACACTTCTTCACACAAAGGGGCGTGGAAATCCGGAACTCTCTCCTCCAAAAAGCTGTTGAGGCTGGGGGTCAATTGAATATTTCAGAACTGAGATTAATAGATTTTTGTTGGGCAAGGGTATTAAGGGATATGGAACCAAAGCGGGCTGATGGAGTTAAGATACAGATCAACTATGATCTAATTGAATGGCGGAACTGGCTCGAGGGGCTGAACGGCCTATTCCTGTTCCTATGTTCCTATCTGTCTAGTCGATTTGAGCCTTCAAATAAACAAGGCACTTTTTGCAAAATTGGAAACATGTGGTTAAATCAAATCATTAACTGGGAGATTTAGATACCAGTAATATGGAGCCAATAAATGGAACAGCGCAATAACAAACCAGATAGCAGAGTAGATACTGCGTGGAACTGAGACAGTGCAAACTGAGATCAAGGTGTAAGGTCACTGAGGTGAAACAAAAAGGTACATATTGTCGTTATAGGTCTCCTGGACAGAGAAGGATAGACAGGGAAATATTTTTTGCAGACATATAAAAATGCCAGATTGTTAATCATGGATGATGTCAATTACCCAGAGATTGACCAGGAAACCAGCAAAGGGAAAGTTAAAGAGTAATGCTTATTTCCAGAGGTGGAGCACAATTATTTCTTCACTAAGGGTTACTTTTTCCTCTTATGCCCTGACTCCCTACTTCACCTGCCAACTGCCTGGGTGTAATCTTGTCAAAATTGTTTTGAAAATTATATTATCAACTGTATTTACCCAGTCTAAAATGTCAGTACATGACTTCAAAACTTTTTACGATGTGTGAGAGAATGAGAGAGAGTGAGTGCAAGAGAGAGTATGAACTGGATACAAAGAGTGTGGGTGTGCAAAAGAGGAAAAAGGGTACAGGAGAGAAAGTGAGAGCATGTGAGAGCGCAAGCGTGTGAACGGGAGAGAGTGCAAGGGAGAGTGTGAGAGAGCACGAGCATAAGACAGAGAAACTGAGTGCAAGCAGGAGAGAGCGAATGTGAAAGAGAACAGGCCCGAAAGAGAATGCATGAGAAAGCGAGATTGTAAGAACGAGAACGAAAGAGCAAGAGCAATAGAGAGAGAGCGTATGAGAGAGAAAAAGCAGAAGCACAAGAAAGAGTATGAGCAAGAGGGAGAGAGTGTGAGTAAACATAGTTATGGAGATTGCTGCAGAATGCAGGTAGAGCTCAGCCACCTCCTAGAACCATCTGATAGGTTTAGCGAGCAAGCAGGTGAGTTCTGCAAAGGACTCCCCATCGTACACAAACAATGGAAACCCCTCCCCAGGGATGAAGTCTCCAAATCAGCTGCGGAGCTGAAAAGATGCTCATCTCCCATTGCAAAGAGATGTCTTTCCGCAAGGTAAATAGCAGTAATCATCCCAGGCACAGAGACAGAGACACAGAAAGGAATAATAACTGAAAATTATAGATAAACCAACTTTGTCCATCTGTACCAGAAAAGACATGAAAGTCAGCCCTTCTGGCACCAACATTGGAATATTCTAAGAGGTCACTGCAGGCCGCATGGGTTATATAGAATTACATTGTATTTATAGCACAGAAACAGACCAATCAGCCCAACTGGTCTATGTCGGTGTTTGTGCTCCACACGAGCCTCCTCCCTCCCTCCTTACTTCATCAAACCCTATCAGCATATCCTTCTATTCTTTTCTCCCTCATGTACATATCTAGCATCCCCTTAAATGCATCTATGTTATTCACCTCAATTATTCCATGCGGTAGCAAATTTCACATTGTGACTGCATAAATAAATAAATAAAAATAAGTTAGGTGTGAAGATTTGAAAATGTTTGGTAGGGAAGGCCCAGATAAAGAACACAAGCCCTGGGAACAGAACTGAACTCAAACCCTAGGCTCCAAAAAGAGACCGGCCTATGCAGGGGAAAGCTGTTGCAGTAATATAACATGAGGCAGACCCCTTATGGAGTATTATTGCCTTTAGTGGTTAAAAATGTGAGCAACAATGATGATTCCAAGTATCAGGAATTTAAGTCATGAGGAAGGGCTGAGGAAGTTGAACTTGTCTTCTTCGGAAAAGAGGTCACTTGCTGGTGATCTAATTGAAGTTTTCAAATTATAAATGGAATTGACAAAATTGACAATATTCATCCAGATAATTTGTGCACTGTGCTGAAAGATTCAAATGCCAGAAGCTGTTTAAAAATAAGGAAGAGTAATAATAATAAGATGCATTTATATCAATCTTTTCATGTAAAAAAAAATCTCAAAGCACTTCACAAATGGAAACAGACAGGGAAACAGATGCTGTGCCATTGAGGAAGAGACTAGCAGGGTTGACCAAAGGCTTAATATAAAAAAATAGATTTTGAGAAGATTTTTAAAGGCGGTGAGAAAAGTGGAGAGCAGAGAGAGGAAGTTCCAGAGAGAGGAAGCTCCAGAGAGTAAATATGAGTTGGCCGAGAGTTTTTCCACTCATAATGGAGCAATGTGGGGGGGAGGAGGGGGGATGTACAAATGATCAGAGTGACAGAAGATGTCGTTTGTGATTTTGGGCAGGACTGCCTTGGTGCTGAGAAGAGCAGAAACCACCAGCCTTGCAGACAATCCAACAGGGAGTTTTGAAAGAGATGGTCACAGAACTGAGAGGTGATAATGTCGATGAGGACCCTAAGAGAGGAAAAGGAGGTCAGAGATGTGCTATGACTACAGAACACAGGTGGTCAAGAGTGGGGTTTTTTTTGAGGGTGGTATTGAAAGGGTGAGGGATGGTGCCTGAGAAAAGGGAGTCTTTAACAATGTCAGCTAGGATGGGGCCAGGAGGGGAAGTTTAGTGGTCAAGTTAAAGGGGGAGGGGAGGGTCAAGGGAGCAGGAGATGGGTCTCATGAAAGAGGTCAGCATGAAGAGAGTATGGAAAAGGAGAAAAGAAGTCAGGAGAAACCTTTTAATTCAAAGGCTAATACAGTTGTGGGCTAAGTTAGCAAGGAATGCCATTAAATCAGCTAGTAAAACTGGGTTGAGGAGTCAATTGGACACATTTCTGGAGAGCAAAGAGATTGAGGGATATGTTGAGAATGCCAGTGGATGGGATTCATTTACAAAAACAAAGATGGACTAACTTGGGCCGAATACACTTTTCCTGTTCCTAAAAATCCTTACGATCTTTTGAAGTGTAAAAATTGGAATATTAAAGTGGAATGCCCAGGAAGGAATCTCCAGGTCAGTACGAGGTACTTGAAGATGTATTTTAAAGTTGTCCAGATTATTACTCACGCTCTAAACATAGCTTCTCAATTTGGAAATCATAAGACTTAAAGAAAAGAAAATCCCGCATAGCTGCTGTCTGAGCCTAGTGACAGGAACAGTTGGTATCTGAAAGCACTGAATTCAGGTTCTCCTGGAGATGGTTCTTTTTGACTGTAGCATCTTCCTTCACATCTCTTAAACCCCTCTCTCCACACGCACCCGCCTTCATCTCTTTCACTCACCATCTCAGTCTCTCCCTCTCTCTCTCTCTCTCTCTCTCACCCAATAGATTGTATTGGCACCAGGATGCTCACAGATGGAAAAAAGTGACAATTGGAATGACTGGTAGTTGAAGGAAACAGAGAGGAGAGGGATTGCAAAGGGAGCAGGTGGTGAAAATCAGCAGGGCTTTGGACAAACCGGCACTGAATTAATATTTAACTAACGCTATGCTAATAGGTCTAAATAAAAAATCTTGAGAGATATAATTATTATAGAAGGCATAATTAATCTAAAATTAAGCAGTTAATTAAAATCTATTCCAGAGATAAACATAACATGGATATTGGACAGATGATTATTAAACATCTTTTGATAGCTTTCATTTCAGGTGGTCTGTTCAGTACTAGCTTGATTTCATTTCAATTGTAATTTTATACTTTGTCCCCCAATTTCTGCACAAAGCAAAAACCTAAACAAAGATTTTTTTAAAAATATTTTTTACTTGGCAGGCAGATCAGACCAGGTAGGCCCCAGGTTCAATCCCTGGTCTGTGTTAAGTTTGTTGACTCCAGCTCGATCTGTAGCAAGTGCTCTACAGTTGGCATCAGAAGCCCTGGGTCAGGGAGGGGGAAATTCAGACAAGGTTCCTACTCCTGATTGCCACGAAATGATGTGGGGATACTGAATGAAGTCAGAATCAGGCCTGGTCAAAGTCAGACCTTGTTTGTCATGACCCTGAGATGGAATAGCCTGCAGTCAACGAACAACAGGAAGGGAAATTGCAGATTTGATTTTTATTAGTGGGAAGAACATTCAGCCGGATAGCTTGGTTATGGAAGGCTGGTATGTGCTTGCTATGTGCAAAAATAAATTTTTGGAAAATAAAAATATAAAACTTGCAACCTGTCCATTACCCAAGACTTAGCTGTAGCACCAAAATAGTAGTGCTCGGGGCAAAGGAAAACTGAAAACATGTGGTTAGCTTAATTTCACCCTGACTAGTAGATA
This sequence comes from Heptranchias perlo, assembly GCF_035084215.1. Taxonomy (NCBI): domain Eukaryota; kingdom Metazoa; phylum Chordata; class Chondrichthyes; order Hexanchiformes; family Hexanchidae; genus Heptranchias; species Heptranchias perlo. The sequence goes on along the minus strand of NC_090328.1, from coordinate 124,086,467 downwards.
AAACTGTTTCCAGTGGTAGTTATATTCCCTGGCACCACAGATGGAAATATTCGTTTCAGCTTTAATGGTCACCAACTCATGGAATCATAGAATTTACAGCACAGAAGGAGGTCATTTGACCTATTGACCCAGTGCAGATACTAATTCCTTGCATGAAGCTAACTACTCTGATCCCATCACATTGCCTTTTCCCAGAATTCATTCATCAAATCAACTGATGTGGAAGAAGTAACGTGTTAAAGAAATATTTGGGGGCACAATATTATTTTCTTTTGTTTTACTTTCTTCATATCACAACATTCATCTTGAAAAGACCTGCTCCTGGGCTTCTGCCAATGCTGATCTATGATTGGTTGGTGAAAGGTGCTCAGGAGGAGACCAAGATAATTTGCTCTTCAATATCAATTGTGTTGGGAATTCCTGGAGTATAAGCTCCCTGTCCTATCTCTCCAAGGCACAGTAGCTGGAAGTTTCAACATGATGTGTAACTGCACTGACCTCGGAAGAAATTTGACTTTAGCCGTCTGATACTATTTTTGTACGCCTAAACTTTTAAATTTTCATCCTTGTGTTCAAATCCCTCTGTGGCATTGCCTCCTCCATATCTTTGTAACTTCCTACAACCCTCCGAGAACTCTACATTCCAAGAACGCTGACCTCGTGTCCATCCTCTCCTTCCTTCACCCCACCATTAGCCTTCTGCTGTCTAGGCCCTAAGCTCTGGAATTCCCTCCCTACACCGCTCTTCCTTTAAGACGCACCTTAAAACTTTGACCAAGCTTTTGGTCACCTGTCATAATGTCTCCTTCTTTGTCTCAGTGTCAATTTTTGTCTGATTACGCTCCCATGAAGTGCCTTGGGATGTTTTACTACATTAAAAGCGCTATATAAATGCAAGTTCTTGTTGTTGTTGTACTATTTTTATGGTCTAATAAAGTTCAAGGGGTTAAACATTCATGGGGTTAACCATTCATCTATCTTCAATTTCATAAGCAAAGTCTGTCTGCAAATTCTAAACAGAGAGAGACCGTGCACCAGAAATAGGTCCTGACGTTATCAGGCCATTGTACAAATGGCCATGCCTTCAGCCATCTTGGCCCTAATCTCTGGAATTCCTGCCGAAACCTCTCCACCTCTCTCTCTCCTCCTTTAAGATGCTCCTTAAAACTTACCTCTTTGACCAAGGCTTTCAGCTTAAATAGTGTTGCAAGAAGTCTTAGCAATTTCCCCAACTTTGGGTATAATAGTCCAGTTTGGACACATCAAGCAATTTAAACTGCAAAAGAAATTCCAGTAGAAACAGAAATTTTCTTTTACTCCACATCTATGAGAACAGATCTGGCCCGGGTAAATAGGAATCAAAGATTGGCAGGCAAAACTGTAATTGAACAGTGGGCGGCCTTTAAAGAGGAGATGATTCGGGTACAGTCTGGGCACATTCCCACGAGGCAGAAAGGTAGGGCAACTAAAGCCAGAGCTCTCTGGATGACAAAAGAGGTAGAGAATAAGATGAAACAGGTAAAAGGGGTGTATGACAGGTGTCAGGTTGATAATACACATGAGAACCAGGCATAATATAGAAAGTTCAGAGGGGAAGTGAAAAAGAAAATAAGAGGGGCAAAGAGAGAGTATGAGAATAGACTGGCGGCCAACATAAAAGGGAATCCAAAAGTCTTCAACAGGCATGTAACCATAAACGGATAGTAAGAGGAGGGGTGGAGCCGATTAGGGACCATAAAGGAGATCTACTCATGGAGGAGGAGGGGATGGCCGAGGTACTAAATAACTACTTTGCATCTGTCTTTACCAAGGAAGGAGATGTTGCCAGAGCCTCAGTAAAGGAAGATATAGTTGAGATACTGGATGGGCTAAAAATTGATAAAGAAGGGGTACTGGAAAGGCTAACTGTACTTAAAGTAGATAAGTCACCAGGTCCGGATGGGATGCATCCTAGGTTGCTGAGGGAAGTAAGGATGGAAATTGCGGAGGTACTGGCCATAATCTTCCAAACATCCGTAGATATGGGGGTGGTGCCAGAGAACCAAAGAATTGCAAATGTTACACCCTTGTTCAAAAAAGGGTGTAAGGATAAACCCAGCAACTACAGGCCAGTCAGTTTAACCTCAGTGGTGGGGAACCTTTTAGAAACAATAATCCCGGACAGAATTAACAGTCACTCGGACGAGTGTGGATTGATTAGGGAAAGCCAGCATGAATTTGTTAAAGGCAAATCATGTTTAACTAACCTGATAGAGTTTTTTGATGAGGTATCAGAGAGGGTAGATGAGAGCAATGCAGTTGATGTGATGTATATGGACTTTCAAAAGGCATTTGATAAAGTGCCGCATGGAAGGCTTATCATCAAGATTGCGGCCCATGGAATAAAGGGAGCAGTAGCAACGTGGATACAGAATTGGCTAAGTGACAGGAAGCAGAGAGTAGTGGTGAACGGTTGTTTTTCGGACCAGAGGAAGGTATACAGCGGTATTCCCCAGGGGTCAGTGCTGGGACCACTGCTTTTCTTGATATATATTAATGACTTGGACTTGGGTGTACAGGGCACAATTTCAAAATTTGCAGATGACACAAAATATGGAAGGGTAGTAAACAGTGAGGAGGATAGTGATAGACTTCAAGAAGATATAGACAGGCTGGTGACATGGGTGGACACGTGGCAGATGAAATTTAACGCAGAAAAATGCGAAGTGATGCATTTCGGTAGGAAGAACAAGGAGAGGCAATATAAACTAGAGGGCACAACTCTAAAAGGGGTACAGGAACAGAGAGATCTAGGGGTGTAGGTGCACAAATCGTTGAAGGTGGCAGGGCAGGTTGAGAAAGCAGTTAAAAAAGCATACGGGATCCTGGGCTTTATAAATAGAGGCATAGAGTACAAAAGTATGGAAGTCATGATGAACCTTTATAAAACACTGGTTTGGCCACAACTGGAGTATTGTGTCCAGTTCTTGGCACCGCACTTTAAGAAAGATGTGAAAGCCTTAGAGAGGGTGCAGAAGAGATTTACGAGAATGATTCCAGGGATGAGAGACTTTAGTTACGTGGATAGACTGAAGAAGCTGGGGTTGTTTTCCTTGGAACAGAGACGGTTGAGAGGAGATTTGATAGAGGTATTCAAAATCATGAAGGGTCTAGACAGAATAGATAGAGAGAAACTGTTCCCATTGGCGGAAGGGTCAAGAACCAGAGGACATAGATTTAAGGTGATTGGCAAAAGAACCAAAGGTGACATGAGGAAAAACTTTTTTACACAGCGAGTGGTTAGTGTCTGGAATGCACTGCCCAAGGGGGTGGTGGAGGTAGATTCAATCATGGCCTTCAAAAGGGAACAGAATAAGTACTTGAAAGATAAAAAATTGCATGGCTACGGGGATAGGGCGGGGTAGTGGGACCAGCTGGATTGCTTTTGCATAGAGCCGGAGCGGACTCGTTGGGCCGAACGGCCTCCTTCTGTGCTGTAACCTTTCTAAGATCCTATGATCTAGCACAAGCGATAAGTCAGGAAGGAAAGGATAGCACAGACATGGCAGAAACCTTTGATTATAAGGTGTGGAGTCAGTACATTTTCTGCATAGACAATCATTTCTGTCAATAGGATGTTCTAGAATTAAACATGACTCAAAATGTCCAACAAAATATGTCATCTGCACAATTTCACCGACATTACACATTGTTCTTATTTAATTTTGTACTGTAATGATTGCCCCATCAATGCAGTCACACCCGGACATGCAAGGGCGATTCAGACTTGAATTGTAACATGTAGCTCTAACTGATATCTTAGGCATGAAAGCTGTGGATACCACGAAATAAAAACAGAAAATGCTGGAAATTACTCAGCATCTGTGGAGAGAGAAACAGAGTTAACGTTTCAGGTCGATGACCTTCCATCAGAACTGGAAGATGTTAGAGATAAGCAGCTTTTAAGCGAGTACAGAGGCAGGGAAAAGAGGTCAAGAAAAGAAAAAAAGGGAGAGGTCTGTGAGAGAGTGCTGCTGAGAGAGTGCTGCTTGTCTCATTGTCATCTCCTTTTGCCTTGCACCCTCATCACTTTTGTCATTTAATCACTTCTGCCCTCCATCCTATCAAAGACCTTTCCCTTTTGTTTGTTTCCTGCCCCCTTTTTCCTGGATCTTGCTTAAAAGATATCTTAGGTGCTTTGAATGAAAGGGACGAGTTATTCCTCTGTTTAATCAGACTTCAAAAAAATAATGTCTTTCCTTCTCCAGAAGTACTGTTTATTCCCCCATGACTGTCTTTGGCCAGAAGGCTGTGAGAGAGACTTTCCCCAAAGATTGCCATTAAGTATAATTTGTATAGCAGGTTATGGGAGTGGAAAGAAAGAGTCCTATATCTGAAAGGGACTGTTTCATTAACTCCATCTAGTACTGTGACTGAGGAAAGACTTTTTTTATATTTCAAAATATACTTTATTTCATAAAATTTAAAGATACACACAGTTCAATGTAAAAGGACACAATTTCAAGCAATATAGTTCGAACCAATACAATGCAGATTGTATACACTATGATCTCATTATTACAATTCAAAAACACAGTTCATATCTTTTAAAACATTCTGTACAATACAAGGTGAGGTGGCCTTACACGCTGGCCTTTCCCCGTAGAGCCTTTGCGTAGGTCGCACCTCGCCTCAATTCATTCCACAGCATGTACTCCTGGACCTTGGAGTGTGCCAGTCGACAACACTCGGTCGTGGACAGCTCCTCCAGCTGGAAGACCAGCAGGTTTCGGGTGGACCAAAGGGCCTCCTTCACCGAGTTGATGGTCTTCCAGCCGTAGGTGATATCTGTCTCGGTGTGCGTCCTGGGGAACAGTCCGTAGAGCACAGCGTCCGGTGTTACCGAACTGTTTGGGAAGAACTGGGACAGATACCAACGCATCTCTCTCCACACCCTCTGCACAAAGAGGCAGTCTATCAGGAGGTGGAAGACAGTCTCCTCCCCACCACAGCCTCGAGAGCAACTTGAGGTGGCGCTGAGGTTCCGTATGTGTCGGAAGGACCGCACCAGGAAGGCCTTTCTCACCACCATCCAGGCTGCATCCTGGTGCCTGTTGGTCAGTTTCGGCGATGAGACATTCTGCCAAATGGCATCGACCGTCTGGTCGGGGAAGAAAACCATCGAGTTCACCCTCTCAGTTCCTTGCAGGACTCTTAGAACGTTTCGTGTCGACCATTGTCTGATGGCCTTGTGGTCGAAAGGGTTCCTCCTCAGGAACATCTCACCTGGGAGGGGTGCGGGGCAACGGTCCAGCTGGACATTCCTGCGCCTGCTGGCCAGCGAGGCCAGACCCAGCCTTCTCAGTGAGTTGGACAGGTAGAAACCCAGCACGTAGTGACACTTGGTGTTTGCGTACTGGGGCTCTACTCATATCCTGAGGCAGCCATACACAAAGGTGGCCATCAGGATCAGTGCGGCGTTGGGGATGCTCTTCCCCCTTTGTCTGGGGGCTGTATATGGTGGCCCTGCGGACGCATTCTACCTTGGACATCCAGACAAAGTGGAAGATAGCTCGGGTGACTGTGATGGCACAGTTGTGGGGAATGGGCCAGACCCTGGGCCACGTAGAGCAACACCACGAGTACCTCAAACCTTATCACCAGGTTCCTGCCGGTTATGGAGAGGGATCGCCCCACCCACATACCAAGCTTCTCTTTGGCTTTGGCGATCCACTCCTCCCCATTCTTTGTATAGGCCAGGGGTCCCCTGAACTGATTCCGCAGCATCTTCAGGTAGTCGGACCTCACGGTGAAGGGGACAAAGGACCGCTTCTCCCACCTGCCAAAGAACCTGGCCTTGCTTTTATTTCGATTCACTCTGGCCTCCGAGGCCAGCTCGAAACAGTCGCAGGTGCCCATCAGTGTGTGGACCGACTGTTGATCGGAGCAGAAGATAGTGACATTGTCCATGTACAGGGAGGCCTTAACATGAGACCCTCCGCTGCCTGGGATCGTCACCCCCCTGATACCTCCGTCCTTCCTGATGGACGCGGAAAATGGCTCTGTACAACATGCGAACAAGACCGTGGAGAGAGGACAGCCCTGCCTGACTCCAGCTCTGATGGAGAAACAACTCTCAGCCAGCTGACGTAATAAGGTGATGTGTCAGGATCTTTGTTTCAGCTTTTAGTGATTCAGTGGTAAATATCACTTTAAAATTATTCTATACCCTGAAAATTGCCAACCTATGTGATTTCGAGACTTTTGTGACTCTCAGGTTTGGTTATGTTCAGATCTTTCATTTGCACATGTAGATAGTATCAGCTGTCCAAAGTGAAATAAAAAATATTTGTATAACCGAAGATGACGGTAAAATAAAAATAATGTAAAAATTGTTTATAAACAGTGAAAGAGAAAGGGAGGATTATTTGTTTGGACCTTCTAACATAAAATTTTCTCACCCATTTTTATCTGGAAAATTCAAAATGAATTTCTACTGTAAGTGACTTAAAAAAAAATGAACATTCTTGAGAAATTTAATGAATAGTAAGTACTGGAAAGTACAAATCCTAATTGAATGCTAGCTAACCCCAAAACTTGAGTTTAAAATCCTGGAGTTGGCAGGGCAGAGAAGTTCAAATGATTGAACTTCCAGCCCGCATGTGAAGAAAAAAAATGAACAAACTTACATTTATATAGCGCCTTTCACATCCTCAGGACATCCCAAAGCGCTTTATAGCTAATGAAGTACTTTTGAAGTGCAATCACTGTTGTAATGTAGGAAATGTGGCAGCCAATGTATACATAGTAAGGTCCCACAGACAGTAACATAGGAACATAGGAACAGGAGTAGGCCATTCAGCCCCTCGTGCCTGCTCCGCCATTTGATAAGATCATGGCTGATCTTATCAAATGATCTTACCTGCCTTTGGCCCATATCCCTTAATACCTTTGGTTGCCAAAAAGCTATCTATCTCACATTTAAATTTAGCAATTGAGCTAGTATCAATTGCCGTTTGCGGAAGAGAGTTCCAAACTTCTACAACCCTTTGTGTGTAGAAATGTTTTCTAATCTCGCTCCTGGAAGGTCTGGCTCTAAGTCTTAGACTGTGCCCCCTACTCCTAAAATCCCCAACCAGCGGAAATAGTTTCTCTCTATCCACCCTATCTGTTCCCCTTAATATCTTACAAACTTCGATCAGATCACCCCTTAACCTTCGAAACTCTACAGAATACAACCCCAATTTGTGTAATGTCTCCTCGTAACTTAACCCTTGAAGTCCGGGTATCATTCTAGTAAACCTACGCTGCACTCCCTCCAAGGCCAATATGTCCTTCCGAAGGTGCGGTGCCCAGAACTGCTCACAGTACTCCAGGTGCGGTCTAACCAGGGTTTTATATAGCTGCAGCATAACTTCTGCCCCCTTGTACTCCAGTCCTCTAGATATAAAGGCCAGCATTCCATTTGCCTTCTTGATTATTTTCTGCACCTGTTCATGACACTTCAATGATCTATGTACCTGAACCCCTCAGTCCCTTTGGACATCCACTGTTTTTAATTTTTTACCATTTAGAAAGTATCCTGTTCTATCCTTTTTTGATCCAAAGTGGATGACCTCACATTTGTCTACATTGAATTCCATTTGCCACAGTTTTGCCCATTCACCTAATCTATCAATATCGCTTTGTAATTTTATGTAAGAATATAAATGACCAGATTTTTTTTTTAGTGGTGTTAGTTGAGGGATAAGTGTTGGCCAGGACATTTGATTTTCAGGAAAGTAAACCTTTCAAAAATGGAACACTTGCCGAATTGTAAAGAGCCATCAAGATAGTCGTAACCTGATAATATTGCTAGTAGATAAATGGTGTACTGAGCTACAGTCCAGGAAGCTCCCTGGTTCAATCCTTGGTGTTGGCCCAGTTATTCGATCTCAATGAATTTTGCAGTGCAGGCACGACAGTTGGACTCAATGCCCCTAGATGATGGAAGGTAAAGCAATCAGTCAACAGTTACAGCTTCTGATTGATAGTCAAATCCCCCCAGCTGAAAAGTGCGCATCAATGGACATCAAACGAGGGCAAGACCTGGCTCAGATGTAATTCCCCAAGGTTGAAACACTTGCTGACTCACTGTCGAGGCTCACACATTAAGAGTGGTCACTTAGGTTAGGTAGTGGATGGATGCTAGTGCCCATGGCACCAGTCCCCAGCAGGAGATAGAGCCTCTGGAAGAAACAAAGAGAAAATTGAAAAATCAAACAACAGAATTAATATTGAGACTTGTGAGAGCCATTCATCGATTATGTATTTTTGTGTTATATGCACACAATTATAATTCCGTAGGTAAACCTGTAACGTACTAAATTACAAAGGATGGAAACTGTGCATCGGGTCCTTTCCCGATGTATAAAGCTGCTGATTATATACATTTTTATTGAACATAATTCAAAATATTTATGCCCATTAATTAGTGATAATGCTGCATATGAAGGCCTTAAAATTATATGGGGTTTTGATAGAGTTGATAAGCAGAAACTACATCTACTCGTAGGAGGGTCAGTAACCAGAGGACACAGATTTAAGATAATTGGCAAAAAAGCTAGGGGGCAGATGAGGATAATTTTTTTTACTCAGCGAGTTACGATCTGGAATGCACTGCCTGAAAGGGTGATGGAAGCAGATTCAATACTAACTTTCAAAAGGGACTAGCATATATACTTAAAAAGGAAAAAAGTCTGCAGGGCTTTGGGGAAACAGCAGGGGTATGTGACTGATTGGATAGCTCTTTCAGAGAGCCGGCACAGGCATGATGGGCCAAATGGCTTCCTCTGTGCCATAAGATTCCATGATTCTAAAAATGACTTTAGCGTTTCCTTGCCATCCTGTTTTCTGCAGAGGTAGGAGAGGCACTTGTAAGCAGTTGGTCAGTTTGTAATAAAAAAAACTTTCCGTTAGTTCTATAAGAAGCCACGTGGGTGTTTTGCAAGGATTTTACAAGGTTGTGACTACCCAAATAAGGCTGAATATCCCAGCGGATCAACACAGTGAAAGGTATCTTCAAATTGTCATTTTTAGAGAAGCACATTCTTATTGTATCATTGGCGAGGACAGGAGCTCATGAAGCTCATTATTCAACCACAACTTGCATTTATATAGTGCCTTTAACATAGTAAAATGTTCACATGAGTGTTATCAGACAAAATTTGATCAGCCACATAAAGAGGCATTAGGACAGATGACAAGAGGTAGCCTTTAGGGATCATCTTCAAGGAGGAGAGAGAGGTGGAAAGATTTAGGGAGGCAGTTCCTTTCAGCGAAAGTATCCAACTTGTTACCGTAGACCAGAACAAATGATAAAATTGTTGGAAATTCTGATGCAAGCTGAGGTAAAGCAATATTTTTTTCTATAGTACATGGCAAGTTAATGTTGAGCACGTCTTTGCAGAAGATATATCATTCAATAAGTGATCTGTGTAGCTGCTGCTGTTTGTGATCTATGATGCTTTGATTCATGTGAGTCCCTGCCTAATACATATTGCTCTCTCTCTGTTAAATGCTAAGCTGCTGAACAGGTTTCCTGTTGTGGAATCAACAGCTTGAGTGGGTTACGGTGTTATCCTAGCACAGGAACCAGGTTACTGATCACCTGGGGTGTGACCGCAGTAACTAGAAGGCATAACGACAAAATTAACGAGCCTTATGGAAAAAATTGGAAGCTTTCCTCAAGATTCACGTGCACCAACACACACCATACAGTGGCTGGGTGGAACCGTTTATCAGGGAAAGAACCAGTTAATATTGTGTCAATTAAAACTTTTGAGAAAGAGTTAGTTGAATATCTGATAAGACATCAGACTAAGAGTTATAAGGAGAAGAACAGATCGAGTGAGGGGAATGCTTCAGCAACACAATAGTTCCTCAGTTGCTGGTACCTGTGAAGTGTCCTGGAAATCGTAGCATCCGGCCAGGGATGAATAATGCAAGATGTTTTGGAGTTTGGTCTGATTTATCTTGGGGACCGGAGAATCGGGGGAGAAGGGTAGAGAGAATCTTTGCAGAATCAGAAGATTAAATTGATTCAGCAGAGCTCATGATAGACCAGATTTTACATGGTCTGTGGAAGGAATGGACTTGATGGGCCAAATGGCTTTCTTGAACTCTTGGCTTCAATGGAAATAAAAATCGGGAGAGATGTAAAACGGGCTGCCGATTCGCTTTCAACCGTTTTACACTATCGCATAAAGTCAAGATCTATCCCCTTATATTGCAGTGGCATGTGGTGATTATTTTATACTGTATTCTGCACAAAAACAACTAGGCTACATGAACCATGTAAATCCTGTCAGTTCACTCGCACAGGATGCTGCAAGGTTCAAGCAACAAGTGTGCTGCAAACTGGGTAAAATATATGCCTACCCTAGCAAAGGAGCTGATAGCTGAGAGGACAAGCCATATTGAAGACAGTGGAAGTGATATTCATTTTACTAGGATCTAAGATGGATACAGCAGCTGTACTAAAGAGTATATGAAATGTGTATGAAGTACATCCCCCAGGGGTCGGTATTAGGACCACTGCTCTTTTTGATATATATTGATGACCTGGACTGGGGTATAGGGGGCATGATTTCAAAGTTTGCAGATGACACAAAGCTTGGCAATGTAGTAAACAGTGAGAAAGGTAGTAGCAGATTGCAGGAAAACATAGACAGACTGGTGGAATGGACAAATGCATGGCAGATTAAATTTAATGCAGAGAAGTGTGAAGTGATACATTATGGAAGGAAAAATGAGGAGAGGCAATATAAATTAAATGGTACAATTTTAAGGGAGGTACAGGAACAGATAGGGTTCACATACACAAATCTTTGAAGGTGGCAGGACAAGTTGATAAAGCTGTTAACAATGCATATGGGATCCTTGGCTTTCTAAATAGAAGCATAGAGTACAAAAGCAAGTAAGTTATCGTAAACTTTTATAAATCACTGGTTAGGCCTCAGATAGAGTATTGTGTCCAATTCTGGGCACCACAATTTAGAAAGGACGTCAAGGCCTTGGAGAGGGTGCAGAGGAAATTTACCAGAATGGTACCAGGGATGAGGGAGTTCAATTACGTGGAGAGACTAGAGAAGCTGGGATTGTTCTCATTAGAGCAAAGAAGGATAATGGGGGATTTAATAGAGGTGTTCAAAATTATGAAGGGTTTTGATGGTGTAGATAGGGAGAAACTGTTTGCATTGCCAGGAGGGTCAGTAACCAGAGGACACAGATTTAAGATAATTGGCAAAAAAGTCAGGAGGAAAATGAGGAGAATTATTTTTTTACTCAGTGAGTTGCTATGATCTGGACTGCACTGCCTGAAAGGGTGGTGGAAGCAGATTCAATAGTTACTTTCAAAAGGGAATTGGATATATACTTATAAAGAAAAAATTTGTGGGGCTATGGGGAAAGAGCAGGGGAGTGGGACTAATTAGTAACTCTTTCAGAGAACCGGCAAAGGCACAATGAGCCGAATGGCCTCCTTCTGTGCTGTATGAATCTATGGGGGGAAAAAATTCAATAGGGCCTATTATTGGGCGTAGGTAGCGTGATCTGCTATTAACCCGTGCACAATGGCCCCTGCGCAGGCAGGACGAGAACTTTGTCCTGCCTCAGTACTCACCGTCAGTCTGCGTTGAAATCCAGGCCTTGCACATCGATTCAATGCAATTCGCACTTTCCACCAGCTGGGAGAGCCCCAATCTCTTAAAGGGAGGATGTCTCTTAAAATCTCTTAATACTGGTACCAGTTATTTGCTAAAAATAACAGTCTGCTGTCTGCACAGAGTCTGAACAGAGCTCAGATATCGCACACGTAAAACACAGATGCAGATGCACTAGAGGCCTTGGTACAAGAGGTGGACAGAAGGAGGCACAGCCAGGGGGGGGGAGGGGGCGGCAAGAGGCCCTCCAGACATATGGCCAAAAGGCAGTGACAGGCAGCGGGGGATGAAGTCAATGCCAGACGCATAGAGCCAAGAATAGGGATGCAGTGCAGGAAGAAGTTCAATGCTTTGACACGAGTGGTCAAGGTGAGTGAGGTCAACTGTCAAGTGCCATCTCCTACCAACTACACCACTAGCCGCATCCACTGCTCCACGCACTACACCCCTCATCACCCACATACCAACAAACTCTTTCAATTAGTACTCAACTCTTCCAATCAGATGCTTCCTCTCACCCTTACACATTACCACTGTTTCAAGCCACCCACCCACAACTCACCAGGCCACACACACTGGCAGCCATTCAACCATGACAGGCACATCACCCAGACACACGTCCCGCTTTCTTGCAGAAGAAGGTGGCGCATAACAGGAGGCAGCAAGTGGCATTTAGCCCCTCAAGCCTGTTCCACCATTCAATGAGATCGTGGTGGACCTGTGACCTAACTCCAGATACCCGCCTTAGCCCCATATCCCTTAATACCCTTGATTCACAGAAATCTATCAATCTCAGATTTAGAATTCATAATTGAGCTAGCATCAACTGCCGTTTGCAAAAGAGTATTCCAAACTTCTCCCACCCTTTGAGTGTAGAAGCATTTCCTAACTTCACTCCTGCACGTCCTGGCTCTAAATGTTAGGCTATGGCCCCTCATCTTGGTATTCTAGTGTAGGAGATCTCCAAAAACAGTAACAAATACCTTGGCAGCCAGAAGCATCAATCCAGCAACTAACCTATAAATCCTCCATGGTCCCTTTAAATAGTGCTGGTGGGGGGTCCTCCAGGCACTCTAAGTCACGTTCAGATGGTCAGGCTTAAGACTGTGCGTTGAATTGAGCATTAAGTCCCAAAATGGTGTCTACCACTTTAAATCAGTGTTGCACACTAATTGTATACATTTTCTCCTTACTTTACATGCAGTTGATGTTCGGTATTTGCGCATGCGCTAACTCCTATACCAAGGTGGTGTCCGGCGCATGTCATGCTGAAAACGTGTGTGCGCAGCCAAGACGCCATCTTGGATGTTCGAGAGGCCATGTAGCACCGTAACAACGGGCGCTACACGGCCCAATTTAGCACCCTATGATTCTATACATACCAGGAACAGCTTTTACGTTTCATAAACAAAATGAGATTTCATATTTGAAAATACAATGTTTTTTCAGCAACTCCTTTAGCAAAATCTGGTAAAACGTTATTATCTACACTGGTACTTATGAACATATTTTATCACAACTCTTACATTGCAATATCTAATTTAGTATTAAATGCACACTTACATGGCAACTGATGCAATTGAATATTTGTCTGAACGTAAGGGCCTAGAATATCCTGGAGACTTATAGAACCATAGAACCATAGAAAAGATACAGCACAGAAGGGGGCCATTCGGCCCATCGTGTCCGCGCTGGCTCGAAGAACAACCAGGTGCCCATTCTAATCCCACCTACCAGCACCTGGTCCATAGCCCTGCAGCTTACAGCATTTTAGGTGCAGGTCCAGGTACTTATGTCACTGTAATGGTGCATCTATGCCGTAGGTCCTGTTTTACAGCATAAATTCCCAGGAAATTATGGCTTACGCCATTACTTACGCCACGTCATAATTTTCTGGGACTTTTGCGCCCCTCTGCCATTACCTTGCTGAAACAGTTAATGATCATAGCCCCGTTCCCCCCCCCCATTAAAATTAATGGCGATCGCAAATTTCCTGAATTATCGCTATCTTATTGTCCCTGCCACTCAGACTGTAAAATAATGGCAGTGGTGGGCCTTTGGTGACCTGGTAGCAGCGCAATTTATGGCTCCAAGATCAGTTCAAAAAAAAGTAAAACTGATTTCAGTATTTTGGTCTAGCTCTGATTGAAAGCACCAATTTTTCAAATGGAGTAAGGCAGACAATGGAAAATTGACACATTATAGTGTACGCTGCAGTATTATCTGGAACTCAAAATCATCAGTCCTCGTAACATTGAGCACCATTGTGCTTCCCAATATGAGGCATGACTGGTCTTCTTTAAATTAAGCTTGAATTCGCAGTTATTATATTTTCAAGAGACCAATAACTTGCACTGAATTCTAGCTTCTTGCCCATCCCCAATTTTCATCCCTCCACCACTGGCGGACATGCCTTCAGCTGTCTAGGCCCTAAGCTCTAGAATTCTTTCCTAAACTACTTTGCCTCTCTACCTCTCTCTCCTCCTTTAAGATGCTCCTTAAAACCTATCTCTTTGACCAAGCTTTTGGTCACCTGTCCTAATATCTCCTTATGTGGCTTGGTGTCAAATTTTGTTTGATAATCGCTCCTGTGAAGCACCTTGGGACATTTTACTGTTACAGGCGCTATAGAAATGCAAGTTGTTGTTGTTATTTGTTTAATAACCGAAGTCTAGATGAGGGTTTTGTGTGATCTTCCAGGAATGTATCCAGTTTAACCTAAGACAACCGCAATTCAAAAACAGGTCACTCAATATCCTCCTTAACCTAAATAATTGTGAGTAGCCATGAACTTCAGACAGACCTCTCATTTCTGAAGAATTAGGAAGTCGGGATTCAATTTCCTGTGGATCCCAAGTAAATGGCACATACTTTAAGAATGAAAGCACATCTGTGGTCCAATTACTCAATTTAATGCACAGGACGCCACATTCTCAGAGTTTTATTCAAAAGTTGTGTCACCTCAATACACTATTCAATGAATTGGCCATTAAATATAAATTTAATTCTTATCTATGAAAGACATACATTTTGTGACTGCTGTATATTTTCCTCTGTTCACTAATGTTAGTGAAAAAGTTGGGATGACTATAAAACTAAATTTTTCTCTAACATTTACAAATGGATTAAAATGTTTCCTATAACAACAGTGGCATTTATATAGAGCCTTTAATATAGGTAAATATCTCAAGATGCTTCACAAGTAGTCATGAGGACAATGGATGGCAAAACTGGAAGGGAAAGATTATAAGGGGTGATCTAAAGTGTGGTTGAAGTGATAGGTTTTGAAGAGGTTTTTGAAGTTGGAGAGGTGGAGAGACTTAGGGATAGAGTTTCAGAGAGTAGGACTGAGGTGGTTAAAAGCTTTGTGAACCACAGTGATACAGATTAGGCATAGGGATAGGGGTAGGCCATGAACAGATTTATAGACAAGGAACAGGATTTTGAATATAATATATTATAGGTCAACTTGAACAGGGGTGATGAGTGAGTGGAACGAGTTGTAGTTTATGGGAGGCGCTGGATGAGATTTCAACAAGAAAGGCATTTGAGAAGATGAGTCTGGATGCAGCAAAGTCTTGTAATAAGGATTTCAGGTGCGGAAGGGCTGAGCTAGCAACAGATGTGGGCAATATTGCGGAGCTGGAACTAAGCGTTGTGGTGATGGGCTAAGGTCAGGGTTGACAGGACGACAAGATTGCAAACAGTCTGGTTCAGCCTGAGAGATAGGAGTTAGAATCAGTGGCATGGAAGCAAAATTGATGGCAGGGGCTTAAGACAATATCTGTGGTCCTTCTGATGTTGTGCTGGACAAACTTGCGATTCATTCAGACATTCATCAGTGTAATGGTTTTGACATTACTCGGCCATTCTTTTGCCAAGACTACTTTTTTTACTCAAGTGAAAGGCAGGAGTGTAACACAATAACACGTCAAAGGCTTCAGATAATGGCTTGCAGTGCAAGAACAAAGTTTGAGTAGTTTATCAATGTCATTCTAAACCTGCATTGTGTTATTGCCTTCAAGCACACGCCAGCCTCTATTATTCTCCACAAGAAATTTTCATCCCATTTTAGGTCCTTTTTTGTTAGTTTTGCTGGCAACAGGGTACAATGGTGAGCAACAGGCTCTCTGACTTATTGGACTTAAACAGAAATAATATGGTGCCATGTAATATCAGGAATTAAAACAACAACTGCTGGAGGTACACAGCAGAGCAGTGTCTGAAGAAAATAGACTAATATTTAAAGTAGAGACCCTGGGGGAATAAATTGGATAGGGGCCGTTTTTGGGCGTAGGTAGCGTGATGTGCTATTACCCTGCACCCAACGACCCCTGCGCAGGCAGGACACAAGTTTCGGCCAGCCCGAGGACTCACCTGCAATCAGTGTTCCATTCCAGGCCTTGCACGTGGAATCAATGCAATTTGCAATTTCCACCACCGGGGAAGCGCAATCTCTTAAAAGGAGGAGATTTCTTAGAAATCTCTTAAAGGTAGCTGGTACCTGTTATTTGCTGAAAATAACAGTTTGCTGTCTGCACGGAGTCTGAATGGAGATCAGACATCGCACATGTAAAACATACATACAGGTCCCATCCCTATGTTTACACACTGATGAGTTATGTTAAAACATTGGATAAAGTTGCACACTACTAAATCCCACATCCTCCAATCTGCACACCAGACCTCACCAATCTGCCGATCTGAGTTGGTACCAGGCGTGCGAGAGTGCATGCACCAAGGTTCTCTGCTGATGCACTAGAGACCCTGGTGCAAAAGGTGGACAGAAGGAGGGACATCCATATCTGCGGGGGTGGGGGAGAGGCAAGAGGCCCTCCAGACATATATCCAAAAGGCAGTGGGAGGCAGCGGGGGACGAAGTCAATGCCAGGCGCACAGCATCATGTACATGGATGCAGTGCAGGAAAAAGTTCAGTGCTTTGACATGAATGGTCAAGGTGAGTGAGGTCAACTGTCAAGTGGCGTCTCCTACCAACTGCACCACGCACTACACCCCCATCACCCACATACCAATAAACTCTTTCCATCAGTACTCAACTCTTCCAATCAGATGCTTCCTCTCATCCTTACACATTACCACTGCTTCAAGTCACCCACCCACAACTCACAGGCCACACACACTGGCAGCTATTCAACAATGACATCACCCAGACACACGTCCCGCTTTCTTGCAGGAGAAGGTAACGCATATCAGGTGGCAGCAAGTGGCCGTGGCATTTAGACCCTTGAGCCTGTTCCGCCACTCAATGTGATCATGGTGGACCTGTGACCTAACTCCATATACCTGTCTTAGCCACTTATCCCGTAATACCCTTGGTTCACAGAAATCTATCAATCTCAGATTTAATATTCACAAGTGAGCTAGCATCAACTGCCGTCTGCAAAAGAGCGTTCTAAGCGTCTCCCACCCTTTGCGTGTAGAAGCATTTCCTAACTTCACTCCTGCACGTCCTGGCTCTAAATGTTAGGCCATGTCCCTCTATCCTTGTATTCAAGTCTAGGAGACCTCCAAAAATAGTTACAAATGTCTTGGCAGCCAGAAGCAATAATCCAGCCACTAACCTGTAAATCCTGCATGGTCCCTTTAAATAGCACTGGTAGGGGTCCTCCAGGCACTCTAAGACAAGTTCAGATGGTCGTGGTTAAGACAGTGCATTGAGTTGAGCATTAAGTCCCAAAATGGTGTCTATCACTTTAAATCACCGTCGTACACTGATTGAAGCCATTTTCTGATGTAAAGTGGATCTTGGCCGAGGACAGGGGAGCTTGGCCGCGTTAGCTCCCCTGGTTGAATTGCCTGTCGACACTTACCGCCTTCGCTCACAAATGAAGAATGGGTGAGATAGCAAAGGGCTGCCGGAGTCTGTGGGACTGGACCCGACAAGGACTCAGCAGCTTCAGGAGAGACGAAAAAAACTTGCGTCAAGTCTTCAATCTGTAGCATTTTCCATTTGGTTGAAACATATTTTAGTGGTTTCTTAAATGTGAAAACAAGTTTTAAAGGTAACCTACAATTTCAGCCTCAAAAACACCAAAGGAAAGGAATACTCGTCTCTGGCAGATTGACAAAAAGAAAGAAAGAACTTGCATTTCTACAGTGCCTTTCACTACCTCAGGATGTCCCAAAGCACTTTACAGCCAATCAAGTACTTTTAAAGTTTAGTAATGTAGGAAACGCAGTTGTCAATTTGTGCACAGCAAGATCCCACAAACAGCAATGAGATAATGACCAGATAATCCGCCTTGGTGATGTTGGTTGAGGGATAAATATTGGCCAGGACATCGGGGAGAACTCCCCTGCTCTTCTTCGAAAATATGCCATGGGATGTTTTATGTCCACCTGAGAGGCAGGTGGGCCACAGTTTAAATTCCCATCAAAAGGACGGCACCTCTGACAGTACAGTGCTCCCTCAGTGCTGCAATGAAGTGCCAGCCTAGACATTTGTGCTTAAGTCCCTGGAGTGGAACTTGAACCTTCTCACTCAGATGTGAGAGTGCTACCAACTGAGCCACAGCTGATGCCATTGAATTCCCTCAGGTATAAAGGAAGATTAAGAGGATACATGATCCAGATCTTTAATATGCTGAGACACATATATAATCCAGTTGTAAACAAGCCCTTTAACTTGGACTGTGAATGCAGAACTAGAGGGCGGAGGTTTAAAATTAACTATCCTCAAATGGCTATATCACAAATGCAACCACCAGCTGTAGTATTTTTCCTACATGGACCACAGGGATTCATGCCTCCCCTGCAGCTGTGGACTGAACCCAAGCGTACAAGCGCTCCACCAGCAGTACAAAAAGAAATGATCGTACTTAATCGTTCTGTCGTACACTTTAGGGATCCAAAGAATAATAGCACTCATCCAGCTGCTGACCACCATCTCGCGATGGCCTGGAGGTGCTGATGTCACTTGTGGAATGTACTGTACATCTGAGAAGTATTCTCTATTAAACAAACAAGTGCACTGTGTATTAATACTGGGTCTGTGGGAGGCAGATAAAGAGAGTTTGTGGAGAATTGAAGGCACTATAGGGTGACCTTGCTTTGACTTTAGACACTCAGCCCCCTCAAGTGACACACAAGTTATAACCCATAAAGAATTCCTCAGTCTGCAAAACACCAGACCTAATAATTGGCTTGTTCTTCATTTACTAACCATAAATGTACACATCATGTGTGCGGTTGAAGATTTTCATTATTAACACTCAATGGAAAACTGTTTTTGTGTATCTAATTTGGGCATGACTAACCAGTAAATTGTATTTAGTGCTTAATTAATTGGAGGCATTAAGCATCAATGCACAAGTAGATCACCAATTAAGCCAATACTTAAGGGGTGGACTGGAGAAAAATAAGTTTAGTAACAGTTTTTGCATCTAAAATAGAATGAGGAGGAGAAGAATGTAGAGGCATTACTTTTTTCAAAAGATATTATGAAAAGCAACAAAATTATTTGAGTTTAACAGAATAGCAAACACTGAAATGATTTAAATTCAGTTCTCACTGACCCTGTCATCTGTTTTAAATAGATTAGGAATGGCCCCCATAATTACCAATGCTTTACCTGTACCTGTGGACTTAACAACCACTATGAATTCCAATGCTACTTTCTCTTTTCAAGTTCTGCGCAGAGATTTCTCCTCTGGTTGCTGCACATTGTAAACACACAGCAACATTTCATTGAATCATACAGCAGAGAAGGAGGCCATTCGGCCCATCATGCCTGTGCCAGCACTTTGAAATAGCTATCCAATTAGTCCCACTCCCCGGCTCTTTCCCCGTAGCCTTGCATTTTTTTTTTCCTTTTCAAGTATTTATCCAATTCCCTTTTGAAAGTTACTATTGAATCTGCTTCCACCGCCCTTTCAGGCAGTTCATCCCAGATCATAACAACTCACTGCGTTAAAAACATTTCTCCTCAATTCCCCTCAAGTTCTTTTGCCAGTTATCTTAAGTCTGCGTCCTCTGATTACTGACCCCCCTGAGAGTGGAAAGCTTCTCCTTATTTACTTTATCAAAACCCTTCATAATTTTGAAAAATGTTAAGAATGTTTTTAGAACTTTACTAGAAATAGTAAGCAGAGGAATTCTTCCTGCTATGTAGATACTGTCTCTAATACATTGCAGAAATCATCCCCATGGTGGTGTTGCAGTCAGCAACAAGTGACTATTACTTTCCTTATGTTGACATCTCAGCCCTTGCACTTTCCTAAAGAAGAGCAGTAGTTTTTAGTTCCTTAGCAAGAGTTCTAACCTGGTTTTCCACTGGTACTTGGTACAATTTACTGCAGACTTCTTATGATACATGCACCTATACATAATGGCATTGTTTACTTAAGTGGAAATGCATTCTATTGCATGAAGAAAATAAGAAAACAGAAAATGAGAAAAGGCATTGAAGTCCATACCTTTCACAGGCCAGGGTATAAGAACAGAAGAACATAAAAAATAAGAGCAGGAGTGGGCCATACGGCCCCTTGAGCCTACTCCTCCATTCAATCAGATCATGGCTGATCTTCAACCTCAACTCCACTTTCCAACCTGATCTCCATATCCCTTGATTCCCCTAGAGTCCAAAAATTTATCGATCTCAGCCTTGAATATACTCAACAACTCAGCATCCACAGCCCTCAGGGGTAGAGAATTCTAAAAATTCACAACCCTCTGAGTGAAGAAATGCCTCTTCATCTCAGTCTTAAATGGCCAACCCCTTACCCTGCGACTATGCTCTCTAGTTCTAGACTCTCCAGCCAGGGGAAACAACCTCTCAGCCTCTACCCTGTCAAGCCCCCTCATAATCTTATGTGTTTCAATGAGATCACCTCTCATTCTTCTGAACTCCAGAGAGTATAGGCCCATTCTACTCAACCTCTCCTCATAGGTCAGCCCTCTCATCCCAGGAATTAATCTAGTGAACCTTCATTGCACCGCCTCTAAGGCAAGTATATCCCTCTGTAGATAAGGAGACTAAAACTGTACACAGTACTCCAGGTGAGGACTTACCAAAGCCTGTACAATTATAGTAAGACTTCCTTACTCTTGTACTCCAACCCCCTTGCAATAAAGGCCAACATACCATTTGCCTTCCTAATTGCTTGCTATACCTGCATACTAACTTTTTGTATTTCTTGTACCAGGACACCCAAGTCTCTCTGGACACCAACAGTTAATAGTTTCTCACCATTTAAAGAATATCCTGTTTTTCTATTCTTCCTACCAAAGTGAATAACCTCACATTTCCTCACATTATACTCCATCTGCCCTTCTTGACCACTCACTTAACATGTCTATATCCCTTTGCAGACTCTTTGTGTCCTCCTCACAGCTTACTTTCCCACCTAGCTTTGTATCGTCAGCAAACTTGGATACATTACGCTCGGTCCCTTCATCCAAGTCATTAATATAGTTTGTAAATAGCTGAGGCCCAAGCACTGATCCTTGCAGTACCCCACTAGTTACAGCCTGTCAACCTGAAAATGACCCGTTTATCATTACTCTCTGTTTTGTGTCCATTAAGCAATCCTCTATCCATGCAATTATGTTAACTCCAACCCCATGAGCCCTTATCTTGCGTAACAACTTTTTATGCGGCACCTTATCGAATGCCTTTTGAAAATCCAAATATATTATGTCCACTGGTTCCCCTTTATCTACCCTACTAGTTACATCCTCAAAAAACTCTAATAAATTTGTCAAACACAATTTCCTTTTCGTAAAACCACGTTGACTCTGCCTAAACATATTATGATGTTCTAAGTGCCCTTAGCACTTATGGTCTCTTCATGACTTCTACTGAATCTATTTCATCTCGTAAGACACAATTCTACGTAAAAATCTATGATCCCAAAGGTAATCAAGCAAAACTCCAGAATTCTAACTAACGACGCACGTCGCAAGATGCCTCGCTCCAGCAAGATTTGGCCCATTGTGTTCTGTGAAGTATTTCATCACTAGCCTGTCTGCTTGTCCCTATAAACCTCAATTGCATTCCCAATCAGATATCTGTCTAGCTCCTTTTAAAAGGTGCTAATCAACATAACTTCAACTGCTTTATTGCTGCGAGTCTTCATAGATCCACTACTCTGTGGGATGAATGTCTAGGCTGTTTGAGGGTAATTAATTTTAAACCTCTGTCCCCTAGTTCTGCATTCACAGTCCAAGTCAAATAGTTTGTTTACAACTAGATTATGTATGTGTCTCAGCATATCAAAGATCTAGACCATGTATCCTCTTCATCCTCCTTTATACTAGAGGGGATTCAATGGCATTGCTTAAGGCAAGTTAGAGGATTTATAATGTGAAAATCCCCTAAGTCCAAATAGCAACCATCTCTGAGCCAGCAAAGCTCTGTTTACCTCAGAAGATTTTCTCTTTCTCTCCCTCATCTCCGTTTCTTTCTGTGTTGCCTCAATGTCTCTTTCCCCCCTTGTTCAACAGGTTGGTTCCCCTCAACAACTCCTCACCCTGCACCCCCCCCCCTACAACAACAGAATTTCTCTCTGTCTTCCCCATTCAACAGAGTATCTTCTCTCTCTGCTCCTCAAATAGGGATTATTTTTCCTCTTTCTCTCCTCCCAACAGCCCTTGTCTTTGTTTCCTCACTCTATCCCCCACGCCGCAACATTGCTGAAATCAACGTCATCAGATGTCTGTGGCCCAATTACAACCTCATTAAAAACCAGCCCAAACATGCTCATTAACAAAATGGAACCCAGGACATGATTGTATGCTGCTTTATGCAACACATCAAACACTGTTCTCATCAGACAATGGCAAATAGTTTCTGGATTTGTTCTCTCTGACTACTGTATGTTCTCTAGCTTTTGTAATATTTTCTCTGACTTCTGTCCCCCTGTGTTTTCTAGATTGTCTCTCCCTCTCTATTCCTGCAGTGTTGGCTCTTCCTCTGAGCATCCATTTCTCTATGTCTCTGCCCTGCCTGTAATATTGTCTCTGCTTATGTTCCCTCTGCAGTTTTTGTAACATTTTTCCAAGTCCATGTTTCTATCCCCATTTTTTGCTGCGTTGCATCCATTTTCAATCTCTTCCGTTTCTATAATATTTTCTCTCTAAGTATCTGATTCTATCGAGGATGACACATCCTACACTTCAAAAGTATTTCATTGGCTGTAAAGCACTTTGGGACATCCTGAGGTCATGAAAGGTGCTATATAAATGTAAGTTCTTTATCCTTCTTTCTCTTTCTTTCTTTTTTTCTTTCTTTCTATGTAACTTCTATAGTTTGCTCTCTCTGGTTTTCTACTGTTTTCTAATCTGCATGCTGCTTTCACAGTCCTCATCTCTCATCCCTCGGCTTTACTCATTTTCTCCTGGTTTCCCTTAGTGCGTTTTAATTTTTTTCTCTCTTTCTTAATTCTTTTCACTTTCCCTTTATCTTTGCAGTAAGTGAACTGCTGAGCAGTGACCCAGTAGGTGGCCCAAACAATGATCCAATGACAGCAGAGTGTTGAACACCCCAGACAGCGGGAGGGAACACTGAGTGATGACTCTTTTCCCTCGGAAATGAATTCCTGCTCATGCAGGAATTTGTTTACATTGAAGCCATTATACCTGGTCTCCAAATGTGGGGAATCAGCTGGCTGCGTGGGCATTGTGAAGTAAGCAAGGGAAAGGGGTACAAGAGTCTAAAATGTTCACAGGACTGGCAGGATGGGTTTTTTGCAGCCATGTTTAAAGATAAGTTTGTGCTTTTTTTTGTGTTCTTTATATGATTAATTTTACTGTTGGGTGCTGTACGGAGAGGAGGAAGAAGGACTATCATGGTGGCTGTGTCAGAGCTTGTTTTTTGGCTGGAATATGATTATGTAGATTTTTTTTGATTGAGTGTCATTGGGGGGAAAATTGAAATGGTGAGAAAGTTTTCATGTATTAAAATTGACGAATAACAATAATACAATGAAAGTGGACAATAACCAGTCAAAAAGAAGAAGAACAGAGATTTAAACACTTAACCAATGAGGAAGGAGACTGGCAGATAGCTTGACAACCACGTCAGATGATGTTGCTCATGTGTACTGAGTCTAAGGAATTTCATTCATAAAAATAGATCCTTGCATTTATATACCTTATGTCAAAGTGTCTGAGAGCACTTCACACAATGTAATCCTTCTGTGAAGTGCAATGACTGTAATTATGTAGGTTGTTGTTTCTAAAATGAAACCAAGTTCAGCCCTGTGAGCCATTCCTCATAACACACTGTCTCGGAATTATCTTTGTTCCTTGAACATTCTCCAATGTGGCCTGCAATGCTCAAAGTGCAATTACACATGTATATGTCAACTACCCAGCCTCAGTACATAACTCTTTCATTCTACTTAACTGTGCTTTGTGTGATTTATGTTTGAGAGCTGTGATAGATCACGTGGATGGCTGTTGGCAGATAGTGAATAAGAAACTAAATCAAAATTGATGACTCCCTTATACAACCCAAAAAACAAGCAAAGGAACTTGCCGTCCTCATAGCAGGGGTACTGAATTGGTCAGGCAAGTACCATTGGTATAAGGTTAGTTGTAGCCTTTTCAAGATAGTCCATCACAATACATTCTTTGTGTTACAAGGTCACATATTGTACAGCTCAAAAGAATGGGCACAAATAACATAACTGGATGGTTGTCACAAAATCACCCACAGCCCAAAAGGATTAATTCCAACCTATTGGCTCATCGAGAGAAAAATATTTTTTTAAAAAAGCAAACGGTGTACTTCGCAAAAAAACGGACATATTAGTTGTCAACATGTATTGCAGCAATACATTCTGCATCTGAATGCAGTATGTTCAGCACTTCAATATTCTGTCCAGCTAAGTTTTTTCTCCCTTGCTGCTAGCTTTGCCCAGAATGGAATCACATTTACTTGTATGATAGTGTTTCACACATGGTTTGAGCCAGTCAATTGTTTCATCAGTGTTAAAAGCAATCAGTATCCACATATTGGTTTTGAAAACCATTGAGCAAGCTATCATTGCTGTATAAGTGTATCAATTGCATAGTAAATCATATTGGTAGCTGGCATTCGTATAAAGGCATTTCATTACGGGAAATCCCACGAGCTGAAAATTGAATGTATTTTAATATATTGAAAATACATTCAACTCCCCAATGAAAAGTGGGAAAATGGACTACCCATAGAGGTGCTAAGTCATACAAATCGGGAAAGTCTCTGTTCTGAATTAGCTGATCTCAGTGGGGGTGGCAGTAAGGGTTCTACCACTCAGTGCCATGGACTAAGGAGGAGAAAAATACACCAGCGTTCCCATTCCTGGGCACTATCCAGTAACCTGTGTTGGCAACTACACCTATGTGGAGACTATGTGAGGATATTGTTAGGCTTGGCTGTTGTGCCCTCCAGGGGCAAGAGTCACTTTTAAGACTCACGTATGAAGAACAACCAGCTGGGTGAAGTAATGTAATTCTGCCCACTTTGTGGAACTATGCCCCAGCACATGTCAAGGTACTTAAATGGATGCTGATGCATTTAAGGGGAAGCTAGATAAACACATATGGGAGAAAGGAATAGAAGGTTATGTTGATAGGGTTAGATGAAGAGGGGTGGGAGGAGGCATAAACACCGGTATGGACCAGTTGGGGTGAATGACCTGTTTCTGCGTTGTACATTCTACGTAATGCTATGTAAGGTAGATGGAATGAAAAGGGAGTCAAAAGTATATTTCTGTGTTAATAGTCTAGCGCGCCAGTCCTAACAATCCCGAAGCATCATCATTTTAGTTTGTACTGTGAAAATTGTTCGAGATTGTGGAAAATTTAATGTTTCACAATTAAAGCAGCTAGACTCATGCATTTTTCTGCTTCCTTTCTGTACATTCTTTCGAGCCAAGGCATGGGCATATCCTTAGTTTTGCAGTTTTAAGTGGATTTAAAAATAAAAGAAACAACAACTTGCATTTATATAGCACCTTTAACATAGTGAAACATCTCAAGGCACTTCACAGGTGCGATTATCAAACAAAATTTGACATTGAGCCACATAAAAAGATATTAGGACAGGTGAGGTAGGTTTTAACAACAGCAAGGTGCATTTATATAGGGCTTTTAATGTAATAAAATGTCCCAAGGCGCTTCACAGGAGCGTTATCAAACAAAATTTGATACCGAACCACATAAGGAGATATTAGGACAGTTTGGTCAAAGAGGTAGGTTTTAAGGAGTGTCTTAAAGGAGGAGAGAAAGGTAGAGAGGCAGAGAGGTTTAGGGAGGGAATTCCAGAGCTTAGGGCCTAGGCAGCTGAAGGCACGGCTGCCAGTGGTGGAGCGATTAAAATCAGGGATGCGCAAGAGGCAAGAATTGGAGGAGTGCAGAGATCTCGGAGGGTTCTAGGGCTGGAGGAGGTTACAGATCTAGGATGAGGCGAGGCCATGGAAGGATTTGAAAACAAGAATGAGAAATTTTAAAATCGAGGCCTTCCCAGACTGGGAGCCGATATAGGTCAGCAAGCACAGGGGTGATGAGAGAATGGGACTTGGTGCAAGTTAGGATACGGGAAGCAGGGTTTTGGACGAGCTCAAGTTTATGGAGGGTGGAAGATGGAATGCCAGCCATGAAAGTATTGGAATAGTCCCGTCTAGAAGTAACAGAGGCATGGATGAGGGTTTCAGCAGCAGATGAGCAGAGGCAGGGGCAGAGACAGGCGATGTTACGAAGATGGAAGTAGGCAGTTTTGGTGATGGAGTGGAAATGTGGTCAGAAGCTCATCTCAGGGTCAAACAGAACGCCAAGGTTGCAGAACGGTATGGTTCAGCCTCAGACAATGGCCAGGAAGGGATGGAGTAGGTGGCTAGGGAACGGAGTTTACGGCGGGGACCAAAGACAATGGCTTCAGTCTTCCCAATATTTAGTTGGAGGAAATTTTTCCTCATCCATCGGACGAGCAGTGTGACAAATGAGAGACATTTGAGGGAGGTGGTTGTGAGGTAGAACTGGGTGTCGTCTTAAAGGAGGAAAGAGAGGTAGAGTGGTGGAGAGGTTTAGGGAGGGAATTCTGGAACTTAGGACCTAGGCAGCTGAAGGTATGGCCGCCAATGGTGGAGCGAAGAAAATCAGGAATGCGCAAGAGGCCAAAATTGGAGAAGCGCAGAGGGGTGTAGGGCTGGAGGAGATTACAGAGTTAGGTAAGGGAAAAGCCATGGAGCGGTTTGGAAACAAGGATGAGAATCATGGAAGACAAACAGAGGGAGTAGTAGCAAAAGACCCTCAGGGCTGCCAGATGCAGCAAGATATACCACTACCAACTCAGGATCATGTACCATACACATTGCATCACACACATACTCTATCCTAAATTGCTGGATGATTTCTGGAGGAACTGCACTAGGCAGGCACATTCCTGTATATCTGCTGATCATCCCTACAATCTATGTTCTTTAGACAGTAATCTTGGAGGCCACAAAGCATGGACTTATAATGACATGCTGCCTGCCTGTCCTAATGGCCCTGTCCATTGGATAACACAAGCTAGAGCAACTCTCACTGTAGCAAGTACAATCTCCCATAATAGGTATGTGTGGGGTTGCCAACCCTCCAGGATTGTCCTGGAGCCTCCAGGAATTAAAGTTTAACCTCCAGGACACTGTTGCGAGCAAAACCTAGGAGAAAAATTATATTGCGCGTTTTTTTTTCATTTCCTTTAAAAGCTTCTGTTTACTAGTTCTAAAAATATTAGAGATGGGGTTGCGGGGGGGGTGGGGGCTGCTGTTTGACTGACAGGCAAGGTTCATCCAAAGTCTGTTCACGTTCCAATTGGCGTGGGAAGGCGGTGCACCGTGAGGATGGATATGTCGGGCAACCAATGGCCAGAATGTGGGGATGGGGCAGTTGGAGGCAGGAGATCATGTGATGAAAACTTCAGGAATATGTCCAATCAGAGTTGGTAACTCTAGGTATGTGGATAAAACACCTATAGGACATGTACTAGTTGGAAGAGGTGACATACAACCTCCATCTGGAGCTCAAAATGGAAACCTTAAGGCTCATATTGGTATCCAGACATGGTGCAAAATACCACGACAAGCTTGAGACCTTTAATGCAGTGTGCAGCCCAAAATGCATTGCAATAGAATTATTCTTGTGGGTTGCAGCTTTGGGTAACGAACAGACTGCAAGAATAAGTGCTGCCTCTTTTTTCCTTAATCTGCACAGCTACAGAGAAAACCTGTTCACTGATAAAAGACAAAGAAACAATTTGCCGTGTTAACGCACAGTTGGCCCAAAAATGCAGAGGGCTTGCTTGTATATTCTTGCTGTAATACCTGGGGATCAGGGCATGGACCCTCAAAGATTTGGCTGCATAATTCACCTTAAATTTTTTTTTTAAAGCTTCTAAAGCTAAAGCAAAATACTGCGGTTGCTGCAAATCTGAAATAAAAACAGAAAATATGATGGAAAACATTTGCTGAGAGGCTTTTTCCCTTGGCTGGAGAGTTTAGAGCTACATACGAACATACGAATTAAGAGCAGGAGTAGGCCTTTCGACCCCTCGAGCCTGCTCTGCCATTTGATAAGATCATGGCTGGTCTGATTGTGATCTCGACCCTACTTTCCCGTCTACCTACTGTAACCTTTGACTCCCTTGTTAATCAGGAATCTATCTAACTCAGCATTAAAAATATTCAATGACCCTGCCTCCACCGCTCTCTGGGGAAGGGAGTTCCACAGACTCACGACCCTCTGAGAGAAAACATTTCTCCTCATCTCCGTCTTAAATGGGAGAACCCTTATTTTTAAACTGTGGCCCCTAGTTCTAGTCTCTCCCACAAGGGGAAACATCCTCTCAGCATCTACCCATTCTAGCCCCCTCAGGATCTTATATGTTTCAATAAGATCACCTCTCATTCTTCTAAACTCCAATGTATACAGGCCCAACTTGTCCAACCTTTCCTCCTAAGATAACCCCCTCATCATAGGGGTCATAGTCTCAAGATAAGGGGTTGGCCATTTCGGACCGAGATGAGGAAAAATTTCTTCACTCAGAGGATTGTGAATCTTTGGAATTCTCTACCTCAGAGGGCTGTGGATGCTCAGTCAATGAGTGTATTCAAAACTGAGATCGATAGACTTTTGGACACTAAGGTAATCAAGGGAAATGGGGATAGGGCAGGAAAGTGGAGTTGAGATAAACGATCAGCCATGATCTTATTGAATGGCGGAGCAGGCTCGAGGGGCCGTATGGCCCACTCCTGTTCCTATTTCTTATGTTCTTAAAACACTTAGCAGATCAGGCAGCATCTGTGAAGAGAGAAACAGAGTTAACGTTTCAGGACAATTACCTTTCGAAAGGTCATCGACCTGAAACCTTAACTTTGTTTCTCGCTCCTCAGATGCTGCCTGACCTGCTGAGTGTTTTCCAGCATATTTCTGCTTTTATTTCCCTTCTAAAGCTAATTGCTGGGATCACACCCTGCTGGATTTCGGGGACCAGTGTCTCCATTCCTTTGATATCCATAATAGGCAAAATTTGCAATTGACGCCGTTGATCCTGTCTATGCTAATGAAAACACTTTGGCCCTGATTTTTGTCTTTAGCATACATGGGCGGATGTCATGGGCTGGGAACAACACAATGCCCGTCTGATACTGTCAGCAAGAGGCCTGGTCGGGCCTCCTTTGAATTCAATTGATGAGCTGCCCGCAGGATTCCAGCAATGATAGGTAGCTCGCCATTTGGGAGGGCAGGAAATTCTGAACATGGGCCTGCAGCAGCTCCTTAAAGAGGAGGGCTGGACAGATCGGGAGCAGGGGGGTTCGATGGAGGATCTTATTTAAGAGGCTGAGAAGTTTCAAAAAGAAGTGGGGAGTTCAAGTTAGCGAAGTCTCAAGAATCAAATCTCCCAATACAGTAATGCAATGATAGTGCCAGACCTGCCTCCAGCATTTTCTCACAGATTACTTTAAGTTGTGCTCAACCATGTCGTTACCCACTCTCTATCGCCCATGGCTAGTAGGTGGCTTTAAAGCTGAGTGGCTGCCTCACTGACACTGGCCAAAATGACATTGGGTCCTATAGATGTTACAAGAACCCAATTTGAATATCTTAATTAGGCTTCCGCCTGATTCTGGCAGGAGCACTGACCGTCTAAACGAAAATCACAATGGGAAGGAAATGGGTGATAAGTTTCAATCTGAAAAATAGGGTGGTAATGAGGCAGAATTCACCCACCTTTGTCTGTCTAGGATTTCCCCCAGCACCCCTGTGACATTTTTCTTTTCCCCTTCTGCCTTCCCTCCTCACCCAATTCACAATACTAGAGAGCTGGCAGTTTTGCCCAACTAAAACTCAGACAAAGCTCTTGACGGTCTTTGGTGGGTGCAAAGCTGTGCAAGATCCCAAAAGCTGTGCGTTAAAGCACTGCTGAGTGGAATGTTGCTTCTAGGAAAGCAGGAGCTCAGGAAAGGTCTTGAAAACATATTTCTCCTCAGGCTTTGGAAACTCAACATTTGGGCTGATGTTCAAACCTCCAGTGTCATCAGCCTACTAAAATCTCCTGTTGTTGATATTAACCCACAATACAACTGTAGTTCAGTTGGAAGCACTCTTGCCTCTGAATCAGAAGGTTATGGTTCAAGTCCCAGTCCACAAAATTTAGGTTGATACTGCAGTGCACTGTTGGAGGTGCCGTCTTTCAGGTGAGACGTAAAATTAAGACCCCCATCTGCCTTCTTAGGTGGATGACACTCATAAGCAGAGTAGTTCTTCCTGGCGTCCTGGCCAATATTTATCCCTCAACCAATATCACTAAAAACAGATTATCTGGTCATTATCTCATTGCTGTTTGCGGGACCTGTAAGGTGTTCCGTTCCCTTCCGCCTTACACCGGTTCTTGGACCTCGGAATTACAAGAACAAAATCGCATGTGACAAACAGGCTTTGGCTCAACCCAAACTTGTTAGTTTATTAGACCAACAAATCCCCAGTACAAACCCTTCTATGACTTGACTGAAAATTACAATCACCCGTGCGGCTAGTCGTTACCGATGCTGATCGTAGGCCTGGACCTGGAAATGACCGGTTTCCGTCCTTCTTCCCTTGACTGCAGCCTCCGCAGTGCAAACCCCTTAGTAGTTTGCCTGGAACTTGCAATCACCCAGGTGGCTGGTCGTTACCGATGTTGATTGTAGGCCTGGACCTGGAAATAAGCGGTTTCCGTCCTTCTTCCCTTGACTGCAGCCTCCACGTGCTGCTGTTGTACCTTCTTATAGTGTTCCAGTCACGCAAACCCCCACCTAGGCCTCATCCGTGGTTTCAGCTATCAATCTGTTGGATTGCTTGACATTCACACCTCTTCATCTGGGCATCTCAGTGATTCAAAACTCCTTAGTTGTGCAGAGCTGTGAGGTCGAGAGACAACTCCTTATCTCCTCCCCACTACCTGCACAGCATCAGGACAATGTGGTATTCCTCACTGTGATGGGCCCTTGGCTCACAGCATTGTTTAGGTGTGAAAGGCCTTCCGTTCTTGTCGGAGACTGGGGCTCAGAGGCTCAGTTTGATTATACATTGTCTCGATGTTAATGTGTCTTCGTCAGGGGACCCTTATTTGATGTAAATGAGTCTCCGAAACTAATCATGGGCTGGAGCCTCTTTGACTGGCACCTGGGGTTAACCTAGGTTTCATATCTCGCAGCCTGTTTCATGTCTTGCAGTTTTACAGTGTTTTCCATATTTGTAGTCTTACAGACCTTGCTGTATGCAAATTGACTGCCGCTTTTCCTACAATAAACAATGATTACACTTCAAAAGTACTCCATTCGCTGTAAAGTGCTTTGGTCCTGAGATCATGAAAGGTGCAATATCAACACAAGTAATCATTTGTTTCTTTAATAACTTCTAGGGTATTGTGTTTAACATGGCTTCCAGAGCCTGCAACTGATATGCATTGAATATAATGGCTATTCATGGAGAGAAGCTTTTAAAATTCCTGTGTAAGTTCTTTTAGATTATATTATGTTGGTTACCTGTGACAAGCAAAAGACCATCAGGGGAATACATCAAATTCTAAGCTTCTTCATTTTGAACAATCTTAACACTACACAAGCATAATTGTTTGTCCCATCAGTACGACTATCTTGTACGACTTAAGGCAAGATCGTCTACGCGAAAAAAGTATTCTGGTAAGACTGTTTTTTTTATTTCATTGCAAGCACGTGCACAGATGAGAATGTAACAGGCAGTAACTTGACAAGCTGCGAAAGTATAGCTCCAATTGTTTATCTTTCATCGCAACCTTGAAAATTATCACTCCCTTTCAACACACTCCAGAATGGGCATTATTAATGTTTTTTTTTAGTTTTAGCTTCATTTTCTACCAGAGGAATGTCATGGCTTACATTAAGGAACCATCAGCTCCTGCGATTCAATCACATGATTTGAAATGAAATTGTCCTTTAGAATGAGATCCGAACAGTGTTATTAACATGATTTATTGCTTTGAATGTTAGCGTATATAATAGCATTAATATATATTTTATTGGTGGTAGTACCACAATTTTAGTGATTCTACTGCCAATGTTAATTTTTTAAAAATTCTTTCACGGGATGTGGGCATCGCTGGCGAGGCCAGCATTTATTGCCCATCCCTAATTGCCCTCGAGAAGGTGGTGGTGAGCCGCCTTCTTGAACCGCTGCAGTCCGTGTGGTGACGGTTCTCCCACAGTGCTGTTAGGAAGGGAGTTCCAGGATTTTGACCCAGCAACAATGAAGGAACGGCGATATATTTCCAAGTCGGGATGGTGTATGACTTGGAGGGGAACGTGCAGGTGGTGTTGTTCCCATGTGCCTGCTGCTCTTGTCCTTCTAGGTGGTAGAGGTCGCGGGTTTGGGAGGTGCTGTCGAAGAAGCCTTGGCGAGTTGCTGCAGTGCATCCTGTGGATGGTACACACTGCAGCCACAGTGAGCCGGTGGTGAAGGGAGTGAATGCTTAGTGTGGTGGATGGGGTGCTAATCAAGCAGGCTGCTTTATCTTGGATGGTGTCGAGCTTCTTGAGTGTTGTTGGAGCTGCACTCATCCAAGCAAGTCGAGAGTATTCCATCACACTCCTGACTTGTGCCTTGTAGATGGTGGAAAGGCTTTGGGGAGTCAGGAGGTGAGTCACTCGCTGCAGAATACCCAGCCTCTGACCTGATCTCGTAGCCACAGTATTTATATGACTGGTCCAGTTAAGTTTCTGGTCAATGGTGACCCCCAGGATGTTGATGGTGGGGGATTCGGTGATGGTAATGCTGTTGAATGTCAGGGGGAGGTGGTTAGACTCTCTCTTGTTGGAGATGGTCATTGCCTGGTACTTGTCTGGTGCGAATGTTACTTGCCACTTGTTAGCCCAAGCCTGGATGTTGTCCAGGTCTTG
This sequence comes from Heptranchias perlo, assembly GCF_035084215.1. Classification (NCBI taxonomy): domain Eukaryota; kingdom Metazoa; phylum Chordata; class Chondrichthyes; order Hexanchiformes; family Hexanchidae; genus Heptranchias; species Heptranchias perlo. Next base: position 124,053,384 of record NC_090328.1, on the reverse strand, counting down.
CTGCATGCGGGCTCGGACTGCTTCATTATTTGAGGGGTTGTGAATGGAACTGAACACTGTGCAGTCATCAGCGAACATCCCCATTTCTGACCTTATGATGGAGGGAAGGTCATTGATGAAGCAGCTGAAGATGGTTGGGCCTAGGACACTGCCCTGAGGAACTCCTGCAGCAATGTCCTGGGGCTGAGATGATTGGCCTCCAACAACCACTACCATCTTCCTTTGTGCTAGGTATGACTCCAGCCACTGGAGAGTTTTCCCCCTGATTCCCATTGACTTCAATTTTACTAGGGCTCCTTGGTGCCACACTCGGTCAAATGCTGCCTTGATATCAAGGGCAGTCACTCTCACCTCACCTCTGGAATTCAGCTCTTTTGTCCATGTTTGGACCAAGGCTGTAATGAGGTCTGAAGCCAAGTGGTCCTGGCGGAACCCAAACTGAGCATCGGTGAGCAGGTTATTGGTGAGTAAGTGCCGCTTGATAGCACTGTCGATGACACCTTCCATCACTTTGCTGATGATTGAGAGTAGACTGATGGGGCGGTAATTGGCTGGATTGGATTTGTCCTGCTTTTTGTGGACAGGACATACCTGGGCAATTTTCCACATTGTCGGGTGGATGCCAGTGTTGCAGCTGTACTGGAACAGCTTGGCTAGAGGCGCAGCTAGTTCTGGAGCACAAGTCTTCAGCACTACAGCTGGGATGTTGTCGGGGCCCATAGCCTTTGCTGTATCCAGTGCACTCAGCCGTTTCTTGATATCACGTGGAGTGAATCGAATTGGCCGAAGACTGGCTTCCGTGATGGTGGGGATATCGGGAGGAGGCTGAGATGGATCATCCACTCGGCACTTCTGGCTGAAGATGGCTGCAAACGCTTCAGCCTTGTCTTTTGCACTCACGTGCTGGACTCCGCCATCATTGAGGATGGGGATGTTTGCAGAGCCTCCTCCTCCCGTTAGTTGTTTAATTGTCCACCACCATTCACGACTGGATGTGGCAGGACTGCAGAGCTTTGATCTGATCCGTTGGTTGTGGAATCGCTTAGCTCTGTCTATAGCATGTTGCTTCTGCTGTTTAGCATGCATGTCGTCCTGAGTTGTAGCTTCACCAGGTTGGCACCTCATTTTTAGGTACGCCTGGTGCTGCTCCTGGCATGCTCTTCTACACTCCTCATTGAACCAGGGTTGATCCCCTGGCTTGTTGGTAATGGTAGAGTGAGGAATATGCCGGGCCATGAGTTTACAGATTGTGGTGGAATACAATTCTGCTGCTGCTGATGGCCCACAGCGCCTCATGGATGCCCAGTTTTGAGCTGCTAGATCTGTTCTGAATCTATCCCATTTAGCACGGTGGTAGTGCCACACAACACGTTGGATGGTGTCCTCAGTGCGAAGACGGGACTTCATCTCCACGAGGACTGTGCGGTGGTCACTCCTACGAATACTGTCATGGACAGATGCATTTGCGACAGGTAGATTGGTGAGGACGAGGTCAAGTAAGTTTTTCCCTCGTGTTGGTTCGCTCACCACCTGCCGCAGGCCCAGTCGAGCAGCTATGTCCTTCAGGACTCGGCCAGCTCGGTCAGTAGTGATGCTACCGAGCCACTCTTGGTGATGGACATTCAAGTCCCCCACCCAGAGTACATTTTGTGCCCTTGCTACCCTCAGTGCTTCCTCCAAGTGGTGCTCAACATGGAGGAGGACTGATTCATCAGCTGAGGGAGGACGGTAGGTGGTAATCAGCAGGAGGTTTCCTTGCCCATGTTTGACCTGATGCCATGAGATTTCATGGGGTCCAGAGTCAATGTTGAGGACTCCCAGGGCTACTCCCTCCTGACTGTATATCACTGTACCGCCACCTCTGGTGGGTCTGTCCTGCCGGTGGGACACGACATACCCAGGGATGGTGATGGAAGAGTCTGGGACGTTGGCTGAAAGATATGATTCTGTGAGTATGGCTATGTCAGGCTGTTGCTTCACTAGTCTGTGGGACAGCTCTCCCAATTTTGTCACAAGTCCCCAGATGTTAGTGAGGAGGACCTTGCAGGGTCGACTGGGCTTGGTGTTTTGCCGTTGTCGTGTCCGGTGCCTAGTGGTCCGATGCCGGGTGGTCCGTCCGGTTTTATTCTTATTATGACTTTTCGTAGCGAGATTTTACAACTGAGTGGCTTGCTCGGCCATTTCAGAGGGCAATTAAGAATCAACCACATTGCTGTGGGTCTGGAGTCACATATAGGCCAGACCGGGTAAGGATGGCAGGTTTCCTTCCCTCAAGGACATTAGTGAACCAGATGGACTTTTACGACTATCCGGTAGTTTCATGGCCATCATTACTGATACTAGTATTTTAATTCCAGATTTTTATTTAATTAATTGAATAGACCCCAATTAAACAAGGTTGACATGTGGCATGCTCCATGGCAGGTTCAATGGTTCTCTAAATCTCTCAATCGTCAAGTTAAACTTTTCTTATGTTAACAGCTGGAGATGCCTTGAAGGAAATCAGGGATATACAAGAGGCCAGAATTGGAGGAACGTAGACTTCTCACAGGGTTGTAGGCCTGAAGGAGGTTGCAGAGACAGGGAGAGGCAAGGCCGTGGTGGGATTTGAATACAAGAATGAGAATTTTAAGATCAAGGCATTTCTGGACTGAGAGCCAGTGTAGGTCAGCGAGCACAGGGGTGATGGGTGAACGGGACTTGGTGCGCATTAGGATATGGGCAGCAGAGTTCTGGATGAGCTCAAGGTTATGGAGGGTGGAAGATGGGATGCCGGCCAGGTTTCTGTTACCTCTTCTTAACCTTCACCTGTTATTCTCTCCTCTCCTTATTGTTTCTATTAGTTCTATAAAGCAGATTACATTGGCTAACCATATCAGTTCTGATGAAACGTTATCTTGTATTTCTCGTTCGGATGCTGACTAATCTGCTGTATATTTTCCAGCATTTCTCGTTTCTTTTTAATTATAGCACAAAGGACAGAGGAAGTTCTAGACTGTTTTACCAAATATATGTGAAGTGTACTGTCATCTCTTTATTCAGTGATTATAACCAGGAAAGATGTGATCTTTAAATGTTTGGTTGAGTGAAAGCACTGATTAAAAGGTGACACTTGTTACAATCTAATATATTGAAATGTTTTGGGCTGGTTTCTTTGGATTAAAACAGCCAACCTACACTCAACACCCTCGTGTCATGAACGAATAAGAAAGAATTAGCGGGATGATTTTGAGAGGGAACATTCAACCTGCCGAGGAAGATGTCACATATCATCCTTGTTTAGTTGAGGTCTATTTTGTCAAAGGGAGTGTTATTCATTAATTAACATTGGCAGTAGAATCACTAAAATTGTGATGCCACCACTGACAATCTGTCAATTAAAAGGAAATATATTAAAGGTATTATAGTCTCACTCATAACATCAACCTTTTCTGTTTCAGTTGCTGACTAACTTATTGTTCATTTCTAGAAGTTCTGTTTTAATTTTAGATTGCCATCATGTCTGGGTTTTCAATTTACCTTCACTTTAATTTCATTGTACTAAACTTTTTTTTGTTTAAATAAATCAATATCAAGCCCCAGAACCTTATCTTCCTTATGCTTCCCAAGCAATAATTGCTTATGAGAGTAAGCAGTCACTTTATAGTTTCAGAGACTTCAGTGGTTTATGACTCTGCAACGACAGACAAGGTTCTTAGGGAAGAAATCAGTGTCTAATAGTTTTTTACACAAATTGGGTAAAGACCAACCATTTCTCAGTGTACCTTTTCTGTTGGAGAATGATAAGGGCTCTCTTCATCTCTCAGAAGCTCCCCTTTTCATCCACATGATGCCCTTAGGTTAGAATTCACTCACAGCAACAACAGTAGTGATGCTGATTGTACTGTTATTTCCAAAAGGAATTAATAAGATAATGAAAAGGAAGAGAAAAAATAAATTACTTTTTGCCAAGATGAAAGTATGATCTTATCTATTGCATGGCATTTGGTATTAAGGGCTAAGCATCCCTGATCTGCAAGATGGTATGTCTAGCAAGTGCTAGTGACTATATCGCCATGACTGGCTTGATGATAATCTTCCAGCATCAAAACACACTCAGAGTACCGTACTGAGGGCACATTCGCTCCCTGCACCACTGGAGCACCGTGGCAGCAGCGTGTACCATCCACAGGATGCACTGCTGCAACTCGCCAAGGCTTCTTCGACAGCACCTCCCAAACCCGCGACCTCTACCACCTAGAAGGACAAGGGCAGCGGGCACATCGGAACAACACCACCTGCACGTTCCCCTCCAAGTCACACACCATCCTGACTTGGAAATATATCGCCGTTCCTTCATCGTCACTGGGTCAAAATCCTGGAACTCCCTTCCTAACAGCACTGTGGGAAAACCTTCACCACACGGACTGCAGTGGCTCAAGAAGGCGGCTCACCACCACCTTCTCAAAGGCAATTAGTGATGGGCAATAAATGCTGGCCTTGCCAGCGACGCCCACATCCCATGAACGAATTAAAAAAAAAGAAAATCCCTCTCTCTCCCTTCTGGGTGAAATGCCCTTATTACAGTAACTGGACCAGCATGTGTGAAGTGTGTTAAATTATATTACACCGGCAGGTCCTCCACGTCCCTGACCTTGCCGGGTTCATCGCCCACTAATGGGCTCACCCTTCCCGCCCTCCCCCTCCACCCCACCGCCCCGTAAAAATCGAGGCCTTGGTCTCTGTCTTACAGGATAGATACAGAATTATTGGAAGGAGTTCAGAGAGCAGGCTCCAAGGCTAATTTCTGAACTCAGGGAGAGTCCGAATTATAAGGAAATATTGTCTATTCTTGGACTTTGTTCTTTTGAGAAACAGAGGATGAGAGGGTATTTGATGGAGATATTTCCAGGGCATGAAGAAAATAGAGCCACAAAATATCTTCTGCTAGGTGCAGATTTGCGGACTCAGGGGCACAGCTTAAAGTTAAGAAGCATCAAAAGAAATTTAAGCAACATTTTTTTCAGTAGAAGGGTGATAGAAATATGGAATAGATTACCAGCCAGGCGGTAAAATAGAAAACCATGGCAGGCTTAAAAAAAGACTAAATGAATTTCTGAAACACAAACAGAAAATGCTGGAAACACCCAGCGGGTCAGGCAGCATCTGTGGAAAGAGAAAGAGAGCTAACGTCTCAGGTCGGTGACCTTTCATCATAACTCTGATTTGTTCTGATGAAAGACCATCGACCTGAAACGATAACTCAGTTTCTCTCTCCACAGATGCTGCCTGACCTGCTGAGTGTTTTCTAGTATTTTCTGTTTTTATTTCAGATTTGCAGCATCCGCAGTATTTTGCTTTTGTCGAAATGAATTTCTGTTGGTAAGTAAGATTCTGGCTACTGGCTTTGGAATCAGAGTGCGAAACCTGACAAGGTTGGAAGGCAAGGCTACATTGAACAATGGTCTTCTCCTGCCCACAACATTGCTCTGTTACTGTAATTTACCAAATAAATAAATAGAATGCAAGCTTTGGAATCAGTACCATTCCTCAACCAAGTGATGTGCAGTCCAACTGGCTGAGAGATCGTCCAAAGTAAAATTTGTAGCTCTCAGCATCACTTTCATACCCTCTGTAAAATGAATGGATTCCAATTTAGGGTGGTGTTGGTTCTGAATCTCTTTGTTCCAGAGAAGAATTCCTCTGATGACTATGTGTGGTAATATTGTCAATACGTGCATAGAATTACATAGAATTTTACAGCGCAGAAACAGGCCGTTCGGCCCGACAGGCCTATGCCAGTGTTTATGCTCCACACAAGCCTCCTCCCATCTTAATTCATCTCACCCTATCAACATATCCTTCTATTCCTTTCTCCTTCATCTACTCATCCAGCTTTCCCCTTAAATGCATCTGTGCTATTCACCTCAACTACTCCGTGTGGTTTCGAGTTCCACATTCTCACCACTCTCTGAGTAAAGTTTTGCTCGCTGAAATAGTACAACAGTGGACATTTTCACAAACACATTTGAGATGTTGCTACACAATTACATAGCAAGGACTTTTCACCCTCATCATATTATACAATAGTACAAATGGCACAAGAACTTGAAATCATGTCTTTCTCTGTGGTGATGTTATTTTGAAAACAGGCCCCACAGCATAAGTTGGAACATGTCAAACAAACCCACAAAAATAATCTAATAATACATGCAAAAGTAGCAAACAGCTGTTGCTGAGATGACCAGATCAGAATGATTGTTGAAAAGAAAAAAATTCAGCTAAGGTTCGCTAACATTATTTTACATTTTGTTTCATAATATATTGTGATGGTATTACGGTTGGGTTGCTCCAACTTGCCTCAGCATCTCCGGAGAAGGGACAGAGAAAAGAAACAGCCCAGGTTCACAATGTTGATTGCCATACAGCCTGCCCAAACCATCTCTCTATGGATATCTGAGGACAAGATTGGACTTGGCTGTGATGCCCACCAGACTTCACTGTAATGGGACCCGTTGCTAAATAGCCTGCTGTTCATCACTGTCCAGGTTTACAAATTAGGCCCTAAGCTTTGGAATTCCCTCCCTAAATCTCTCCGCCTCTCTACCTCTCTCTCCTCCTTTATGATGCTCCTGAAAACCTACCTCTTCGACCAAGCTTTTGGTCATCTGTCCCAATGGGCTCCATTTTAGCACCCGCGATCAGGTGCGTTCCTGGCAGGGGGGCTCCGAAAATCGGGGAATCCTGGAGCGGGTCGGGAGCCCGGCTCCAACCCGCCCACTTCCGGGTTCCTCACAGACGCGCCGATGTGCGCACGCAGCCCCCGCATGTGGGACTCCCGCAGGCAATTAAAGCCGGCGGGGTGCCACTTAAGAGTATTTGCCTTGCTTTTTCAGGTCAATAACAGACCTGATCAAGGGAATATTTCAGGAGGGGGGGGATTTTAGAAACAACTGGGACTGTTTCCCAAACTGGGGGAAACACTCCCAGTTGAAATGGACGTGTTGCAGCTATCAGCCTGTGGCAGCTGCAAAGGTCCATTTGACAGGTGGTGGGGGGGAGACCCTCACCCATTGCAGGAGGCCACTCTGTCACTTGGGACAAAGTTTGGCCTCCACCACCCTCCTCCTGACAATCAAATTCACCAACTTGCACACTTACCCCGGGGTCCGGAGACATGTACCTACATTGCGGACCCCCTCAGATGTACATCTTCCGGATGGGAGCCGCCATAGCTGCAGTCATGACCTCCTCGGAGGGCAAACAGCCTTGCCGGTCAAGCCGTCCACCTCTGACACGTGGAGCTGCACAACACAGTGCTGTGACACATCTACCTGCACAGCAGGAGGGAGGGCAACCGCAGAGAGAGATGCGTCGCAGAGGGCACTACCCTCGCCACAGGGTCCACAGACCAAGGCTCAGCTTCCTGGACCTCTCTGAGCAGCAGTGCACACGGAGGCTCAGAGTCACTCGACATGTAGTCGTGGACATCTGCAGCCTCCTTGATGCCGAGCTGCTCCCGGCTGGCCCGAGCACCATCTTCTTACCTGTCGCTGTCAAAGTCACCACTGCCCTCAACAACTTCTCCTCCGCATCCTTCCAGGGTGCCACCGGGGACATCGCCGACGTCTCTCAGTCGCCTGCACAAAAGAGCCCTGCAAATACACCTACAGCCACTTTGCAGTGACACAATGGGTGGCATCAGGTGTGGGGTCTTCATTGTGATCCTCAAGAAAGGGCATTATTGCACAAACCAGAAAAGATTCGCAAAGATGTGGCAGTAGTGGTGACAATGTAATATGTGATGTGAGTTGATCAGAAATTAAACATAAGTAAAAACCATGACAAACCCTCAAACACCCGTGTGCATCCCCTTCATGCTCACAACAAGTTTGGCTTACGCTTCCTACTGCACAGATGTGATGCATGCCCTGTGGCTGCAGCACAGGTAGTGGCAGGTTGAGTGAGGCTGACCGTGAAAGAGATGCACGAGAGGGTGAGTATGAGATAGAGCCATGAGATTGTATGAGGATTGGGTTGAGTGGTAGTGGCGGGATGAGTACTGGCGAGGTGAGTAAGTGCAGGTAAGATGAGGATGAGGTTTGAGTGGGTGTGAGGGGTGATGTGACAGAGTAGTTATGGCAGTGCAGAAGGAGATGTGGGGTGGGGGCGGAGATGTGGCAGACGGAGTGTAGGGGAAAGACTACGTGTACTCACTTTGGCTGACCTACTTAGGTCATTGCAGCGCCTCCTGCACTGTATGCAGGTGGGCGATATGTTGGTGGTGCAGGTGACCTCCTCTGCCACCTCGGACCAGGCCTTCCTGGTGGCAGAGGCAGGCCGCTTCCTCCCCCTCGCTGGGGGGAAAATCTCTGTCCTCCCCCTCCTCCTCACCCCATCTAATGATACCTGGAGTGAGGCATCATTAAACCTGGGAGCAGCCTTCCCCCTGGGCTGCTGTATTTTTTCCTATTTGTTGCAGCATCAGTCAGTGGAGGACTGCCCCTTTAAATAGAGCTCCTCCAGCTGACAGACCTTACTGCGCATGCGCAGCCCGCCCGACGCGCAGCTCAGCAGCGGGGAACCCGGAAGACCAGGTAAGTGGATCCAATTAGGCTGCGATCGCGCGCGGGGCAGACTGATTTCGCCGGGCGCGTTACCCACGCGCCCAATAGCCCCCTCGCCGCGAACCCACAGCCCTGGCAATATCGAGCCCAATATCTCCTTAATAATAGGTACCAACGATATAGGTAAAAAACGGGATGAGGTCCTACAAGCTGAATTTAGGGAGTTAAAAGTTAAACTAAAAAGTAGGACCTCAAAGGTAGTAATCTCAGGATTGCTACCAGTGCCACGTGCTAGTCAGAGTAGGAATGACAGGATAGATAGGATGAATACGTGGCTTGAGAGATGGTGCAAGAGGGAGGGATTCAAATTCCTGGGCCATTGGAACCGGTTCTGGGGGAGGTGGGACCAGTACAAATTGGACAGTCTGCATCTGGGCAGGACTGGAACCAATGTCCTAGGGGGAGTGTTTGCTAGTGCTGTTGGGGAGGGTTTAAACTAATGTGGCAGGGGGATGGGAACCGATGCAGGAAGTCAGTGGGAAGTAAAGTGGTATCAGAAACAAAAGGCAGTAAGGGAGAGTGTACAGAACATGACCGGACAGATGGTTTGAGAAAGCAGGGCAAAGACCAAGGGAAGTCGAGATTAAACTGCATTTATTTCAATGCAAGACGTCTGATGGGCAAGGCAGATGAACTCAGGGCATGGATGGGTACATGGGACTGGGATGTTATAGCTATTACTGAAACATGGCTAAGGGAGGGGCAGGACTGGCAGCTCAATGTTCCAGGGTACAGATGCTATAGGAAAGATAGAGCAGGAGGTAAGAGAGGAGGGGGAGTTGCGTTCTTGATTAGGGAGAACATCACGGCAGTAGTGAGAGGGGATATATCCGAGGGTTCGCCCACTGAGTCTATATGGGTAGAACTGAAAAATAAGAAGGGAGAGATCACTTTGATAGGATTGTACTACAGACCCCCAAATAGTCAACGGGAAATTGAGGAGCAAATATGTAAGGAGATTACAGACAGCTGCAAGAAAAATAGGGTGGTAATAGTAGGGGACTTTAACTTTCCCAACATTGACTGGGACAGCCATAGCATTAGGGGCTTGGATGGAGAGAAATTTGTTGAGTGTATTCAGGAGGAATTTCTCATTCAGTATTTGGATGGCCTGACTAGAGAGGGGGCAAAACTTGACCTCCTCTTGGGAAATAAGGAAGGGCAGGTGACAGAAGTGTTAGTGAGGGATCACTTTGGGACCAGTGATCATAATTCCATTAGTTTTAAGATAGCTATGGAGAATGATAGGTCTGGCCCAAAAGTTAAAATTCTAAATTGGGGAAAGGCCAATTTTGATGGTATTAGACAGGAACTTTCAGAAGTTGATTGGGAGAGTCTGTTGGCAGGCAAAGGGACGTCTGGGAAGTGGGAGGCTTTCAAAAGTGTGTTAACCAGGGTTCAGGGAAAGCACATTCCTCATAAAGTGAAGGGCAAGGCTGGTAGAAGTAGGGAACCTTGGATGACTCGGGAGATTGAGGCCCTAGTCAAAAAGAAGAAGGAGGCATATGACATGCATAGGCAGCTGGGATCAAGTGGATCCCTTGAAGAGTATAGAGATTGCCGGAGTAGAGTTAAGAGAGAAATCAGGAGGGCAAAAAGGGGACATGAGATTGCTTTGGCAGATAAGACAAAGGAGAATCCAAAGAGCTTCTACAAATACATAAAGGGCAAAAGAGTAACTAGGGAGAGAGTAGGGCCTCTTAAGGATCAACAAGGTCATCTATGTGCGGAACCACAAGAGATGGGTGAGATCCTAAATGAATATTTCACATCGGTATTTACGGTTGAGAAAGGCATGGATGTTAGGGAACTTGGGGAAATAAATAGTGATGCCTTGAGGAGTGTAAATATTACAGAGAGGGAGGTGCTGGAAGTCTTAACGCGCATCAAGGTAGATAAATCTCCGGGACCTGATGAAATGTATCCCAGGACGTTATGGGAGGTTAGGGAGGAAATTTCAGGTCCCCTAGCAGAGATGTTTGAATCATCGACAGCTACAGGTGAGGTGCCTGAAGATTGGAGGGTAGCAAATGTTGTGCCTTTGTTTAAGAAGGGCGGCAGGGAAAAGCCTGGGAACTACAGACCGGTGAGCCTGAGATCTGTAGTGGGTAAGTTGTTAGAGGGTATTCTGAGAGACAGGATCTACAGGCATTTGGAGAGGCAGGGACTGATTAGGAACAGTCAGCATAGTTTTGTGAGAGGAAAATCATGTCTCACGAATTTGATTGAGTTTTTTGAAGGGGTAACCAAGAAGATTGATGAGGGCTGTGCAGTAGATGTGGTCTACATGGACTTTAGCAAAGCCTTTGACAAGGTACCGCATGGTAGGTTGTTACATAAGGTTAAATCTCACGGGATCCAAGGTGAGGTAGCCAATTGGATACAAAATTGGCTTGACGACAGAAGACAGAGGGTGGTTGTAGAGGGTTGTTTTTCAGACTGGAGGCCTGTGACCAGCGGTGTGCCTCAGGGATCGGTGCTGGGTCCACTGTTATTTGTTATTTATATTAATGATTTGGATGAGAATTTAGGAGGCATGGTTAGTAAGTTTGCAGATGACGCCAAGATTGGTGGCATTGTGGACAGTGAAGAAGGTTATCTAGGATTGCAACGGGATCTTGATAAATTGGGCCAGTGGGCCGATGAATGGCAGATGGAGTTTAATTTAGATAAATGTGAGGTGATGCATTTTGGTAGATCGAATCGGGCCAGGACCTACTCCGTTAATGGTAGGGCGTTGGGGAGAGTTATAGAACAAAGAGATCTAGGAGTACAGGTTCATAGCTCCTTGAAAGTGGAGTCACAGGTGGATAGGGTGGTGAAGAAGGCATTCGGCATGCTTGGTTTCATTGGTCAGAACATTGAATACAGGAGTTGGGATGTCTTGTTGAAGTTGTACAAGACATTAGTAAGGCCACACTTGGAATACTGTGTACAGTTCTGGTCACCCTATTATAGAAAGGATATTATTAAACTAGAAAGAGTGCAGAAAAGATTTACTAGGATGCTACCGGGACTCGATGGTTTGACTTATAGGGAGAGGTTGGATAGACTGAGACTTTATTCCCTGGAGAGTAGGAGGTTAAGGGGTGATCTTATAGAAGTCTATAAAATAATGAGGGGCATAGATAAGGTAGATAGTCAAAATCTTTTCCCAAAGGTCGGGGAGTCTATAACGAGGCGACATAGATTAAAGGTGAGAGGGGAGAGATACAAAAGGGTCCAGAGGGGCAATTTTTTCACTGAAAGGGTGGTGAGTGTCTGGAACGAGCTGCCAGAGGCAGTAGTAGAGGCGGGTACAATTTTGTCTTTTAAAAAGCATTTGGACAGTTACATGGGTAAGATGGGTATAGAGGGATATGGGCCAAGTGCAGGCAATTGGGACTAGCTTAGTGGTATAAACTGGGCGACATGGACATGTTGGGCCGAAGGGCCTGTTTACATGTTGTAAACTTCTATGATTCTAAACAGAAAATGCTGGAAATACTCAGCAAGACAGGCAGCATCTGTGGAGAAAGAAACACTGTAACTCTGTTTCTTTGTCCACCGATGCTGCCTGACTTGCTGAATATTTCCAGCATTTTCTGTTTTTATTTCATATTTCCAGCAGCCACAGTATTTTGTTTTTGATCTAATATCTCCTCATGTGGCTCGATGTCAAATTTTGTCTGATAACGCTCTGTGAAGTGCCTTGGGACGTAAAGACACTATATAAATGCAAATTTTTGTCATGCACCATTTTTAACGCAATGGTTAATGTGTTTGTGTTGAATTCCTATCTCCGCTACTTTAATGGCTTTAGTGGTTAACCTTTAATGACTGTGGTAAAATAGCACCGACAGGTATTTGTAAATGCTTTAACCAGTGTAGTAAATATATCCTGCAGAGAAAATTAAACCCTGTTTTTTTATTGTATGTCATACCTCTTCAAAAAAAATACAAGAGTCTTCACTGAAGTGAGTATTGATTTGGCAGTTTATTGATGGCTGCAGTGTGCAGTACTTCAAAGACTTGCTACAGAATATTTGCAGCAGTTGAGGGACAACTACAATGAAAATAACCTCATTGCTAGTTATTTCCTTCCATTCAATTTTAGCTCGAGAATACTCCCTTGTAAACTAATTTAGAATTTTTGCACTGCTCTCCAGGTAAAGAGAGGGAGAGAAATGCAATGAAAGAAGCTGGTATATATGAGAGAGAGAGAGAGAGATAGAAATAGATTGAAAGATAGATAGATGGATGGATGGAGAGAGAAATCTCAAGGGTTTCAGATAATGGCTGTAAACTGCAAGAATTTAATGTATAAAAGAATGAAAGAAAGACTTGCATTTATACAGCAGCCTTCACGACCTCAAGACACCCTAAAGCGCTTTATAGCTAATGAAGTACTTTTGAAGTGTAGTCACTGTTGTAATGTGGGAAACGCGGCAGCCAGTATACAAAGATGCCTGTGGGGCTCTACTATACGGTTCCATTTTATTGCCAGAAGCTGGTATCCCTTTGCATTCTATGTAACCAATGTATCCACACTGAATGGTGGATTTTTGTGATATCGTCACTGGACGTTTATCAAGTTTTAATCCCCAGCTGGTTAGTCAACAGGAGATACAAGGGTAGTTTTTCCTGTATGGTGTCTGCGGAGTGCCTTGCAGGAAGCAGCTGCCTGGGGGAACTCCAGACGTAAGCCTGCCCACCGGCTCAGCTGCACACCTAAAAACATCAACGCAGCTGCAGTCTTGTGAGACCCGTGACGGAGCTCCTGGATGATTAGATAAGGGCCTTCTAGCTGGAGTGCAACAGCCATAAGGCCCCACCATTGTTTCTAATGGTCCTGTGGATGGGGAGAAATAAAAAAAAATCATTTGTATTCAATGTCTTTTATCTAATGCCCCCTCTCACGGCAACCTTGCACACCTTCCAGAACGGAGGGGTCCCCCGGGCAGGCCCAACTCTGCAGTAAAATGAGGCAGGAGGCTAGAACCACCCCATCCCACCTGATTAAAATACCAACACTAGGCATGAACCTACTCCAGGTGTAGGCCCACTGGAGCAACACAGTTGACATTACAGGTCTCTGTCTCTTCTTCTCGTGCCTTTGGAACAGCAATTCCCTAGACAATGAAGAGGAATGTCTGCCTCATGTTCTTCCCATTCCCTTCCCAGTTGTTTTCTCTTTTTTAAAAATTTCGAAATATACTCTACTTCATAAAATTTAAAGATACAGACAGTTCAATGTAAAAAAAATAAAATTCCAAGCAATACTGTTCAAACCAATACAATGCAGACTGTATGCACTATGATCCCATTATTACAATTCAAAACACAGTACATATCTCCTAATAGATTCTGTACAATACAAGGGGGAATGGCCTTACACAGTGGCCTTTTCCCCATGGAGCATTTGCGTAGGCCGCACCTTGCTTGAGTGCGTCCCGCAGCACGTACTCCTGGACCAGTTGTTTTCCCATTAATGAGCCCGTCCGATACAGCATGTACAGCCACAGTGCACTGTTACATTCCAGCCTCCTTCCAGCCCCAATAATTACACATCACAGCGAAGCTGGTGAAGCCTTATACAAAGTGGCCTTATAAGTATCGTCATTGGCATTTAATTCCTCCCAATGAAATGTAGTTAAACGCTTGAATATTTTAAACTTAGACCAGTGTGGTCAATAAGCCTATCTTGGTTGCACACTGCAAAGAATGAAAAATTAATTACATAATTTAACAGACTTGAGTTTTACAAGGTGATAAAGAAATTGTTATTAAACGTCAAGCAGAAACAAAGCAGCTCGATGAGAATGTTTGTGACAAACAGCAGCAGTGACAACAGATGTTTCAAAAGTGCAGATTAAGTTATTACAGATTTTAAAAGGTAATTTTTAATATAAATTACACATCGCCCGGCGAGATTTCCAAACAAAAATAATCCAAAAGCGTCTGTCGATGTGGCAGCAGGATGCACAATGTGAAAAGCCATCAAAAATATTGTTGTTCCATCAGTGCAGTCGGATACAATACTTAGTGACACAATCGTGCACATCCACTATTTGCAGGCAAACAAAGCACAGGAGCATTTCACTGAACCACTGCGATCTCTTTGGGGAAAATGCAAACATGGGTTGCAGGCTTCAAAAACAGGTTAAAAGGACAGTGTCACCACATTGGGGATTGTTTATGTTTCAGCCTGGGTTGCCAACCCTCCAGGAATTAAAGACAAATTTCTTGGCTACTGCTGCAAGCAACCCAGGGGAAAAATCATGGGGGCATTAAAAGAAATTGTATGTTATTTTTTCATTTTCTTTGAACACTTTCATTTTTACTTCTAAAAATATTGGAGATGGGTGACAAAAAGGGCTGTTTGACTGACAGTCGAGAATCATCAAATCGGGTAACGAAGAGTCTGTTCGCTTTCTAATTGATGTAGGAAGACCGCAAGGATGGGAGTGTCAGGTGACCAATGGCGGGAACGTGGGGACAGCGTGGTTGGAGGTAGGAGGTCATGTGATGAGACCTCCTGGAATATGTCCCACCAGAGTTGGTAACCCTGTTTTCAGGCAAAGGCGAGTTCCCAGAAAGAGTCAGCAGATGCATGCTCCATAAGCTCTGGTGCAGCCATGCTATGTTTGTGATCAGGGAAAGTTTCTTGGATGGTTGGCAGGACTTCTGCTGCAGCAGGAGCTTTTGTGATTTTTTTTTTTACTGCTGCCCATCCTTAGATCTGCCGACTCAGCGCAGGCCAGGGTTTAATTCTGGGACCTCCCTGATCTGCATGGTTCAGTACCACATGGCATCTGTCAAATAAGCCTTCGTGGGAGCATGACTTATTTTGCTGAATGTGTTTTCTTGATTCTCTTTGTGTGAATTTTGTACTGAGGAATGGGACACTTTCCATTTTCACACCCACCATCAATGTTGAGTAGTCCTAGACCAGGCACTGCAGAATTAGATGTAGAATAAAGCTCTCTATATGCCTCAGCCCCAACCTGAGGCAAGTGTCCCCGACTGCACCAGTTCAACAACTTTCCAATTGCCATCTAAATATTCTGTGGCCTCTCTGTGAGATTGGCAATTAGTGACAGAATTAAGAACAGTTTTGTGTCTATTAGGCACTAGACAGAAACAATCCTAATTTACTTCCTGGAGAACCCTCACTACCAGCAGAGGAGATTTTTATTTTCCTAATCAGTCTGGGTTTTTTCCTTTAAAAGCCCACACTGTGATAAAAAGTAATTTATTAGTAGTATCGATCTCAGTTGGTGATGAAAGAGCATCACATTAATGATTGCACTTTCGGACATTACGCTGCATGCAAACATGGCAAAGTGTTTTATTTTAATTTGAAGACCAACTCCTCTGTGTTTTCCTAATTGTTCTTCTCCAGTCTCCCCCTATTGACATGGTTGCAGTGACTTGCTACTAGATCTAGGAACATAGGAATATAGAAACAGGAATAGGCCATTCAGCCCCTCAAGCCTGTTCCACCATTCAATTCGATCATGACTGACCTGTAACTTAACCCCATCTAGCCACCTTGGCCCCGTAACCCTTAATACCCTTGCCTAACAAAAATCTATCAATCTCAGTTTTGAAATTTTCAATTGAGCTCCAACCTCAACAGCTTTTTGGGGGAGAGAGTTCCAGATTTCCACTACTCTTTGTGAGAAGAAGTCCTCCCTCACATCACCCCTGAATGGCCTAGTTCTAATTTTAAGGTTATGCCCCCTTGTTCTGGACTCCCCCACTCCCCAGTGGAGCAGCAATCTCCGAATCAACTGTTAAGAAGTACTTAAGAGTAGCTGAGGACTGACTCACCCTCAGTGATTTCTCCCTCCCTCTCTGAACAACAGTTCGAATAAAAGGTCTTCGACCTGAAATGTTAACTCTGTTTCTTTCTCCACAGATGCTGCCTCACTTGCTGAGCTTCTCTATCATAGTATCATAGTGGGTACAACACAGGAGGAGGCCAATCGGCCCATCATGCCTGTGCCAGCTCTTTGAACGAGTTATCCAATTAGTCCCATTCCCCTGCTCTTTCCCCATAGCCCTGCAGTTTTTTTCCCTTCAGGTATTTATCCATTTCCCTTATGAAAGTTACTATTGAATCTGCTTCCACCACCGTTTCAGGCAGTGCATTCCAGATCATTACAGCTCGCTGCATAATATGTTCCTGATATTTCTGTTGCACAGAAATGTTGCAGTGTATTTAATAGAGTTTCTCAAAATTTGATATTTAAGTCAAATAGGATGTTTAGAATGCAAATGGATTTCTCAGCAGCCCTCATACCTTAGGTAGCTGCGTGAAGTGAGTGCCTGGTAGATTTCTAAAGCAGTCTTCATTTTAAAATAACAAACCCTTTGGTCTGAATCCATAAGTCAATCTACCACAGTATTATTCTGTATAATTGTTATAGGCAATTCATATTCACCAAAACTCAGAAGTAGGGCATCACTAAATAAATGAGTTCTCCCTGCACTTGAGGCAACAAAGTACAGTCGTGCCTCTCTATAATGCTGCTTGAGAACCATACAGAAAGAACAGTGAAAGAGGCACTTTGCATACTCTATTACAGAGGTCGGCAGCAACAAGATGTGTTACTCCGGGGATTTTGAGGTCGTAAAGAGTCTCAAACCAAGAATTTTTCAAATGCTGAAAGACCAGCATCTTCTGTTTTTATTTCTGATTTTTAGCATCAGCAGTATTTCCTTTTTATCTCCATGGCAGTTTGTAGTCCTGTTTTCATAAATAATTAATACATACCGTTAAATGTTTTATATCATATATACTTGCACATAAGGTGATCCGCATATATAGCAACCTACAAATACCACATTGATGTGATTTGTTTTTTTTTAACAGCTTTACCTTCAAACAGCAAAAAATTCAAATTCAGCACTAACTCCCCCCAGGGCAGAATATTTGATTTACGAAGGTGCAAAGAATGGAATAAAATATATAGAAGAACGAACGAACTTGCATCCTAGATCATGTGCTCAAGTCTCTGGAGTGCGGCTTGAACCCACGATCTTCTGACCTTTGAGCCAAAGCTGACAGCTACATCTGTACTTGCAGGTTTGGGAGTATTTTATATACAAAATGCAAATATACCTTCCATCTCTTTTTCCAATTCGGCTTGCTTGGAAACAAAAGGTCATGTTTAGGAAGGTAAATTCGAAATTATCTTTTTAGCACTGTATTTGCCCACTTTATTTGTGGCTGGATCTGGCTGTGTGTTCTAGATGCAGGTTGACACATGTATTTTCAGACTATACTTGCAATGCCACGGCCTATATTAAGTTCCCAAAAAGAAACGTACACCATTACATTTATGGCCCTTTTCTGTCCTAGATACTCCAGGTACTTTGGCTTAGCTCCCTTAAATCTTGAGTGTCTCTTCACTGACCCTGATATCTAGGTAAGTTTTTGAGAGTGAACTCAGAATAACGAATGGAAAAGCAAATTGCTCCGGGTACTAGATCTGCCTTCTGCCCCCATAGGACCTCACTCACATCTTCACAAAATCAGAGCCTTACAGTGTCAACCGTCATTTCAGTCTTTGTTGAATAACAGATAAACAAGCAAATATCTACCAATAATTTAATATATTTGCCGGAAATATTATACTAACCAGTTTCTTCAATGAAAATAATAAATGGTCGCAACCTATGTGCTGAGCTATTATTTTGTACTTAACGATTGTATACGCAATATTCTTTCCTTCCTGTAGTTTTTCCAACTTTGGTGCAAAAATGGCCTAACCTATCTTTCTGAA
This sequence comes from Heptranchias perlo, assembly GCF_035084215.1. Taxonomy (NCBI): domain Eukaryota; kingdom Metazoa; phylum Chordata; class Chondrichthyes; order Hexanchiformes; family Hexanchidae; genus Heptranchias; species Heptranchias perlo. The sequence continues at coordinate 124,035,005 of NC_090328.1, read as the reverse complement.
AGGTCCAACCCAACGCAACTCCAATTGTTCAACAATTCCAGGTCATGAAATATCCCAAAAATCAATTTTTCTGGATTTGAATAACATGTAAACTACATTCAAAGAACTGCCAGCCATACACATATCTCAACAAATTGTGTAATATGTGTTTGCTTAAATGTGGCTTGGCTTGTCCCTCAGACAACTAACAAATACTTGCAACATTTGTTATGAGTAAGGCTCAGGACATCATTTTGACTACAGCTTGATTTTAAACCCTGTGGGGAGGAATTTGCGCCATGTTACAACTCAAAAACATGGCAGATAGTTGAGGAAAATAGGGAGGCAAAGTCTTCCACCAAACCCCACCCCGAAAATTGGCCATGTTGATCTTCCTGCACTTTTTACGAGAGCTCTTCTCCCCCTCACCCATTGCCCACTCCACCACATGTAAATAATGGTAAGGGAGTGAGGCTTAAATCTTTGGTGGATTTCCTTCCATTCCTGCCTCTGCACTCTGATGGAAAGAAAGGCCTGAAAGCAAGAGGCAGTAGGGTATTGTGAGAGCAGGCGGCAGGAGGAATGAACTGCATTGTATCCATGTGAGGCAATCTGGCCAATTCATCTTCTTCTACCAACCATTTCAATTTTTTTAAAATTTGTTCCTGGGATGTAGGCGTCGCTGGCAAGACACTCAGTCAAATGCTGCCTTAATGTCAGGGGCTGTCATTTTCACCTCACCTCTGGAATTCAGCTCTTTTGTCCATGTTTGGACCAAGGCTGTAATGAGGTCCAGAGCCGAGTGGTCCTGGCCGAACCCAAACTGAGCATCGGTGAGCAGGTTATTGGTCGCTTGATATGACTTTCGACGACACATTCCATCACTTTGCTGATGATTGAGAGTAGACTGATGGGGTGGTAATTGGCCGGATTGGATTTGTCCTGCTTTTTGTGGACAGGACATACCTGGGCAATTTTCCATATTGTTGGGTAGATGCCAGTGTTATAGCTGTACTGGAACAGTTTAGCTAGAGGCACGGCTAGTTCTGGAGCACAAGTCTTCAATTTATGGCCCATCCCTAATTGCCCTTGAGAAGGTGGTGGTGAGCCCACTTCTTCAACCGCTGCAGTCCATTTGATGAAGGTTCTTCCACAGTGCTGTTAGGAAGGGAATTCCAGGATTTTGACCCAGCAATGAAGGAACGGAGATATATTTCCAAGTCGGGATGGTATGTAACTTGGAGGGGAATGTGCAGGTGGTGTTGTTCCCATGTGCCTGCTGCCCTTGTCCTTCTAGGTGGTAGAGGTCGCGGGTTTGGGAGGTGCTGTCGAAGAAGCCTTGGCGAGTTGCTGCAGTGCATCCTGTGGATGGTGCACACTGCAGCCACTGTGCGCCGGTGGTGAAGGGAGTGAATGTTTAGGGTGCTTGATGGGGTGCCAATCAAGCGGGTTGCTTTGTCTGGATGGTGTTGAGCTTCTTGAGTGTTGTTGGAGCTGCACTCATCCAGGCAAGTGGAGAGTATTCCATCACACTCCTGACTTGTGCCTTGTAGATGGTGGAAAGGCTTTGGGGAGTCAGGAGGTGAGTCAGTCGCCGCAGAATACCCAGCCTCTGACCTGCTCTTGTAGCCACAGTATTTATGTGGCTGGTCCAGTTATGTTTCTGGTCAATGGTGACCCCCAGGATGTTGATGGTGGTGGATTCGTCGATGGTAATGCCATTGAATGTCAAGAGGAGGTGGTTAGACTCTCTCTTGTTGGAGATGGTCATTGCCTGACACTTGTCTGGGGAGAATGTTACTTGCCGCTTATCAGCCCAAGCTTGGATATTATCCAAGTCTTGCTGCATGCGGGCTCGGGCTGCTTCATTATCTGAGGGGTTGCAAATGGAACTGAACACTGTGCAATCATCAGCGAACATCCCCATTTCTGACCTTATGATGGAGGGAAGATCATTGATGAAGCAGCTGAAGATGGTTTGGCCTAGGACACTGCCCTGAGGAACTCCTGCAGCAATGTCCTTAGGCTGAGATGATTGGCCTCCAACAACCACTACCATCTTCCTTTGTGCTAGTTATGACTTCAACCACTGGAGAGTTTTCCCCCTGATTCCCATTGACTTCAATTTTACTAGGGCTCCTTGGTGCCACACTCGGTCAAATGCTGCCTTGATGTCAAGGGCAGTCACTCTCACCTCACCTCTGGAATTCAGCTCTTTTGTCCGTGTTTGGACCAAGGCTGTAATGAGGTCTGAAGCCAAGTGGTCCTGGCGGAACCCAAACTGAGCATCGGTGAGCAGGTTATTGGTCGCATGATACTACTGTTGACGACACCTTCCATCACTTTGCTGATGATTGAGAGTAGACTGATGGGACGGTAATTGGCCGGATTGGATTTGTCCTGCTTTTTGTGGACAGGATATACCTGGGCAATTTTCCACATTGTCGGATAGACGCCATTATTGTAGCTGTACTGGAACAGCTTGGCTAGAGGCGCAGCTAGTTCTGGAGCACAAGTCTTCAGCACTACAGCTGGGATGTTGTCGGGGCCCATAGCCTTTGCTGTATCCAGTGCACTCAGCCGTTTCTTGATATCACGTGGAATGAATCGAATTGGCTGAAGACTGGCTTCTGTGATGGTGGGGATATCGGGAGGAGGCCGAGATGGATCATCCACTCAACACTTCTGGCCGAAGATGATTGCAAATGCTTCAGCATTATCTTTTGCACTCACGTGCTGGACTCCGCCATCATTGAGGATGGGGATGTTTACAGAGCCTCCTCCCCCCATTAGTTGTTTAATTGTCCACCACCATTCACGACTGGATGTGGCAGGACTGCAGAGCTTTGATCTGATCCGTTGGTTGTGGAATCGCTTAGCTCTGTCTATAGCATGTTGCTTCCACCATTTAGCATGCATGTAGTCCTGAGTTGTCGCTTCACCCGGTTGGCACCTCATTTTTAGGTACTCCTGGTGCTGCTCCTGGCATGCTCTTCTACACTCCTCATTGAACCAGGGTTGATTCCCTGGATTGTTGGTAATGGTAAAGTGAGGAATATGCCAGGCCATGAGGTTACAGATTGTGCTGGAATACAATTCTGCTGCTACTGATGGCCCACAGCACCTCATGGATGCCCAGTTTTGAGCTGCTAGATCTGTGCTGAATCTATCCCATTTAGCACAGTGATAGTGCCACACAACACATTGGATGGTGTCCTCAGTGCGAAGACGGGACTTCATCTCCATGAGGACCGTGCGGTGGTCACTCCTTCCAATACTGTCATGGACAGATGCATCTGCGACAGATAGATTGGAGAGGACGAGGTCAAGTAGGTTTTTACCTCCTGTTGGTTCGCTCACCTCGTGCTGCAGGCCCAGTCTGGCAGCTATGTCCTTCAGGGTTCGGCCAGCTCGGTCAGCAGTATTGCTACTGAGCCACTCTTAGTGATGGACATTGAAGTCCCCCACCCAGAGTACATTCTGTGTCCTTGCTACCCTCAGTGCTTCCTCCAAGTGGTGCTCAACATAGAGGAGGACTGATTCATCAGCTGAGGGAGGACATTAGGTGGTAATCAGCAGGAGGTTTCCTTGCCCATGTTTGACCTGATGCCATGAGATTTCATGGGGTCCAGAGTCAATGTTGAGGACTCCCAGGGCCATTCCCTCCTGACTGTATATCACTGTACCGCCACCTCTGGTGGTTCTGTCCTGCCGGTGGGACAGGACATACCCAGGGATGGTGATGGAAGAGTCTGGGACATGGGCTGAAAGATATGAGTCTGTGAGTATGGCTATGTCAGGCTGTTGCTTGACTAGTCTGTGGGACAGCTCTCCCAATTTTGGCACAAGTCCCCAGATGTTCGTGAGGAGGACTTTGCAGGGTTGACTTGGCTTGGTTTGCCTTTGTCGTGTCCGGTGTCTCGTGGTCCGATGCCAGGTGGTTTGTCCGGTTTTCTTCTTATTGTGACTTTTTTTTAGCGAGATTTTACAACTGAGTGGCTTGCTCGGCCATTTCAGAGGGCGATTAAGAATCACGCACATTTCATGGCCACCATTACTGATACTAGTTTTTTTTGTTCCAGGTTTTTTAACTCATGACTCCTGATTATTGGTCCAGGCCTCTGGATTACTGGTCCATTAACATAACCACTATGCTACTGTACCCTTAATTACCAATTATGCTCAGCTGGGCTCATTCAAAACCAATGAAACATTTGGACCTGGCACATTTTGAGGCCTGCATCTCCCTTTAAAACTGGCCCAACCCATTTCAGCTACTGCAGCACCATTATATTTACCTTCTCCACAGGGGTAGAGTCCCACTGAAGAGTGTCGGGAATCCATCCTGAATATGTAATTAGCTCAGACCCAGGGGAAGTGGTTTGGGGTCACCATGGGGCCAGAACAGCAGGCAGATGTGTTGCCTCATCACACTTCAGGCAGGAAACTCAAGTGTGAGGAAAATGCACCCCCTTATGTCCAGTGACGACTTAAAGAGACTGTTTAATCCTTCGCTTATAGCAAAGATAGTTAATTTTTGTCACATACATGTTATGTCTTATAGGTGAGCGTCTACATTATGTAGTAACTTATTATTTATTGCCAGTTTCTACAAAAAGAACATGTTAATAAAGGCAGTTAAATGCAAACGATCTATGGCATAAGTAAAAATTAAAATCTTAAATGTTCACAGCTTGACCTGGTTTCTGTGTAAATTAACTATGAATAAGTAATTGTAGTCTAGTGGTTATGGTACTAGATTAGCTGCCCAGAGGTCACGAGTTTAGGTCACACCATGGCAAGTGGTGAAATTAAATTAAATTCAATAAGTCTGGTCACAAAATCATAGAATCATAGAAAATTTACGGCACAGACGGAGACCATTCGGCCCATTGTGTCCACATCGGCCAAAAATGAACCACCCAACCTAATCCCACTTTCCAGCACTTGGTCTGCAGCCTTGCAGGTCACAGCACTTCAGGTGCACATCCAGGTACTTTTTAAATGAGTTGAGGGTTTCTGCCTCTACCACCCTTTCAGGCAGTGAGTTCCAGACCCCCACCACCCTCTGGGTGAAAAATATTTTCCTCAGCTCCCCTCTAATCCTTCGACCAATCACTTTAAATCTATGCCCACTGGTTATTGACCTCTCTGCTAAGGGAAATAGGTCCTTCCTATCCACTCTATTTAGGCCCCTCATAATTTTGTACACCTCATTTAAATCACCCCTCAGCCTCCTCTGTTCCAAAGAGAACAACCCCAGCCTATCCAATCTTTCCTCCTAGCTAAAATTTTCCAATTGTAAACAATCTTACAACACCAGGTTATAGTCCAACAATTTTATTTGAAAATCACAAGCTTTCGGAGGCTTTCTCCTTCGTCAGGTGAATGTGGAAATCCTTGAACGTTTCGCATTTATATTCAGAGAACAATACCTGGTGATTACAGATAATCTTTCCAACTGCCCGTTGTCAAGGCAATCAAAGTGTTCAGACAGAGAGGTGTTACCTACAGGACCACCGAATATACAAATGGCCAGAACACAAAACAGAGAGAGGGAGAAACATCCAAAAGGAAGAGAAAGACAGAAAATGACCCGTTGAATTAAAGACAGATAACTTTTATTCGCTGGTGGGGTTACGTGTAGCGTGACATGAACCCAAGATCCCGGTTGAGGCTGTCCTCATGGGTGCGGAACTTGGCTATCAATTTCTGCTCGACGATTTTGCGTTGTCGTGTGTCTCGAAGGCCGCCTTGGAGTACGCTTACCCGGAGATCGGTGGCTGAATGTCCTTGACTGCTGAAGTGTTCCCCGACTGGGAGGGAACCCTCCTGTCTGGCGATTGTTGCGCGGTGTCCGTTCATCCGTTGTCGCAGTGTCTACATGGTCTCACCAATGTACCATGCTCCGGGGCATCCTTTCCTGCAACATATGAGGTAGACAACGTTGGCCGAGTCACAGGAGTATGAACCATGTACCTGGTGGGTGGTGTCCTCTCGTGTGATGGTGATATCTGCGTCGATGATCTGGCATGTCTTGCAGAGGTTGCCGTGGCAGGGTTGTGTGGTGTCGTGGACGCTGTTCTCCTGAAAGCTGGGTAATTTGCTGCGAACGATGGTCTGTTTGAGGTTGGGTGGCTGTTTGAAGGCGAGTAGTGGAGGTGTGGGGATGGCCTTAGCGAGGTGTTCGTCGTCATCGATGACATGTTGAAGGCTGCGGAGAATTTTCCTGTCCTGGCAACATCCTCATAAATCTCCTCTGTATCCTCTCTGGTGCAATTACATCCTTTCTGTAATGTGGTGACCAGAACTATACATAGTACTCAAGCTGTGGCCTAACGAGTGTTTTATCCAGTTCCAGCATAACGTCCCTGCTCTTATATTCTAAGCCTTGGCTAATAAAGGAAAGTATTCCATATGCCTTCTTAACCACCTTATTTACCTGTCCTGCTACCTTCAGGGATTTATGGAAATGCACTCCAAGGTCCCTCACTTCCTCTACACCTTTCAGTATCTTCCCATTTATTATGTATTCCCTTGCCTTGTTTGCCCTCCCCAAATGCATTACCTCACACTTATCCAGATTGAATTCCATTTGCCACTTTTCTGCCCACCTGACCAGTCCATTGATATCTTCCTGCAGTCTGCAGCTTTCCTCCTGACTATCAACCACACAGCCAATTTTTGTATCATCTTCAAACTTCTCAATCATGTCTTCTACATTTAAGTCCAAATCATTAATATATATCACAAAAAGCAAGGGACCTAGTACTGAGCCCTGCAGAACCCCACTGGAATCAGCCTTCCAGTCACAAAAACACCCGTCGATTATTACCCTTTGCTTCCTGCCACTGAGCCAATTTTGGATCCAACTTGCCACTCTCCCTTGGATCCCATTGGCTTGTACTTTTTTGACCAGTCTGCCATGTGGGACCTTGTCAAAAGCCTTGCTAAAATCCATGTAGATTACATCAAATGCACCATCCTCATCGACCCTCCATGTTACCTCCTCAAATAATTCAATCAAGTTAGTCAGACATGACCTTCCCTTAACAAATCTATGCTGACTGTCCTTGATTACTTTGTGCCTTTCTAAGTGACGGTTTATCCTGTCCCTCAAAATTGATTCCAGTAATTTGCTCACCACCGTGGTTAGACTGACTGGCCTATAATCACTCGGTCTATCCCTCGCTCCCTTTTTAAACAATGTTACAACGTTAGCAGTCCTCTAATCCTCCAGACCAGAAAACATTATTATGAAAATTGTAAACAATTTTACAACACCAAGTTATAGTCCAACGATTTTATTTGAAATTTACAAGCTCTCGGAGGCTTCCTCCTTCCTGAGGAAGGAGGAAGCCTCCGAAAGCTTGTAAATTTCAAATAAAATCGTTGGACTATAACTTGGTGTTGTAAAATTGTTTACAATTGTCAACCCCAGTCCATCACCGGCATCTCCACATCATTATTATGAAAGCTGCTGTATTGAATCCAACTGGTTCACTAATGTCCTTCAGGGAAGAGAACCAGCAACTTCCAATCTGGTCTGGCCTACTTCAACTCTAGTGCCATGCTATGTGGTTGATTCCAATGGGCAAGTAAGGATGGACAATAAATGCTGCCCTGTCAGTGTTGTCCAAGAACAAATAAAAAAGACAACATTGATTTATTACGGACTGCAACCACTGTACAACGGCAGTGTTTCCAGGTGCTCCAACTATCATGCCCGTCACATCCAGTGATCTGGAGAGAAGCAGGACCAGCAAGTTTAGAGGGGCACTGGAGCAACCTGACAAAAAACAAAAACATTTGTTTCTGCTTTAAAATGAAGTCCAGAGGAATTAGGATAAAATATAACTAATTTTTAAAAAGAATTTTTTTTTAAAAATCTTTAAATTTCTCTCCAATCTATTGGAATCTCCCATTGGCCTATGTTCTCTGGCCTAGTGCCCAGGTTTTTGAGCTGTTGGAATCCTCTTGATGTTCCCAAGCTACTTATGTGCTCTATCAAATGTTACTCAGCCGTTTTTTTTGCATCTCCTTTTCCAGGATTTTTTCTTCCCTAGATTAATCACAGTTACGTGTTTTATTGGATTATGAGTCTGTACAAGTCATCCACGCCTGGACTACCATGAACAGTTGTGGCTCCACTACTGCAGCAAGGTTAGCCAGGCATTGGAGGCAGCACTGAAAGGGCATTCCACTGTATAATATTTTCATTTTAATATTTAAATGGTCATCGCATTCACAAAAAAATAATTTGGCAAAAAAATGAAACATGGATCTTCTCTCTTCCAAAAGAACAAGTAGCCTTATAAAAGAGGTTTTGGTTTCTGTTTAATTAAAAATGCAATCCTACGCTTGGGATTGTCATTATTTGAGAAGCCCTGGGTGAATGGGATAAGGTATGAAGCTTCACTCCTCCTGCAATAACTGGTGAGTGTCTGAGATCATTACTGGTTAATTGTTGATGCAGCCTTCAGAGTACAAAGGAGAATTGGGAACAGATTGAAACAGTTTATTTGAGGGCTGCCTCCATCAGATCATAAAATATTTCTGAATTATATCCTTGTTCCTATGAAATTATATTAGGCAAATATGCTGTTAGTTACTTCTGAAGGAATGTTATTTTGTCTTTGCCCTGGGGCCTCAGTTTTCAGTAATACTCAACAATGTCTCAAGAATAGCTGCTAGCCTGGGGGTCGGGGGGGGGGGTGTGGGGGCGGTTCGGAAGCGAGGAGGGAGGGGGAGAAGGGGTGGGGCAAGGAAGTGTAAAAAGAGTGAATCTAGTGTCAAATCAGGTATAGAAGGTGAAATAAAGAGAGGGAAAGAAAGATTAGATTAAGAGAGAGAAAGTAGATACAGAAAGAAAAAGTAAAAGACAAATTGTTAGAGATGTAAAAAAAAAATTAAAACAATTAAAAGCTGAAGGAATGAGACTCCACACTTGTAATAATTAATTTTCAGTGCCAGAGAGGTTGTTTGGCAGTAATTAAGACTTATCACGGTGTTAAAAGGATACTAGACTGGGATGGACAAGCCCTAACTTTCTGTAGAGCATAGGAACATAGGAATATAGGAACAGGAGTAGGCCATTCAGCCCTTCATGCCTGCTCTGCCATTTGATAAGATCATGGCTGATCTGTGATCTAACTCCATATACCTGCCTTTGGCCCATATCCCTTAATACCTTTGGTTGCCAAAAAGCTATCTATCTCAGATTTAAATTTAGCAATTGAGCTAGTATCAATTGCCGTTTGCGGAAGAGAGTTCCAAACTTCTACCACCCTTTGTGTGTAGAAATGTTTTCTAATCTCGCTCCTGAAAGGTCTGGCTGTAATTTTTAGACTGTGCCCCCTATTCCTAAAATCCCCAATCAGCGGAAATAATTTCTCTCTATCCACCCTATCTGTTCCCCTTAATATCTTATAAACTTCGATCAGATCACCCCTTAACCTTCGAAACTCTAGAGAGTACAACCCCAATTTGTGTAGTCTCTCCTCGTAACTTAACCCTTGAAGTCTGGGTATCATTCTAAGTTCTAAGGCGAGTTTAGTTCGTATCTACCATGTGAGTACAGGAACCTCACGCCATTCATTGCATTTGAAAGGTGAGTCAGTCAGCAAGATGACGTTTTTGGGAAGCTGAAGGCGGAGGGGCACATCTCAGACAGCAATTTCTAGATTTTCGAGATTTCGCATCTGCCCTTGCCTGAAGTTGCTGTGCGATTTGTGCATAATTGACGGTGAGCGCCGTTATCCTCACCATTATTTTGACAGTAAATTCAACCCCAGTATTTGCTAGTTTGCCACTGTGAGGAATCTGAGCTCATTTAATCTGATTGTCACAACCATTAAGGGGGTGTCATGACACTGGAAGTTCTAAAGAGCTATTTAAGATTTCACTATTGACTTCTATCTTCATCACCATCTATTTATACAATTGAGTTACAATTAGCAGGCTGTTGATAAAGAGCTGAGGTGTTTTTCAAAGAAGCTGATCTCCACTACAAAGGAAAATGAGGGCTATATCTAAATAACAGTCCCTAAATTTGTTTGCTTAATCACTTAAACTATATGTACATGACATGGCAGCAAGTAAGAAATCTGAGGTAGAGATATGCACCTACATAAAAGGTCAAAAGACCAAGTTTAAAGATTCTGAAAAGAACCAGGTATTCTAGAGACCATTATTACATTCAAGCCAAAAACTGTTGCATGCAAGACCCGTTGCAGTTATTTTGTTTCTGTGTGAATTAATCTCTCGTAATAAATTTGACTGATAATTTAGCCTGGACTATATTTCTAACAGTGTAGTTTTTTTCACCCAAAGAGTACAGTAGCATGTTATGGGAAACTCATGTGGAACTCAGGTGTGCTGCAACTAAATCAAAGGGGTATTGTTAATCCTGGGGCAAATGAACAAAGTTATTCTACATATAAAATGATAAGTTTCTGATCATAGGTGGCACGGGTCTGTCTATGGAAGCTATCGGCTACCTTTTGCTATGAGTACGAATAAAGAATGCAGGGAGAGAGCCCAAATCCTAACATATTCCATACAAAAAGAAAAAAACAGATAATGATTCACAAATGGAAAGTGATCTTCACTTTCTTATTTCTTCACATTTTCATTAAAATGGGATGATTCTGTACACTTTTTAGGTCACTTGTGAATTTGGATCTGCAGTAGGTATCATCTCAGGTTCAGTGGTGTTAGTCACTCCCTTAAGTGGTCTGAGCATCTTATTTTTATGGGCGTTAACTCACATTCTCTCTATATCTACTTGTACAATAGTGAGAGCCAGGCCTACAACAATAGTTCACTCTTGTGACCTGGACTGGATCTCCATGCTTTCTGCATATGTGTATCATCAATTTATCTGAAGCTGAATTTAGTTAATCATAGAAAGGAGAATGGTTGGCTTGAATTGTTAAGATGTTTTATTTCATGTATTTTAATGGGGTTAGTTACTCAAACAAAGAAAGACCTGCATTTATATAGCGCCTTTCACAATGTCCCAAAGTGCTTTACAGCCAATGAAACACTTTTTAAAGTGTATTCACTGTTGTAACGTAGGAAACGCAACAGCCAATTTGCGCACAGCAAGGTCCCTCAAACAGCAATATGATAATGAGCAGATAATCTGTTTTACTGATGTTGGTTGAGGGATAAATATTGGCCAGGGTATTGGGGAGAATTACCCTGCTCTTCCTCACAATAGTGCCATGGGATCTTTTACGTCCACCTAAGAGGGCATACAGGGCCTTGGTTTAATGTCCCATCTAACAGCCTAATTCTCCCTTAGAACTGCACGGAAGTTGAAGTGTCAGCCTAGATTATGTGCTCAAGTCTCTGGAGTGGGACTTGAACCTACAACCTTCTGACTCAAAGGCAAGAGTGCTACCAACTGAGCCATGGCTAAAACCTCAAGACAGCCCACGTTAGGATGCAGATCAGAAGTCAGATGAACGGTGACTAGCATACTAATCAGAAGTTGTTTTTCTCTGTGACTATACAATAAGTGATTCTTTAGCTTATCTGGGCAACTGGAAAACACCGCTCAACCTTTGCGTTGGGAAACTTTTTGATCTCTGTCTGTGGGGAAGGGAGTAGAAGAGAGACAGGCTTTTTGATGCAGAGAAAGGAACATTCGAAACAGCACAGTGCACAAGCAGTCAGGCAGCTAAAGGCTGCAAAAGACAGAAAACTGCAGGGAGAGGTGGTTACACCTCGAACCGAGGGACACAATGTTGAAGAGCTTAGGGGGGAAGAAATTGGATAGGGGCCGTTTTTGGGCATAGGTAGCATGATGTGCTATTACCCTATGCCCAATGACCCCTGTGCAGGCAGGACGCAAGTTTTGACCCGCCCGAGGACTCAACTGCCATCAGCGTTCCATTCCAGGCCTTGCAAGTGGAATCAATGCAATTTGCAATTTCCACCACCAGGGGGAGCGCAATCTCTTAAAGGGAGGATGTTTCTTAGCAATCTCTTAAAGGTAGCTGGTACCAATTATTTTCTGAAAATAACAGTCTACTGTCTGCACAGAGTCTGAACGGAGATCAGTCATCACACACGTAAAACACAGATCCAGGTCCCATCCCTATGTTTACACACTGATGAGTTATGTTAAAACATTGACTAAAGGTTGCATACGACTAAATCCCACATCCTCCATTCTGCGCACCAGACCTCACCAATCTGGCGAACTGAGCTGGTACCAGGCCTGCGAGAGAGCGTGCTCCAAGGTTCTCTGCTAATGCACTGGAGGCCTTGGTGCAAGAGGTGGACAGAAGGAGGAACATCCTATATCTGCAGGGGGTGGGGGGGGGGGGGCGGTGGGTGGCAAGAGGCCCTTCAGACATATACTCAAAAGGCAGTGGGAAGTTGCAAGGGATGAAATCAATGCTAGGCGCAGAGCACCACGAACATGGATGCAGTGCAGGAAGAAGTTCAATGACTTGAAACGAGTGGTCAAGGTGAGTGAGGTCAACTGTCAAGTGGCATCTCCTACCAACTGCTCCACGCACTACACCCCCCATCACCCACATATCAATAAACTCTTTCCATCAGTGCTCAAATCTTCCAACCAGATGCTTCCTCTCACCCTTACACATTACCACTGTTTCAAGCCGCCCACCCACAACTCACAGGCCACACACACTGGCAGCTATTCAACCAGGACAGGCACATCACCCAGACATACGTCCCGCTTTCTTGCAGGAGAAGGTGGCGCATATCAGGTGGCAGCAAGTGGCAGTGGCATTTAGCTCCTTTAGACTGTTCCACCATTCAATGAGATCATGGGTGGACCTGTGACCTAACTCCATATACCCACCTTAGCCCCATATCCCTTAATACCCTTGGTTCACAGAAATCTATCAATCTCAGATTTAACATTCACAAATGAGCTAGCATCACCTGCCGTCTGCAGAAGAGCGTTCCAAAAGTCTCCCACCCTTTGCGTGTACAAGCACTTCCTAACTTCACTCCTGCACGTCCTGGCTCTAAATGTTAGGTTATGTCCCCGCGTCCAAGTATTCAAGTGTAGCAGACCTCCAAAAACAGTTACAAATGTCTCGGCAGCCAGAAGCAAAAATCCAGCCACTAACCTGTAAATCCTGCATGGTCCCTTTAAATAGCGCTGGTGTGGGGTCCTCCAGGCACTCTCAGACACATTCAGATGGTCGGGATTGAGACTGTGCGTTGAGTTGAGCGTTAAATCCCAAAATGGTGTCTATCACTTTAAATCAGCATCGCACACTGATTGAAGCCATTTTTTCCCTACTTTACATGATTCCAGCGTTCCTTATCTGCGCCTGCGCTAACTCCTATACCAAGACGGCGTCCAGCGCACATCACGCCGGAAACGTGCATGCGCATCCAAAACGCCATCTTGGATATCGGAGAGGCCGTGTAGCACCGAAACAATGGGTGCTACACGGCCCAATTTAGCGCCCATTCTGTTTATGTAAAGTAAGATGACCCACCAAAGTGAGGCAGCATTGTGATTTTGTTAGTTTTGTGTCATTATATAAAGATAAGTTTTACTGATTGAACAAAATTGATCTGGTCGTATTTGTTGCATTGTATATTCACCTTACTGTGGGTAAAGTCACGTAATGATTTGAATTAAGCCTCGTCTCCTCTAGTGTTAAGTCAGGGAGATTGAAAAAAATAAACATGCAAAAAAGACAGAGGTTGAGTCCAAATCACAAGGGAGTTTCATTGTTACACCCCAGGGCCTGCTATTGTACAAGTGGATGTAGCCCAATGTGACTCAACTCCCATAAATGTAAGACATAGAAACATGGGAACATAGGAACAGGAACATTCAGCCCCTTGAACCTGTTCCACCAGTCAATTAGGTCATAGCAGATCTGTATTTGAACTCCATCTAACCGCCTTGGTTCCATAACCCTTAATACCCTAGCCTAACAAAAATCTATCAATTTCAGTTTTGAAATTTTCAGTTGGGTCCAGCCTCAGCAGCTTTTTGCGAAGAGAATTCCAGATTTCCACTACCCTTTGTGTGAAGATTTGCTTCCTGACATCACCCCTGAACCGCCAGCTCTAATTTTAAGGTTATGCCCCCTTTCTCTCTATTTACCCTGACAAATCCTTTAATTATTTTAAACACCTCAATTAGATCACTCAGACTGCTTATGGCAGGGATTGATGCCACTGAACCTGAGAAGGTATCTATGGCAGACCTAAATTTGTATCGTCCCCAAACTGCATCAAAATGATTCCTCCTGTGGTGATAATATTTGCGTGTTGACTAATGTTTAAGTAACTAAAGCTTCTTTTGTTTTTTTGTCTCCCCTCTGTCGTAGGCCCTTGACAGAATGGTAGACTGCATCAGCAAAGTCATGCTTAACACAGCCATATCGTGTTGGCAGCCATTTCTGGGTCTGGCTCTGATCATCGTTCTCACTGGGTCTACGATGGGCTGCCCAGCTCGCTGTGAATGTGCTCCACAGAACAAATCCGTCATCTGCCATCGCAAACGCTTGACTGTGATCCCTGAGGGCATTCCTATTGAGACCAAAATATTGGACCTAAGCAAGAACAAGCTGAAGTATATCAATCCGGATGAGTTTGTGTCATTTACCTTACTGGAAGCAATAGACCTTACTGAAAATATAATAACAACCGTGGAACCTGGCTCTTTTAGTAATCTTTTTAACTTGCGCTCCCTTCGCCTGAGAAGTAACCGCCTAAAACTGATTCCCCTCGGCGTTTTCAGTGGATTGTCTAACTTGACAAGGCTGGATATCAGCGAGAACAAATTAGTCATTTTGCTGGACTACACGTTTCAGGATTTACATAACTTAAAGTCTCTCGAAGTCGGGGACAACGATCTGGTTTACATTTCACACCGAGCCTTCAGTGGACTGCTCGCACTTGAGCAGCTAGCCCTTGAGAAATGCAACCTTACAGCGGTGCCAACAGAAGCACTTTCACACCTTCACAGTCTCATCCGCCTCCGGCTATGCCACCTCCACATCAATGCCATCCATGCGTATGCCTTTAAAAAACTATATCGATTGAAATACCTGGAGATCGATCACTGGCCTCTGTTGGACGTACTGCCTGCCAACAGCTTGCATGGTCTAAACCTCACTTCCCTGTCCATCACCAACACAAACCTATCTGCTGTACCCTACGGGGCATTCAAGCACCTGATATATCTTGTGTACCTGAATCTGTCCTACAACCCCATCAGCATTGTCGAATCGGGAATGTTACAGGACTTGATACGCCTTCAAGAACTGCACATGGTCAGTGCCCAGTTGCTCACCATCGAGCCACGTTCCTTTAAAGGGCTGCATAGCTTGCGGGTCCTAAATGTGTCACATAATCTGTTAGATACTCTGGAGGAGAGTGCATTCCAAACTGTAAAAAAACTCCAAGTGCTCTGTCTAGACCATAACCCACTGGCATGTGACTGTCGGCTGTTGTGGATCCTGCAAAGAAGAAAGACGCTGAGGTTTTCGGAGGAGCACCCGACTTGCGCGTCACCAGAGAGCGTCAGAGGAAAAGAGTTTAAAGATTTCTCTGATCTTTTCCTGCCTAGCTACTTCACCTGCCAAAAACCCAAGATACGAGACAAAAAGCTGCAGCACGTGGTGATCGATGAAGGCCAGGTGGCCCAGTTCATTTGCAGTGCAGATGGTGACCCTCTCCCGGTTATCTCCTGGCAGTCGCCACGTAGGCGGGTCATTAGCCTCAAGTCAAATGGAAGGGCGACAGTACTGGGAGATGGAACGCTGCAAATCAAGTTCACCCAGGTTCAGGATAGCGGAGTCTACGTTTGTGTAGCGAGTAATGCTGCCGGGAACGACACCTCCTCAGCTACGTTGGTTGTGAAGGGACTTTCTGACCATTTGCAAGGAAACAGGACCTCTCTGTACATGACCGATTTAAACGACACCCATTCAAATGGGACGCATGTGTACATGACAGTCGCACTGGACCTCAAAACTATATTGGTGTCCACTGCCATGGGTTGCTTCACGTTCCTTGGCGTGGTGTTGTTCTGTTTCCTGCTGCTCTTCGTGTGGAGTCGGGGGAAGGGCAAGCACAAGAACAACATTGACATTGAATACATCCCTCGCAAGTCTAACGGAGCCGCAGTTGACACTGAACAAGGGGGCACACGAAGGTTCAACATGAAGATGATATAATGCCAACAGCAAAAGGCAGTTTTTTTTAAATAAAAATAAACCTTTAAGCTGTCTGCTCGTTATGGAGCTAAATCTTCGCTTGAGTTAAACGCCCTGGCACGTCAGACAGTCAGGGAGCTGGTAACAGCTGATGGTAAAAAAAAAATGGTTCATGGTAGCAAGTGGGGAATTGGAGTTGCTTTCATGGTGCCCGTGCCTTGAATTTAAAAGGAGGAAGTGCCACTGAACATCAGGGTTCCTTCATTGACCTGGTTTAAACTACAGGCCGTGTTTCACATCTCCGATGACTAATCTCACTGATGAACTGTTTGGTCAAGTGAAAGAGAAAATCATTAGTTCATTTTATATAAAACCTTACCAGTCCGCGTGAATTGGAAGGTCTAACTAGGCCTTCACAAAAGTACCAGTGGGTTTCCACGTTGAAAATGATTGTTGGTGAACCCTCGTATCAGTGTGGATTATATTGCAAAATACTGGGTGGGCGGTTGGGGGGGGGGTTGCGGAGGGGAAGAGATGATTAAAAATGAATGGAGGGAGGGAGTGGGGCTGACCTTTTTAATGGAAATCATTTTCTTTAAGCAATATGAATGAAGTGTTTTTTGGTGTACAAGACATGCCAACATTGGTTTTGGGCAGAAGAAGCCATGCTGAAACATAGGCCCAAAATGTATGCTTTGTATACCTTCAAATTCATAAGGCTGTCATACAATGACAATATTTTAACATGAAAAGTTAACCACAACATCAAATCTAAATGCAAAACAAATTTAAAAATTAGTAAAGACATTTTTAAAAATTGGAATTATATATATGTTGATTTATGTTCTGCATTGATTTTGGGTGCAAATCACATGGCATAAAGACTACGATTGTATGACCGGAGTTACTGAACAGAAAAGCTTAACATAACACTAAACTAGTAGGTATCTTGGTGATGCCATTTCTCTGCTGTCTGCAACCTCAAGCCCCCATCTCTGGAGGGATAGGTTTCCTCCCTAACTCTTTAAGAGTAGATGTTCAGTTCCATTTGCAACCCCTCAGATAATGAAGCAGTCCGTGCCAGCATGCAGCAAGACCTGGACAACAACCAGGCTTGGGCTGATAAGTGGCAAGAAACATTCGTGCCAGACAAGTGCCAGGCAATGACCATCTCCAACAAGAGAGAGTGTAACCACCTCACCGAATCCCCCACCATCAACATCCTGGGGTCACCATTGACCAGAAACTTAACTGGACCAGCCATATAAATACAGTGGCTACAAGAGCAGGTCAGAGGCTGGGTATTCTGCAGCGAGTGACTCACCTCCTGACTCCCCAAAGCCTTTCCACCATCTACAAGGCACAAGTCAGGAGTGTGATGGAATACTCTTCACTTGCCTGGATGAGTGCAGCTTCAACAGCACTCAAGAAGCTCGACACCATCCAAGACAAAGCAGCCCGTTTGATTGGCACCCCATCCACCACCCTAAACATTCACTCCCTTTACCACCGGCGCACAGTGGCTGCAGTGTGTACCATCCACAGGATGCACTGCAGCAACTTGCCAAGGCTTCTTCCCAAACCCGCGACCTTTACCACCTAGAAGGACAAGGGCAGCAGGCACATGGGAACAACACAACCTGCACGTTCCCCTCCAAGTCACACACCATCTCGACTTGGAAATATATCGCCGTTCCTTCATCGTCGCTGGATCAAAATCCTGGAACTCCCTTCCTAATAGCACTGTGGGAGAACCTTTTCATCACACGGACTTCAGTGTCTCACCATCACCTTTTCAAGGGCAATTAGGGATGGGCAATAAATGCTGGCCTTGCCAGCGACGCCCACATCCCATGAACGAATAAAAAAAAGATAGCAACGGGCTTGGCTTTCATTTCCCTCTCTCATGATGAAATAGTCTGCCAAAACTCACTGCCCAGACTTTGCATATAAAGAATGGTAAATTGGAAAAGGTACTGAAGGGTTGTTAGCAGTGTCTTGAGAGAAGTGAAAACTGGGGAAAAAAGATAGACATTGAAACCTGGTAAATGTGGGCCATGAGTTGTTTTAACATTACAAATAAGGGTCATTATGTTTTCCACATTCCCAACTACATTTGAACTCAAAGCCAACAAGCCTAAGGAAACTATATGTACCATGTTCTCTTACTGTGATCCGGACCCTTCAGCTAAATTATGATTGTGACTGGAAAGAATCCTGGGGTCTAAATCAGGCTGCATAGTGCCCATATGTGGCACTACGTGAACTCCTAAGGACCCAAAATGGTGCTAGCATGACATGTGCTGGAAGCCATATTGGTAAAGGCGTTCGCGCACATGCAGATAACGAATACCGGCACCATGTAAAGTAGGGAGAAAGGGAGAATGTGCTGTAGATCAGTGAGCAACGCTGATTTAAAGGGACAGATGCGATTTTGGAACTCAACGCTCCAGCCAACGCATTGTCTTAACCTTGCACAGCTGAACAGGTCGAAAACAGCATGAAAGACCCCCCCACCAGCGCTATTTAAAGCGACCATGCAGGAGGTACAGGTTAGTTGCTGGATTATTGCTTCTGGCTACTGATGCGTTTGTACCTGTTTTTGGAGATCTATATTTGAATACTAGGACTAGGGGACATAGCCTAAAAATTAAAGCCAGGACTTGCTGGAGAGAAGTTAGGAAACACTTCTAAACTCAAAAGTTGGTAGAAGTTTGGAACTCTCTTCTGCAAATAGCAGTTGAGGCTAGCTCAATTGTTAATTTTAAATCTGAGATTGATGGATTTTTGTTAACCAAAGGTATTAAGGGATATGGGGCTAAGGCAGTTAGGTCGCAAGTCAACCATGATCTCATTGAATGGTGGAACAGGCTCGAGGGGCTAAATGGCCTACTCCTGTTCCTATGTTTCTATAATAAAGTTTCAATACTCTACAGGGAGGGAGCTGGCTGGCTGACAGGCAGCAGCAAGGTAACTGGTGGAGTGGCAGGGGTGGGACAGGAATGCTGTCATCCTGAGAGAGGACAGCAGGTTCATGTTCCATGGAGCCACTGCCACTCCTGTTATGTGCAACCTTCTCCTGCAAGAAAGCGGGACATGTGTCGGTGAGTGTCCTGCAACATGTTTGGGTGATGTGACTGTCATGGTTGATTAGCTGCCAGTGTGTGTGACCTGTGGGTGGGCGGCCTGCAACTGTGGTAATGTGAATGGGTGAGAGGAAGCATCTGAATGAAAGAGTTGAGTACTGGTTGAAAGAGTTTACCGGGATGTGGGTGATGGGGGTGTAGTGCGTGGAGCAGTGGATGCGACTATTGTAGCAGTTTGTAGAAGAGGCCACTTGATAGTTGACCTCAATCACCTTGACCACTCGTGTCAAAGCATTGAACTTCTTCCTGCACTGCATCCATGTTCGTGGTGCTATTCGTCTGGCATTGACTTCGTCCCCTACTGCCTCTCACTGCCTCGGAAGCATATGTCTCAAGGGCCTCTTGTGGATATAGGATGCCCCTCCTTCTGTCCACCTCTTGCACCAAAGCCTCTAGTGCATCATCAGAGAACCTTGGTGCATGCTCTCTTGCAGGGCTGGTATAAACTCAGATCGGCAGATTGGTGAGGTCCGTGTGGAGATTGGAGGGTGTGGGATTTAGTAGAGCAATGTTTTAAATTAACTCAACAGTTTGTAAACATAGGGACGGGACCTGCATCTGTGTTTTACGTGTGCGATGTCCGATCTCCATTCAGACTCCATGAGGACCCGTATCTTATATTTTTCAAATATCAGAATCCCGCAAATGTTGAGCAGCTCCAGTTGTTGCTCATTAAAATTTCTTGAGGTCCCATCATCACAGTGCTGCACAATATTGCAGCACAGATTCACTTCCCAATTGACTTCCACCACTTCCTCCAGCCACAATGCACCTTCCCTTTAAAAGGTGCAGGCTGCCTTTAAGTGGTGCCAGCCACTCATGAGGAGTGATTCTAAACCCCAAGAATGGGTGTGTTGGGGGCGGGTTGGGGTTGAAAATATTGTTTCTTGGGTCGCGACCGCAACCCGGCTTTATTTCAGGGTTTAACGTCAGTTAGTACAGGCTTCCCACTGAGAATGCAAAGTCTGAAAATTTTGCAGTTGTGACCCAAAAACAACTATTTTCAACTTCCACCTGCCCCCAAACCACCCGTTCTTGGGGTTTAAAATCACCCCCATGATATCTGGGCCCCCTGCTGGTGAGCAACCACTCAACAGCACAGGTAGCGCTGGCTGCACGCAGCAATCAGGTAAATCAACAGGAAGCACGAATGTTGCATGCTGCCTGCATCTCAATGACCGGGCATGGGTTAATTGTGCACCGCGACCCCCGCGCCTGTTTTCGGGGGTTATCCAATATAACCCCCCTGATGTCTTCACCTCCCACAAGATAACATAAGCCAGATCTGCTAAGTGTTCAGTTATCTGATCCAAAAACAACCTCCTGGTAACTCAGAAAGAGAGAAGCAGATTGAAAAGATCTGTGTTTAATTAACTGGAAACGTGTTGGGGAACATGCATAACCTCCATGCTGGAAGCAAACCCCACTCTGAGACTAATTCCCAGAAAAGACAATTCAGCCCAAAAACAAGAAACCATGGAACAGTCAATTTTTAGTGAAGAGCAGGGAATTAAGAAATTTATACAGGTGAATGCACCACAAAAAAAGCAAATACATTAATTTGTTGAATTAGGCAAATTCAAATTTTTAAATGTCCATCAGTAAGTTAATTATTCAGTGTTAGTACTTAGGAAACATAGGAACAGATGTAGGCCATTCAGCCCCTTGAGCCTGTCCCACCATTCAATTAGATCATCGCTGATCTGTACCTTAAGTCCATTTACCTGCTTTTGATCCATATCCCTTGATACCCTTACCTAACAAAAATCTATCGATCTCAGTCTTGAAAGCTCCAATTGACCCAGCTTCCAAAGCCTTTTGGTGGAGAGAATTCCACATTTGCACCACCCTTTGTGTGAAAAAGTGCTTCCTGATTTCACTCCAATTTTAAGATCATGCCCTCTTGTTCTGAATTTCCCAATCAGAGAAAATAATTTCTCTGTATCCACTCTAATGAATCCTTTTATCATTTTAAGCTACTCAATTGGATCACCCCTCAACCTTCTAAACTCAAGGGAATACAACCCATAGGGAATACTGAGATTTCCTAAAACATAACTCATATGCTGTTCGATTTAGGTGTAGACAAGTTTACCACAAATAGAAATGAGCCCCTTGTAATCCATTGCCAATCACGATAGATATGCCTTTCCATAATATGAATTTGAGGTTTTTCAAGAAAAGATACCAATTCCAAACCCGCAACTCTGTTCAAAATTGTACATTCTTCATCACAGGGAAGTACACAAAGGCTTTTTAATTCCATTTTCCCGTGTTGCACACTTTCCAAATCTCTTTATTTTTGCACAAACGAATGAGAAAAAAAAGAATAATTTTGCCTCTTTTTCAATTGCTCTTTCAGCAAAAAAAAAGGTTTTCACATTACAGTGCAGATTTGGAGTGTTGTGTTCATAATTGCAAGCATGACATTGAAACCAAATTACCAGTGAATTCTTGCCATTTCCATTTGCTGCCAAACACAAATCATCAGTTAGAGGACCCAGATGTCATGGCTGCAGAGGCCAGGTGGGCTGAATCAGTTGAGGAGAAATAGACAGTTTTTCCATTAGCTGTCTCCTTAAAACTATGATCTGCAATAATAAAAAACAATATTGCAGAAGATGAGGAGACTAATACATTGTGCATATAAATGTACCAGTAACATTATAACAATTTTATGGCCCTGAAGGGTCATCTTAGAATTTTAAGAGATGAGGATCCCTCTAAATTATGAATGGTGTTTAAAAGACATCCATCTGAATCTGAACAGAGAGATAAACTGTAAGGAACCCTCAAGCTACATTTTTTGCTGCTACACTTCAGCTATGTTTATGATCGACCACCTGGCTTTCTTCTACCCATTGGCTTCCATCTACCTTTGGATTCTTTGTTTCTCCCCATTCTGTACTCAACTATCTCAAATGTACGCCAGGCTGTGTCTCTGAGTGCAGTTTAGGTCTGTCCTATCCTTCCATGATAGACTTGACTTCACCAATGTAACCAAGGCCTGTCTAAATAAATTATTGAAACTCAAAATTTATAGTCCACCTGTAACACTGACCATACTTGTAACTCCTCAAGTTAGCCCATTCAGGCCCCGTTCCAGGAGGTAAACATATAGGCCCCGATTTTCAAGCTGAAGTGAGGGTGCGCTGGTGGTGGGGGGGCTCCGAAAATCAGGGATATCCCGAGTGGGTTTGGAAGCCGGCTCCAACCCACCGATTTCCGGGTTCCCCACAGACATGTCTGTGTGCACGCGCCCCTCACGAATGCAGAAGTCCCACCGGCAATTAAAGCCGGCGGGATGATAATTAACACAGTTAGTTAGACACTTTAAGTATTTGAACTAATTAATTTTATGGTCAATGAGGCAGGGGACTGATTTTCATTCAGCCTCAGCATGTTTCCCGTGCTTTGGGAAACACTTCATGTTACAGGAGATGTGTTTCAGCCAGCAACCAGTTGGAGATTGAAATGCCTGTTTGACAGATGGGGATAAAAGGTGAGTTATTGCAGCAGAGCACTCTGGTCTTTCAACAAACTTTTGGCTGGGAGATCTTTGTGTTTGCACTGAAAATTCTTAGTTTCCACTCAGAATTCTTCTGTTCACACATTTTTACCAACATTTCGGACCCCCTCAAACTGACACCATCAGGATGCGGAGGGGGGCGCCATGACTGCGTTCACCACTACATCCGAGGAGGAGCAACATCACCATCCTCGCCAGGCACGACGTGCTCTTCTGCCACTTGGAGCTCCACAACACAGTGCTGCGCCACAGGCACCTGCACAAGAGCACAGAGGGCAACAACAGAGAGAGCAGCACCGCAGGGGGCACTACCCTCACCAGAGGCTGAGCTTCCTGGACCTCTCCAAGGAGCAGTGCATACGGAGGCTGAGAGTCAGTCGCCAGGTGGTCGCAGACATCTGCAGCCTCCTTCACGCCAAGCTGCTCCCGGTTGGGCCAAGTGACATCTCATTACCCGTCGCAGTTGAAGTCACCACTGGCCTCAACTTCTTCGCATCCATATCATTGTGTGCTGCACAACGTGGCACAACAGAGAGGGGTGCCGCTTGAGGAGGCCCCATTCACATCTGCCATCCACATGGAGGAGGAGGAGGAGGAGGAGGAACCCATGGGCAGAGCAGCGGCTCACCTGGCTGCTCGTGAGGCCAGGGAGTCATTGATATGTGAACGGTTCTCCTAACATCAGAAAGTGTGATGAGTTCCAGTCTTCGCACCACCTGGAAAGAGCAGGGTCAACACCAGCAACCACCCCCCCCCACCCCCCCACCTCCCCACACACAAAACAGTCCTGCAATTACACATACACCCACTGTAAAGTGACCCAATGGGTGGCATCAATTGTTGCCGTTCATGAAGCTCATGAAAGGGCCCTATCACAAAAGCCAGTCAAGAATGGGCAAGACGTGGCAGTAGTGATGACAATCATAACATTTAATGTGAATATAACAAAAAACAAATATAAATAAGAAACATGACAGTCTGTCAGACACCCTTGTGCATACCCTTCGTGATCACTAGACCTTATCCTTCCTCTTCCTACCGCTTCTACGTGGTGCATCCCCTGTGGCTGCAGCAGAGATAGTGGCAGGTTGCTCATTTTCATGCCTACATGCTTTGGGCCTATGCCCTCTGGGTTTTGGAGCCTGTGAGGGCCCCTCCAAAGTCTGCTCTACCTGCACCTGTCAGACTTGGTCAGCTGGAGAGGAGGCAGCATTGCGGGTACTGGTTGAGAGGGGGGAAACAGGTGAGAAGTGGGAACGCTTTGAGTGGCCTCCCCACTTCCATGTCCCCTTTCGCCATCATCCCTCCCCTGGGCCAGGCCCACATCATTGCTACCATCCTGCTGGATAACAGTTTGGAGGATATGTGTGATGCCTTGTAAGGCCAGTGTTTGTGTATCTGCCTGACTATTTAAGGCAGCAGAATATTGTTCACCCTGAGTCCGAACGACAATTGTTAGGACCTGAATGGACTAATTTGTGAGCCGTGCTTGAAGCTCAATGAAGGCTAGCCTTCTCTCCATTGCAGATATTCCGGCACTTACCTGCGACACTATCTCAGACATTTCAGCAGTTAAGTGCGACACTATCTCAGACAGTTGCTCATGTCCCTGTGACAGTATCTCAGAGATTCCCTCCCGTACCTGTGCCACCATTCCACTAATGCAGGAGTCGGACTCCTCCATCCTCTGCGCGATTGTGGAGAGTGTGCATGGTACCAGTTCCAGTACCTCGCAAATGTGCTGCTGTCCCTCGATCATTCACCTTTTAAAGGATGGTCCCCAGGGTTCAGCATCTGCGTCCAGCTGAGCAGAACCTGGAGAGGAGTGCGCCCACCGACATGGACTCTCCACAGCTGCCCCTGCCACCAGTGTCTGCTCGTGCATTATTGTGTGTGGTGACTCACCAGGTGCGAACCCAGCTAACTCACTACTAGGACCCACCAATGTGTGCTGGTGGATGGCTTGCTATGATGTGACGGTGCACCCTTAGATGCCGGCCGGTCCTCTGAGGAACTGCACTCTGCCATCACTGTGGTCGTTGAATGGCCTGTAAGAGAACAGAAGGCAGTATTAAGCATCATCACAGATGTGTCATGTTGTGATGAGCATACTGAGGTGTTCAACATGGCAATCATTGTTAACATCAATTCATATTGTGTGTGATGAATGTTAAAGTTATGGCACCAGACACTTGTGGGGTGCCAGTCTCGGCATCTCCTAAGGGCCTAAAAATTGAAGGAATGCAATATATTTCTCAGACAATGCTACTCATCTCAAATACAATGCTACATGTTTGAAGAGGCATAGTCTACAGGTTAATTGTGATATCTCTGAAATGCCTATAACAGCTGTGATGGACAGGCACTCAAGGGTGCGACTGATCTGCAGCCCCTCCTGCTCCTCGTCTGTGAGGACCACTATTTGTTGTGATCCCCCTCCATTCCTCACCCTCTCACGTGCATTTTGCGCTCTCTTCTAGAAGGGGAGAAAGAATAGACATGTGAGTGAGTGATGGTGAAGTGGTCAGCCGATGAATGCATTGGTTTGGATGAGGCTGACCATGAAAGAGATGCTTCAGAGGGTGAGTATGAGACAGAGACATCACATTGGATGAGGATTGGGGTGAGCGGTAGTGGTGGGGTGACTAATGGGGAGGTGAGGAAATGCTGAAGAAGAGAAGGTAAGTTGAAGATGAGCCTTAAGTGGGTGTGAGGAGTGATGTGATGGAGTAGTCTTGGCAGTGCAGAATGAGTTGGGGGGAGGTGCGGTGATGTGGAACACGGAATGCAGGAGAATCAATAAGTGTGATCACTTTTGCTGACCTAGTTAGGTCATTGAAGCACTTTCTGCACTGGACCCAGGTGCGGTAGATATTGCTGTTCCTGGTGACCTCCTCTGCTACCTCGAGCCAGGCCTTCTTGGTGGCAGAGGCAGGGCACTTCCTTCTGTTTGCGGGGTAAAAGACTTCCCTCCTTCTAATCACTCCGGCCAGTAGCTGCTGCAGTGAGGCATCATTAAATCTTGGAGCAGCTTTGCCCCTGTGCTGCTCCATTGTGCGTTTTTGGTGTTTGCAAGCAGTGGTCCTTTAAATAGAGCAGTGGTCCTTTAAATAGAGCCACTCCAGCTGACAACCTGTCATACGGGTGCGCAGTCCGCCTACTGCGCAGCTTTCGGGCAGCAAACTCAGAAACTGCGTTAAGGGCCACCAATTAACTCGCGATTGCGTGGGAAACGGTAAGATTTTATTAGTTGGGTTACCAGTGTGCCCATTGACCCACCCTCCCCCGCCCCCGCTGCCATTCCACCGCCATTTAAAAATCAAGCCCATAGTCTCGGTTTATACCCCAGTGTAGGACTGCGTGAGTGTTGCACTGTTGGGGGGCAGTAAACCAACTGTCTGTGCCAGTGGTTCAAATGGAAGCTGAAGATCCCATTTGCACTATTTGAAGAGCAGGGAGTTTTCCTGATGCCCTGACCATCATTGCTCCACATCCAATATTACCAAAAATAGATTAACTGCTCATTCATTTCATTACTATTTGTAGGATCTTGCAGTGTGAAAAATGGTTGTGACATTTGCATACCATACATTAGTTATGCATTTCCAACAAATTCATTGTATGTGACACAATTTGAGTGATGAACTAATGTGTTATATCAATCCAAGTCTCTTTTTGATTTCAAATTTATTTCCTAAAATCATTTTTCTTTCCTTCATTTTTTTTAATCACTCCAAAAATACGTACAAATTATTTTTCAAGTAAATGTTTGACTGTGTTGGAGTTGAAAAGGCATGTGGCAATAAAATAGATCGTCTATACTGGAGAGATTTCAAGATACAGTGACAAAATATAGCGTCAGTCAAGACTCAGTTGGTAGCACTCTCACTTCTGAGTTAGAAGGTTGTGGGGTCCAGTCCCACTCCAGAGACTTAAACATACTGCACTGTCGGAGGTGATATCTTTTGGAAGAGACATTAAACCAAAGCCCAATCTGCCCTCTCAGGTGGACGTAAAAGATCCCAATGCACTATTTTGAAGAAGAGCAGGGGAGTTCTCCCCAGTGTCCTGGCCAATATTTATCGTTCAACCAACACCACTAAAAAAGAATGAGATTATCTGGTCATTATCACATTG
The DNA here is from genome assembly GCF_035084215.1 of Heptranchias perlo. Taxonomy (NCBI): domain Eukaryota; kingdom Metazoa; phylum Chordata; class Chondrichthyes; order Hexanchiformes; family Hexanchidae; genus Heptranchias; species Heptranchias perlo. The sequence goes on along the minus strand of NC_090328.1, from coordinate 124,008,042 downwards.
CTGACGGTGGGACCTTGCTACGTGCAAATTGACTGCTGTGTTTCCTATATTACAACAGTGACTCCACTTCAAAAGTACTTAATTGATTGTAAAGTACTTTGGGACGTCCTGAGGTTGTGAAAGGCGCTATATAAATGCAAGTCTTTTTTTCTTATAAACCTCACTGGATGTGTTCTTATTTTTTGAAACTATTTTACAAAGTTGTCTGAGATTTAGTTTCATCAGTGAACAGATGTGAGGTGAAATCATATTTTATATGCTATAAAATTTATCAGCATTGCATGTTTCAATATTGTGAAATGCTGGGGGCCCATCACTCTGGTGGAACATTCCAAGATGCAGTCAGTTGCTGAAGATTTGATTCAATTCAGATTGCATTGTTCCAAGTTGAATTTAATCTTCACAAAAGGAAAAGATGGATTGTGTCTGATTACACCGTAGATTTGGAGATGAGTAGAAATTTAATACCAAGATGATTCACTCTAAGTAAATTCATATAATTTTCAAGGGACCATGTGGTGGATGGATTTCTTCTGTGTGCTATGTGTAATGAAGAAATAAAAGAAAGAACTTGCATTTATATAGCACCTTTCACGACCTCAGGATGTCCCAAAGCACTTTACAGCCAATTAAGTACTTTTTTTTTTCAAGTGTGCTATGTCACTGTTGTAATGTAGGAAACACAGCAGCCAATTTGCACAAAGCAAAGTTCCACAAACAGCAATGAGATAATGACCAGAATACCTGTTTTAGTGATGTTGGTTGAAGGATAAATATTGGCCAGGACAACGGGGAGAACTCCCCTGCTCTTCTTCAAAATAGGATCTTTTACATCCACCTGAGAGGGCAGACAATTGAATTTAATTTAACATCTCATCTGAAAGGCAGCGCATCACTCCTTCAGTACTGCACTGAAGTATTGGCCTGGATTATGTGTGCTCAAGTCTCTGGAGTGAGATTCAAACCCACAACCTTCATGACTCAGAGGAGAGAGAGTGAGCTACCAACTGAGCCACGGCTGACACCTATGAAATGGTAAACCCTCCCTTTTTATAATCAGGTTTATGAGTTACGCATAGCACATAAAATAAATCTTCCCCAATGATATGATAAAAGTGGGAATGGAGCGCCAGTCACTCGAAAGACCGTCTTATTCAGTTTGCCTCATATTCTGCTTTTACATTCCTAATGATAACCAACTAATCAACTGGGAGATACAGATTTTTTTAACCCTCCATTGACTTACTATTTATCTCAAGAGAGGTAAAAATTACAACGAAAGACTTTTACTACAACAGGACAGCAACAACTTGTAGATCGTATTTTTAACCTAGTAAATGTTCCAATGCACTTCACAGAGGAGAAATGGATGCCGAGCACAAATAGAATAGATAGGAGAGGCCGAAAAAGTATTGAAGAGTTAGGTTTTGAGGAGTTTTTAAAGAAGTAGCCAGGCAGAGTGGTTTAAGAAGGGAGCTTGAGGGAGTAGAACTGAGGCCTCAGAAGGCTCTGCCATTATGGAATTAAGGAGGAAAAGGGGGAGGGGAAAGGCCAGAGTCAGAACATCAAAGGTTGAATGAGACTCATAGAGGGATTTGTTAACAAAGATGAATATTTTGAATTAAATGCAATGGGGACGAGAACAGGGATGGTGGGCAAGCAGGTTTTAGCATGGAATAGGATGTGGGGGGCAGAGTTTTAGACTCGCATCAAATCCCGTTCACCCATCACCCCTCTGCTCGCTGACCTACATTGGCTCCCAGTCCAGCAATGCCTCAAATTTAAAATTCTCATCCTTGTGTTCAAATTCCTCTCTGGCCTCACTCCTCCCTATCTCTGTAACCTCCTCCAGCCCTACAATCTTCCGAGAACTCTGCGTTCCTCCAATTCTGGCCTCTTGCGCATCCCCGATTTCCTTTGCCCCACCATTGGCAGCCTCCAGCTGTCTAGGCCTTAAGCTCTGGAATTCCCCCCCTAAACCTCTCTCCCTCTCTACCTCTCTCACCTCCTTTAAGATGCTTCTTAGAACCTACCTCTTTGACCAAGCTGGACCGGGAGCCAATATAGGTCAGCAAGCACAGGGGTGATAGGTGAACGGGATTTGGTGCGAGTCTAAAACTCACCTGTCTTAATATCTCCTTATGTGTCAATTTTTGTCTACTAACGCTCCCATGAAGCATCTTGGGAACTTTTACTATATTAAAGGTGCTATATAAATGCAAGTTGTTGCTGTAATTAGTGATACTGGGTTTATTTCTTATTGAACTATTCATATTCTGTAATAAAAACACAGAATATGTTACTGTCTGAGCCAGGAGTTTTGGAAAACCTAAGCTCCTCATTCCTCGAACGACCTGAATTAATGTTGTTCCTTTTGTGTGTGGGGCTGGGAGTCTGCTTAAAGTACTTTGTCCCATTTTTTTTTTTTTGGGGGGGGGGGGTTGGGTGAGGCCTCCACAAACCAAGTGCCATCTCTTTTCAAGAATTTTGGAATCCAGTAGTTAGAAAACAAAAAAAAACTACTAGAACCATTGAAACATTTTAATTATTCTTGTACTAATAAGGTACATAGGTAATCTCCTGTTTCTTTTCTTGGAACTTTTCAGTTGGATGAAAATCTAATTATCCATGATTGAAATGTATGGGAACTAATGAGATTTAATAATGTGTTCTCTTGATGCCTCATATTAAAAATTAATCTGATAAGGAATTAGGCAAAGGAAACTTGGAAAAAAGATTTCAAAGAATAGTTTAAAAATACTCTTATATTCCTTCATGGATTAATTAAAGTCTGAAAATGAATGAGAAGGCCAAGGGGTGGAACATGATTGAGGTCTTCAAAATTCTGAGAGAAATATACTGCTTTTATATTGAACTCGGACCCATGCTGGTGACGTTAGCTCCTTACGTTCTGGTCAAAAGCAGTCAGCCTGCAACCCAACTTGGCTGGATTATTGCTAATGCAAGGGTCAGGAGTTGGTGCCAGTAGCATGAGTCTAAGGTACAATATAAAAGCAGCTGTAGATGAAAGTGGGTTATCTGATTTAGTCTGTAGGCACAAAAATAGAAGACAGAGGTTTAAAATTGACAAGACTAAAATGAGATTAGAGATCAGAAGAAACCCCCCCCCACAGAATGAGTAGTTGAGAAGGAGGTGGATTATCCTGGTTGGGAATATGATTAGAAGTTATAAAGACAGGTACAGATGAGGTGATGACATACTCTGCTATGCTGCAGGGTAGGGACAGTAAAAGGTAGGATGTTGCTAGAGAAACAACATCCGGCAGGCCAGAGATAAATAGTGGAGAGATGAGCAAGATAAATGTGCTGAAATTTTGCCTGATTACCGATGGGAATCAGGGAATTTGTAAGCAGAATTTTCCCGTCAAGAGATTACGCAGATAGTAGGGCAAAGTCCACAATAGGGTAGATGGTACATGGTGTGCTGAAAGAGCAGGCATGATGGCCTTTTCTCATTCACTGCTTCTTGTTAATTAGACATTGTGGGTTTACACCGAGGTTTGAAAAGAAAATCTGTTCCAGTAATTGAAGTGTAATTGTGTTACCTCCATGAAAATTACATTGTTCCATGCGACACAAATCCTGATACAAGGTGCACATCCATCGTGCCAAATTCATTAGTTTTCAAAGACAATACACAGCACAACTCTTCCCCAATGTATGCAATACAAACTGGCAGTGTAGTCACTTCAAACATGTGATTTAACAAACACATTGATTGCGCTGGAAGTTTGAACAGATGCAGAAGTTCTGAAAATTTGCAGTGCAGACCTGGGTACGCCCATAGCCAAATCTAATCTTGTAATTGCAAAATTAGAATGAAACCTTAAAATTATTAATCTATTATGTCACTGATCTCGTCAATTCAGAGAAAATCCCTTGAAATTCAATAGTTATGTCAAAAGATTATTTTAATAATGACCAGTGTGTTTTCATGAAGAAAAATGTTTTTAATGTACCTCTAATTGATGATTTATCAATGAGCTCCATACGTCATGTGTTAAGTTTAGCACAGAACATTGCTTTGGAAAAAAAATCTATGGATTATGTGGGTTTGAAGTTTGCTACAAATGAGGGAGAGCTATGAACAAACATTACAGCAGAAGGAATTCACCTTATTTTTCCTGCTAACACAATTATTACTGAAGCTATTATACAGTTGATTATTTTTGTAATCTAATTGAGTTTAGAGGAAGCTCATTTTCATTGAAGCATACATCACCTCCAGTGATGTCAGTCCAGGTTAAATGGATGTTGAAGTGTAAACGTCAAAAATTAAATGAATCTCAGATGTATTTGGGCTTTTAAAATTTTGGAATCATTATGTTCACTGCATGTTGAAATAAAGTGATAGTATTTTATCAAAAAGCTTCTCATTTGTTTTCTAATTTCAGAGCCTTGGTTTTGAATCCAACCAAACAGATAGGAGCAATCTCTTTGCAGCCCTCAAACTCATGGTGAAGGGCCCCAAGAGATATAAGACTCAGACTGTCTCAATCATGCTCCCAGTGGATGTGATGAATTCACATATCAAAACTGCACTTGAATTGAGCACTAATTGCTCTAGTTTGAAAATGTCCCCTCTTTTCGGGATGGTTCAGTTAATTCGTCCTTTGGCATCATAGAAGGCAGCCAAAATATCATCAAATTTTCTGCAGTGAGTTTTTTGATGACTGACGAGACTAAATTTTTGCTGGTAATGAGTGGACAGTGGAACCCAGATACACCAGGTTGGGGATCATGATTTCTCAGGCGAGACTTCCTCAGCTGGTGTTTGCACCCAGCATCAGCAACGCAATAGTAGGAAGTGCCATCATGGATAGTTTCTCGCCACGCTTTCTTATCTTAAGCAAGTTCTTCCCACTTATTTTTGCACTGTTTCAGTGTCTCTTTTACACAGCCTTTCTATCTCTTTTGCTGTCCACCATGAGATCGATGCCCGGTTGTCAATGTGCGTCATAAAAGACCTCCTTTGGGATTCGTTCATCAGACATTCGCACCACATGACCTGACCGGCGTAACTGTGCCTTCATGATCAGAACTTCTATGCTTGGCATGTCAGCTTTTTTTTCTTAAGAACTTCAGTGTCAGGGATCTTGTCTTGCCATATGATCTCCATTAGTCGCCTCAGGCAGCTTAGATGAAAGTGATTCAGTTTCTTAATGTGCCGTGCATATATTGTACAAGTTTCAAAGGGATAAAGCAGGGTCATCAGAACGACAACCCACTATACTTTGAGCTTGGTCTGCAGGCCATGACCTCTCGGAGTTTGCCAATAGCTAAGCTGGCTTTGGCGACTCGACAGGCTGCTTCTGTATCGATATGGACTTATCTTGACAGTGTGCTACCCAGGTAGGTGAATCTATCCACAGCCTGAAGGATGTGATCACTGATAGTGATGATAAGTGGAAAAGATGGGGTGTAATCCTTCACGCACGCACACTAACCTGCTCCCGGGGCTCCAGCTATGTCACTTTGGAGATGGTCACCAGAAGGCAAGTGAGAGCAGCATGGAAAAACTTTGGCTGACAGCAATATAAGCCCTCTCATTTACCCCTCCTACTCACCATGGTTTACAAGGTAAAAATAAGCCACATCCTACTGCCATCTTCTTTTACCTTTCATATTAAAAATGTAAATGCTAATTGAAACCAGAACTTTTTGAATCATAAATTGTGCGTTTGTAACTTTGTAGGTTTTAAAGGGCTGCTGTCTTCATTAAAGAGTTTAGCAAACTTAATATTTTTTGGAAGTAAAAGTGTGAGTCATTTTTGTCATGTAGAGCCGTATACAAATGACACAATCAAACACAACTAATATTATTGTTGTGTGTTTGTGAACAAAAACAAAATTCCATACATGTTCCTCTGAAGACAGTGCTCCTTTAAATTGATTGAAATAATAGAATCTTACAGTTCAGAAGGAGGCCATTCGGCCCATCGTGTCTGTGCCGCCTCTTTGAAACTATCCAATTAGTCCCACTCCCCTGCTCTTTACCCACAGCCCTGCAATTTTTTTTCTTTTTTCAAGTATTCATCCAATTCCCTTTTGAAAGTTATGATTGAATCTTCTTCCACCATCCTTTCAGGCAATGCATTCTCGCCATAACAACTCGCTGCATAAAAAAAAATTCTCCTCATCTCCCCTCTGGTTCTTTTGCCAATTATCTTAAATCATTAAAATCTCTAAGTCATCGGCCTATTCCTAAAAGGTTTAGCTTTTATCTCCACAGTAAAAAAACATCACTTCCCCAGCAAAAATGAAATTATACCATAAATTATGAAAATAAAATTTAACATTTCTTCTAAAGCGGTCAGAGTTACATTCATTTGAAGATGATTTCTTGAACACAGGAAAGCAAAAAACTGGAATATATTCATAAATCTATAGATGACAGTCTAATATATTTTTTAAAATCACATATAACGCTAATTGATACCAACAATGCTTTGTTTATGAAATGTAAATTCCTTATGATGCAGATATTTTGACACATTGCCTTTTTATTTCAATACTTAGTTTAAATACATAAAACTACTAAGGCTTACGTTTCATTAGAAACAAAGCACCTGAAGTATTGAGCAACAAATTGGGAATTGTAAATAACTACTTCATACATAATCACTGGTTATCATTAAATTATGCCAGTCATACTCATTCTCTGACTGGCCAGTCATCTGTTCAAACAGCACGACTGGGAAAACAAGCTGATACGACAATCCTAAAGAAAGCCTTCTACATTGCCACTACTCACCTTTTCTTCAAAAACTCTTCACATGGTCAACTACTGTTGCATTGTCACAGGAAAATCCCACTCCTATGCATGTTGCAGCCTACAGTGTACTTAGGGTTGCCAACTCTGATTGAACCTATTCCTGGAGTTTTCATCACTTGTCCTCCTGACTCCAACCACCCCACCCCCACATTGGTCGCCCAGTACGTCCACCTTCGCCATGCACCGCCTTCCCAAGCCACAAATGAAAAGAAATGCTCTTTTTTTAAATGCCCCTATGATTTTCCTTCTGGGTGATGCTCGCAGCAGTGCCCTGGAGTTTTATCTTTAATTCCTGGAGACTCCGGGGCAATCGTGGAGGGTTGGCAACCCTGAGTGTACTAGAAAATGTAAGAAAAATGATTTTAAAAAATCCTTTCATGTAACAATGAAAGAATTTGCTCAAAACTCAAATTCTGTCTGCAAACACGGTGTAATTTGTTTTAACGGAGATTGATGTCCTATTTATTTTAGAACATGCCGTTGCCAGAAGCCAACGTTTTGGCGGTAAGGTCTATGTAAAGAATGCAGGGGCACTTTTTTTATTAACCTCCATGTTACAGGAGGGCAATCTATATGCATCAGTCTCCCACATTTACTGGCAGAAGCTGAGCCAGCTTTCATGTAGGCTGGCTCCAAATCAGAAAGCCTGGAAATCCACGACTGCAAATGGCTATGAGACTTTGTCCACTTCACAGGCATGAAGTGAAGACATCAGTAAGAAAGACTTGTATTTATACAACGGCATCCATGGCCTTAGGACGTCCCAAAGCACTTTACAGCCTATTAAGTACTTTTGAGGCGTGGTGACTGCTATAATGTAAGAAATGCGGTAGCCAATTTGCACACAGCAAGGTTCCACAAACACCAATGTGATAATGGCCAGATAATCTGTTTTTTTTTAGTGATGTTGGTTGAGGGATAAATATTGGCCACGACATCAGGGAGAACTCCTCCACTCTTCTTCAAAATAGCGCCACTGGATCTTTTACGTCCACCTGATAGAGCAGGTGAGAGTTTAACATTTCATCTGAAACACACTAGTACTGCACTGGAGTGTCAGCCTAGATTTCGTGCTCAAGTTTCAGGAGTGAGACTTCTGACTCAGAGGCACAAGTACTACCACTGAGCCACAGCTGACAATATTACATTGCAGTTGGTAGCCATAACATCCAGGGAATGGAGACGGAACATCAGGTCATAGATGCATTGAAACTAACTCAACATGTTCAAGTAATATTGGAGAACTGCATAAAGAAGAATATGAATAGGCCATTAATTTTTCTGAATTGGGGCCTCTGCATGAAATTAATAACAATGCAGGTGGGTGCATTTTTTTTATTCATTCATGGGATTCATTCATGGGATGTGGGTGTCACTGACAAGGCCAGCATTTATTGCCCATCCCTAATTACTCTTGAGAAGGTGGTGGTGAGCCGCCTTCTTGAACCCCTGCAGTCCGTGTGGTGAAGGTTCTCCCACAGTGCTGTTAGGAAGGGAGTTCCAGGATTTTGACCCAGTGACGATGAAGGAACGGCGATATATTTCCAAGTCAGGATGGTGTGTGACTTGGAGGGGAACGTGCAGGTGGTGTTGTTCCCATGTACCTGCTGCTCTTGTCCTTCTAGGTGGTAGAGGTCGCGGGTTTGGGAGGTGCTGTCGAAGAAGCCTTGGCGAGTTGCTGCAGTGCATCCTGTGGATGGTACACACTGCAGCCATTGTACGCCGGTGGTGAAGGGAGTGAATGTTCAGGTTGATGGATGGGGTGCCAATCAGGCGGGCTGCTTTATCTTGGATGGTGTTGAGCTTCTTGAGTGTTGTTGGTGCTGCAATCATCCAAGCAAGTGGAGAGTATTCCATCACACTCCTGACTTGTGCCTTGTAGATGGTGGAAAGGCTTTGGGGAGTCAGAAGGTGAGTCACTGGCCGCAGAATACCCAGCCTCTGACCTGCTCTCATAGCCACAGTATTTATATGATTGGTCCAGTTAGGTTTCTGGTCAATGGTGACCCCCAGGATGTTGATGGTGGGGGATTCGGCGATGGTAATGCCGTTGAATGTCAAGGGGAGGTGGTTAGACTCTCTCTTGTTGGAGATGGTCATTGCCTGGCACTTATCTGGCGCGAATGTTACTTGCCACTTACGAGCCCAAGCCTGGATGTTGTCCAGGTCTTGCTGCATGTGGGCTCGGACTGCTTCATTATTTGAGGGGTTGGGAATGGAACTGAACACAGTGCAATCATCAGCGAACATCCCCATTTCTGACCTTATGATGGAGGGAAGGTCATTGATGAAGCAGCTGAAGATGGTTGGGCCTAGGACACTGCCTTGAGGAACTCCTGCAGCAATGTCCTGGGGCTGAGATGATTGGCCTCCAACAACCACTACCATCTTCCTTTGTGCTAGGTATGACTCCAGCCACTGGAGAATTTTCCCCCTGATTCCCATTGACTTCAATTTTACTCGGGTTCCTTGGTGCCACACTCGGTCAAATGCTGCCTTGATGTCAAGGGCAGTCACTCTCACCTCACCTCTGGAATTCAGCTCTTTTGTCCATGTTTGGACCAAGGCTGTAATGAGGTCTGAATCCAAGTGGTCCTGGCGGAACCCAAACTGAGCATCGGTGAGCAGGTTATTGGTGAGTAAGTGCCGCTTGATAGCACTGTCGATGACACCTTCCATCACTTTGCTGATGATTGAGAGTAGACTGATGGGGCGGTAATTGGCCGGATTGAATTTGTCCTGCTTTTTGTGGACAGGACATACCTGGGCAATTTTCCACATTGTCGGGTAGATGCCAATGCTGTTGCTGTACTCGTGCAGCTTGGCGAGAGCCGCAGCTAGTTCTGGAGCACAAGTCTTCAGCACTACAGCTGGGATGTTGTCAGGGCCCATAGCCTTTGCTGTATCCAGTGCACTCAGCCGTTTCTTGATATTACGTGGAGTGAATCGAATTGGCTGAAGACTGGCTTCTGTGATGGTGGGGATATCGGGAGGAGGCTGAGATGGATCATCCACTCGGCACTTCTGGCTGAAGATGGTTGCAAACTCTCAGGATGACAGCATCCCTGCCACTCCGCCAGTGCCCTTGCTGTTGCCTGTCAGCTAGTCAGCCCACTCCCTGTAGAGTATTGAAACTTTATTGTAGGAACTCAGGAAGATAGGAACAGGAGTAGGCCATTTAGCCCCTTGAGCCTGTTCCGCCATTCAATGAGATCATGGCTGATCTGTGACCTAACTGCATATACCCGCCTTAAAAGCCTTGGTTAACAAAAATCCATCAATCTCAGATTTAAAATTAACAATTGAGTTAGCATCAACTGCCGTTTGCGGAAGAGAGTTCCAAACTTCAGCCGCTCTTTGTGTGTAGAAGTGTTTCCTAACTTCACTCCTGCAAGTCCTGGCTCTAATTTTTAGGCTATGTCCCCTTGTCCTAATATTCAAGTATATGAGACGTCCAAAAACAGTTAGAAAGGCATCAGCAGCCAGAAGCAATAATCCAGCAACTAACGTGTATCTCCTGCATGATCCCTTAAAATAACATTGTTGGGGGGTCCACCAGGCTGTTTAAGACCTGTTCAGCTGTGCGAGGTTAAGACAGTGCATTAGATGGAGCGTGGAGTTCCATAATCGCATCTGTCCCTTTAAATCAGCATTGCACACTGATCTACCGCATAATCTCCCTACTTTATATGCTGCCGGCATTCATTAAGTGCACGTGCGCGAACGCCTTTACCACTACAGCGTCCTGTGAACATCACGCCGGAAGTGGCGCGGATGCCATTTTGGGTCTTTAGGAGTCCGAGTAGTGCCTACACAACGGGTGCTATGTGGCCCAATTTATGCCCCATTCTTTCACAAAGGGTTAGCTTAGTTTTTAAGCGTTGCGATCTTATCATTTTGTCCACGCAAAGATTTTACACTGTAAATATACAGTTACATCTATTAGATTATTCAGTTATTCACTGCTTATTTAAGAAACTCACTAAATATCAAAAACTTATAAAATGAGGGCTGATGTGACACTCTGCCAACAGTAACAACAAGAACTTGCATTTATATAGCGCCTTTAACGTAGTAAAATGTCCCAAGGCGCTTCACAGGAGCGTTAGCAAACAAAATTTGACACCAAACCACATAAGAAGATATTCAGACAGGTGACCAAAAGTTAGGGCAAAGAGGTAGGTTTTAAGGAGCGTTTTAAAGGAGGAGAGAGAGGTAGAGAGGCGGAGAGGTTTAGGGAGGGAATTCCAGAGCTTTGGGCCTAGGTAGCTGAAGGCATGGCCCTCAATAGAGCGGCAAAGAAATTGGGGAATGCTCAAGGGGCTAGCAGTAGAGGAGCGCAGAGATCTCGGAGGGTTGTAGAGTCACTTTCAAAGATTGCTTATGGGGGAAAGGAGGAATTCCAACAGCTTAAATATATTAACAGATAGGGTTTGCTGTTTGTTTCTTGGGCACATTAATGAAAGAGGTTTGCTGGATTTCAAGGCAATGGTCGACACTCTCAAAGGTATGGGGAGTTATAGGAACATAGGAACATAAGAACAGGAGTAGGCCATTCAGCCCCTCATTCCTGCTTCGCCATTTGATAAGATCATGGCTGATCTGTGATCTAACTCCATATACCTGCCTTGGGCCCATATCCCTTAATACCTTTGGTTGCCAAAAAGCTATCTAGCTCAGATTTAAATTTAGCAATTGAGCTCGGATCAATTGCCGTTTGCAGAAGAGAGTTCCAAACTTCTACCACCCTTTGTCTGTAGAAATGTTTTCTAATCTCACTCCTGAAAGGTCTGGCTCTAATTTTTAGACTGTGCCCCTTATTCCTAGAATTCCCAACCAGCGGAAATAGTTTCTCTCTATCCACCCTATCCGTTCCCCTTAATATCTTATAAACTTCGATCAGATCACCCCTTAACCTTCTAAACTCTAGAGAATACAACCCCAGTTTGTGTAATCTCTCCTCGTAACTTAACCCTTGAAGTCCGGGTATCATTCTAGTAAATCTACGCTGCACTCCCTCCATGGCCAATATGTCCTTCCGAAGGTGCGGTGCCCAGAACTGCTCACAGTACTCCAGGTGCGGTCTAACCAGGGTTTTGTGTAGCTGCAGCTATATTGAGACTTACCCATGAGATGATCTAACTTGCAACACTCCTGGATTGTGTTGTTGCCTGGAAGTCTATTCCTTGTGTGCAGACTTATGTGCAGCATCCGAACTTGCCAAGAAGTAAGAAGCTCTCATTTTGGTTTAAAATGTGACCTATTTTGATGTATGCTATTCCGAGAAATAAATACTTCTTTCTGCTTAACTGGGGTCGTAATCTGTTTTACACTTGCTAATCATAAATGCTAGTCCGAACATTCCCTGGTGTTGACAGCTCAGAGTTGATTTGATAGATTAGGGTGGCATTAGGCCAAAGTAAATTTCTGACCTGCCTGTTTTTACCTCAGCACAATTTCTTCAAATCCTTCTGCATTCCCAGCAACTACCCAGTGTAAATATTATGGGCGCTAAATTAGGCCGTGTAGCGCCCGTTGTTTCAGCGCTACACGGCCTCTCCAATATCCAAGCTGGAATCGTGGATGCGCACGCACGTTTCCTGCGTGACATGTGCCAGATGCCATCTTGGTATAGGAGTTAGCGCACATGCGCTAATACCGAACGCTGGAAGCATGTAAAGTAAGGAGAAAATGGCTTCAATCAGTGTGCAACGCTGATTTAAAGTGATAGACACCATTTTGGGACTTAACGCTCAACTCAACGCACAGTCTTAACCCCGACCATCTGCACATGTGTTAGAGTGCCTGGAAGACCCCCCCCACCAGCGCTATGTAAAGGGACCATGCAGGATTTATAGGTTAGTGGCTGGATTATTGCTTCTGGCTACCGAGACATTTGTAACTGTTTTTGGAGGTCTCCTCGACTTCAATACTAGGTCTAGGGGACATAGCCTAACATTTAGAGCCAGGACATGCAGGAGTTAAGTTAGGAAATGCTTCTACACGCAAAGGGTGTGGGACATTTGGAACACTCTTCTGCAGACGGCAGTTGATGCTAGCTCACTTGTGAATGTTAAATCTGAGATTGATAGATTTCTGTGAATGAAGGGTATTAAGGGATATGGGGCTAAAGCGGTATATGAATTAGGTCACAGGTCTACCATGATCTCATTGAATGGTGGAACAGGCTCGTGGGGCTAAATGCCACTGCCACTTGCTGCCTCTTGATATGCGCCACCTTCTCCTGCAAGAAAGCGGGACCTGTGCCTGGGTGATGTGCCTGTCATGGTTGAATAGCTGCCAGTGTGTGTGGCCTGTGAGTTATGGGTGGGTAGCTTGAAACAGTGGTAATGTGTAAGGGTGAGAGGAAGCATCTGATTGGAAGAGTTGAGTACTGATAGAAAGAGTTTATTGGATGGGGGATGGGGGGTGTAGTACATGGTGCAGTTGGTAGGAGACGCCACTTGACAGTTGACCTCACTCACCTTGACCACTCGTGTCAAAGCATTGAACTTCTTCCTGCACTGTTCATGATGCTGTGCGCCTGGCATTGACTTTGTCCCCCGCTGCCTCCCACTGCCTTTTGAGTATATGTCTGGAGGGCCTCTTGCCCCCACTGCGGATATAGGATGTCCCTCTTTCTGTCCACCTCTTGCACCCAGGGTCTCTCGCAGGCCTGGTACCAACTCAGATCGGCAGATTGGTGAGGCCTGGCGTGCAGATTGGAGGATGTGGGATTTAGTAGTGTGCAACCTTTATTCAATATTTTAACATAACTCATCAGTGTGTAAACATAGGGATGCATCTATGTTTCATGTGTGCAATGTCTGATCTCTGTTCAGACTCCATGCAGACAGTAGACTGTTATTTCCAGCAAATAACAGGTACAAGCTACCTTTAAGAGATTTCTCAGAAACATCCTCCCTTTAAGAAATGGTGCTCTCTCTGGTGGTGGAAAGTGCAAATTGCATTGATTCTACATGCAAGGACTGGAATGCAACGCGGGTTGCAGGTAAGTGCTCCCTTGGGTCCAAACTTGCGTCTTGCCTGCCCAGAGTCCATCAGTCGTGGGTGCTAACATCGCCCAGAACGGACCCTTATCCAATTTTTCCCCCCTTGAGTCTTATTACACTGTTAAAGTATCTCTGATTGCACCATTGTTATACCACCCACTATATATTTTTTTTTGACTGATTTGTTAAAATATAAGTAAGTTCATATCTTTGAATTCATTGCTGGCATTTGACAGTGAGAATATTTACTTACTGTTACATTTTTATAATAATGTTTACACTTATTTTTTATTACTGTCTCCGACCGTCCTGACTTTAAAGCAACAGCTTAGTTCTAAAGCCTAACAATGGGAAACAGTTCTGAAGTGGAGTGAATCTGTACTCCTATTAATATGAACACAGAAAATGCTGGAAAACGCTCAGCAGGTCAGGCAGCATCTGAGGAGAGAGAAACAGAGTTAACGGGGACAATTTTATCCTAACCCGCCCGTCGGGAGGCTGATGATATCGGGTGCAACGCTGGTTTTACTCCCCAACCGATTTTACTCTCCACTGAAGTCAACGGAGAGTAATATTAGGTGGGGTGTAAACCGGCGTTCCACCCCATCCCGTGGGATTCCCGCCGGCGAGTTAGGTTAACATTATTCCCAGCGTTTCAGTCCGATGACCTTTCATGAGATCTGCAGTCTCAATTGTGTTTTAAAACTGTACTTAAAAGAGAAATGTATTTATCTGAATGGGCACAAGGTCTTAAAGTCATAGGTGATGTAGGGGGAGATATCTGGGTCGTAAATGGCACAAAATATCCAACGTCCTGTACGGAGCACTACTGGAAAGTTGTCTTGCACCATCAATTCCCCACAGAGTGAGTTATTTTCTGTCCTCAGCCATGCCATTGCAGGCTTGGCACTAACCCATAGAATAAAATGAAAAACAAGAGGGACAATCACTCATGCTGCTCTCACACACCTCTTACTGGCCAGTTATAGAGCAGCACTACCAGAAATCCAGGACCAGAGCTTTGTGCACAGTGTAGGAGAAAAAATAAATAAAATCCTACAAATTAAATAAGCAATGTAAGGGGTATCTGGATCCTTACTGGTCTCTCTCTGAATCGTTTGTTTTTTCTGTCATGATGTCACTCAACAGTGGATACAACACACAATTTCTGTCAAATCCCCGCTGCATTAAAGTCTGAAATCATGATGTTCACCTTCAGTAATATCATAAATTGGGAGTAATATTCTGTCTTCAAGATTTTTCAGCTTGCCCAATTTTTGTCCATGTTACAACCAATCTGTTCAAGACTTGGTACTGGAGAAACACTTTGAATAGATCTCTTCCACGCCTGACTAAGATAACCCAGAAAGCTGGTTGCCTGATGGACGATCGTTCTCTCTTCATCACATCTTTTCTTGGTCTCTCTATTTTATCAATACTAACATAATCCAGTGCGCCATTGGCCTATCCTCTCTTTTTCTTTCTAACTCCCAAATACACCTTTCTACATGCTCGTCCACCTCCTGACATCCCCATTGTGTTCAACACTCAAGTATTATTGCTTTTGGTCTGCTTCATCCAACTCTGAAGACTATTGAAGATAAAGTTGAATTGACCCAACTGGACAGTGTCAACTTAATTTGGAATGCTCCAATTGTGCCCATTTTAAGTTTGGCTTTCCCCTTAAAGAATGGGCCAGATTTTGCTGTAGTAGGGTATCGAACGTTGCTGTTACTACTGCATCCTTCAGCTCAAAAAATTTTGCCTACAAAGTTGCTGAAAGTGCGAGCTGGTAACAGCGTAGCCAGGGTAAACCGGGCATCTGGGACCTGAGAGAACAGGGCAACTGTGTGTCTCCTTAGCCATCAGCTTGAAGTATTGGGAAATAACCAGCGGAAGGACTGAGAAGAAGGGTGAATTAAAGGGGGTGAATTCAATGTCAAATTAGGTACAGAAAGAGAAATAAAGAGAGGGAAAGAAAGATTAAGAGAGAGAGGAAAAAAAGAGACAGAAAGGAAAAGTAAGAAAAAATAATGCAAAATTTAAAATTTGACATTTGTAAAATCTCCCCGAAAAATTCAAAACCTGAATGAATGAGACTCTACACTTGTAATAGTTAATTTTCAGTGCCAGAGAGGTTGATTGGCAGTAAGTAACAATTATCACATTGTTAAAAGAGTACTTGTGCTACTAATTACTAGCCCCATATCTACGGCACAAATACAGCAACTTCATGACATTCAATGCATATCAATGGTGAGGCAGACAGCCAGATGCTGTTTTCGCGAACCTAATGGTGGAGCAGTGCAACTTGGACAGCAACTTTTGGATATTGCCATTTAAAACCGTACAACTGCCCCACGCCTGAAGTTACTGTAACATTTATGCATAAATAACAGCCAGTGCAATTAGCCTCACGTTATTTTGACTGCAAATTCTGTCCCAATACATTTTTAGAGGGAAAAAATTGTTAGTACTATCGCATGTTTCTCAATATTACTTTCTTGCTATCGTGCTGGGTGGTACAAAAGATTCAGTGACATTTACAACTGGAACCACAAGATAGGTGGATGCTGTTAAAAAATAAATTATAAATGTTCTTATAGCTATGTTCACCATCAATAGTAACTGCAACACTTTAAGTTGATCTTCACCAACTGTCCTTCATTCTTTTTAAGCTGATTCTGCTGGCTAAGGCTAGAGCAGGATTTTAAATGAAATATCAGATGGACTATTTTTAATCGGTGTGTTCAACTTTATCTGCTGACACGCTCAACCCCACACTTTAGCAGATACAGTGATTTTTGGTTCGAGCTTACAAGTACCTCGTACAGTAATGTAGGCCCAGGCATCTGATCAGGATAAATTGAGTTCCTGTAAAGCAGAAAATGCAATTAAAAGCAATTAACACCACTAGAGAGTGGAGCTCCCTTGCTCTTTTCATGATAAAGAACAAAAGGAATTCTTTCTCCAGAACTCAAGACTGGAACTGCCAAAGCATTTACAGATTTTAACCACTGCCCTGTTCGTTTGACGTGACATATTTTTAAAAAATTATACAGGATATTCTTCCCACCTGAAATTCAAGAGTGCCTTCATTAAGATTACTGAGAAACTTGTGTGATTTTTTTTTTGGTAGATGATGGAATCTAACATTTTTTTAAAGTGTTGTCCATACTGGACATGAGCTTCCAAAGGCCCTATCCTAAATCAACATGAAGCAAACCATATCTTCCACGCCACCGTTGGAAACAGATAGACATAGAAGCTGTATCATCAGCATCCTTCTACTTCCATGTTTTGGTCGGTTTTCTTTCCTTCTCCCACAAAGACACTGACTCCTGTTGGAGTTTGGTTTCATGGGCATTGGGTGCCTCAATCAGGTGGCCATTTCTCATGTGTGAGCAGAAATAGTGCGGGTTAAATTGGTTAGCCCCAGAATCCGGGCACGGGCATTGAGGTGCAAGATTAACCAACGCCCGGTGGTTCCAATGCAGGCAGCACGTGAGATTCGTGCTGCCTCCTCATTTATCTGATTGTAGCGCAGCAGCCAGGCCTGTCTGCGATGTTCTCACCAGCTTTGCACTTTTCACCAGCAGGGGGGCTTCGATATCGCGAGAGTTGCTTGCACCTCTTAAAGGCAGCCTGCACCTCTTATGTGCAAAATATAAGATACAGGTCCACACGGAGTCTGAACGGAGATCAGACATCGCACATGTAAAGCACTGATGCAGGTCCTGTCCTTATGCTTAAACATTGAATAAAGGTTGCACACTACTAAATCCTACATCTTCCAATCTGCACACCAGACCTCACCAAACTGCCGATCTGAGTTGGTACCAGGCCTGCGAGACAGCATGCGCCAAGGTTCTCTGATGATGCACTAGAGGCCTTGGTGCAAGAGGTGGACAAAAGGAGGGGCATCCTATTATCGCAGAGGGGCAAGAGGCCCTCCAGACATATGTTCCCGAGGCAGTGGGAGGCAGTAGGGGACAAAGTCAATGCCAGGCGCATAGCAGCATGAACATGGATGCAGTGCAGGAAGAAGTTCACTGCTTTGGCACAAGTGGTCAAGGTGAGTGAGATCAACTGTCAAGAGGCATCTCCTACCAACTGCACCACTAGCCGCATCCACTGCTCCATGCACAACACCCCTCATCATCCACATACCAACAAACTCTTTCAATCAGTACTCAACTCTTCCAATCAGATACTTCCTCTCACCCTCACACATTACGACTGTTGCAAGCCGCACATCCACAACTCATAGGTTACACACGCTGGCAGCGATTCAACTATGACAGGCACATCACCCAAATATCCTGCAGGACACTCACCGACACGTGTCCCGCTTTCTTGCAGGAGAAGGTGACACAAAACAGGAGGCAGCAAGTGGCAGTGGCATTTAGCCCCTCGAGCCTGTTCCGCCATTCAATGTGATCATGGTTGATCTGTGACCAAACTCCATATACCCACCTTAGCCCCATATCCCTTAATATTCTTGGTTAACAAAAATCTATCAATCTCAGATTTCAAATTAACAATTGAACTAGCATCAACTGCCATTTGCAGAGGAGCGTTCCAAACTTCTACCACCTTTTGTGTGTAGAAGCATTTCCTAACCTCCCTCCTGCAAGTCCTGGCTCTAAATGTTAGGCTTTGTCCTCTAGTCATAATATTCAAGTATAGGAGACCTCCAAAAACAAGTACAAGTGCATCAATAGCCAGAAGCAGTAATCCAGCAACTAACCTGTAAATCCTGCATGGTCCCTTTAAATAATGCTGGTGGGAACGTCCTTCAGGTCGTCTACGACAAGTTCAGCTGGTCCTGGTTAAGACAATGGGCCCGATGTTACCAGGGCTGCGGGTTCTCGGCGGGGGGGCTATCGGGAGCGTGGGTAACGTGCCCGGCCAAATCAGTCAGCTCCCCGCGCGATCGTAGCATAATTGGATCCACTTACCTGGTCCTCCGGGTTCCCCACTGCTGATCTGCGCGTCGGGCGGGCTGCGCATGCACAGTAAGATCTGTCAGCTGGAGGAGCTCTATTTAAAGGGGCAGTCCTCCACTGACAGATGCTGCAACAAATAGAAAAAATCACAGCATGGAGCAGCCCAGGGGGAAGGCTGCTCCCAGTTTAATGATGCCTCACTCCAGGTATCATTAGATGGGGTGAGGAGGAGGGGGAGGACAGAGATCGTCCCCCCGGCGGGCGGGAGGAAGCGGCCTGCCTCTGCCACCAGGAAGGCGTGGCTTGAGGTGGCAGAGGAGGTCACCTGCACCACCAACATATCGCCCACCTGCATACAGTGCAGGAGGCGCTGCAATGACCTCAGTAGGTCAGCCAAAGTGAGTACACTTACTCATTCCCCTACACTCCGTCTGCCACATCACCGCCCCCACCCCACATCTCCTTCTGCACTGCCAACACTACTCTGTCACATCACCCCTCATACCCACTCAAAGCTCATTCTCATCTTACCTGCATTTACTCACCTCGCCAGTACTCATCCCGCCACTACCACTCAACCCAATCCTCATACAATCTCATGGCTCTATCTCATACTCACCCTCTCGTGCATCTCATTCACAGTCAGCCTCACTCAACCTGCCACTACCTGTGCTGCAGCCACAGGGCATGCATCACATATGTGTAGTAGGCAGCGTAAGGCAAACGTGTCGTGAGCATGAAGGGGATGCACAAGGGTGTTTGAGGGTTTGTCACGGTTGTTACTTATATTTAATTTCTGAGCAACTCACATCACATATTATATTGGCACCACTACTGCCATGTCTTCGCGAATCTTGTCTGGTTTGTGCAATAATGCCCTTTCCTGAGGATCACAATGAAGACCCACAACTAATGACACCCATTGTGTCACTGCAGAGTGGGTGTAGGTGTATTTGCAGGGCTCTTTTGTGTAGACGGCTGAGAGACGTTGGCGATGTCCCCGGTTGCACCCTGGAAGAATGCAGAGGAGAAGTTGTTGAGGGCAGTGGTGACTTTGACAGTGGCAGGTAAGAAGATGGTGCTCGGGCCAGCCGGGAGCAGCTTGTCATGAAGGAGGCTGCAGATGTCCACGACTACATGTCGAGTGACTCTGAGCCTCCGTGTGCACTGCTGCTCAGAGAGGTCCAGGAAGCTGAGCCTCGGTCTGTGGTCCCTGTGGCGAGGGTAGTGCCCTCTGCGACGCATCTCTCTCTGCTGTAGCCCTCCCTCCTGCTGTACAGGTGGATGTGTCACAGCACTGTGTTGTGGAGCTCCACGTGTCAGAGGTGGACGGCGTGGATGGCGAGGCTGGTGAGGCTGGTGATGCTGTTCGCCCTCCGAGGAGGTCATGACTGCAGCTACGGCGGCCCCCATCCGCAAGATGTACACCTGAGGGGGTCCGCAAGGTAGGTACATGTCTCCGGACCCCGGGGTAAGTGTGCAAGTTGGTGACTTTGATTGTCAGGAGGAGGGTGGTGGAGGCCAAACTTTGTCCCAAGTGACAGAGTGGCCTCCTGCAATGGGTGAGGGTCTCCCCCCCACCACCTGTCAAATGGACTTTTGCAGCTGCCACAGGCTGACAGCTGCAACAGGTCCATTTGATCTGGGAGTGTTTCCCCCAGTGTGGGAAACAGTCCCAGTTTGCTTTAAAATCCCACCCCTCCTCACATAATCCCTTAATCAGGTCAGTTAATGACCTGAAATACCTAAATAAATACTGTCAAGAGGCATCCCGCTGGCTTTAATTGCCTGCGGGATTCCCACCAGCGGGTGCTGCACGCGCACGCCAGCGCGTCAGTGGGGAACCCGGAAGTGCGCGGGTTCGAGGCGGGCTCCGGTCCCGCTCCGGGATTTCCCGATTTTCGGGGCCCCCCCGCCAGGAACGCACCCGATAGCGGGTGCTAAAATGATGCCCAATATGTTGAATGGAGTTTTGAGTGCCAAAATGGTATCTATTCCTTTAAATCAGCATGGCACACTGATCTAATGCATATTCTCCTTACTTTACATGCTGTCGGCATTTGTTATCTGCGCCTGCGCAAACGCTTTTACCAAGATGGCGTCCTGAGCACGTCACGCAAGAAGTGTGCGCGCGCATTCTGGATGTCATTTTGAGACCTCAGGAGGCCGCATAACGCCTGAAAAACAGGAGCTGCATGGCCGAATTTCTAGCCCAGTGAGTCTATGACATGGAAGGCAACATAGCACACCTGGCCTAATCCTATCCTCACCTGAAGTCCACACATCATAAATCAGACAGCACAGAAGGATGCCATTTGGCCTATTGTGCATGTGCTGGCTCTTTGAAAGAGCTATCCAATTAGTCTCAATCCCTTGCCCTTTCCCTGTAGCCCTAATAATGTTTCCTTTTTAAGTATTTATCCAATTCCCTTTTGAAAGTTACTGTTGAATCTGCTTGCACCACCCTTTCAGGCAGTGTATTCCAGATCATAACAACTCGCTGAGTAAAAATAATTCTCCTCATCTCCCCCCGGTTCATTTTCCAATTATATGAGATCTGTGTCCTCTGGTTACCGGCATCTCCACATCATGAGCACATTATCTAGCACTGCATACTAAAGAAGAGCAGAAACATTTTCTCTCCCTCATTCAGGGATGCTGAGATGATTTGCAGATCCCTTGCTGAAACAAACTAACTTCCCATAAACCAGGAGAATAACTTTGGAACTTCAATCTAAACACCAGCTTTACAAACTGAACCATCGGACAGGCTACATCTATCTTTTGCTCCTGTCGTGACTTTGCTGATAAAATTCATTGAAGACACAGCAAACATTATAAAAAGAACTGGGAGCAACGACTAAGAGAAGCATAGAAACACCAGCAACAATTATTAATGTTTACTAAACTCACCCCTTAGAAAGTGACAGATTGAGGCACTTCTCTACAAAATTGTCCTCATTTAAGTATAAAAAGAGCATAAGCATTCCATTTGCATTGGGACCCCCACTCAACACTAATCAACACTGTTTCCCTCTTCTTTAGGAGTTACTATCCTGGACTTCTGAGGTAGAACTTTCACTCTTCTAAGTGTGCTTAGTCATAGTTTGTCTGACTATTGTCAACCTTTTCCACTCCACGAATTATGCATTCTGACAACTCATCCCATCACAAGCAACCCAAGCAAGATGATTCCTTATCCCAAGCCTACAGAAATGTCAACTAGGAGCAAATATACTCATATGATAGCTATCATTGCTGGATAGGATTACAGCCAGCTTGGCCAAACAACTCAGAACAGCAATTGACATTAATAAAGATAGCATTTCTATTTGCTCCGGAAACTAAATGCGCTAGGAGAATTAGTTCTAGCTGTATTATGGGTTGTATATCAGCTAAGTTGGCATTGTGCAGTAAATTAATTGTAGTAAATTAAATCAGCTGTTGTCACCAGCAGTGGACTTAAATCCATATTATATTTTCATGCTGTTATTGAAGATACACTAATCGCTCGATTTAACGATAGTGAATAAGCAATAACCGTTTGAAATGAAAGGTGATGAGAAAACGAGGGCAACAGAAGCAAAGACAGAGGCAGGGACATCATAGAATCATACAGCACAGAAGGAGGCCTTTCGGCCCATCGTGTCTGTGCCAGCTCTTTGAAAGAGCTATCGCATAAGTCCCACTCCCCTAATCTTTTCCCATAGCCCTGCAAATGTCTGCTTTTCAAGTATTTGTCCAATTTCCTTTTGAAAGTTACTATTGAATCTGCTTCCACCACCTTTTCAGGTAGTGCATTCCAGATCATCAAAACTTACTGCGTAAAAAAAATTCTCCTCATTTTCCCTCTGCATATTTTTCCAATTATCATAAATCTGTTTCCTCTGGTTACTGACCCTCCTGCCAGTGGAAACAGTTTCTCCCCATCTACTCTGTCAAAACTCCCCTTAACCTTCTCTGCTGTAAGGAGAACAATCCCAGCTTCTCTAGTCTCTCCACATGACTGGAGGCCCTCGTCCCCGGTACCATTCTGGTAAATTTCCTTTGCACCCTCTCCAAGGCCTTGACATCCTTCCTGAAGTGTGGTGCCCAGAATTGGACATCAAAACAATTAGAAAGTGAGATAGAAAAGAGTTACGGAGAGACACTAATTCTCCTAGCGCATTTAGTTTCCGGAGCAAATAGAAATGCTATCTTTATTAATGCCAATTGCTGTTCTGAGTTGTTTGGCCAAGCTGCCCATCACAGGTGAATGATCGGGTCAGTAAAGTGCAGAAGCAGAAAATTCCGACCCTTTTTCTTGCCTGTGAGCAATGCCGCTATTGTTTGTAGAAACCTATTTGAAGTAACGGAAACTCCCGCATCAATTACTTTCACAATTACACCACTAAAGTAAGGAGTCACACAACACCAGGTTATAGTCCAACAGCTTTATTTGAAATCACAAGCTTTCGGAGCTTTGCTTCTTCGTCAGGTTGGACTATAACCTGGTGTCGTGCGACTCCTTACATTTGTCCACCCCAGTCCATCACCGGCATCTCCACATCATGACCACTAAAGTACACTTAGATTTTGCATTAATTAAATTAATATATATATATTAACAGAACAAAATTCTCCTTAAATTCTACATTGCTAATTTCTCTCTCAGTGGTTTGAGTTTGCATTTTCTCAAATTTCAAAACAAATATTCAAAGTGAGAGCATTTTATATTTTAATTTGAATTTTTGGGGTTTTATTTAAATAGTTTGGAAGAGTGGATGGGTCAATGGACACTGGTCATTTACCATGCCATTCATTCACCAATAGGCCTTGGATTCAAACCCAACTCAGATTGAGCGAATGGAAACGTTTTTTCACTAGCTCTGAGGATCACATAGTCATTCATTTTAGGCAGTGTGAACCCAGCTCTCGGTGGCCATGGCTTCTACAGCAGAATAATGCCCATAACCTTGCACTAAACCTTATTCAGAGAGATGCTGTGGGAAACAGGTTAATGAATGGAAAGGTGCTTGCAGCACCTTACTTTAATGCAAATGTTTTCCTGTTTACATTCCCTGATGGGATAAAAATTCCTGTGATCACTGTGGGTATTTTAAAATAATTATCAAGGAAAGGACATCTTCACCAATACGGTTACCATATTGTTATGCAGTCACTGCATTGCTGGGAAAGAGTAAAGGTTGCTTCACATTAATTTACAACAACAACTTGCGTTTATATAGCACCTTTAACGTAGTAAAAACGCCCCAAGGCCCTTCAAAGGAGCATTATCAGGCAAAATTTGACACCGAGCCACAAAAAGAGATAGGTTTTAAGGAGCGACTTAAAGGAAAGAGAGTTTGGGAAGCAGAGAGGTTTAGGGAGGGAATTCCAGAGCTTAGGGCCTAGGCAGCTGAATCACATTACAACTGCATGCAGGTTCACCCCACTCGGGGGTGGGAATGGGAGGAAGAAACATGTCTTCGCCCAAATGAAATGTCGGCCTAAATTTGAACATGGAGCCGGGAAGATGGCGGGGTGTGGGGGGATTTCCTGACGGGAAACCCGGAAGTATGGGTTTCCCAGACGTCCTTACGATTTTGACGTAAGGACGTCTTTTTTTTGTCGGTCTTCCGCCTGACAGGCCAGCCAGATTGACAGGCTGGCGATCAGTCAGACGGGAGAAGAGGAAGCAAGCGGATGCAAGAAGGTATGTCTTAGATGGGGGGGGGGGGGGGGTGGTCGGTCATGGAGAGGGGGCGGTTATCGGGAGTCATGGGGGGGGTCGGATTTGGGAATCAGTGGGGTCATCAGGGGTCAGGGGCCATCAAGTGGTCGGGATCGGGGTTCATCGGGGGGTCGGGAGTCACTGGAGGTCGGGAGTCATCTGGGGTCGGGAGTCATTGGGGGTCAGTTCCAGGGTGGATCAGGGGTCATTGGGGGGTCGGGGGTCATCGGGGAGTCGGAGATCGTGGGGGGGGGGGTGCTGCAGGTAGGCTTGTTGGGCCTGGAGGAAACACTTCTGCTCCTCCGGGCCCACAAGCTGTGCGCCAAAGGCACTTATCTGCTGTTTCGGGTCGCCTTGGCTCCTCTCACATGGTGTGAAATAGAAGGCCCAGGAATCCCGGCCCCCAGGAGTTAAAAATAGAAAAGCTGCAAAAATAGGAGGCCTGCAGCCTCCTTGAAAGCTTTCAGTGACCGAGAGCAGGTTGGTCGCCTGCCCCTCATCCCGTCTCCATTAAAACCGGACGTAGGTGGGTTGGTGGGTGCGTTTTAGATTCTTAAAATTTATGCTGCCCGCCCCCATTCTTCCGGGTTAAAATTGAGGCCATCATCTCCGGGCCTGAGATACAGGCACTGAGACAGCAACCAAATCAAATTGAGAAGAAACTGGCATTGGTGCCCATGGGGTCAAAGGCAGTCTTTTCGCTGAGAGTACTTGTCTCTAACTATGGGGGAGTGCAGGGAGCAGCTAAATCCTACCCCTGGTGTCACACTTAGATTTCAGATACAAATTTAAGGAATCACGTAGAATTAAATGGAAATTACAACACAGAAACAGGCCTTGCCGGTTGTTCATGCTCCACACGAGCCTCCTCCCATTCGGTTTATCACCTCACCCTATCGCCATATCCTTCTGTTCCTTTCTCCCTCATGTACTTATCTAGTTTCCCCTTAAATGCATCTATGCTATTCGCCTCAGCCACTCCTTGTGATAGCAAGTTCCACATTCTCTGGGTAAAGAAGATTCTCCTGAATTCCTTTTTGGATTTATTAGTGTCTATCTTATAGTTATGAGCCCTAGTTTTGAACTCCCCCACAAGTGGAAACATCTTCTCTATGTTTACCCTATAAAACTCCTTCATAATTTTAAAGACCTCAATTAGGTCTCCCCTCAGCCTTCTCTTTTCTAGAGAAAAGATCCCCAGCCTGTTCAGTCTTTCCTGATTGTTAGAATGAAGTGAAGGAGGGGAAAGGGAGAGAGAGAGATAATTCTGTAGACTTACCACTACCAATATCCATAACAAGACGGGTATGAGAGGCTGTGTTTTTTTAATAGGCCCAGCCCAGTTCAGTTCTGGTATCGTTCTTGTAAATCTTTTTTGCACCTTCTCCAGAGTTTCTATATCCTTTTTCTAATATGGAGACCAGAACTGAACAAAGTAGGAGCAAGTGTACACTGCAGTGTCTGTCTCTCTCACACATGCCGTACCAAGATCCTTGAGGTTTATTTTATGAAAGTGTAAAGTCACTGAATGCTGGCATGGCACAATGCAATCTGCCATGCTATAGGCTCCGGTATCAATAATTAGGCAATGCTCAGTAAATTAGCTTCATAAGCATATGCAGGGCTATGGTGAAAAAGCAGGGGGAATGGGACTAATTGGACAGCTCTTTCAAAGTGCCGCCACAGGCACGATGGGTCGAATGGCCTCCTTCTGTGCTGTATGATTCTATGATTTAAAAACCGGTGTTAATCTTATGGATAACATTCCAGTCTAGTAGAATTAAAATTTAGGTTTTCAGTAAAATATTATGAAACTTGAAAGCCCATCATAATATCAAAATAAGTTTTTTGCACAGCTTTGTGAAGTTAGGCCCAATCACACGCACCTACACAATACCGTACCCACATATGTGTCCTGTGCAATCAAGGCTTGTACGAGCTAATGGTAGTTCTTGAACATTTTGAACAAAGCTACCTGATTAAGTAATTATCAACTGTATTTGGGCTGGGCCTATTAAAAAAATACAGCCTCTCATACCCGTCTTGTTATGGATATTGGTAGTGGTAAGTCTACAGAATTATCTCTCTCTCTCTCCCTTTCTCCTCCTTAACTTCTGTTGCACTCTCTTTCTCCTTCTTTCTTGTTTCATGCTCTCTCACTTTTGTTTCTCCACTCATCTCTTCACTTTCATTTCTCTCCCCTGAATCTACCATGTTGCCTGTTTGATTGTTGAAAAACGGTATCATTATTCCTCGGAGCCCAGGTGTATTTCAGAACTGTTTCTGCTTGGAGGAGAAAGGTAATATAGCTCGAGATTTTTTTTGTTCAGGTTTATTGAGTTCTTCCCTATAATGTTGCAGGCTGACAGTTCATAGCTCTATAAGAAAATAAGCCAAATTCAAAGGGTGCAAAAGGCTAGAGTGGGAACTAACTATCCCTTGTAACAAATTCTGTTTTAATCACTGAGAAAAAAACCCCAGCAAAACGCAGATCAGCTGGATGATCTACCTATATTGAGAAAAATACTTCATACTCAAACCTATATTTCTACCTATTTTGAATTTCTCTAACTTTTTAATGTCCTTTTCTTTTGTACTTTTTTAGAACAAAGCCTAAAAATTACTGTTGCCAATATTAGCAGCCAATACGATGGACAGGCTCAGCCCTGCACTCTGGAATACTCTGCAATGCAACCACTTACTTTCAATATCCTCCTTAAAACCCATATCTACTACCATCACCTCACCAACTTCTCTCCTACTTCTGCTTGGTTTCCATTTTTCTGCCCTCTTAAGCACCTTGAGTCATTTACTACACTAAAGACGCTATATAAATGAAAAGTGTTGTTGCTGCTTGCTATACGACGATATACTTAAGCCTAGACATGGTTGTTGGCAATAATAGTGGACCAACGCTTGGCGACTTAATATTTCCATTAAAATAGCTGACAAGGAAAAATAAAGAACTTGCACTTATATAGTGCTGTTCACGACCTCAGGATGTCCCAAAGAGCTTTACAGCCAATGAAGTACTTTTTGAAGTCTAGTCACTGTTGTAATATAGGGAAACGCGACGGCCAATTTGTGCACAGCAAGGTCCCACAAACAGCAATGTGAGAATGATCAGATAATCTGCTTTAGTGATGTTGGTTGAGGGATACATACTGGCCGGGACACTGGGGAGAACTCCCTTGCTCTTCCTCGAAATAGTGCCGTAGGGTCTTTTACGTCCACCTGAGAGGGCAGACAAGACCTTGGTTAAACTTCTCATCCAAAAGACAGCACCTCCTCAGTACTACACTGGAGTGTTAGCCTGGATTATGGGCTTAAGTTTCTGGAGTGAGACTTGAACTCACAACCATTCTGGCTTAGAGGTGAGAGCCACAGCTGACATCTAAACTGCCCCAACTTCTTTGCCAAGAAATGTGGCAATTGATGGGGTTCTAGTGACATTCAGAGAAGTATAGTGAATTTGGCAAATTTTGGGTCATTGCAGATAGTATTTGATGTTCAGTTCATGCAGCTGTATTTAAAAATTTTTACATTTTTTTTTAAACTTTTCCTTTCTGTCTCATTCTTTCTCTCTCACTTAATCCAATCTTTCTTTCCCTCTCTTTATTTCTCTCTCTGTACCTGATTTGACATTGAATTCACCCACTCTAACCTACACTTCCGTTTCAGTCCTTGTGTCAGTAACTTCACAATCCTTCAATCTGATTAGTTAAGGAGATACACAGTTGCTTGCCCTGTTCACTCAGGTCCCAGATGCTCTTTTTCCCTTATTATGGCATTATCAGCTCGCACTTTCAGCAAGTTGCTATGCAAATTATTTAAAAACTTAAATGTGCAAAGGCAAGTCTAGCTAACGACACCAATGGTGCCTGCTACAGCAAAATCTAGTCCATTCTATATACACTAGTTTGCTCCAAAAAGATGGTAAATGCACAAAATAAAGTGTCAAATACAAAATTTTCCAGGGGGGTATGTTCCAACTCACCCCCAGAAAATAAATCCCATATATGATGTTCAGCTGCTACACCACTGGGGAGGAGAACTGCTGGCTGGATGGTCACGTGGACGCCATCAATCACACACTGTGCTTTGGTTAAATTCAGCAGTGCAATGAAACCAGGCAGTCATGCTGCTGTGGAAATGAGCAGGTTGGTCCTCCTCAAATCAGTTGCTTGTACGATGCATCCAGGGGCAGAAAATTGGTTGATATTGCTGATATTTCCCACACTATACTGGAAAGAAACACAAAAATAAATGTTGAGGGTGGAGCTGAGCTTGACTGACACCGACAATGTCACCCCTTTGCTACAGGAGTAGAGGCTCAGCTCTAAATTGCCAGCCTGCTGAATTTACTCAGTCATTGCCAGATATCCATGCCAGTTGGTGTCAGTTGGGCGTGGGCAGCCTGGCTCTAGTACTATCTGATCTTGGCATTCCTCCGTTGCTCTTCATTCTCTTGTGTGAAATCCTGTGACGGGAAGCATTAAAAGCAATCCCCATATCGCGCAGTTGAGTGCCCGAAAGATAAAGAAAAACACAGGGATTCCCTTCCCAATATGCAATAAGCCTGCTGGCATTCAGGATTTGTTTGAGGTTGACAGTTTAGGACTTGGTGTGAAATGGGTAAAACATGGACTGCCTCTTAATGCCCTGATTTGAATAGAATCTTGTTGTTTCATGAAGCTCTTCCACTGTCTGGATGAGAGAGAGCTCTGCAGGCGGACAACCAGGTCGGTAATTACCTGTGAAGTGCAAAGGCTGCAGTGAACTGCTGAGCTTGTGAATCCATGCTTTTACGGTCCCTGCTCTTCCAGTTTTCATTGACGACTGACGACAGGAATTTCTCCTGTTCTGAGATGAAGAGACAACAGCTCAGGATACAGACAGAGAGAAGAGGAACCAAAACTATATTCTACCTGCGCTTAGTCTAGTTAAATGCGTTCATTGAATAATTGTCGCTTAAAATCCAGCCATGTGATAGTCCTTTATCCAAATTACAGTTTGTAGAGTTTCTGCATCATATTCTGTGGTGAATATTGGGAAATATTTATCATCTATTCTCTTACATTTCCGTTGCAGTTAAAATATGCAAATAGTGTATAACGTTTTGACATTGTGTTCTGCAGTTTTCCTCAATAAGCTTTAATTGGTGTCTTGCTCTTTGGTGGTTTCTAAAAAGCTAATTTCACAAATTACTATCAGAAAACAAAAGGTTTGGCTCATTAAAATGTCAAACTCATCCCCTTAGTTACAATCACCATCATATACATCATAAAATGATTACAATCTACTTCACAATATTGGAAAATGCACCAAATAAAGTATCAAAAAGTTACACTTTTCTATGAGCAGATCTCCAGAACACTTAGAAAATAAATGATACAACCCGACTTCATGATCCAAGAATTGCTTCTGATGTTCCCCCTATTTTTACAAGCGACCTATGAGTGTTTAATTCCAATAACAATAGCAAAAAGTGGAACAAAAACAGACTGTCATTTATATAGCGCCTTTCCAGGTCATCCCAAAGCACTTTACAGCCAATGAAGTACCTTTTGAAGTGTAATCACTGTTGTAATGTAGGAAACACGGCAGCCAATTTGCACACAGCAAGGTCCCACAAAGACCAATGTGATAATGACCAGATAATCTGTTTTAATGATGTTGGTTGACAGATAAATATTGGCCAAGATATTGGGGAGAACTCCCCTGCTCATCTTCAAAATAGTGCCATGGGATCTTTTACATTGGTGAAATTGTTGTCCAAATGTTTGGAGAGTAATTTTAGTAGTTTATTGATTTGATTTTATATTTTATTTACTTGCAGTAGAAAATGCAAAATTACAACACTAAACGCCAAAATGATTCATATTTTAGAACTTAAAAATGTTAATGATACTTTGGATATTTCAATGAAATTGTGGTAAGTTATCAATAGTGAGCATCAATATAAATCACTAAGACTTACTGGGGTAGATGTTGACTTTGTGTGATTATGAGTCAGCAGCCCGTTTTACATCTCTCCTGATTTTAATTTATATTGAAGTCAACCGGGAGAGATGTAAGGTGAACTGCTAACTCGCTATCACCTGTTTTACACTATTGCACAAAATCAAGATCGACCCCAATATATCTAGAAGGAAAATATGGCCTACTTCTGCTCCTGTGACCTACTCCTGCTCCGATTTCTTATGTTCTTATATCAGCTCAAAGCTTGCACGCTCCTCCCCCCTGCACCCCACCAACCTCCAGTTTTCACTCCTTCTCTCCTCGGATTCATTCTGGCTCACAGTTCCACAAGTGCTTGTCTGCCCCTGGTGTTTCTTGCCCCAGTGAACAGTCTTTATGTGTAAGTCTAAACAATGAGTGGTGGCAGGCTGTTCAAAAATGGTGACCATCACGGCCACACCCAACCTTCGACAGTCTTTGACAGCACCCCCCAAAACTGCAACCTCCACCACCTAGAAGGACAAGGGCAGCAGGCGCATGAGAACACCATCACCTCCAAGTTCCCCTCCAAGTCACACACCGTCCCGACTTGGACATCTATTGCCATTCCTTCATCGTTGCTGGGTCAAAATCCTGGAACTCCCTATCTAACAGCACTGTGGAAGCACCTTCACCACACAGACTGCAGCGGTTCAAGAAGAAGGCTCATCACCTCCTTCTCAAGGGCAACTAGGAATGGGCAATAAATGCTGCCCTTGCCAGCAATGCCCAGATCCTGAGAATGAATTTTTAAAAAACCCTGCCCTCCACGCGCATATGCTTTCCTGCAAGAGTCAGTGAACTAGAGGTTAGGGTCAACAACATTGGCTATTCTTCCTCTCTTTAGCCAGGAGCCCACTGCAGTGCTCCACCACAGTCCATTATTGTAGCTCTTCTCTCCCAACAGTCCAAGTGGCAAACAAAGCACACAGATGATTTTCTATAATAATATGCATAAAAACATTTTTTTCATAAGCAGCTATTATACTGATTTTACGCTGCTGGTTGCCAGTATGTAGGTCTTGTGCAGCCAGCAGCAACCTCAAATGAAACCAGCTGGATTTCTTAAAGCTAATGGCCAGGAAGGCTTGTTTGTTACTGGGCCCTCTTGACTACCGCTTTTTTTTCTGGCCCTGATAAGTGCACTGATCTGATGACAGCGCATACTCCAGACAGCGCCGTGCCCTAGTCAGTATATGCACAATTCACCGGGATTCATTTTACCGCGGTTCACACAGAGACTTTTTACACTATTTGAATGCAAGTGCGGAAGAGTGGCACACTTGGGTCACTTGCCCAGCAACATAGGAACATTAGGAACAGGAGTAGGCCTTTCAGCCGCTCGGGCCTGCTCCGCCATTCACCTCAACTCCATTTACCTGTCTTTGCTCCATATCCCTTGATACTCTTAGCTAATAAAAATCTATCGATCTTGGTCTTGACAGCTCCAATTGTTCCAGCATCCACAGCCTTTTGGGGGAATATGGTTCCAAATTTCTACTACCCTTTGTATGGAAAAGTGCTCCCTGAGTTCGCTCTTGAACGGCCTAGCTCTAATTTTAAGATCATGTCACCTTGTTTTCGATTCCCCACCGGAGGAAATAATTTCTCTTTATCTACCCTAATGAAGCCTTTTAACATTTTAAACATCTTAATCAGATCACCCCTCAATCTCCTATACTTAAGGGAATATAAGTTTATGCAACCTGTCCTCATAATTTAACCCTCTAAGCCCTGGTATCATTCTGGTGAATCTGTGCTGCACCCCCTCTAAGACCAATATATCCTTCCTGAGGGGCGGTGCCCAGAACTGAAACCCAGACTGCAATATAAAAGTAGCTTTCGGCAGTACCCAGGCCTTCCGATCTTTCCTGACATGCTGGAGAGAAAAATAGGCTGTAGATAGGATGCCATTTTGCTTGCCATGGCTGCTGCACATCGATTTGACCTTGTTTCGATGACACAGTGTTAATTCATGCATTTCCATTTTCAACACTTTCAACCTAGACTCATCAAAACAACAAGTGTCCATCAGCAGCTGATTTGCAAAATCCAAGGGAGCCTATAATTTTCATAGACTACACTCTGCTGGGCACTAATACTTCTGTTTGAATATCATGAATTTGCAATGCGGCTAATTAGTATATCTCCAAATAACAAGTGGGAACTGCGAGAGTTATTCATGTCGTGTTATTATTACACAGTACGCATGTTTTTTTTTCCCCAAAGGTGGCAGTTTTCTGGGAAGAATAATTTTTTTTTAAGTCACTGGAGTCCAAGGAGGTTAATTTATCCAATGGAAAGGATGGAAAAGGGAGCCAGAATTGTTCATACGTATTTACCAGCAGTCATCCGATGTGCGAATGTTGCATTACACACTCCTTCATCAGTCTTCTCCAGACTGCCAAATTATATAAAGTGGGGCATCTGTGATTTAAATTTTCAATACACCACATAATTGGCACCGCTGCTGTCTTCCAATATCCATTTTATTTTATAAATGTTGATGGCTTGCTTTCCTCAGTTTCACATCTCTATCAATTTTGTTCCCTCTTCCTTTCTCAACAATAAAGAGATTGTCTTTGTCTCTCCCTTTCCATTTACCTCGATGTTTCTTCCTTCTCTCCACATTTTTCTTGGATTCCTTTTAACTCTGATCCTCTGTTTTATGTATTGCCCCAAGTTATGCTTTGTTGGTGGTGCCATGCTGAGATTTTTTAAGTGCGTTGGCGCCGAAAAGACAGTGTAGAGCTACAGTGCAGATGGGCACCAGAGCAAGTCTGAGCCTCTGAAGAGCTGATCCCACTTTGGTTTGACTTCGTATCTGCAACTCTCCTCGCCGGCTTCCCACCTTGCATCCTCCGTTAACTTGAGCTCATCCAAAACTCTGCTGCCCGTATCCCAACTCGCACCAAGTCCTGTTCACCCATCACCCCTGTGCATGCTGACCTACATTTGCTGAGAACACCTCAATTTTAAAATTCGCATCCTTGTTTTCAAATCCCTCCACGGCATCGCCCCTCCCTATCTCTGTAACCTCCTCCAGCCTCACAACCCTCCGAGATCTCTGCGCTCCTCCAATTCTGGCCTTTTGCGCATCGTCGATTTTCATCGCTCCACCATTGGGGGCCGTGCCTTCAGCTGCCTAGGCCCTAAGCTCTGGAATTCCCTCCCTAAACCTCTCCGCCTCTCTACCACTCTCTCCTCCTTTAAGACGCTCCTTAAAACCTACCTCTTTGACCAAGCTTTTGGTCCATCTGTCCTAATATTTCCTTATGTGGCTCGGTATATTTGATAACGCTCCTGTGAAGCGCCTTGGGACATTTTGCTATATTAAAGGCGCTATATAAATGCAACTTGTTAATGTTGTTGTTGCATGCTGTATCAATACCGCCAACGTGCTGCTGGAATTTGAACTAAAGTTAAATGTTAAACTCTTGTAGTACAGCAGCTATCATTCAATGCCTGCTGATTTAAAGAAGTTCAGAAGACAGCCTATTTTTTCGAACCTGTAGAAAATGATTTGATTTGGGGTTGGTGAACAGTGCTGTCTGCACTGCATGCTTGAATCTCAGCCCTTGTCCCTTGCCAGTGATTCAAGCGAGTGATAACTACTTAGAATTAAAGTATTAAAAATAGGATTATAAAAGCGTTTTAAAGTGCTTATTTTCATTGCATAGAGTTAATAAAGTAATGACATTAGAGTAGCTTAATG
This sequence comes from Heptranchias perlo, assembly GCF_035084215.1. NCBI lineage: Eukaryota > Metazoa > Chordata > Chondrichthyes > Hexanchiformes > Hexanchidae > Heptranchias > Heptranchias perlo. The sequence continues at coordinate 123,973,856 of NC_090328.1, read as the reverse complement.
AGTGATTGTTTCAGCATCAGAGTGCAATCAGCTAAAAGCAGCAGGATCAGGAAGCCCAAAACTTCCTAGGATCTGGGAAAAGTTCAAAATTGAATCAAGTTCTGATATTACCCTGCTGGTTCACTGGGCTGAAGCCGTATGAGTCACACAGATCATAGAATGGTCCTAAGTTCAATCTTTGGTCTGTGCTGAGTTGTCTGATCTCAGTCAGGGTGGTAAAGGTAAAGGTACTACAATTAGCTTCAGTGCCCTGGGTTAGGGAGGGGAGAGTTGAGCAAGAATCCTGCACCTGATCACCATCCCCCGCCGGTATTTTGTGTGTAAGGGTGTCAGATGAGCAGATGTGGGTGTCAGGTGAGCAGATGTGGATCAGGCTTGACCGCGACGCCTCTCTTGGTTGAACAGCCGGTTTCAAATCATTCATTGCCACTGTTCACAAATGAATAACGGCCACTTTGGCAACACACCAGAGGGTGACCACACCTACAGCCTAGTAAAGAGTCCAAACCTTCAGGAGAGGAGGGGAAGGAAAAGGGCTTAAAATAAAAGTCAACTTCTGATGTTAATGTCTCCACAACCTGCATGAAAATGTCAGAGTGGTGCGGTGAGAAGCATTGGAACACCTTTGCTTGGTGCCATGGAGCAAGATGGTGCAGACTCAATTTTCCATACTGTTCATAGTACCATAGTATGATACAGCACAGAGAGAGGCTATTCAGCCCATCGTGCCAGTGCCGGCTCTTTGGTAGAGCTATCCAATTAGTCCCATTCCCAGATCTTAGGAAGTTTTGGGCTTCCTGATCCTGCTGCTTTTAGCTGATTGCACTCTGATGCTGCAACAATCACTCATTAAGCTACTCTAATGTCATTACTTTATTAACTCTATGCAATGAAAATAAGCACCTTAAAACACTTTTATAATCCTATTTTTAATACTTTAATTCTAAGTAGTTATCACTCGCTTGAATCACTGGCAAGGGAGAAGGGCTGAGATTCAAGCATGCAGTGCAGACAGCACTGTTCACCAACCCCAAATCAAATCATTTTCTACAGGTTCGAAAAAATAGGCTGTCTTCTGAACTTCTTTAAATCGGCAGGCATTGAATGATAGCTGCTGTACTACAAGAGTTTAACATTTAACTTTAGTTCAAATTCCAGCAGCACGTTGGTGGTATTGATACAGCATGCAACAACAACATTAACAAGTTGCATTTATATAGCGCCTTTAATGTAGCAAAATGTCCCTGGTGCTATAAATGTTTTCCCTTCAAGTATTTATCTGATGCTCTTTTGAAAGTTCACTCCCTGTTCTAGGCCTAGCTGAATCGGGGGATAATGAACTGAGCTGCAGTCTCCTGGGGACTGGGGAGAGGGACGGTGTGATTGGTGGGGTGGGGGCGGGGGTGATATCAGATAGGATAGTCCAGCTACTCTGTAACTCACTGTCTACTGGCCAGACCAAGGGCTCACTTAAGGGGGGTGATTTTAAACCCCAAGAACGGGTGGGTTGGGGGCGGGTGAGAGTTGAAAATAGTTGTTTTTTGGGTGCCGACCACAACCCGGCTTATTTCCGGGTTTAATGCTGGTGCGTAAAAGTACGGGCTTCCCACTGGGAATGCAAAGTCTGAAAATTTTGTGGTTGCGACCCGAAAAGCAACTCCCACCCACCTCCAACCCACCCATTCTTGGGGGTTAAAATCACCCCCATGGAGTTCTGGGAGCAGACTGGTTTCCCTCTCAGATTGGGGGGATCATGGATTGGGAGTGGGATAAAAAACAGGAATAATTTACCTTGTGGATAAACTGACAATTAAAAAAGAAAATGTCAGGATGAATTAATGATGGCAAGTACTATATTATACAAATATTGCCTTTAATTGTGCGAAGATAGCAGCAAGTAAAGTAACTGTGTGAGGGTTTGGAAACGAGCAAGTGTACAGAAAAACTTAAAGTTAAAGGTTGCAGGCAACACGACACACTCAAGGTCAATATTTCTTGCATTTTACCTCAGAATTAAGTTGCTTTCTTTAATCCCGTTATGTTCAGTGTGTAGCCTGAATTTGTGATTTCAATTGCTCACAGTCCTTGTTCTGTTACCTGTAAACCTTACTTAGTGAAATCTTGTTCCTGTTGCCACTAATTTGTGATTAGCACTTCAAATTACTTTTTCACATGTACTAACAGGACATTCTATCTTATAAAATATTAAAATGCATATGGTAATAATGGGGCAATAATAATCCATTATAAAATGGGTGAAAGGGAATTGGCAAAGGAAAATAAATGCTGGTTATGAATTATTAACAACACCTTTCCTGTTTTATAAAGGAAGGTACACAAAGGAAGGGCAGATTTTCAAAGTATCAGCAAAGCTAGTACCAATTGTTTAAAAGTTACATAAATGCAGTGTTGTCCATTACAATACAATAATGCTGCAGATCTATCACACTTTGTTACAAATCCAAAACAATTTTATTTTAAAATAAGAAAGCCAGTCATTTCCAGCTATTTTTTCTGACCTTGGGGAGGAACCAAGGACTTACAGCAGCTGCCAATCTGTAGAGAAACAATTAACCTCTAACCTCCAGTGTGCCTCAGGGTAACAAGTCTCCAACTGACCTCACAATGTGCCTTTTTTACACCAATTAGGCCTTGTGGCTATGAAGGGACAAGCCACATGTCACAAAGTTCCACCTTAGCAATAGAATAATAGCATGTTGTGCATCTGTCTTTATAAACCAGCCTTTCTCCTGAGGTTCTAACAGCAACCTAATGTGAATCCACAATTAAAGTTGTGCTTTGTGCCATCACACTTTAATTAGGTCATGCTACAAAAATAATGGCCTGGAAATTGTTCATAAAATAACGGGGATGCTAACAGGGCTCACCGTTATTTCAGGGCAAATGGAAGAGCAAGCACACATGCTCAGTCAAACACAGAAATCTGGAGATTGCTCTACCATTTGCCCTGCTCGTTTGTCAGCTGTGCAGGAAGGAGATGGACCAGCACAAACTTGATCTCCTGCCCAGCTAGAAACAAACTAATCTCTCCATTAAAAAAAGGTACCCTGTTTTCTTTTGGTCTAAACTAACTTTTAAAGGCATGGTAGGTCCTAATGACTGCCAAACAACCTGTCTGGCACTGAAAATTAAATTTTACAAAATGTGGACTGTCATTACTTCCAATTTTAATTGTTGTTGGATGTTTATATAAAAAAAAATTAAAATTTATTTTTTACTTTTTCTTTTTTGTTTCTTTTATCTCTGTCTTTTAATTCAATATTTCTTACCATCTCTTTATTTTGCTTTCTCTAACTGATTTTACATTGAATTCACTGTTGTAGCTTTCACTTTCTGGTTCTGACTCGGTGTGACTTCTCAAGGATGCTTCAAGCTGATTTGTTGAGGGGAGAGAGAGATCTTTTCCTCACTCTCACAGCTCACAGAAGCCTGGGGGAGAATGATGCATTTTTTTGCAGCTCACCACTGAAGCAAAATGCCGCCCAAAAGCCCCACGAGTAGTTTGTGAGTGAATTTATAACTAACGAACGGCAGACAAGGTTCGTTCTCTGCTCAGCGCAATTTCCGAGCCAATCAGTTCCTTTTTGTGATTGACTCTCAATCAAAACTTTACCATTATCTTTCACTTTCTCATACCATATCTCCCACAAATTTCTACTGTGATCTTCAACTCACAATGAGCAAGCCACTAGACTACCATAAAGTTTATAATTTCATTTAATTTGGTTTGCAATGCAGTTTTTGTGTGCCTGATAGACGACAAAATCTGAATTATAACTTGCTCGAAGGGAACATATAAATGCATCAATTTGTCACATTGATGATGAAATGGAGTGACATCTTTCAGCAGTGGATGATCACATCAAGTGCACTGTTGGAGGTGCCGTCTCTCGGATGAAATGTTAAACCGAGGCCCCGTCTGCCTTCTCAGGTGGGTGTAAATGATCCCACGGCACCATTTCGAAGAAGAGAAGGGGAGTTCTCCCCGGTGTCCTGACCAATATTTATCCCTCAACCAACACCTCAAAAACAGATGATCTGGTCATTTATTTCATTGCTGCTTGTGGGACCTTGCTATGTGCAAATTGGCTGCCGTGTTTCCTACATTATAGCAGTGCCAACACTGAATTGGCTGTGAACTATGGGACGTCCTGAGATTGTGAAAGGCTCTATATAAATGCAATATCTCTCTTTCTTTCTTTTCAAATCATAGGGGGACCCCCCGCCCCCCGAGAATGAGCGAGGAGAGATGGGTGGGGGGTTAAAATCTTAAAAAGCAGAATCCCGTCCCCAAACCACCTTCAACTTCCAGTTTTAACAGAGGCAGGTTGGGGGGGGTGGGTGACTAATCTTCTCTCAGGAGGCGGGTACCTCATTTAAATATTTTAATGAGTCTGTGTGCCTAAGATTTTATCTGTGTTTCAGGTTAAATGCTGGCCGGCCGGGTTTCCCAGGAGGTGGATCGAATAGGTAAATACCTTACCAGCGCTGCTTATGGGTCAGGAGGAGCAGGAGTGCTTCTTCGGCACACCAAGCTTACCTGCTTCCCCACTGGGATTGGACCCCACAATCACCAGCCACCCCTTCCGACCAGACCCACCTGCGATCTCACCCCCTCCCTCTCGATCGGTTCCCCCGCGGTCAGCCGACCCCGCCCCCGTGAACTCTCCGACCACTACTCCAGCGCGAACTCTCCCACCCCTGACCTATGATCTCTCCGGGCCCCCCCCCAGCCCCCACTGTCCGACCCACGATGTATCCCCTCCCCCCCAAACCACGATCTCTCCTTCCCTCCCTCCATTACGCTCCCCGGCTGCGGCTTGGTGCTGCAGGCCTACCCACTCGGCAGCCAACAATCTCTCTATCTGGCTGGCTGCAGCCAAGCAACAGATTCCAAAAATGTTAATCAGGTCCTGCCGTTAAATTCAACAGGACTTCCAGGAAACCCACATATTCGGTCCCTACGACACCCCCCTGCTCCCTCCCCGCCTCCCCGTTAATATCGGGGCCATAATCTCTTACACTTTGAATGTTGTAAACAATTTTACAATACCAAGTTATAGTCCAGCAATTTTATTTTAAATTCACAAGCTTTCGGAGACTTCCTCCTTCCTCAGGTAAATGTTTGAATGTTTGTATTCAATATCCTGTTGTATTCTGAATGTTTGTATTCAATATCCTGTTCACTGATTTCTTTAATGAACTTACTGAATTAGAACAATTATTCGTTGAAATTTTTCAAAGAGACAATCAATACAATTGATTTTATGAAATGTAAACATTGTTAAGACTTTGCTATTTTAACTTACTGCAATTTGGAGATATGAAAAACATAACTGAAAGCATGTCTGAACTGATTGTGATTTCGACTGTAAAAGTGATCTAATTAATTAGCTGAGAAAGAAACAGATCTTATGATGCTAAGTCTTGCACGCACTGGGTAACAATGAAAGAAGAAAAAAAGAAAGACTTGCATTTATGTAGCGCCTTTCACGACCGCAAGACATCCCAAAGCACTTTACAGCCAATGAAATACCTTTGAAGTGCAGTCACTGTTGGAATGTAGGAAAAATGGCAGCTAATTTGCGCACAGCAAGATCCCACAGACAGCAATGTGATAATGACCAGATAATCTAATTTTAGTTATGTTAGTTGAGTGATAAATATTGGCCCGGGGACTGGGGAGAACGCCCCTGCTCATCTTCAAAATAGCACTACAGGACTATTGGAGAGGGCAGATAGTGCCTTGGTTTAATATCTCATCTGAAAAACAGCACCTATTGACATTGTAGCACTCACCTCAATATTAGCCTAGATTATTTGCTCACGTCTCTGGAGTGGGACTTGAACCTACAACCTTATAATTCAAGGGGAAAGAGTGCTACCAACTGAGCCACAGCTGACACAACTAAAAAAGTGATACTAGGACGTCAAGTGGGGCAAACTAGAAATACACAATGGCATTATATTTTTAATATTTGACAGATAGATAGTGTGAAGGTACCAGTGACTCCATATCAAAATCTGCAGCTGACACCCAAATAGCAAGTGTAGTTAATACAGTGGAGAATAAGGAGTAGATATGAGAACCAATGGGAAATGGGCAGACAACTGGCAGATGCAGTTTAATGTGAATAAGTGTGAAGTGATGCACTCAGAGGCAAGAAACGGGTAGATAGATTATGAGATTAATAGGAAAATACTGACTAAGAAAAAGATCTTGGTATCATAATAAATAGCTCCCTCAAGGCATCAAGCCAATGTCCAGTACTGTCAAAAATGCAAATGGAATGTTGGCTGCATAAAAAGAGAATGGACAGATCAAAGGAAGGAATCCTACCATTATATAGAATATTGGTTAGGCCCTACCTAAAATATTGTGTGCAAGTTAGAACCCATACTACTGAAAGGATGCAGCTGGGCAGGAAAAAGTACAAAAAAAGAGATAAAATGACAAGGGGATTAGAAAATAAAGCATACTGATAGACTCAAGGATCTCAGACTCTTGTTTGAAAGCAGAAGAATCAGAGGAAATATGATTGAGTTATTCAAAATAGTAAGGCCCAGAAGTGTTGATATTCAATGCGTCTGTCAGCGTTGGCATGAGACAGCAGAATGAGGGGACATGAGTTTAAGCTGATAAGAATAGATTCAGTTGAGATGTAAAGTCATTGTAACAGCTTACCAAGGGAGGTTGCAAAGGCAATTGGTTTAAATTCTTCAAAATAAAATTGGAACACATCATCAGGTGCAACTGCTGGGACAGCATGAAGGTAGATTAGATGGGCTTGTGGTCTTTTCCACCCTTGAGCTTTCTATGTTTCTCCTATATCCAGTGTAACAGGTTATGATCATTCCCTAGAGCTGTGCCACAGGTTAACGGCTCAGGCACCTCAACATTGGCATCCAAGCTAGTCTGAAGCAGCAACTTCCCAGTTAGAGCATGCAATTGCTCTAGGACACATTTATAGTAATATAAAAGAAAGAAAGAAAGAAAGATTTGCGTTTATATATCCACCTTTCATGACCTCAGGACATCCCAAAATCAAGGTTAGTTCTTTGTCTGATTTTGGTGGGCTTCTTCAGGTGATTGTTGTCTCGTTGTTTTTAATGGGCTCGCATAATGTTTATCGTTGTCTTCCCGTAACTAGTCTTGAACCGAAAGCCATTGTATATGTGAAGTATTGATGGGTTCGCATAATTGCATTGATTGCTACCTTCCTGCCTTAGTAGTTAGTAACGATTATTTATGCAAGGTTTTGATGGGCTTTAGTTTTGTGTAAGATGAAGTCTTTCTCTGGGTTGATTGTTTTAAAGGGAATAATGCATATTCTGTCTCCTCTCGTTGTCTGGTTTCAGGCAACAATCCAAACTGCAACCAACAAGCCCGGGCATGTCCAGTCCCAGGCCCTCATGGGCCCAGCCTCCTGTCTGCAGGGTTCTACACTTAACCCAGCAGTTGAGTCCTCTGCCATAAAAGTCCAAAAGTCATATCCTTGTTGATGATATGAAAAATGTGGGAATTTTGAGAACCCTTCAGCCCCCCCCTGTGATACTTAAACCTTGCTTCAAGTATCATACTGGAAAAAAGTGAGCAAAATTCCCGACCCCCCAGAGTCAATCTTCCCCTGTAATTACCTATCTAAGATCTCATGACACATACATTCCCCATTCTTTAAAATGTGGTGTACGTAAGCATGCAAAGGCAAAATACAGTTATTTACATACATCCAAACATGGAGGGGGTCCAACACCCCACTTGGTGCACATACATCTTTATTAAAAGAAAACAACACGTAAAAGTTTTTCTTAAAAATAACCAAACACAAAAAAAAACAACAATCTTTATTCAGGAACACAAAAAAAATATATATGAAAGGTTCAAACAGGTGTATCTCTCTCCACCTTCGCATAATGCTTCTTCCAGGTCCTTTCATTTTGGAACTCTAGGATTTTGCCTTTTCCCTTGCACTGAGAGCACAACAGGACTGTGGGTTGTGTGCAATGTGCCATTTCCCCTCTATGCCGAGTATCATAAGGGTATTCTGCATGACCTGCCCGGTAAAATGGCTCTCTTGGTCGGACTCCACGGACTGTGGTAGCCCCCATCGTGAGAACACCTCCCAGACCAGGATCCTGGCTGTACTCATAGCCGTGGCTGTTCGACAGGGGAAGGCTTCTACCCACTTTGTGAACACATCCACCAGGACTAGGCAGTACTTATAGCCTCCCTGGGCGGTGGGTAGGGGCCCGATGTAGTCGACCTGGATCGACTGCCATGGTCCCTCTCCTCTCCTGATGTGCCCCATAGGTACCTTCCTTTTGTGGGGGTCAGGGTTGTTAGCGGCACACACCAGACAGCTGGCACAGAACTCGTGGACATCTTCCCTGAGTCCTGGCCACCATCCTGCCTGTTCCACCCGCTGCCAGGTGGTCTCAGGCCTGGGATGCCTCGCTTCAGGGCCAGATGAAGGAATTCCCTCCTGTGCTGCTGTGGTACTACCCATTGCTCTCCCTTAAACAGCATGCCTTCCTTTACAGAGAGGGCTGCTGTGCTGTAAGGGCCCTCTACCCTTTTCCCTTCTGCCACTGCACTGAGGACTGCCTTGAGGACGGGGTCTTGGGTTTGGACCATCTTAAGGTCAGGGGTTAAAGCTACCCGTGCACTCCCCTGTGTCCCATTCCTACCCGTGACTGCTGCTATAGGACGGGACCCATATGGGTCCCAGAAAGTGCCTGTGTGGGCATCCTCCTTAGCTAGCACGTCGGCCTGCCGGTTGCCCTCACTCCGGGGTTCTGCAGAGGAATGGGCTTTCACCTTATGGATGAAAACCTCCCCTTCCTCCCCCACTGCTGCTAAGATTTTCTCCAGCAAGGGTTTCACTGTGAGGGGTCTCCCGTCAGCGGAGGTGTATCCGCGGCGGGACCAGATGGCCAGGTACTCCATACACGAATTGCAACATGCAGCCAATTTGCGCACAGCAAGGTCCCACAAACATCAAGGTGATAATGACCAGATAATCTGCTTTTAGGTGTTGGTTGAGGGGTAAATATTGGCCAGGACACCTGGGAGAACTGCCCTGTTTTTCTTTGAAATAATGCCATGGGATCTTTTATGTAAACTGTATTACATTCATAGTAACACACTAACAATTTTAGGCAGGAGCAGACCTCCAGTCTAGACCATCTATCCACAATATTCCCTTGGTGCATTTCTAATAACCCTGAATCGCATTTGTAGACAAGAACCCGTTTAGTTCCTTCCTGAAACCTATGAAGATTTCTTGTTCCACATACTTACCACCCTTTTAGCAAAAAAAGTTCCTCTTGCATTTCCCATTATCTTTTGTTGACCTTAATTTATAGACCCCTTGTGCTTAAATTCGGTACACAGCAGAAAAGCTTACTTGCATCCAATTGATCATAATTTTAAATAGTTCTGGCATAAATCCTTTCAGTCTTTTCTTTTCAAGCAAGAAAAGATGCAAGGTAGCCAATCTTTCCTCATATATCATTCCCTTAAATTCTGGGATTACTGTGTAATTCTTCTCTCTACCCCCTCCAACAACTGCTTATCCTTTTTGAAAGAGGGAGATCAAAACTCCACACACAAACATCGTTACTGGTTTGACTCCAAAGTGCAACAGGACAGCCAAAAATCTCCTGAGGTCAAAATAAATGATTACAAACAATAATGAGAGGCAGCTGATTTTTTTCTACTCATCCTGGTAGAAGGATAAATTATATTCAAAATGGTCCTATCAAAGCTATCCTTGTTCTTTAACATTTAAGGTACAAAGATGTTTTGTAGTTAATCTCCCTACTTCAAAGCACCAATAGATGTTTGTGCTTTCAACTGAATGATGTTTTAAGTTATATTCTTTGTATTAGGTTAGCTCTTACTGAACAACATATACTCTTACTTTACACAAAGACTTGGTTGACTCTTAATCACAACTTTTGACAAGACCGGCCCGAGCCGCTTGACAACTGCTAATTTCCATTTTTTCACCATAATCTTCTATAAACACTGACAGAAGCTAATGAGGAATGAGATCTCTACAAAGAATAAACTATTGTAGAGAATAGCGTTTTGGCATAATTGAAAATCATCAGATATTCCATTTGCTGTACACTTTAAACGACATGCTCATGCATCAAATTATTATTAAATGAATGATGTTTATTGAACTCTGTAAACAATATCTTCTAGTGACCTGCATGGTGGTGGGTAGCAGCAGTTTTGCTGTTTGAATGCTACATCTGCTATTGTAAGGAATCTTACAACAACAGGTTATAGTCCAACTGTTGCTCTATAACCTGGTGTTGTAAGATTCCTTACATTTGTCCGCCCCAGTCCATCACCGGCATCTCCACATCACATCTGCTATTGAAAGTGTAGCCCCTATTACATCTCCTGTACAGTACTCATAATCCATTACTATTCAGTTGTCCTTGTCTGGCAAACGTTACATTGTGAAAGATATTTAATCAAAATCTGTAATGCTACTGAACTAAAGACTGCTCTGGAAAACCAAACCCTATTCGAAACATTGACAACATGACAGATCAAACCACTCAACAATAAAACAAAAAGCCTGCATTTAATTTGTTTTATCGTCATAATATTCAATGGAAACTTTGACAAAAGTTAATTAATGAATGTGTTCTCTGTAAAGAATGAGCTCTTGTGGACAGCGTTTTGTTATAATTGAAAATCATTTGCACTTCCATTCTCAAACTTTCGAGCTGATTTGTGGAAGTAATTACCTCAGAGTAATAACATTTTTCAATCGCTGCTTTTATTCAGAAATTCACAACAGCTCTGGTCCCTATGATGCAGAATTACAGGAAACGTACCAGCTGATGAACCGTAAACACATACAGTGGAGCCTTCAGAACATTAACTCTATTATGGAAGAATATATAGCTGCTAGATGTGCTGTCTATTTTTTATCAACAAGGGAACCGGTTAGCCAAATTGGCTACGGTAAAAAGAAAAACTGCAAATGCTGGAAATCTGAAGTAATAACATAATTTTTTTAAAAAATTATTCTTGTGATGTGGGCATCACTGGCAAGGCCAGCATTTATTGTCCATCCCACTTCCCTACTGTTAGTTAGAGAGTTCCAGGATTTTGACCCAGCGACGATGAGGATACGGCAATATATGTCCAAGTCAGGATGATAGAAATACATGGCAGGCCTTGCTAGTGGGGGCGCTCTCCAGGCACGAGTCTTGTGCAGTTGACTGCAACTCAAAAGTAAACTTGCCAGTATTCATTAAGACCAGTGACCAGGTAGGCATGTAAAAATGTTTTTTCCTGGCCATCATGTTTAGTGAAACCCGACAAGTTTACTTCTGGGTTGCAGCCATTCATGCAAGGCCCAAGCCATGGTGGCTGACACTACTAGCACAATCCTTAACACAATATAAAAGCAGATTTAAGTTACTCCAAGGTTTTTCCTTCCCTGCTCTACCATTCCTTGTGTTGACCATTTGTGTGTGTGTACAGGACTCTCGTATCAGTCCTAAATTTGCCTTTTTATAGATTGAATCTGTTTTACCCTCATGGTTTAGTTTGAATTAGTGTTCTGGATGTACCTTTTCTGTATACCTTGTTGAGATCACCTCTCAGTTACCCCCTTTCAAGGCTGAAAAACCCACATTTCATCGTACTCCACACCTCAGACCTTTGACAACAAAAGTCGGTTTTGTGGCTCTCCCTCTGAACTGTCTCCTTGACCTGAACGTTTTTTGTGTCTCAGTGATCAGAACTGGACACGGTTCTCAAGCTGTGATCTGACCTGAGCACAATACAATTGGAGTATGGCTTCTTCTGACTTGTCCGCTATTGAATTTACGGTTGAGAAAGGCATGGATGTTAGGGAACTTGGGGAAATAAATAGTGATGTCTTGAGGAGTGTACATATTACAGAGAGGGAGGTGCTGGAAGTCTTAACGCGCATCAAGGTAGATAAATCTCCGGGACCTGATGAAATGTATCCCAGGACGTTATGGGAGGTTAGGGAGGAAATTGCGGGTCCCCTAGCAGAGATATTTGAATCATCCACCGCTACAGGTGAGGTGCCTGAAGATTGGAGGGTAGCAAATGTTGTGCCTTTGTTTAAGAAAGGCGGCAGGGAAAAGCCTGGGAACTACAGACCAGTGAGCCTGACATCTGTAGTGGGTAAGTTGTTAGAGGGTATTCTGAGGGACAGGATCTACTGGCATTTGGAGAGGCAGGGACTAATTAGGAACAGTCAGCATGGTTTTGTGAGAGGAAAATCATGTCTCACGAATTTGATTGAGTTTTTTGAAGGGGTAACCAAGAAGATAGATGAGGGCTGTGCAGTAGACGTGGTCTACATGGACTTCAGCAAAGCATTTGACAAGGTACCGCATGGTAGGTTGTTACATAAGGTTAAATCTCATGGGATCCAAGGTGAGGTAGCCAATTGGATACAAAATTGGCTTGACGACAGAAGACAGAGGGTGGTTGTAGAGGGTTGTTTTTCAAACTGGATGCCTGTGTCCAGCGGTGTGCCTCAGGGATCGGTGCTGGGTCCGCTGTTATTTGTTATTTATATTAATGATTTGGATGAGAATTTAGGAGGCATGGTTAGTAAGTTTGCAGATGACACCAAGATTGGTGGCATTGTGGACAGTGAAGAAGGTTATCTAGGATTGCAACGGGATCTTGATCAATTGGGCCAGTGGGCCGATGAATGGCAGATGGAGTTTAATTTAGATAAATGTGAGGTGATGCATTTTGGTAGATCGAATCGGGCCAGGACCTACTCCGTTAATGGTAGGGCGTTGGGGAGAGTTATAGAACAAAGAGATCTGGGAGTACAGATTCATAGCTCCTTGAAAGTGGAGTCACAGGTGGATAGGGTGGTGAAGAAGGCATTCAGCATGCTTGGTTTCATTGGTCAGAACATTGAATGCAGGAGTTGGGATGTCTTGTTGAAGTTGTACAGGGCATTGGTGAGGCCACACTTGGAGTACTGTGTACAGTTCTGGTCACCCTATTATAGAAAGGATATTATTAAACTAGAAAGAGTGCAGAAAAGATTTACTAGGATGCTACCGGGACTTGATGGTTTGACTTACAGGGAGAGGTTAGACAGACTGGGACTTTATTCCCTGGAGAGTAGGAGGTTAAGGGGTGATCTTATAGAAGTCTATAAAATAATGAGGGGCATAGATAAGGTCGATAGTCAAAATCTTTTCCCAAAGGTAGGGGAGTCTATAACGAGGGGCCACAGATTTAAGGTGAGAGGGGAGAGATACAAAAGGGTCCAGAGGGGCAATTTTTTCACTCAAAGGGTGGTGAGTGTCTGGAACGAGCTGCCAGAGGCAGTAGTAGAGGCGGGTACAATTTTGTCTTTTAAAAAGCATTTGGACAGTTACATGGGTAAGATGGGTATCGAGGGATATGGGCCAAGTGCAGGCAATTGGGACTAGCTTAGTGGTATAAACTGGGCGACATGGACATGTTGGGCCGAAGGGCCTGTTTCCATGTTGTAACTTCTATGATTCTATGAATTGGCTATAGAATTCAGCATTCCATTTGCTTTGCTGATTGCTGCTCCGCAGTTGTTGACACACTGGGCATAAAATCTAGTAAAATCCCAAGATCTCTCAACTTTATGCTTAACTGTTTTAACACCATTTATGCAATGTTTACATCATCCTTTTTTTTCAATATGCTGAAACTCCACACTGCATTAAATTTCGACCTGTTTCCAGAATAGCTTTTTACTCTCTATGCCCTTGGCAAAAGCCTTAATGGCGGCATGTAATTTTTATACCATGGATTTACAGGTCTGAATCATAGTACAGAAAAGATTCATTGTAAGGAGTCATGTGATACTTTGTTGGCTGATGACTACCAATGTGTAGGAATCCTCTATCTCACCCCCTTTTATTAGCCATTTCTCCCCCACTTTAAGCCTAGATTTTCTGCTTGGTGTTATTTTAATCCATTGATTTCAAGTGAGTTAACGTTAAACTAATACGGCGTACAAATGTTTACTCAAGTGATAAAATACCTAATTCATGACAAGCAGGAGTCAGAGTATTACCTGATCCCAAAAATACACCCGTTAAGGATCAAATAGTAAAGCAAATGGACAAAAAAGAAATCCTGAGAAAGCACCTCCCTGATCTGAAGGGAATAGTGACACTTTTTAGTCACAGGTGCCTCTTGCCTTGGTAGGCCTGGTGAGAGAGCTTGAAAGCATCAAAATGTATCTAAATGAAGAAGCAGATAAAACCAAAGAAAGAATTAAAGTCATCACATAAGAGAAAAACAAGATTTTAGTAAAAGAGTCACCAAACTGGAAAAAAAATTCGGTCCGCCATGGTGGATAAGTTAACTCCACTAAATTTTTGCTTTCTTCATTCTCGGGATGTAGGCGTCTCTGGCAAGGCTGGCATTTGTTGCCCATGCCAAGATTCCCTGACTGAGTGGCTTGCTAGGCCACTTCAGAGGGCAGTTAATAATGAGCCATATTGGTGTGGGACTGGCCAGACCAGGGTAAGGATGGCATTAGTGAACCGGTTGGGTTTCAACAAAAATTTACTTATGTCAACTTTATATTTCCAGATTTTTTTAACTGATTTCAAATTCTTAAATTGCCATGGGGTGGGGGATTTGAATTAATTTGGGTTGGAGACAGTGGGGGGGGGGGGATTGGGGGGCTGGACTTTTAAACCCCAAGGGCGGGTGGGTTGAGGGGGGGGGGAAAGTTAAAAAAAATGTAAATTCTCAAACCCAATCCCAACCCACCTCCAACGCGCTCACTTCTGATTTTAATGGAGGCGCGTTTGGCTGCGTTCGAGTAACTTGCTTACCAAAGGCGGGTCGATCATTATCAGATGCTAATGAGGCGCATTCGAAGAAATTTCAATAGGGATTTGAATTTAACGCCTCCAGCGCAGGTTTCCCAATGCTCGGGAAGCTCGCCAGTGAAACGGAGATGAGATTAAGCGGCACGTCATGGCGATATTTAAAGTTCTGATTGCTCGATGTGAATAAAAGCTCAGTACTAACAGCTGGTGTCTCAGTTCCCTCTGGCAAACCTTTTGTAGAGAGTTCTTGTGATCATAGACGTGTTTCAAAAGTTTGGAGGCATTTCAAATTGGACAACATCAGGATTGGGGTGGGTGCCATGGATGTTTTTGATAGGATATCAGACGAAGAAGACAATCACTATCCACGGCAGTGACATTGTGCTGTGTTGGGATCTGCAGATGCACAAGAGAGAGGTGTGCAAGAGAGATATGCACAACACAGATCTGGACAACACAGATCTGGAGAACAGAGTGGAGAACGGCAGGTTTCTTCCTCCCATTGCTGGGGAAAGTTATCTCCCTCCTGCTCCTGGCTGCACCCAGCAGTAAGTCAAGGGAAGTATCATTAAGTCTGGATGCTAGCTTTGCTCGTCCTGAATCCATGTTCACTAACTCTCACCGTCTCCTTCCAAAATCTCCTAACTCCTCCAAATTCCTTTTTTGCATTGGTCCTTTAAATAGTCGAGTTGAGATTGCA
The DNA here is from genome assembly GCF_035084215.1 of Heptranchias perlo. Classification (NCBI taxonomy): domain Eukaryota; kingdom Metazoa; phylum Chordata; class Chondrichthyes; order Hexanchiformes; family Hexanchidae; genus Heptranchias; species Heptranchias perlo. Next base: position 123,958,276 of record NC_090328.1, on the reverse strand, counting down.
TCATGCGGGTGCGCATCATGTCCACTGTCACAGTTTGGAGGCGCGAAACCCAGAAGGAAAAATTTAATCAGGCAATCAAGTTGAAATCGGATATTCCGACCTCCTAAATTTTCTTCCAGGTTTCGCACACGCAAATGCCCCCGCTCAGAACCCGCCTTTGGTTTATATCGGGGCCATGTTCTCTATATTACTAGTCCATAGTACTAGCATAACCACTACACTATTGTACCCTATATGTAAGATATATATATTAAGAATGAAGATTCAGGGACAGTTTTGCTGGGGTAGGGACTTCATAGGGATGACGCCACATTAAAATCAATATATAGATATTGTGGAAATTTCAACAGGAAATACAAATGGATTCGACTGCACACAATTCAAAAGCATGTATAATAAAATGACAAAACTGATGTCTGTTGAATATGCAGCAAGGTCAAAGAACTGATGGCTGCTGTGACTCAACTTGCTTGCACAGTGTAATAAGCTCTGGTGTTTAAGAAAGGAACTATAGATCAACAAATATTAGCAGGTGTTCTCAACTTCATACATTCTGTCAGATATTTATCATTCAGTGTATCAACCCATTCATGGCTTTTTGTGGTTACGATACAATTCCTAGCAGGTTATGTACTAGAGTGGGGTGAGGTAACCTATTAACTTTCAATCGTCACTAGTTCAAAACGATTCATTTTGATTGTTTATCAGACAGCCAGCAACAATCAAGCTGCACCATTGTTGGTACAAGAGTATCTCTTGTGGTGCAGCTATACTGACACTTTCAGATTAATGCAAAGTTCACTGACGGGATAGTTAGTGGGCCAGGTCCCAATATGGCACCCAAATGCACCATGAGCTTCTCCAGGAGGGTAATGCAAACCAAATAAAGTTTGCACTGACTGTAGACGAAGCCAAGCCCTGGTGCAAGTAGCTCAGTTAGAACTCCACGGAGACTTTTAAAAACTTTGAATGGAATAATTTTAGTGTTATTGGAAAGTGGACGTCCTTTTCTGCATTCTTCTAATAGTCCAAATTAGCTGCGGATGTGGCTGATTCTTAATCGCCCTCTGAAATGGCCGAGCAAGCCACTCAGTTGTAAAATTTCGCAAAAAAAGGCATAATAAGAATAAAACCAGACGGACCACCCGGCATCGGACCGTTAGGCACCGGACACGACAACGGCAAACCAAGCCCAGTCGACCCTGCAAAGTCCTCCTCACTAACATCTGGGGACTTGTGCCAAAATTGGGAGAGCTGTCCCACAGACTAGTCAAGCAACAGCCTGACATAGCCATTCTCACAGAATCATACCTTTCAACCAACGTCACAGACTCTTCCATCACCATCCCTGGGTATGTCCTGTCCCACCGGCAGGACAGACCCACCAGAGGTGGCGGTACAGTGATATACAGTCAGGAGGGAGTGGCCCTGGGAGTCCTCAACATTGAATCTGGACCCCATGAAATCTCATGGCATCAGGTCAAACATGGGCAAGGAAACCTCCTGCTGATTACCACCTACCGTCCTCCCTCAGCTGATGAATCAGTCCTCCTCCATGTTGAGCACCACTTGGAGGAAGCACTGAGGGTAGCAAGGGCACAAAATGTACTCTGGGTGGGGGACTTCAATGTCCATCACCAAGAGTGGCTCGGTAGCACCACTACTGACCGAGCTGGCCGAGTCCTGAAGGACATAGCTGCCAGACTGGGCCTGCGGCAGGTGGTGAGTGAACCAACACGAGGGAAAAACTTACTTGACCTCATCCTCACCAATCTACCTGTCGCAAATGCATCTGTCCATGACGGTATTGGTAGGAGTGACCACCGCACAGTCCTCGTGGAGACGAAGTCCCGTCTTCGCACTGAGGACACCATCCAACGTGTTTGTGGCACTACCACCGTGCTAAATGGGATAGATTCAGAACAGATCTAGCAGCTCAAAACTGGGCATCCATGAGGCACTGTGGACCATCAGCAGCAGCAGAATTGTATTCCAGCAGAATCTGCAACCTTATGGCCCGGCATATTCCTCACTCCACCATTACCAACAAGCCAGGGGATCAACCCTGGTTCAATGAGGAGTGTAGAAGAGCCTGCCAGGAGCAGCACAGGGGTACCTAAAAATGAGGTGCCAACCTGGTGAAGCTACAACACAGGACTACATGCATGCTAAACAGCGGAAGCAACATGCTATAGACAGAGCTAAGCGATTCCACAACCAACGGATCAGATCAAAGCTCTGCAGTCCTGCCACATCCAGTCGTGAATGGTGGTGGACAATTAAACAACTAACAGGAGGAGGAGGCTCTGCAAACATCCCCATCCTCAATGATGGCGGAGTCCAGCACGTGAGTGCAAAAGACAAGGCTGAAGCGTTTGCAACCATCTTCAGCCAGAAGTGCCGAGTGGATGATCCATCTCAGCCTCCTCCCGATATCCCCACCATCACGGAAGCCAGTCTTCGGCCAATTCGATTCACTCCACGTGATATCAAGAAACGGCTGAGTGCACTGGATACAGAAAAGGCTATGGGCCCCGACAACATCCCAGCTGTAGTGCTGAAGACATGTGCTCCAGAACTAGCCAAGCTGTTCCAGTACAGCTACAACACTGGCATCCACCCGACAATGTGGAAAATTGCCCAGGTATGTCCTGTCCACAAAAAGCAGGACACATCCAATCCGGCCATTTACCGCCCCATCAGTCGACTCTCAATCATCAGCAAAGTGATTGAAGGTGTCATCGACAGTGCTATCAAGCGGCACTTACTCACCAATAACCTGCTCACCGATGCTCAGTTTGGGTTCTGCCAGGACCACTCGGCTCCAGACCTCATTACAGCCTTGGTCCAAACATGGACAAAAGAGCTGAATTCCAGAGGTGAGGTGAGAGTGACTGCCCTTGACATCAAGGCAGCATTTGACCGAGTGTGGCACCAAGGAGCCCGAGTAAAATTGAAGTCAATGGGAATCAGGGGGCAATCTCTCCAGTGGCTGGGTCATACCTAGCACAAAGGAAGATGGTAGTGGTTGTTGGAGGCCAATCATCTCAGCCCCGGGGCATTGCTGCAGGAGTTCCTCAGGAAGTGTCCTAGGCCCAACCATCTTCAGCTGCTTCATCAATGACCTTCCCTCCATCATAAGATCAGAAATGGGGATGTTCACTGATGATTGCACAGTGTTCAGTTCCATTTGCAACCCCCCAAATAATGAAGCAGTCCGAGCCCGCATGCAGCAAGACCTGGACATCATTCAAGCTTGGGCTGATAAGTGGCAAGTAACATTCATGCCAGACAAGTGCCAGGCAATGTCCATCTCCAACAAGTGAGAGTCTAACCACCTCCCCTTGACATTCAACGGCATTACCATCGCCCAATCCCCCACCATCAGCATCCTGGGGGGTCACCATTGACCAGAAACTTAACTGGACCAGCCATATAAATACTGTGGCTAAAAGAGCAGGTCAGAGGCTGGGTATTCTGCGGTGAGTGACTCACCTCCTGACTCCCCAAAGCCTTTCCACCATCTACAAGGCACAAGTCAGGTGTGTGATGGAATACTCTCCACTTGCCTGGATGAGTGCAGCTCCAACAACACTCAAGAAGCTCAACACCGTCCAGGACAAAGCAGCCCGCTTGATTGGCACCCCATCCACCACCCTAAACATTCACTCCCTTCACCACCAGTGCACTGTGGCTGCACTGTGTACCATCCACAGGATGCGCTGCAGCAACTCGCCAAGGCTTCTTCGACAGCATCTCCCAAACCCGCGACCTCTACCACCTAGAAGGACAAGAGCAACAGGTACATGGGAACAACACCACCTGCACGTTCCCCTCCAAGTCACACACCATCCCAACTTGGAGATATATTGCCGTTCCTTCATCGTCACTGGGTCAAAATCCTGGAACTCCCTTCCTAACAGCACTGTGGGAGAACCTTCACCACACTGACTGCAGCGGTTCAAGAAGGCAGCTCACCACCACCTTCTCAAGCGCAATTAGGGATGGGCAATAAATGCCGGCCTCGCCAGCGACGCCTACATCCCATGAATGAAAAAAAAACATAAGAAATAGGAGCAGGAGTAGGCCATATGGCGCCTCGAGCCTGCTCCACCATTCAATAAGATCATGGCTGATCTTCTACCTCAACTCCACTTTCCCGCCCTATCCGCATATCCCTTGATTCCCTTAGTCTTCAAAAATGTATCAATCTCAGCCTTGAATTTACTCAACGACTGAGCATCCACAGTCCTCTGGGGTAGGGAATTCCAAAAATTCACAACCCTCTGAGTGAAGAGATTTTTGCTCATCTCGGTCCCAAATATCCAACCCTTTATCCTGAGATTATGACCCCTAGTTCTAGACTCTCCACCCAGGGGAATCATCTTCTCAGCATCTACCCTGTCAAGCCCTCTCAGAATTTTATAGGTTTCAATAAGATCACCTCTCATTCGTCTAAACTCCGGAGAATATAGGCCTATATTCTGCTCAATCTCTGCATGCTGTCCTGGCTGGCCTCCCACCTTGCACCCTCCATAAACTTGAGCTCATCCAAACCTCTGCTGTTCATATCCTAACTCACAGCAAGTCCCGTTTACCCATCACCCCTGTGCTCACTGACCTACATTGGATTCCAGTCTGGCAACGCCTCGATTTTAAAATTATCATCCTTGTTTTCAAATCCCTCCATGGCCTCGCCCCTCCCTATCTCTATAACCTCCTCCAGCCCTACAACCCTCCAAGATCTCTGTGCTCCTCCAATTTTGTCCTCTTGCACACCTCCGATTTCCTTCACTCCACCATTGGCAGCCTTGCCTACAGTTCCTTTAGGCCCTAAGCCTGTAATTCCTTCGTCACCTCTCTGCATCTCTCCTCTCTCTCCTGCTTTAAGACCCGACTTAAAACCTAACTATTTTTGTTTAGTTATGCTCCTGTGAAGTGCCTTGGGATGTTTTACTCTGTTAAAGAGGCTATATAAATGCAAGTTGTTTTTGTTGCAGAGTTGAGCTGTCTCAGGTCTTTAAGTTGCACCATATCTGCAGCATTTGCAGTTGTACAGAATATATTTCTTAACAGCTCAGCTGTAAATTCATGAAGCATTCTCACTTAAGGGTCATAAATAATTTAATTCATTTAGAGGAACTGCTATAAGATCATGGGATTTGAGTTGTATCTTAGGAGTGGGTTGATCTGATAATTCATGAAGAAAGAAAGAATGAAAGAAGAAAGAAAGAAAAAGTAAACTTGGATTTATTTTAAACATCTTTCACATCCAAGGTTCTTTACAGCCAATTAATTATTTTAAAAATATGCTCATTGTTATTTTATAGGCAAAAGCAACGGTTAATTTGTACACAGCAAGGTCCCACAAACGGCAATTAGACAAATGAAATCTTAATCTGTTTTTGGTGGTGTTGGTTGACGGTTAAAGTTGCCCAAGACATTAAAAGAACTCCATCTTCGAATAGTGTCATGTGATCTTTTACGTTCACCTATGCAGGCGGATGGGGCCTCGGTTTAACATTTCATGTGAAAGACGGCACCTCCGACAGTGCAGCACTTCCTCAGTACTGCACTGGGAGCGTCAGCTTAGATTATGCGCTCAAGTCCCGGAGTGGAGCTTGGACCCACAACCTTCTGACTCAGTTGAGAGTGCTACCACTGAGCCAAGCCTGTCCTTGGAATGGCATTAGTATGGCAAAGGTCAGTCAAATGGCCACCCTGAAGCAGAAGCGGATAAGAAGAGTTGAAGGAATTATGTGTGCAGTGACTCCAGGGACTCGATTTTCCGATGTCCCAGCGGGTGCATTCGTGGCAGGGGGGCTCCGAAAATTGGGGATTCCCCGGGCGGGTGCGGAGCCCGGCTCCAACCCACCCACTTCCAGGTTACCCAATGATGCGCTTAGATGTGCGTGCAGCCCCCGCATACGGGACTCCCACCGGATCCCACTTAACTCAATTAATTTGATACTTCAGGTCATTAGGAGACCTGATTTGCAGGATATTTTAGGAGGGGTGGGATTTTCAGGTCAACTGAGCGTGTTTCCCGTACTGGGGGAAACACTCCAAGTTGAAATGGACGTGTTGCAGCCACCAGCCTGTGGCAGCTGCAAAGGTCCATTTGACAGGTGGTGGGGGGAGACCCTCACTCATTGCAGGAGGCCACTCTGTCACTTTGGACAAAGTTTGGTCTGCACCACCCTCCTCCTAACACAAAAAATCACAAGCTTGCAACCTCAACCCCGGTGTGCAGACACATTTACCTACCTTGCGGACCCCCTCAAATGTATATCTTCCAGATGGGGGCCGCCATAGCTGCAGTCATGACCTCCTCGGAGGACGAACAGCATCACCAGCCTCGCCGGCCACGCCATCCACCTCTGACACGTGGAGCTCCACAACACAGTGCTGTGACACATCCACCTGCACAGCAGGAAGGAGGGCAACCGCAGAGACAGATGTGTTGCAGAAGGCACTACCCTCGCCACAGGGTCTACAGACCGAGGCTCAGCTTCCTGGACCTCTCTGAGGAGCAGTGTCACTCGACATGTAATCGTGCACATCTGCAGCCTCCATCATGCCGAGCTGCTCCTGGCTGGCCCGAGCACCATCTTCTTACCTGTCACTGTCAAAGTCACCACTGCCCTCAACAACTTCTCCTCCGCATCCTCCCAGGGTGCCACCGGGGAAATCGCCGGTGTCTCTCAGTCGTTTGCACAAAAGAGCCCTGCAAATACACCTACACCATCTCTGCAGTGACACAATGGGTGGCATCAGGTATGGGTCTTCATGTTGATCCTCAGGAAAGGGCATTATTGCACAAACCAGACAAGATTTGCAAAGACGTGGCAGTAGTGGTGATAACAAATTTTTATGTTTTTTTGCAAAACCAACAAAAATGAATCAAAAACATGACATTTTGTCTTACACCCTTGTGCATCCCCTTTGTGCTCACGAAACCTTCACCTTACGTTTACGGGAACCCTTACATGATGCTACCCCTGTGGCTTCAGCAGAGATAATGGCAGGTTGCTCTTGTCCATGCCCTGACCGATGAGTTGCTTTGCGCGGACGCCCTCTGGGTTTTGGTGCCTGTGAGGACCCCTCCAAAGATTGTTCCACCTGCACCTGTGCAGGGGCAGACTCGAGCACCTGGAGAGGAGGCAGCACTGTGGGTACTAGTTGAGAGGGGGGGGGCAACGGGTGAGACGTGGAAGCGCTTTGAGTGGCGTCCACACTTCCATGTCCCCATTCACCATCATCCCTCCCCTGGGCCTTCTGGCATCTCTTCTATCAAGGCAAAACACAGAGAGGCGTGATTGAGTGATGGTTGAATAGTGACCCGCTGCATGCATTGGTGTGGGTAGGGGTGACCTTGAGGGAGATGCATGGGAGGGTGCGTGTGAGACATAGCCATGAGATTGTATGAGGATTGGGTAGCGTGGTAGTGTTCAAATGGGAACTGGGGCGGTGAATAAGTGCAGGCAAGGTGAGGATGATGGTTGAGTGGATGTGAGGAGTGATGTGAGGGTGTTGTGGTAGCAGTGCAGAAGGAGTTGTGTGGTGGTGGAGGTGATGTGGAAGACGGAATGTGGGAGAATGCGTAAGTATACTCATTTTGGCTGACCTGGTTAGGTCATTAAAGCGCTTCCTGCACTGGATCCAAGTGCAGGAGATGTTACTGCTACTGGTGACCTTCTCTGCTATCTCGAGCCAGACCTTCTTGGTGGCAGAGGCAGGCCACTTCCTCCCATCCACTGGGAAAAACTTTTCTTTCCTCCTCCTGACCCCATCGAGCAGCACCTGGAGTGAGGAGTCTGAGAACCTTGGAGCAGCCTTGCCTCTGGGCTGCTCCATGCTGACAATATGGTTCTTTGCTGCAGGAGGAGCATTGGAGGACTGCCCCTTTAAATCGGGCTCCTCCTGCTGACAGCCTGTGATGCGGGTGCGCAGTGCGCCCGCTGCGCAGGTCTGGAACGGGAAACCCGGAAGCCATGGTAAGTGCCTTCAATTAGGCTGCGATGGCGTGCGGAGCACTCCGAATTCACTGGGCGCATTACCCACGCGCCCAGTCGACCCCCCGCTGCCAACCTGCCTCCCTCCTAATATCGGGCCCTAGAAGTTTTTGACTGACACCTCGGATAAGAGACAGATGTTTAACTTCAGATGTAATCCCACCCCACACTCTCCTCTCTCATCTTTTTCATTAGCTCAGTCTCTTTTTCTCCCCGCTATCTTTCCTTCCAGCTGCTCAGGTAGTGAAGCATAATGGAACTATTCGTTAATGTAGTGATGTTGTACTGAAGAAAAAGTAAAATGCCAGTGTAGGGTTTTATAGACTACAAGGCTATGCTAATGCATTTTGCTAGCTCAAGGTCCACAGAGAGTACAGATGTTGCTTCCTCCAGACAGCTAAGAACAAACAGATTTAGAGCTGCATACGAGGTGGGGGAGTGGAAAGTCTGTGTTAATGAAAATTCACTTCTTTGCTTCACATTAATTAAAAGAACCCACAACACCGCAGCCAGATGAGACCAGCACCTGAATGGGTAACCGTTGACAGGTGTAATGATGCAGTGCTGTAAAGCATACATTGCCTACCCTGAAGGAGTTACTGAGCAAGGGATGTGAAACTGGGTTGAGTCTAGCAAATGTAAATGTTAACTGTGCATGATGTATACATTTATCTGATCAGCTTCATCTCATTTTAGTCTTGCCCTGCTGCTGACTGCAGTGTTCATTCAGTATTGAGTGTCTCCCACAGGGACAAGAAGGTAAATCTTACACCGGGCAAACAAAAACTATCTGATGTGGATTTGTAATTAGTTCAGTTTGGAAATACTTAAGCGTGGTGATGGGTTTCTGCGCGTATCAGACACCCCACTAACCAAAACGTCCTGTTGCCGAAATTAATGACATACACTTAATGAGTTCACATATCATTTCTTTGTCCACTTATCTTAGCTGAGGTGTTAACCCGTTCACAACAACAACTTGCAATTATATATTATCTTTAACATAGTAAAACATCCCAAGGCACTTCCCAAGCAAACAATTGACAATGAGCCAAAGGAGAGATTCAGATAGGTTACCAATAGCTCGGTCTAAGAGGTAGGTTTTAAGAAGCATTTAAAATGAAGTGGGCAGATGAACATTAAACAAATCAGTTAAGTGTTCGTCTGCTAAATCTGCTAGCAGTCATTTCCAGGCTATATTGATTTCCTAACCTGTAGCTATCTTCAGCTGCTTTTTCTGTTGAGTATGATAGTGTCCTAGGGCTGCCAGAACCTGAAGCATGAGTTTAATGCAGCCAGCAGCACTGAGGGAGTGCTACACTGTCGGAGGTGCCATCTTTTGAATGAGACGTTAAACCGAGGCCCTGTCTGCCCTCTCAGGTGGATGTAAAAGATCCTATGGCAGTACTTGTAGAAGAGCAGGGGATGTTCTCTCCGGTTTCCTGGCCAATATTTATTCCCCAGCCGACATCACTAAAACAGGTTATCTGGTCATTATCACATTGCTGTATGTGGGAGCTTGCTGTGTGCAAATTGGCTGCTGCTTTTCCTACCTTACAACAGTGACTAAACTTTAAAAGTACTTCTTTGGCTTTGGCACATCCTCCAACCCTCCAACCCTCTGAGATCTCTGCGCTTCTCCAATTCTGGCCTCTTGTGCATCCCCGATTTTCTTTGCCACTCTCGTCTCTGAGTCAAAAGGTTGTGTGTTGAAGTCCCACTCCAGAGACTTGAGCACAAAATCTAGGCTGACACTTCAGTGCAGTACTGAAGGAATGCTGCACTGTTGGTGGTGCTGTCTTTCAGATGTGACGTTAAACCAAGGGCCCTTCTGCCCTCTCAGGTGGATGTAAACGATCTGTGGTACTATTAGAAGAACAGCAGGGGAGTTTATCCCGGTGCCCTGGTCAATATTTATCTCTCAACCAACATCACTAAAACAGGTTGTCTGGTCATTATCTCATTGCTGTTGGTGGGACTTTGCTGTGTGCAAATTGAAAGTGTTTCTTACATTACAACAGTGACCACACTTCAAAAGTACGGAATTGGCTATGAAGTGCTTTGAGACGTCCTAACATCATGAAAGATGCTATATAAATGCAAGTTCTTTCTTTCTGTACTCTACTATGCTGCACTGGGAGGAATGGCTGGCAAAATGTTAGCTACAACTAGAATTGTTCTCCACCTTTCTCTGTTAATGCGTCATAAACTAAATTCTTTCAACTAATGGCATGAATGGGAACAGTGTTATTAGGGAGTACCTATCCTGACATTCTTGGGGTAAATGTCATGGTAAATAAAATTTGGTGCTGTTATGTCTTCCCCAGTCAGAATATAAGGTATGTAAGAAAAATGAAGACTGAAACTAGGCCCAATGCTTTGTATAAACAGTGCCTCCTGTGCAGCACATTTATTCTGGTTACACAGCATGTAGCTGTCATGTCTTTTGGTCCGTAGGGGTACTGTTAACATGGCATACCAATTCAACAGCATCTGCCATGTTCGGATAGACCAATACAATAGAAATGCAATGGTGGAGGAGGGGAGGGAAGGATTGTTTCTGCTCAGCAGACAGTCATCTATTTAAGTTGTAAAATACTGCCACAGATAATGGCTAATTCAGCAACTGAAAAGGAGGGCCTAGGTATTGCCTGGGTGGTACAGAAGCACTCAGTATGCTGAGCACAGTTCTTTAGTACACTTACATTCAACTTGTGACAAAAATGCACATCTGTTTCAATGGAGCGTTACCCCACAAAGGGTACAACATCACGATGTTTCGCGAAACAAGAGCATCGCACGAGCAAGCTGTCATATTAGGAATAAATTCAGCCTTGTTCCTCACATGTACCGAGTCATTTGGGAAAGGGAAGAGGAGGCAGCAAGTGATAGGACATAAATGAAGTATTTTTGTCAATGCGGTATTAAGTTATTGGCTTTTTTTTGTTTTGGAAAGAAGCGCATGGAATGAAAATTCTGGTAAGCTCAGAGAGTAAGGAATAACTTTGTTTTGAGACACAAAGGGCCCGATTTTAGCACCAGGTCTCGGGTGCGTTCTCGGCGGGGGGGCCTCTAAAATCCCGATTTCGAGGAGCGGGACCGGATCGCGCCTCGATCCCGCCCACTTCCGGGTTCTGCGTTGACATGCGGGGGTGCGTGCGCAGCCCCCGCTGGTGGGAATCTCGCAGGCAATTAAAGCCAGCGGGGTTCCACTTGAGTGTATTTATGTAGCTATTTCAGGTCATTAAATGACCTGATTGAGCTGTTTTTTTAACAAGTGTGGGATTTTACGGTGAAATGAGACTGTTTCCCATATTGGGGGAAACACTCACACTCTCAACGGACGTGTTGCAGCCAGCAGCCCGTGGCAGCTGCCAAGGTGCATTCCACAGGTGGGGGGGGGGAGAGCCTTCCCCAACGCAGGAGGACACTCCGTAACATTGGGCAACGCCTGCCCTCCACCACCCTCCTCCAAGCAAGAAGATTCACCGGCGTGGAAGTGCAACCCCTGTGCGAGGACACACTTTTCTAGCGTGCACAACCCCTCAGACCTACACCTGCCAGATGGGTGCTGCGTTGACATCCTCGGAGGACGAACAGCATGACCAGCCTCAGCAGCCTCGCAGTCCACGCCGTCCGCTTCAGAGACGTGCATCCCCACAACACGGTGCTGTGGCACATCCACCTGCACAGCAGGATGGAGGGCAACCGCAGAGAGAGATGCGTCGCAGGAGGCACTACCCTCCGCACAGGGTCTACTTCATGGACCTCTCTGAGCAGCAGTGCATACGGAGGCTCAGAGTCACTCGCCAGGTAGTTGCCGACATCTGCAGCCTCCTTAATGACGAGCTGCTCCAGGATGGACCAAGCAGCATCTTCTTACCCGTCGCCGTCAAAGTCACCACTGCCCTCAACTTCTTCGCCTCCGGATCCTTCCAGGGTGCCACGGGGGACATCACCGGGGTCTCACAGTCGTCTGCACACAAGTGCATAAGGCAGGTCACCAATGGGTTGTTCCGCAGGGCCTCGACCTACATCAACTTCGCCATGGATGAGCGCAGCCAGACGGAGAGGGCGGTTGGATTCCATGCTGTGGCTGGCTTCCCACGGGTGCAGGGTGTAATCGATTGCACCCACATAGCAATACGGGCACCTCCACATGAGCCAGGGCTGTTCATCAACAGGAAAGGGTATCACTCCATGAACGCCCAGCTCATTTGTGACCACCGCCAGAGATTCCTACACGTGTGCGCCAGATACCCTGGCAGCTGCCACGATGCCTTCGTCCTCAGGGAGTCCACCGTCCCGCCCCTCTTCCACACACCCAACACCGGCAACGGCTGGCTCCTCGGCGACAAGGGATATCCCCTGCACACGTGGCTTATGGCACCTCTGAGGAACCCCATCACCGAGCTGCAGCATCGATATAATGACAGCCACATTGCTACCAGGTCTACAATTCAGCAATCTATAGGGCTTCAGGTGCCTTGATCGTTCCGGGGGAGCGCTCCAATACACGCCACTCTGAGTGGGACGAATTATAGTTGTCTGCTGTGCCCTGCATAACATGGCACTACAGAGAGGGGTGCCACTGGAGGAGGCCCCATGCACACCCGCCACCCACATTGAGGATGACAATGAGGAGGAGGAAGAGGAGGAGTACGAGCAAGAGGAGGAGGAACGACCCATGTCCCGAACACCAGCTCACCTGCGTGCTCGTCAGGCCAGGGAGGCACTCATATGCCAACGGTTCTCCTAACATCACACTGTGTGAGGCGTTCACATGTCATAACGTGCACAGACAAGGGTCCATACAGGCTCCCTCCACAGAAGAGTGGTGCCTGTACACCTGCACCCACTGTATTATGCCCAATGGGTGGGACGGGGTGGTCGTCATCATGATGAGGCGCACGGAAGGGACATATTGCACAAGCCGCAGAATTATGGACAAGAGGTGGCAGCATTGGTGAGAAAAAGTGAGTTTATTTTGTGTTGCCATTCAAAGACTGGAAATAAAAAGATAACAAATAGACAAACACCCTGGTGCAATCCCTGTGTGCTCACGGAACTTTGGGTTTTCATTTCCTGGTACCCCGACGTGGTGCTACCCCTGTGGCTCCAGCAGAGGTGGTGGCAGGTTGCTCCTGTTCGTGCCCTGACCTGGTAGATGCTTTGGGCCGACGCCCCCTGGGTTTCGGTGCCCGTGAGGGCACCTCCACAGCCTTCCAGGCTGCAACCGGGGACCTCCCCGGTGTCTCTCAGTCGTCTGCGCAGAAGAGCCCTGCAAATACACCTACACCCACTCTGCAGTGACACACTGGGTGGCATCAGTGGTGGGTCCTCATAGTGATACCCAGGAGCGGGTATTATTGCACAAACCGGACAGGATTCGCGAAGACATGGCAGTAGTGGTGCCAATATAATGTGTGATATGAGTTGTTCTTTAATTCAATAGAAGTAACAACCATGACAAACCCTCAAACACCCTTGTGCATCCCCTTCATGCTCACGACACGTTTGCCTTACGCTGCCTACTGCACATATGTGATACATGCCCTGTGGCTGCAGCACAGGTGGTGGCAGGTTGAGTGAGGCTGGCCGTGAGAGAGATGCACGAGAGGGTGAGTATGGGATAGAGCCATGAGATTGTATGAGGATTGGGTTGCATGGTAGTGGCGGGGTGAGTACTCGCGAGGTGAGTAGGTGCAGGTAAGATGAGGATGAGGTTTGAGTGGGTATGAGGGGTCATGTGACAGAGTAGTGTTGGCAGTGCCGAAGGAGATGTGGGGTGGGGGCAGTGTTGTGGCAGACGGAGTGTAGGGGAAAGACTACGTGTTCTCACTGTGGCTGACCTACTGGGGTCATTGGAGCGCCTCCTGCACTGTATGCAGGTGGGCGATATGTTGGTGGCGCAGCTGACCACCTCTGCCACCTCGAGCCAGGCCTTCTTGGTGGCAGAGGCAGGCCGCTTCCTCCCGGACGCCGGGGGGAAGATCTCTGTCCTCCCCCTCCTCCTCACCCCATCTAATGATACCTGGGGTGAGGCATCATTAAACTGGGAGCAGCCTTCCCCCTGGGCTGCTCCATGCTGTAATTTTTTCTGTTTGTGGCAGCATCTGTCAGTGGAGGACTGCCCCTTTAAATAGAGCGCCTCCAGCTGACAGATCTTACTGCGCATGCGCAGCCCGCCCGACGCGCAGCTCAGCATCGGGGAACCCGGAGGAGCAGGTAAATGGATCCAATTAGTGTGTTGCCTGCTACGATCGCGCGGGCAACCCACTAATTTCACCGGGCGCGTTTTCAATGCACCCGCTGGCCTACCCGCCGGGAACCCGCACCCCTGGTAAAATCGGGCCCAAAGTCACAGAACATAGACATTATGTATGGTAGGGAGCACGAGTGAGGGACCAAGCAATTTAATTCAATTCAATTCAAGCATCTTATGGCCTTTGCTTGCATATATGTTTGTGGCACATTTCACGATCTGACTATGTCTTCACGGGAGGATCTTGGTGAAAATTATGTTAAAAATACTGCTATGAAGTTAAATGAAGCTCTCAAAGAGATAAGTTCATGGAATGAAATCAGAGAAATGCATATTAGGATTGATAGAAAATTTTAGACAATGAAACTTAGTTTAGAGATCGCAGTGAACATTCACACCATTTATTTTTGGCATGACCAATTCATTTAAGACCAGCAAGGGTATCTGTTGGGAGGTGGCTGGCTTATGGGTGAATCACTGAACAGGGAAGAAGTCAAAGGGACAGCCCACCCACATCCTGGAGTAATAAAAGGGAGAGAAAAAACCCATATTCAGGGTCAGTCAGTCCAGGTAGGTTTGGGGAGAAAGTGCAGCCAAAAGAAGAAAAATTTGGTCATCGTAAGCTCAGAGCTGGTCAGAACCTGAAATCTAACCAGCAAAAAATAAAAAGTCAAGTTAGCCCATTAACGTGTTTTTTTTAATTCATTCATGGGATGTGGGCGTCATTTATTGTCCATCCCTAATTACTCTTAAGAAGGTGGTGGCGAGCTGCTTTCTTGAACCGCTGCAGTCCATGTAGTGAAGGTTCTCCCACAGTGCTGTTCGGTAGGATTTTGACCCAGCGATGATGAGGGAACGGCGATATATTTCCAAGTCGGGATGGTGTGTGACTTGGAGGGGAACGTGCTGGTGGTGGTGTTCCTGTGTGTCTGTTGCCCTTGTCCTTCTAGGTGGTAGAGGTCGCGGGTTTGGGAGGTACTGTCGAAGAAGCCTTGGTGAGTTGCTGCAATGCATCTTGTATGATTTGTTATTTCTTAAGTGAAGGGATGTGAATGTAAGCAAAGTAACTGAGATACAATTACAACTGTTACCCTATAAGTTCACTTGCTGTCTATTAAATAAAGCAACTCATCAATTTGTATCTGGCCTCATCTTACTGACGTGTCTTCAGTTCACCTAAAGTAAGATTGGAGAACCCCACATGAGACCACATGTGAAAGACACAATATCCAGTTCAGATCATTAGGGTATACAGTTGTTATGCCCGTGGATTCCACTATCATATGATTAGATATTGGGCAGTAGAGGATACACCTGAATGTAAAACATGGGGACCACTTTTGGGGAATGCCCAGCACTGCAGAACCCAAGAAAATATCTGAGGCAGACCCCAAAATTTATAGTTTGATTGGCAGCTTTTATTGAATTTAAAATATATATGTTTAAATTTCTTTTATCACAAAGTATTTCTCAGCTTACCTTATGAAAACTGAAGTTATCAGATATATATATATAGAGTGAGTGAGAGAGAGAGAGAGAGAGAGAGAGCCAGAGCAAGAATCTCATTCCATGGACGGTCAGCAAGAAACTGCCTTGGGCAGGTTAATATTCAGGGAATTTGTCATACCTACTGTAAATCTAGTGCCATGCTTCATGCTTATCAATGGGGTAAATCTACCTTGTGGTGTATAGCCTACACCATGGAAAAGTGAAGTTCTACCATCTTCTGAAGGTCAGGGAGATCATGTGATAAAACCAACAAAAATAGAGTGACCGGCTTTTCGTTTCAATCCCTGGGCAGACTTCAGATTACTTAGATATCAGGCAGGTGAAGATATTCCCTCGGAAGTGAGATTCATCCATGGGAGTAGTCTGAGATACTCAATCCAAAAAAAAGTCAAGAGTAAAAGTCCCAAATTAAACCAACACAAGAAAGATATCCCAGACAATTGTACAAATAACAGCAACTATAAGAGGAAGGGTAATAACAGTATCACACTATCATTTTCAACATGCTCCTTCTGAAGGTTGGATGTCTTACATCTTAACACAGAAGAAAATGCTCTCTGAAGTTAAAGTTTTACCACCCAAGGTAAGAAAGATGATTAAAAATCTTTGCCATTATTATTTAGACACAATGGGCCGGATCTTGCTGGAAAAATAACAGCGAGTTAACGACGCACGCCGTTATTAATGCTCAAATCTGCCAGCATGTTCAGAGGATGAAGAGATACGCTGTGAATAGCAAATCCCCAGAACTTGCTGGTCGATTTACGCCACTCCGCCATTTACTGCGCACAAACGGCATCTCACTTTTAGCCTCCCCGTTATTTTTAAGAACTTGCTGGATTTGCACATTAGTTGCCTATTAAACGCACCACAGAAAGTTATGTCTTGTAATTAAGAGCGTAAGTGCCCTTTTAACAACATGATAATTGTTAATGGATTGCCAATCAACCTTTCTGGCCCATAAAATGAACAATTTAAACTGATCAGTCTCATTCCTGCAGGTAGTCAATTGCTGTTAGAGATTTTAAAAATGTCAAATTTTAATTTTTTACATATTTTTCTTACTTATCCTTTTTGTCTCTTTCTTCTCTCTCTCCCAATCCAATCTTTCTTTCCCTCTCTTTCTGTACTGATTTGACTCGAATTCACCCTCCTTCTCAATACCAGGCAGAACAGCTTACAATTTGTTTTTTAAAATGGGCTAAGCCATGCGATCAAGTATTTAATTATTTTCCTGTACTCACCCACAACACATAACAACAACAGCAACAACAACTTGCATTTATATAGCACCCTTATCATAGTAAAAACGTCCCACGGCGCTTCACAGGACCGTTATCAGACAAAATTTGACACTGAGCCACATAAAGACATATTAGGACAGGTGACCGAAAGTTTGGTCAAAGATGTAGGTTTTAAGGAGCATCTTAAAGGAGGAGAGAGAGGCGGAGAGATTTAGGGAGGGAATTCCAGAGCTTAGGGCCTTGGGCAGCTGAAGGCACGGCCGCCAATGGTGGAGCGGTGAAAATCGGGGCTGCGCAAGAGGCCAGAATTGGAGGAGTGCAGAGATCTCGGAGGGTTGGAGGGGGCTACAGGAACGGGGAGGGTCGAGGCAATGGTAAAACAATGATAATACTTGCATTTATATAGCACCTAATCACTCACCGTGCAATTCTTACAGCTGGACAGACAAAACAACAGCATGTATGAGTGGAGAGATATTTTGCTTTCAATGCAAATGAGTGCTTTTATTTTCCTTTAAAAGGGATAAATCAACTCAAACTAAAACTCAACACAAATTGGTTTCAATGGAAGCGTTCTGCAGATTAACCCAACAGGTTGAATGGGTCCAGTTTATTATTCATTGTACTACTGCTCAGTCCTTAGAAAACTCCTCAACAATGAGGGGGTGGGGAGGGGAATGTTGTTGTAAACTCATCTAATAACACTGCTAACCCCAGATCACTGGGACTGTGGGACAGGGAGCACACTGCTCAATTTTTTCCCGCTTTTTCCTAAAGTTCTATCACGTCAAGCGTAGTTTATACCATCAGCACACCAATCAGTCTCATACTAAATTGATGATACACGGTGAGTGGATGTCATGATCACATTTTTCAGGCAATGACCCACAAAGTTAAAAGATAATACAGTTGATGGGTGAAATTATTGTACTTAACTTACAGCTGTATGACGCTGAAAAAAAATGAAATTCAAATATTTTTTCTCTGCAGCCAGTTAGAAATAATCCTGAATACATTGTATTTTCATTGTATTTGGTTATCTATCCAGTCATAAAATGTTACGTCAAAACGCTTGATGTGGAGCCCTGCGTCATTTAAGTTCACTTGGGATATTATATATTCTCATTGCATGCGCAGTCATTTTTACATCGCGTAGCTAAAACCACCCCACAGGCTAGATTTTCCTCCAAAGCGGTCCAGCCACCCAATATTTGCAGTAGGCCTGGTCCATTTTTAGGGTTGGGCCTTATTATCATATTGCCAGTGGGCTATGGGCAGAAAATCGGGCAGCCCAGCCAATAGGGTTGCCAACTCTCCAGGATTGCCCTGGAATCTCCAGGAATTGAAGACTAATCTCCAGGACACTGCTGCGAGCAACACCCAGGAGAAAAACGATATGGGCATAAAAAAAATTGTTTTTTTTTTCATTTTCTTTGAACACTTCTGTTTATTAGTCATAAAAGTATTGGAAAAAGTTGGGAAAAAAGGCTGTTTGACTGACAGTCAAGCTTCATCCAATTGGGTAACGAAGAGACTTTTTGCTTAACAATTGGCCGTGGGATGGCGGTGCGTCGCGAGGATGGACATGTCGGGCGACCAATGGCGGGAGTGTGGGGGCAGGTCAAGTGATGAAACCTCCAGGAATGCATTCATCCAGAGTTAGCAACCCTACCGGCCAGCCTCCAGGCCGGAGAATGGAGATCTGCGGTCCATTCTCAGGGCGAGGGTGGGGGAGGCCCAGTGCGGCAGAAGCCCAGGTTGTTTTTGTGGAGCCCTGAAGGAGCACTCCTCCTTCTTCCGGCCCCACAAAGATAAATCAAAACTTACCTTCTGGGCTCCTCTTCAGTTAGACTGTCAGCTGAAACTATGTGGAATGTGCACAATGCACTTTCCATCCGATTGAGTCCCCTATGTACATCATCAGATGCCGATTTGCATATTTAAAGGGCCCACCACTTGACTCAGACAGGCTCTCTTGCTGCCCTTGCGAGTATAGCGTCGGCCACATGGTCGATGGGAACTCAATGTTATTTCATTTTTAGGGTGCTACCACCCCATTTCCACCATGTTGGGAGAGCGGGGGTGGTGCGGAGCTCTCAAAATCTCCCCACCAACGCCAGAACCACCCCGCCGCCTCCGCCCCACCCCCCACACAGTCGCTCGTGGAGGACTTTTGGTTCTAGAATCTGCACTGTTGAAAAGTAACTAATCCATTGCTGATATCCAAAGATTTTCTAGGGGATAATTATGACTGATATTAGAACAAACAAGACAGTGAATACAGAAGCGTGCATTGTTTTGTCACTTTTATGCTCGGCAAGTACCAACTTCTGTGCAATATTCTTGCCAACATGTGTGTTTACAGTCATTTCCACAGATCAGTGAATGCATGAATATAGAGACAGTATCAATTTAAACAGCTTCCTCAACAGTGGCTCATATAACATGTCAAACATGGGACTTACTCGACTAAGGTCCATCTAGTTCACCTTCTACCATCCTGGTAGTCGCATGATACAATGATAATGGAATTGTTGAATAATCATAGCAATCAATCTCCATCAATCAGTCTGAAACAGACCCAGACATGAGGCGAGGAAAACCCCCAGTGGTGGAGAGCTTTGGGAACCATAGGTCCAAAGTCACCTTTTCATCGCAAGCATACTATACATACCACATGTCATGACTCAAATTACTCATATACTGCATCTCAAGATGTTATTTCCAAATTTGCAAACAAGGTGGAACAGTAAAGTTTTAAAATGGAGAATAATGCAATTTCCTACGTTGTGGAGTCTATCCTGATCTCTTGGCTTTCCTTAACAAAAACAACATATGCTGATATAATGGCTTCAACATAGCAAAATTGTCCAAAAGTACTCCACCATTCAGGGTAAAGACAAGGAAATTAGTGGAGTGACTGATTCGTCAAAGAGGTAAATTTGAAATAAAACCAGAAAATGCTGGAAATACTCAGCAGGTCAGGCAGCATCTGTGGAGATAGATAAGGGGAAAAATTGGATAGGGCCTGTTTTTGGGCGGGGGTAGCACGATCCGCTATTACCCCCCGCCCAATGGCCCCTGCGCAGGCAGGACGAGACTTTCGCCTGAGGTCTTACCTGCAATCTGCGTTGGAAATCAACGTTGAACTTGGATTCCATGCAATTCGCACTATCCACCAGAAGGGGGAGCTCCAGTCTCTTAAAGGCAGGCTGTCTGTTAGAAATCTCTTAAAGGTAGCTGGTACCTGTTATTTGCTGAAAATAACAGTCTGCTGTCTGCACAGAGCCTGAATGGAGATCAGACATCGCACACGTAAAACACAGATGCAGGTCCCGTCCCTATGTTTACACACTGATGAGTTATGTTAAAACATTGAATAAAGGTTGCGCACCACTAAATCACCTCACCAGTCTGCTGATCTGAGTTTGTACCAGGCCTGAGAGAGTTAAAGAAAGCCAGAGGACTTGGTGCAAGAGCTGGACAGAAAGAGGGACATCCTATATCCACAGTGGTTGGGGGAGGGGGGGGTGCAAGAGGTTCTCCAGACATACACCCAAAAGGCAGTGGGAGGCAGCAGGGGACAAAGTCAATGCCAGGCGCACAGCATCATGAACATGGATGCAGTGCAGGAAGAAGTTCAATGCTTTGACATGAGTGGTCAGGTGAGTGAGGTCAACTGTCAAGTGGCGTCTCCTACCAACTGCACCATGTACCACACCCCCCATCTCCCATACACCAACAAACTTTTTCCATCAGTACTCAACTCTTCCAACCAGATGCTTCCACTCACCTTTACACATTACCACCGTTTCAAGCCGCCCACCCACAACTCACAGGCCACACACACTGCCAGCTATTCAACCATGACAGGCACATCACCCAGACACACGTCCTGCTTTCTTGTAGGAGAAGGTGGCGCATATTAAGAGGCAGGAAGCGGCAGTGGCATTTAGCCCCTCTAGCCTGTTCCGCCATTCAATGAGATCATGGTGGACCTGTGACCTAGCTCCATATATCTGCCTTAGCCCCATATCCCTTGGTTCACAAAGATACATTAATCTCAGATTTAACATTCACAAGTGAGCTAGCATCAACTGCCGTCTGCAGAAGAGTGTTCCAAACGTCTCCCACCCTTTGTGTGTAGAAGCATTTCCTAACTTCACTCCTGTACATCCTGGCTCTAAATGTTAGGCTATGTCCCCACGTCCTAGTATTCAAGTGTAAGATACCTCCAAAAACAGTTACAAATGTCTCGGCAGCCAGAAGCAATAATCCAGCCACTAACCTGTAAATCCTGCATGGTCCCTTTAAATAGCGCTGGTGGGGGGTCCTCCAGGCACTCTAAGACACGTTCAGATGCTCGGGGTTAAGACTGTGCATTGAGTTGAGCATTAAGTCCCAAAATGGTGTCTATCACTTTAAATCAGCATTGCACACTGATTGAAGCCATTTTCTTCCTACTTTACATGATTTCAGCGTGCGTTATCTGCGCCTGCGCTAACTTCTATACCAAGATGGCGTCTGCCGCACATCACACTGGAAATGTGCGTGCGCATCCAAGATGCGATCTTGGATGTTAGAGAGGCCGTGTAGCGCCGAAACAATGGGCGCTACACGGCCCAATTTAGCACCCAAACAGAGTTAACGTTTTAGGTCGATGATGTTTCATCAGAACTGGTGGTGATGAAAGTAGAGGATATGAAGATGGTATTGAAGGTGCTGAGTAGGGATTGGTAAGAGAGTTTCCGAGTGAGGAGGAGGATAGCTTAGAGCTCTCCTCCCAATGCTGGAGTGCAGAGAGGGATAAAACATGCAATTAAACATGAGTGGTGGGTATAAACAAGGATGTAGGGCTGGAGGCGATTGCAGAAGTAGGTAGGAGTAAGAGTAAAACCCGGAAGTACCCTTAAATCGTTAATGCATCTATTAACAACCAATTACAGAATACTTGAGAATTGTTAGAATAAATGGGGCATGCAGTGGGGAAACCTGGAAAAGAGAAGGAGACAAAACAAGATTTCAAAAAAGTCAAAAATTATCTATTACACCAACAGAGTCAGTTAGTGAATTTGAAAACATACTTCAATGCTAAATCTTTGCCATAGAAATTTCAATTTCCTTTCTCGCTACACCAATGTGGACTAGAAGTAGTTAAGGAAAAATTCGTTCTTCATATTCTGACTCTCAAATCCTCCAGAGGTAGGTTATTCCAACACAATCAAGAGGTTCAATGATGTCACGCCACAGAATCAGATTATGAATATTATTTCAGTCTTCTGAACTCTGTCCTGCATAGCTTTTCTTTTATGTGACATGCACAAGATCCTGATCTTACATTTTGTAAAGTAAAAAAAAGGAGCACGTTTTTACAAGTGTGGCATTTAACTGAGGTGACCTTGCCTATTATGGTATTGCAGGCTACATAATACCAGATTGTGCGACTCATACTAAATATTTGAAATATATTTTGTGTACTAGGGTACCAAGTTACTGGGGTAGATTTTGAATTTGTGCAATAGTGTAAAACAGGTGATAGAGAATCAGCAGCCCATTTTACATCTCTCCCCATTTTCATTTTCGTTGACTTCAATGGAAATAAACATCAGAACAGCTGTAAAACAGGCTGCCGATTTACTGTCACCTGTTTTTCTCTGTCGCACAAAGTCAAGATCTACCCTGTTGAGTGACTTATACATATTGGGCTATAAATTGCTGTAGCAGGGCATCTGCCGTTAATTAGACTTGCCCCAGCATGTTGATGCTTTTAAAATTTTTGCGTGGCAAGTTGCTGAAAGTGCGAGCTGATAACGTCTCAGTGAGGGAAACAGGGCATCTGGGACCTGAGTGAACAGGGCAAGCAACTGGGTATCTCCTTAACCAACCAGATTGAAGGATTGTGAAATTAACAGCACAAGGGCAGAGAAGGAAGTGTAAATTAGAGTGGGTGAATTCAATGTCAAATCAGGTACAGAAAGAGAAACAAAGAGAGGGAAAGAAAGATCGGATTAAGAGAGAGAGAAAAGATTCAGGAAGGAAAAGTTAAAAAAAACATTTAATTTAAAATTTGATTTTTTTTAAATCCCCAACAACAATTAAAATCAGAAGGACTGAGACTCCACACTTGTAATCATTAATTTTCAGTGCCAGAGAGTTTGATTGGCAGTAATTAACACTTATCACATCGTTAACAGGGCACTTAGACTGAAATGGACAAGTCTTAACTTTCTGTGGTGAGTTTAGTTCATATCTACTCCGCAAATACAGCAACTTCACGCTGTTCAATGCATTTCAATAGTGAGGCAGACAGCGAGATGCCATTTTTGTGAAGCTAATGGCATCTCGGACAGCAGCTTTTGGATTTCCACGTTTAACCAAACATCTGCCCTCGCTTGAAGTTGCTGCAGCATTTGTGCAAAAATAACGGCGAGCGCCATTAGCCTTACCCTTATTTTGACAGCAAATTATGACCCATTAAGTTGCTATTCATCTAAGACAGATAAATGGTATAACTCTTCACCGTTAGTGTATCTTATATGGCAAGAGGAATCTTCAGTTATGGTTGTTATATAAAGAGGATATCTAATTTAGCAGACTATCTGTTGTACTTCTAGAATTTAATCTCATCTAAGTGTTTATGGGTGGCAGATACCCCTTTTTCCTGTTCAAACACTATAACAATTAATGATTAAGAAATGAACTTGATTTGAACACACTTACCATTTGTGTTGTTGGCCAAGATTTTCACTTCTTTTAGGGCAGCTTTTACATGTTTCTCCCTCTCAGACACATTAGATTGGATACTTTTTAAAGATTGTAATAAGTCATTCATTCCTGAGAATATAAAATACATCAACAATAATTACAGCAGTAGAAACAGGGAAAAGTTGTTTGGAAAAGGTGATATGAGAGGACAACTGAGCAGAGCAGGCCAATTGGTAAAACTCATTGGATTCCCACATAAAGGGTTGTGAGAGTGAATCACAGCTTCAAACTAAGAATTTTCCTTATGGTTTTTTTTCTAAACCTCAACTCACCTCAATCATACAACTCTGGAAATTACTGCTGGCAATGAACACATACATATAATATTCCTCAGTTCTCTTATGCTAATGAAGGTGTTACCCCATTTCTTTTGAATTGGCTCATGCGTCCATTAAAATAGCAGACGGAGGATTGTAAAATAAACATTTGAAGCATTTATCTGTTAATAACCCCTAGGCTATAGTGGACATCTTAATTTCCAGAATGAGACTTGGACAGTAAATGGTAAAGACGCCAATTTTGATTACTTTATTCTTACACTCTTTCTCAGCTCCATCCCAACCTTTAGGTTTCCTCTTCCATCTCTCACACTGCCAGCTTCTGTGATTCATCTACATGCTCTGTCCAACACGACTGCAAACTCTCCATTTCCTGTCTTTGGTCTTTCTTGAGCTTCTTACTTCCTTTCATTATCTGTCCAACTGTACACTATATACTGCAATTCTTGTTAGTTTTTTTCTCATTCTATTCTAAATGCTAAGACCTGGACAATATGAGTAGATTATTAAGTTTGACACATGCAACTGAAGTAAATTTGAGGAGCAGAAAGTTTAAAGCCACAAAGGCATACTTATGATGTTTTATTCAGTAACAGAACAGTATATGATACACTAACCTATTTCTAGCAATTCAAACCAAGTCTTAGCATATGCATCAGAAGCACAAATTGGGAGAGTTGTAGGAGTTACTGTCTGGGCCATTACGTAGAGCATTTCACAACAGTGAATAATTTCATCTGCGAAAAAATTAATAACTGCGAGGACCAGATGCATCTTGCAGAAACGCACCATCTATCAGCTTGTCATGAGTGACCCTAACAGTGGTCTTACAAGAGTCTAGATTTTCCTGTCTTCTCAGTAAAAAGAGACAAACATGTTGGTAGGTGCTTTCAGAGACAACATTGAAAGAAGATAAATGAAATAACCTAACAAGGCAATTAACGACAATCTTTCTGAATAACTGTCTTAGGCAGTACCACTGTGAGTCAACAGTTTCTATTTTCACCAGAAATAGTTAACATGGAAGGAGATAGAAGTGACAGGGGACAAACATGTGAAAAGGCAAAAGAAGATAAAAATGGGCAAGGGGAACTGTCTTAAAGTCGACACATATAATTTGATGAAAATTAAAGTCAGGATAAGTAGAAATGATATTACAGTCAGGAAAGGACAAGACTTAAATCCAGTTTCATCAAAATGATTACAGATTTGTTTTCTCTTACGCAACATTGAGTTCATGTGCTTTGCTCTACAAGCCTCCTGACTCTTTTATTCTAATTCTATATGGTATATCAGAAATAAAATGCTATTTTGCATAACAATTTAACCACAAACATCAAGATATAATAGAATCTCAAAATAGGATGCCTAGTTCCCTCCAAATGTTGTGCTCGTCTCAATATCTGTCCTATTGTGCAAATAGCAGTGTTAACAGTACTCAGTCTGCCCACAGTCACTAAATGGATGGTTCCATGAATGAGCCTCCTTTACTGGGGATATACAAAAGTGAAGCTAACCTCCTAAAATATGAAGAACTGAAAGGAAAAATTCTTTCTAAAGATTCTCAAAGAAGAGCTTTTCTTCAAATATACATTACTGGTGATGTGTGTGGAGCAAATGGTCACATAGCCTTTGAGAGCTTCAAGAAATATCCATTATCAGCCAGTAAAATGAGGCACTTGGGAGGAATCATTTCTCAACTCATAGCCAGAATTAATACTAAAGAATGCTGACATTGCCTTGCGATACTTGACAAGGACAAAGAACTAGGAATGGAGATGTCTGTCCTGGGGAAAATATCCTTATCTTTGCAAGTAAAGATAATGTACCATCACAGCAAAAATAACAGAGAAGGGTTGACCGAGTGGTTTTCCATGGGCTCAAATTATTGAGATAATGACTATGAAGAATACTAACTTTTTGAAATTTTAACCTCTCCCCATTTCACATCTTAGCACTATTTTACCTCCCTGGCCTCGAACCATACAACATATCTTCTGACAATACTATTTTGGCCAGTTTACCTCTTTCCAGGCTATATCCCAAGATTACCTTTTTTTCTCTGTCTCAGCTTTGATTCTGTTATTTATATTCCAATTTTGTCTGCTCTATTCCAACTCTGATTTTGCCAGCTCTTCTCGCTATACTGTGGCTCTGATTTCTGCTCCAACTGCCTCAAGAATCAGCTTCAAGCTCTATTTGTCTTTTTTTAGCTCTGTCCTACTGCAACATGCTCTCTTCTGAAAACTGGGACCCGTCATCTCGCATTAAACTCTAACAAACTCTAATAATCTAGTATAATCCATAATTTAAAGAAGGATTACATTGTTCATCAACGAATCAGACAAGGATCAGCAGGTCACAGCAAGAATCTGGAACTGAATATAACATTTTTTCCAGTGCTATGGATGTATTCAGTAGCAATTAATACAATGAATGGTGCACGTAACTATTGCATGTAACAGTGATGCCTTGTTTTAAAGATGTCAGAGATCACATCATTAGGGCAAGTAGAGGCTAGATGTTCTCTCTAATTAGTACACTCAAGGACCTAAACCTTCACCCCCTCAAAGTAGCAAAAATGCTAAGTAATATCCATTAAAACTGCAATTTTTAAATAGGACCTGGTTAACAGGTAGCTGTGGAACACTTTTAAAAGCATACTGATATTTTCATCAGCTTCAAGGATAATACGACTTGTGTGGATGGAATTCCCAGGGCCACATTATGTAATTAAAGCGAGATTATCTATTATTTGAGGTGTTCATTATTATGCTGTTTAATAGAAGGATATATTTATAAGATTAGATGAAATAGCGTGGGAGGGAGCTTGTGTAGAACATAAACACTGGTATGGATCAGTTGGGCTAAATGACCTGTTTTTGTGCTGGAAATTCTACGTAAACAATCTTGCATTCCATAAATTACTCGAAAAGGAAAATTAAATGGTTCTTTTTCTGCTTTGAATTCAATACATAACGCACAACTCTAGTCATGTTTGGCTTCAGACTTGCTCCCAAACATCTGCCAGTATTGCTGTATGACTCACAACCAAGACGTGCACAAGAGCAGCTCAATGTGATTTGTCCTTCGATTTGCTGTCCCAATCTGTGACATCCAATTTGCTTCTTCCCACAGTGAAATGACTGGCCAAGAGCCACACTGGGGGCAGCCTGCTTTATGTAGGTGCATAGTGTTGAACGAAGAGGCCTGGGAGAGGAGGAAAAACAACAAAAAAAAAATTGAGAATATAAATGGCCTTTTAGGAGGGCTTGCACAGTCAAAAAAAGAAAAGGGAAAACAAAGCTATCATTCTCAATATTTTGTAAAATGGATGTAAATTGCAATTTCTGCTGGAACTACTCATATTCTGCTGAAGTGTGGGTAGTATTGATTTCAACAACAGTAAATTGTAGGAACTTGCAACTTGAAGTGAAAACATATCTCTTCACAAAGTAAAACTTCCCAGGGATATATTTGAAAAGGAGCGGGTCAAAGCGAAAATGAATGGTATTTTGTTAACTGAGTATTTTTCAGCGCAAAATAATTTGTCTTCAGTCCTCAATGCCTCTTTGTTGCTTCCTACTTACAATGTACACATCTGGTAGCATGAGGTTAGAGGAGATACAGGTGATAGTTAAATTATCAACTCTATCCAATCCCAACTTTACTCATCACATGGTTCCCTAAAGCAGCTTCCATGTTTTTTTCTAAGTGGTTTTAATTTTCAAATGTTCATAACCAAATACATGTTAACTTCATAGTTACACAAATAATACTGCAAATAACAGAATTACTATTGCTATTGGAAATTAGTCATTTGGAGATAGTTTCCATTTTCATAATTCAATGATGGGGAGCCTCACTAGATATCCTGGATATTGAACCTCTGTGCAAAGAAACAAACAGGCTTTAAGACAACTACTCCATATTATTTCACCCACTTTTTAAAAAAATATACTGCATAAAAAAGTAAAATCATTGGTACTCACTGTGGTCCCTTCATCCTTTCATAGAGTGAGTAGAAGTTTTGGGCTCAGGTGGCTGGATGCTTGTGAGATACATTGAGGCAGACAAACTTGGAAAATTATCAGTGAAGTTTTGCTCTAGCACTGGAGTTAGACAAAGATGTATTCGGCCATTTAATGGATAACTCAATCATTTTGATCTAAAGCCTCTGTCCAAACCCGATCTAAAGCCTCTATCCAAACCCTCTCCCAACCCTTGCCATGATCTCCACCACCGAGAAGGACAAGGGCAGCAGACACATGGGAACAACACCACCTGCACGTTCCCCTCCAAGACACACACCATCCCGACTTGGAAATATATCGCCGTTCCTTCATCGTCGCTGGGTTAAAATCCTGGAACTCCCTTCCTAACAGCGCTGTGGGAGAACCTTCACCACACGGACTGCAGCGGTTCAAGAAGGCGGCTCACCACCACCTTCTCAAGGGCAATTAGGGATGGGCAATAAATGCTGGACCCCATCACACAACTTTCTCTCCACACTGATCTCATATCAGGCCAAGTATTTCCTCAGGTCAACAGCGCTGGCAAGTAAAAACAGAAAATGCTGGAAATACTCGGCAAGTCAGGCAGCATCTGTGGGGAAAGAAACAGAGTTAACGAGGTACCGGGAAGAGGGTGGGTGAATTCCTAACAATAAATCCGGAAGAACGGGTTTCCTGAACGTTCTTACGATTTTGACGCAAGGACGCCTTTCATTTTTCTTCTATAGGCTTCGCGCCCGACAGGGTCATGGGGGGGGAGGGGGAGGGGTCATCGGGAGTGTCAAGGGCCATTGGGGGGTCAGTCATCGGGGGGTCCGGGGTCACCGTGGGGTCGGTTATCGAGAGGTTTGTCAACGGGGGGTTGGGTCGGGGGGTCATCGGGGTGGTTGGTCATCGGGGGATCGAGGATCATTGGGGGGGTCGATCATTAGGGGGTCAGGGTGAGGGGTCAGCAGGAGGGGTCGGGGGTCATCAGGGTCGTCAGTCATTGAGGGGGTCAGGGTCGGGGCTCATCGGGGTGGTCGGGGGTTATCAGGCGGTCGGTCATCGGGGGAGTCACAGCGGCTCAGTCATGGAGAGAGTTGGACATTGGGGAGGGTCAGACATCGTGGGGGGTCGGATATCGTGAGGGGGGCCAGAGATTCATTAGGGGGGTCAGAGATTATGGGGGGGGGGGTCGAAGATCATGAAGGGGATTGGCTGATCGCGTGTGTGGGATCGTGGCAGGTAGGCTTGTTGGGCTTGGAGGAAACACTCCTGCTCCTCCTGCCCACAAGCAGTGTAATAAAGTCACTCACCTGTTGATCTGGGCCTTAGGAGGTGAGTAACAGTTGCTAGATGATGGCTCTCCCTCTGATTTTCTCTTCCCACTATGAGTCTGCAAAGGGATATAGACAGTTTAAGTGAGTGGGCAAGAAGGACAAATGGAGTATAACGTGGTGAATTGTGAGGTTATTCACTTTTTGGGAAGAATAGAAAAACAGAATATTTTTTAAATAGTGAGAAACTATTAAATGTTGGTGTCCAAAGCGACTTGGGTGTCCTGGTACAAGAAACACAAAACCTTAGCATGCAGGTACAGCAGGCAATTAGGAAAGTAAAAGTCATGTTGGCATTTATTGCAAGGAGATTGGAGTACAAGAGTAAGGAAGTCTTACTACAATTGTACAGGGCTTTGGTGAGACCTCATCTGGAGTACTGCATACAGTTTTGCTCTCCTTATCTAAGGAAGAATATACTTGCCTCAAAGGCAGTGTAATGAAGTTTTACTAGATTAATTCGTGGGATGAGAGGGTTGTCCTATGAGGAAAGGTTGAGTAGAATGGGCCTATACTCTCTGGAGTTTAGAAGAATGAGAGGTGATCTCATTTAAACATATAAGGTTCTGAGCAGTTTTGACAGGGTAGATGCTGAGAGGTTGTTTCCCCTGGCTGGAGAGTCTAGGACTAGAGGGCATAGTCACAGGATAAGGGGTCAGCCATTTAAGACTGAGATAAGGAGGAATTTCTTCACTCAGAGGGGTGTGAATCTTTAGAATTCTCTACCCCAAAGGGCTGTGGATGCTGAGTCATTGACTATATTCAAGGCTGAGATCGATAAATTTTTGGTCTCTAGGGGAATCAAGGGATATGTGGATCGGGCAGGAAAGTGGAGTTGAGGTTGAGGATCAGCCATGATCTGATTGAATGGTGGAGCAGGCTCGAGGGGCCGTATGGCCTACTCCTGCTCCTATTTCTTATGTTCTTATGTTCATGGGTTAAGGAGACAGGCTGTTGGTCCCGCCATTCACTAAGGTCCCAGCTGTTCCGTTGCCCTCGCTGTCAGGTCCTACTTCCTGCAAGATATTGTGCAAAAAAATGTTTCGAGCTGAATGGTGCAGGAAGAAGTCTAACTAACGGTCCATGCCACAGGATGCCCCGCTCGAGCAAGAATTGGCCAACCAGTATTCTGCTCCATGCTTCTTAGCGGCAACAGACCTGAGATCAAGAACTCGGTTGGGGACCAAACCAATACCTCAGCACCTTGTAGTGCATATATGTTGTTCCTTTCTATGGTGAGATTGGTTATATTCTGGTTGTGTAGGGTATTCCGTATTTCCTGTGATTCTTGGACACTGGACTTAGAATAGTCAAACAAAGAAAGTCACCCTCACTCATGGTAGTTTCATTAATCAAAAGTAATTATTTAATGGTGTTATCATTCATACGACCATTCATGAAGCAAAATCAAACCGTACATATGACTTTCCTCTATAAAATCCCACTATACACTTAATAATTCGCAATGTTATTATGTAATGACTTAACAATTCATACACACATCAGGGAAATCATTAATACATATGCAACCTTTAAACCAAGGATTTTGCTCATTGGGCCTGAAGGTTGATCAGCTCTTCAGTCCTCGAGGTCCTCTTCTTCTTGCGTGATGTTCGACTGCAGTGTGCGTTCCTTGTGACTGCCGGGTGGTGATGAGACTCTCAAAGTCTTCTTTTATATTGTTTTTACCAATACGCTGTATGATTGGGGAGTGCCATTCTTTTTGTCCAATTGCTCCCTGTTGCTATGTCTCAATTATTACCATACCTCGATGATTGACAGTTTAGGCTTTGATCATGTGACCGGAGACTCTATTGATGTAGAAAAGACCATTTGCTCGAACCATGGAATGTAAAAGGCCCTCTTACTATCTCTGTTTATGGCCTTTCATGTAGAGGTAGCCCCTTTGATGTCTATACACAGACATCCTTAATGGTCCTGATGTCTCCAATTTTGATTGCTTCGCTAGTTTCAAATCCATGACTTACACCATTTGACCATATGCTGGATGCAATACCACTTGATGTTTCACAATTCCCAGTACCTTGAACAGATTACAGAAAGGAATGAAAGGGCCAATGCCTTTTCACATCTATCATTGCTCTCCTGATCCAACGCCTTTGATGTATGCCTTTTCTCACATTACCCCCTGCTGCATTGAAAAGCTTGTGTTTCCAAAAGCCTATGTGTTTTGAAAGCCTGGCAAAGCTTTAAGCTCGATATTATCCATCTAGCTTATTTATTTAATAATCTAGATATCTATTTGCAGTACTGTGTCCTCGATCGCGAAACTCATAAAACAGGATTTGCGAAAACACAGTTTACCACATTACTGTGTTTGCAGGTTTTCATATGTCTTTGTTTAAAAGGGATACAGTTAACCCTTTCCTTTAAATGTCTTTTGTTAAAGAGGTTTCGAACCCCACAGTTGTAACTCATTATATCATTTTTTTAAATCCAATATGAGTCAAGGAGAAAATGCAAGCGCCCAATTTGTTGAATTACAGTGACCACCTTATTCTGTAAGAACGTAATGGAAAATTGATCTCTTATTCTCAGTCTTCTCTTCCATTAATGTCCATCCGAAACCCTGAAAATTATTCTCTTTGCACTCGGAAGTAAAAGCCTCATGACAAAAGATTCAGGCCCCACTCAAAGCATTCATGCAGTCAGAAGTTGGTTTGCTGTGAAACATACAATTATTAGTTACAGTTAACAGTTACAGTTAGTTGAGATGGCCTGCTAATGAAACTTATTCTTACAGTCAGTTTCAATTCCATCCAAAGTGACGATTCCCAGTTTTCTCTCACCATAGGTCCCTATTCAAAAAGCTTTGGCTGATCTTCTCAAATGTGATTTTCTGCAGAAGACAAAAATCTTTTAGCCGATCAACAAAAAAACCTTCGGGGATTAGAGGTTTGCCCTGTTCAAGAGTATTATTTCACTTCACTCCTACTACAATTGACAGATTTTTCTCTTTTGATTGTTGTTCTCAAAATTCCCAAGGTTGCAAATACATTGTGAAAGTGGAAATATTTAGTGTTAATTCCCTCAGTGTTTGCAAAGTACCTCCACAAAGTTTCTGCACTGTGTCAGCTCATTTTGAAATCTTGAATTTTTTCCAACATGCCAATTGTCAGCAATTTTGAGCTGTGCCCTCTTTTAAAAAAGAACTGATTCAAATTAGAAAAGAGAAGGCTGAAGGGGTGAGGAACATTTAGAAGGGGTTTGATAGGAGACAATGTTTCCACTTGTGAGGGAGACCAAAACTACGGGTCATGAGTGTAAGATAGTCACTAATAAATCCAATAAAGGAATTCAGGAGAAACTTCTTTACCCAAAGAGTGGTTACACTATGGAACTTGCTACCACATGGAGTAGTTGAGGTGAATAGCATAGATGCATTTAAGGGGAAGCTAGATAAGTACATGAGGGACAAAGGAATAGAAGGTTATGCTGATAGAGTTAGATGAAGTAGAGTGGGAGGAGGCTCGTGTGGAGCATAAACACCAGCATAGACCAGTTGTGCCGAATGGCCTGTTGCTGTGCTGTAAATTCTATGTAAATCTATGTCACTGTAGTCTCATTTCAGGTTCCAGATGAAGGAAATATATAAGATCCTGAGGGGACGAGAAGGGGTAGATGCTGAGGGGACGTTTCCCCTTGTGGGAGAGACTAGAACTAGGGGCCACAGTTTAAAAATAAGGGGTCTCCCATTTAAGACAGAGATAAGGAGAAAGTAGGTAGATGGGAAAGTAGGGTTGAGGTCACAATCAGATCGGCCATGATCTTATCAAGTGGCAGAACTGGCTCGAGGGGCCAAATGGCCTACTCCTGCTCTTAATTCGTAAGTTTGCGTGTTTGTAAATGAACTACAGAAGCTTGTTCATCTGAAAATCTTGATGCAATGGAAGCCCTGCAATCACTCCTAGATATAACCATTCTTCTCTGAATACTTAAAATTGGATCAAAAGATTTTTTTAAAA
Source organism: Heptranchias perlo (assembly GCF_035084215.1). Lineage (NCBI taxonomy): Eukaryota > Metazoa > Chordata > Chondrichthyes > Hexanchiformes > Hexanchidae > Heptranchias > Heptranchias perlo. The sequence continues at coordinate 123,924,882 of NC_090328.1, read as the reverse complement.
GCCAGTGTTGGGATAATGCATGGGAAATTAACTTTTTCTTGTGAAGCAGGGTGATATTTCAAAAACATTATAGATATTTTGAGGTGGTTCGGGGAGTTAAAGAAAGAAAGACTTGCATTTCTATAGCACCTTTCATGACCTCAGGGCATTCCAAAGCGCTTTACAGCCAATGAAGTACTTTTGAAGTGTAGTCACTGTTGTAATGTAGGAAACGGGGCAGCCAATTTCCACACAGCAAGGTCCCACAAACAGAAATGTGATAATGACCAGATAATCTGTTTTGAGGTGTTGTTTGAGGGATAAGTATTTGCCAGCACTCCCTCAGTGCTGCACTGGAATGTCAGCCTAGATTTTGTGCTCTAGTCCATGGAGTGGGACTTAAATAACTTGTTGAAAGTAGAGTCCTTTGAGCACTAAATTGGGCCGTGTAGCGCCCGTTGTTTCAGCGCTACACGGCCTCTCCGACATCCAAGATGGCATCTTGGATGCGCACACATGTTTCTAGCATGACGTGCGCCGGACGACATCTTGGTATAGGAGTTAGCGCAGGTGCAGATAACGAACGCTGGAATCATGTAAAGTAGGGAGAAAATGACATCAATCAGTGTGCAACGCTGATTTAAAGTGATAGACACCATTTTGAGACTTAACGCTCGACTCAACGCACAATCTTAACCCCGACCATCTGAACATGTCTTAGAATGCCTGGAGGACCCCCCACCAGCACTATTTAAAGGGACAATGCAGGATGTACGGGTTAGTGGCTGGATTATTGCTGCTGGCTGCCGAGACATTTGTAACTGTTTATGGAGGTCTCCTACACTTGAATACGAGGACGCGGGGACATAGCCTAACATTTAGAGCTAGGACATGCAGGAGCGAAGTTAGGAAATGCTTCTACACGCAAAGGGTGGGAGACGTTTGGAATGCTCTTCTGCAGATGGCAGTTGATGCTAGCTCACTTGTGAATGTTAAATCTGAGATTGATAGATTTCTGTGAACCAAGGGTTATAAGGGATATGGGGCTAAGGCGGGTATATGGAGTTAGTTCACAGGTCCACCATGATCTCACTGAATGGTGGAACAGGCACGAGGGGCTAAATGCTACTGCCACTTGCTGCCTCCTGATATGCGCCACCTTCTGCCAGAAAACGGGACATGTGTCTGGGTGATGTGCCTGTCATGGTTGAATAGCTGCTAGTGTATGTGGCCTGTGAGTTATGGGTGAGCAGTTTGCAACAGTGGTAATGTGTAAGGGTGAGAGGAAGCATCTGATTGGAAGAGTTGAGTACTGATGGAAAGAGTTTATTGGATGTGGGGGATGGGGGTGTAGTGCTTGGTGCAGTTGTTAGGAGATGCCACTTGACAGTTGACCTCACTCATCTTGACCACTCATGTCAAAGCATTGAACTTCTTCCTGGACTGCATCTACGTTCATGATGCTGCGCACCTGGCATTGACTTCATCCCCCGCTGCCTCCCACTGCCTTTTGGATATATGTCTGGCAGGCCTCTTGCACCTCCACCACCCCCCGCCCTCCACGAATATAGGAAGTCCCTCCTTCTGTCCACCTCTTGCACCAAGGTCTCTAGTGCATCAGCAGAGAACCTTGATGCATGCACTCTCTCAGGCCTGGTACCAACTCAGATCGGCAGATTGGTGAGGTCTGGCATGCAGATTGGAGGATGTGTGATTTAGTAGTGTGTAACCTTTATTCAATGTTTTAACATAACTCATCAGTGTGCGATGTCTGATCTCCGTTCAGACTCCGTGCAGACAGTAGACTGTTATTTTCAGCAAATGACAGGTACCAGCTACCTTTAAGAGATTTCTAAGAAACATCCTCCCTTTAAGAGATAGAGCTCCCTCTTGTGGTGGAAAGTATGAATTGTATTGATTCCACGTGCAAGCCCTGGAAAGGAAGGCTGATTGCTGGTGACTCTGCGGGCCGACCGAAACTTATGTCCTGCCTGCGCAGGGGTCATTGGGTGCAGGGTAATAGCACATCACGCTACCTACGCCCAAAAATGACCCCATCCAATTTGTCCCCTTATGTTTTTAATTGTGATACAATATAGTTATTTGAAAAGTTAAGGCTTTCGGTAGTGTGTGTAAATGTAATGGTGTATGCATGAACAGATGTAAAATCTGTAGTGCACACTTAATAATTACCCCGTACCCTTCTGAGGAAGCAAATTAAATGCAGATCATAGTGAATAGCCATATGGAGTTTGCTGACAACATCCAATTAATCTCGTTGCCATTTCAAGCAGGTTCAAAACAGAAACAAATTGTTTCAACAAATAGTGCTATTTAACAAAATATGTTAAAATCCATTTTAATTACTGTTAATTTGTTTGCCATTTTTGAGAGGGGTACTTATATTTAATAAGCATAAGTGGTATTTTTATCCATGTTTGCTGCTTCTCCACCAGCAGGTTCTCTAGAATATGGGAGCAGGGATAGTTTTTAATATCTTTGGCAATGCTGTTCTATATCAGTTGATCACAGATGCACTTTCCGAGGTACATCGGGTCCCCTTGCCATTTTTTGCATCGTCTTTCACCCCAATACTAAAATAAGCAACAACTTTAATGAATCACTTCCAATTATTTAGTACAGGAATTATTCATGATGAAAAGTGGCCTCTTAACTATCCTGTCAAATGCCTGCAACACAGCTTTATGTTGTGACCATGCTGCATTGGCACAAATGCTTTTGAATGCCACTTTGTGAGCTACAGTGGACATTTTACACAGTGCTCTATTTCAAATCTCATGTCACAGACTAATAATTGGTCAACAGCATGATGCCACATTAGCTTTTAACAATACGGTCAATTCTATCGCTTCCTCACTGACTCTGGGTCAATCATGGCCAATGATGAATTGACTGCACTATGATTTCAAAATCCAATGTGGCAGTCGGCTAGCAACCAGGTGATCTTTCATTTAAGTTTTACAGGCCAACAAATGGAGACGTGGGTTAGATTTTCATGTTAAATAATCCTGGGCCATAATCAGACAGAACAGACCTCCTGCCCTTTATAGAACCCACCCAATTTTCATTCCATTGATTTCATCAGAATGAAAGTCGGGCAGAGTGTATAAAAGGTGTGTGATCTACTCTGCTGGATGATTGCCCAGGAGGTGAAGATGAAAATCTACCCCACCAGATATTATAATTTATACTACACTTGAACTTAAATAACTATGTAGTGTCTTTAAAATCTTCTTATTTTAAAAAGAAAGTTGAATTACCTTGTACAGTAGCAGATGGAGCCTGGGTATATCAAAAGTGTTAAGTGATTCATCAAACATATGGGACCTGTGTCAGTCTGCAGTTTAGTGCTGTAGCCTTGAGATAAAGCCCAGTGCTGGGAAGTGAGAGTGGTTGGCAGGGGGTGGGGAAGTGAGGGTTGGGGGGGCTGGGTTTAGAGGATGCTCTTCCCCCCCCCCACCTCAATTGTACCATAACAATGCACAGAAAATATCCTGAATGGTTTACAACTTGTAAACAATGAGGTTGGGTGGCTGTTTAAAGGCGAGTAGTGGAGGTGTGGGGATGGCCATAGCGAGGTGTTTGTCCTCATTGATGACATGTTGAAGGCTGCGGAGAACATGGCGTAGTTTCTCCGCTCCGTAGTTTCAGCCATGCAAATATAGAGGGGCACTAGGCTACTCACAGGAAAAGAGACAAAAACATTAACCCAGGTTACAGTTTTGCATCTGTCGCGACACTACAGACTTCCTACAAAAACTCAGTACCCACGGACGAGGTGAACCAGGAACACTTCTCACCACGATGGACGTCTCGGCACTCTACACCAGTATCCCCCACGATGACGGCATCGCTGCAACAGCATCAATACTCAACACCAACAACAGCCAATCTCCGGACGCCATCCTACAACTCATCCGCTTCATCCTGGATCACAATGTCTTCACCTTCGATAACCAGTTCTTTACCCAAACACACGGAACAGCCATGGGGACCAAATTCGCACCCCAATACGCCAACATTTTCATGCACAAGTTCGAGCAGGACTTCTTCACTGCACAGGACCTCCAACCAACGCTATACACCAGATACATCGACGACATTTTCTTTCTATGGACCCACGGCGAAGAATCACTGAAGAGACTACACGATAACATCAACAAGTTCCATCCCACCATCAAGCTCACCATGGACTACTCCTCAGAATCTGTTTCTTTCTTGGACACGCGAATCTCCATCAAAGACGGGCACCTCAGCACCTCACTCTACCGCAAGCCCACGGACAACCTCACGATGCTCCACTTTTCCAGCTTCCACCCTAACCACGTCAAAGAGTCCATCCCCTATGGACAGGCCCTGCGAATACACAGGGTCTACTCAGACGAGGAGGAACGCGATGGACACCTACAGATGCTGAAAGACGCCCTCGTAAGAACGGGATATGACGCTCGACTCGTCGATCGACAGTTCCGATGGGCCACAGCGAAAAATCGCACAGACCTCCTCAGAAGACTAACACAGGACGCAACCAACAGAGTACCCTTCGTTGTCCAGTACTTCCCCGGAGCGGAGAAACTACGCCATGTTCTCCGCAGCCTTTAACATGTCATCGGTGACGACGAACACCTCGCTATGGCCATCCCCACACCTCCACTACTCGCCTTTAAACAGCCACCCAACCTCAAACAGACCATCGTTCACAGCAAATTACCCAGCTTTCAGGAGAACAGCGTCCACGACACCACACAACCCTGCCACGGCAACCTCTGCAAGACATGCCAGATCATCGACACAGATACCACCATCACACGAGAGGACACCACCCACCAGGTACATGGTTCATACTCCTGTGACTCGGTCAACCCCAGTCCATCACCGGCATCTCCACATCAGGTTTACAACTTACCTTCAAACTTTTTGTTGGTTTGTTGCAAATGATCCTTCAGAGTTAGACCCAAGCTGTAGGAGTTTATATAAATGCAAATTGTATTTGTTGAATCTGAAGCCTTCTCTCCAAGAGCTCTGAATGAAGCATGACCTCAGGACGTCCCAAAGTGCTTTACAGCTAATGAAGTACTTTTGTAGTGTAGTCACTGTTGTAATGTGAATGGCGCAATATAAAAGCAAGTTCTTTCTTTCTTTCCATTAAAGCGTGGCTCATGTTTTCAGATCACTTGCAAATTTAACAAAGAACTGCTTTGAAAATATGACAGTGACAAAGCACATTAGAGATACAATATGCTATGCCACTGGGTGGTGGGATATGAAGACATCCTTATTTCAGCCATGCAAATATAGAGGGGCACTAGGCTACTCACAGGAAAAGAGACAAAAACATTAACCCAGGTTACAGTTTTGCATCTGTCGCGACACTACAGACTTCCTACAAAAACTCAGTACCCACGGACGAGGTGAACCAGGAACACTTCTCACCACGATGGACGTCTCGGCACTCTACACCAGTATCCCCCACGATGACGGCATCGCTGCAACAGCATCAATACTCAACACCAACAACAGCCAATCTCCGGACGCCATCCTACAACTCATCCGCTTCATCCTGGATCACAATGTCTTCACCTTCGATAACCAGTTCTTTACCCAAACACACGGAACAGCCATGGGGACCAAATTCGCACCCCAATACGCCAACATTTTCATGCACAAGTTCGAGCAGGACTTCTTCACTGCACAGGACCTCCAACCAACGCTATACACCAGATACATCGACGACATTTTCTTTCTATGGACCCACGGCGAAGAATCACTGAAGAGACTACACGATAACATCAACAAGTTCCATCCAGACCTTCGATCCAGACCTTCAAAGCATCCTACGCATTCTCATCCCACGTAATCCCCGCGTGGGAGACTTCTACTGCCTCCCAAAGATACACAAAGCCAACACACCCGGACGTCCCATCGTATCAGGCAACGGAACCCTGTGTGAGAACCTCTCTGGATACATCGAGGGCATCCTGAAACCCATCGTACAGGGAACCCCCAGCTTCTGTCGTGACACTACAGACTTCCTACAAAAACTCAGTACCCACGGACCAGTTGAACCAGGAACACTTCTCACCACGATGGACGTCTCGGCACTATACACCAGTATCCCCCACGATGACGGCATCGCTGCGACAGCATCAATACTCAACACCAACAACAGCCAATCTCCGGAAGCCATCCTACAACTCATCCGCTTCATCCTGGATCACAATGTCTTCACCTTCGATAACCAGTTCTTTACCCAAACACACGGAACAGCCATGGGGACCAAATTCGCACCCCAATACGCCAACATTTTCATGCACAAGTTCGAGCAGGACTTCTTCACTGCACAAGACCTCCAACCAACACTATACACCAGATACATCGACGACATTTTCTTTCTATGGACCCACGGCAAGGAATCACTAAAGAGACTACACGATAACATCAACAAGTTCCATCCCACCATCAAGCTCACCATGGACTACTCCTCAGAATCAGTTTCTTTCTTGGACACACGAATCTCCATCAAAGACGGGCACCTCAGCACCTCACTCTACCGCAAGCCCACGGACAACCTCACGATGCTCCACTTTTCCAGCTTCCACCCTAACCACGTCAAAGAGGCCATCCCCTATGGACAGGCCCTGCGAATACACAGGGTCTGCTCAGACGAGGAGGAACGCGATGGACACCTACAGACGCTGAAAGACGCCCTAGTAAGAACGGGATATGACGCTCGACTCATCGATCGACAGTTCCGACGGGCCACAGCAAAAAATCGCATAGACCTCCTCAGGAGACTAACACGGGACGCAACCAACAGAGTACCCTTTGTCGTCCAGTACTTCCCCGGAGCGGAGAAACTACGCCATGTTCTCCGCAGCCTTCAACATGTCATCAATGAGGACAAACACCTCGCTATGGCCATCCCCACACCTCCACTACTCGCCTTTAAACAGCCACCCAACCTCAAACAGACCATCGTTCGCAGCAAACTACCTAGCTTTCAAGAGAACAGCGTCCACGACGCCACACAACCCTGCCACGGTAACCTCTGCAAGACATGCCAGATCATCGACACAGATACCACCATCACACGAGATGACACCACCCACCAGGTGCATGGTTCATACTCCTGTGACTCAGCCAACGTTGTCTACCTCATACGTTGCAGGAAAGGATGCCCCAGAGCATGGTACATTGGCGAGACCATGCAGACGCTGCGACAACGGATGAACGGACACCGCGCAACAATCGCCAAACAGGAGGGTTCCCTCCCAGTCGGGGAACACTTCAGCAGTCATGGACATTCATCCACCGACCTTCGGGTAAGCGTACTCCAAGGCGGCCTTCGAGACACACGACAACGCAAAATCGTCGAGCAGAAATTGATAGCCAAGTTCCGCACCCATGAGGACGGCCTCAACCGGGATCTTGGGTTCATGTCACGCTACACGTTACCCCACCAGCGAACAAATGTTATCTGTTTTTAATATAATGGGTCATTTGCTGGCTCTCTCTGCCTTCCGGATGTTTCTGCCTCTCTCTGTGTTTTTTTTCTCTGTTTTTTTTCCCTGTTTGTTTTTTTATTGAATGTGTATTCGGAGGTTCTGCAGGTAACACCTCTCTGTCTGAACACGGTGATTGCCTTGGCAACGGGCAGTTGCAGGGGCAGTCTGTAAACACCATTTATTATTGTTCAATATGTATAAATGCGTAGGCTTCAAGGAGATCTTGAAACATTTGCCTGAGGAAGGAGAAAATCTCCGAAAGCTTGTGAATTTAAAATAAAATTGCTGGACTATAACTTGGTGTTGTAAAATTGTTTACAATTGTCAACCCCAGTCCATCACCGGCATCTCCACATCACAAGTTCCATCCCACCATCAAGCTCACCATGGACTACTCCTCAGAATCTGTTTCTTTCTTGGACACGCGAATCTCCATCAAAGACGGGCACCTCAGCACCTCACTCTACCGCAAGCCCACGGACAACCTCACGATGCTCCACTTTTCCAGCTTCCACCCTAACCACGTCAAAGAGTCCATCCCCTATGGACAGGCCCTGCGAATACACAGGGTCTACTCAGACGAGGAGGAACGCGATGGACACCTACAGATGCTGAAAGACGCCCTCGTAAGAACGGGATATGACGCTCGACTCGTCGATCGACAGTTCCGATGGGCCACAGCGAAAAATCGCACAGACCTCCTCAGAAGACTAACACAGGACGCAACCAACAGAGTACCCTTCGTTGTCCAGTACTTCCCCGGAGCGGAGAAACTACGCCATGTTCTCCGCAGCCTTTAACATGTCATCGGTGACGACGAACACCTCGCTATGGCCATCCCCACACCTCCACTACTCGCCTTTAAACAGCCACCCAACCTCAAACAGACCATCGTTCACAGCAAATTACCCAGCTTTCAGGAGAACAGCGTCCACGACACCACACAACCCTGCCACGGCAACCTCTGCAAGACATGCCAGATCATCGACACAGATACCACCATCACACGAGAGGACACCACCCACCAGGTACATGGTTCATACTCCTGTGACTCGGCCAACATTGTCTACCTCATACGTTGCAGGAAAGGATGCCCCGGAGCATGGTACATTGGCGAGACCATGCAGACACTGCGACAACAGATGAACGGACACCGCGCAACAATCGCCAGACAGGAGGGTTCCCTCCCAGTCGGGGAACACTTCAGCAGTCAAGGACATTCAGCCACCGATCTTCGGGTAAGCGTTCTCCAAGGCGGCCTTCGAGACACACGACAACGCAAAATCGTCGAGCAGAAATTGATAGCCAAGTTCTGCACCCATGAGGACAGCCTCAACCGGGATCTTGGGTTCATGTCACGCTGCACATAACCCCACCAGCGAATAAAAGTTATCTTTTTTCAATACAACGGGTCATTCTCTGTCTTTCTCTTCCTTTCGGATGTTTCTCCCTCTCTCTCTCTGTCTTTTGTTCTGGCCGTTTGTATATTCGGTGGTCCTGTAGGTAACACCTCTCTGTCTGAACACTTTGATTGCCTTAACAACGGGCAGTTGGAAAGATTATCTGTAATTACCAGGAATTGTTCTCTGACTATAAATGCGAAACGTTCAAGGAATCCCACACTCACCTGACGAATGAGATAATCTCCGAAAGCTTGTGATTTTCAAATAAAATTGTTGGACTATAACCTGGTGTTGTACGATTCTTTACATTTGTTCCATGGGAGCTTTGGTGAACACATACTCAGACAGCCTCCCAGCAACATCATAAGGCTGAAGAGGAGAAAATACTTTCAAATGGAAGTCATAGCTCCATTTAAAAAAACAAATTGGTTTTAAAACTCAACTTAGTGGAAGGAATGCAAATTCAATATCTCTGCCTCCTATCCTTTAGCCAATTACGTACCTAAGTTACCACCGTCCCTTTAATCCCACGTGCTTCTATTTTCTGGATAAGTCCGTTATGTCGTACTTTATAAAATGCCTTTTGAAAGTCCATATATACAACATCCATTACACTACCTTCATCAACACTCACTGATACTTCATCAAAGAACTCAATCAGGTTATGATGTGGAGATGCCGGTGATGGACTGGGGTTGACAATTGTAAACAATTTTACAACACCAAGTTATAGTCCAGCAATTTTATTTTAAATTCACAAGCTTTCGGAGGCTTCCCCCTTCGTCAGGTGAACGATGTGAAATGAAATCCTCGAAATGAAATCGCATTTATAATTCACAGAACAATGCTTGGTGAGTACAGACAGTTTTTTCAACTGCCCGTTGCCAAGGCAATCAGTGTGCAGACAGACAGGTGCAGACAGACAGGTAACACCTGTCTGTCTGCACACTGATTGCCTTGGCAACGGGCAGTTGAAAAAACTGTCTGTACTCACCAAGCATTGTTCTGTGAATTATAAATGCGATTTCATTTCGAGGATTTCATTTCACATCGTTCACCTGACGAAGGGGGAAGCCTCCGAAAGCTTGTGAATTTAAAATAAAATTGCTGGACTATAACTTGGTGTTGTAAAATTGTTTACAATTGTCAATCAGGTTAGTCAGACACAATTTGCCTTTATCAAATCCATGCTGGCTGTCCTTTATTAATCCATGCTTCTCCAAGTGTGAATTCATTTTGTCCTTGACAATGGTCTCTAGGAGTTTTCCCACCATTGACGTTAGACTGATTGGCCTGTAATTACAGGTTTATCCCTCTCCTCGTTTTTGAATAGGGGTGTAACATTTGCAATCCTCCAATCCTCTAGCACCACTCCCATATTCAAGGAGGATTGAAAGAATGTGGTCAGAGCTTCTGCCATCTCCAGCCTTGCTTCCCTCAGCAATCTAGGATGCATCCCATCTGGACCGGGTGACTTGTTAACTTTGAGCGATGACAACCTATTTAGCACCTCCTTTCTATCTGTTTTTATCCTATCCAATATCTCTACTCTCTCCTCCTCTACTGCGACATTAACTTCATCCTCTTCTTTTGTGAAGACAGGTGCAAAGCACTCATTCAGTACCTCAGACATGCCCTCTGCCTCCACAAGATAATTTCCTTCTTTGTCCTCAAAGTGTAGGCCTCACCTGTCTGGATTTTCCCCATCCCCCTTACCGAACTGCTGACTGTCCCCAAATCCCTGTCCCTGCACTTACCTTTGGGCCTCTGGCCCAACTTCCCACAGTTTTCCACTAACTTCCCGGCCATTTTAGTCGGGAAATCGGCCATTGAAGTCAGTTGGCCCTCCCACTGACGGTTCTGGATAGGCCGGCCGGTTGTTAGGCCATTTTCCTGCCTGCGAGTTAAAATTCCCACCCTAGTATTTATTCTCACTCAATCCCACCATTTACCATATAGAAAGGGTCAAAACCTAATCCTACGTTAAAATTATTACACAGTAAAAACAATAGCTTTGGTTGTGACTTAACAATAGTGGCGGCCATTGAATGAATGCACATGCATTTGTGTTGATCATAGCAAGGGGGACAGAAAGATTTTTGTTGTTTGCTATCTACTGCAAACTTGTGTATAAAGAGCATTTATGATTTTGCTATAAAATAGTGAACAGTAGAACATTTCTTCCAAAACAGTTTACCCTGCCCCACTCCCAAGGCAAGATGGAAGATTCATTTCTTGCATGTGGTAAGAAAATTCATCAGCTTCCAGTCACAAACTTCACTCACCACTAGCGCCATCAACCTGGATTTGTGAAAAATATGTATTTCTTTTGCCTCACTATAATAAAAATAACCTCCACTCTATTTCTGTGGATTTTTATTCTATGCGACTGTTGTGAAAATTGTTATCAGTCAGTAAACAGCCTCCAAAGCTATTTCTCAAGTAACTGGAGCTTTACTCTGAAGGACAGCAATGCTGAATCAGCTTCCAAATGCCCCACATTAACAAATGAAAATCAAACAAGCTTCCTTTGCCACTTCTGTCTTCTCCAGTATTTTGAGTGATAACTGCAGCTGCACATCAATGAAGAATGCATATTTAATACAATAAGGGTTTCTACTATCAATGCACGGTTAGTAAAGGATTGTAGTAACATCGCAGATGTGGATACCGGTTTCCCTAGCAACAGCCACGATTGATTTATCCGTTCAAATTCCAGACCACAGAGGATGCTTAGGGAAAGCAGAGCTGACAGGTGGCTGTCTGCAGATGTCAAAGTCAGCATACGAGTCTCTGTTTTTAATATTACTGTAACATTGGTGAATAACATTACTGAAACCCTCTTCAAATGCCTTCTCAGAATCTGTATTGCTAAAAGCTTGTCAGAATTGTACATAACTTCCCTAAGGCAATTATTGATTACACCTTACTGGAGAAAGCTTAGAGAATACACCCACATGCAGTCTGTAAACAGATAGCAAAAAAATCTAGTAAGTGATTCATTAGTTGTAACTTCAGACCTCCAACACCTTAACGCATTCCTTTTTAACCTGTTTATTTTCTACCATCTCACTCTGTGAGCCAGTTCCCCAAAAGTACTTCCATTTAGCTTGAGATGATTTTAAAACCCGATCCTCCAACCTTCTCATTACAATCACTGTCTCGATGTTTAATTATTCTTGCATTAGCCAATGCTGATTTTACTTGCCAATGACTAACAATCTGCCAATTGCCCATATTACGACCCAAAAATTAAGCTGTTGAAAGATTTAAAGAATAGTTTTGATCAACTTCAAATTTATTTTTTTAAATACTTTTACTCTCTCCCTACCCTTAATGAGGGAAAGAAATGTTCTCACCTCAGCGGGTGTTATTTAGACCAATATAACAAATATTTTTAAATGTACAGATCCATCCACTTTAATTCAACAAGAGATTCATTGGCTGACTTCCAGGCTCAGCATAAGATACAGAGGGGGTTAAATTGGATAACCCCTGAAAACAGGCGTGGGGAGTGCGGTACGGGATTAACTCGTGCCCGGCCGTTGTGATGCAGGCAGCACGTTAAATTCGTGCTGCCTGCTATTTTAAATGATTGCTGCGTGCAGCCAGCGTTACCTGTGCTGGTGAGTAGATGCACGCATCAGTGGGGGGCTCGATATCACAAGTGGTTCTCGCTTCTTAAAGGCAGCCTGCATCTCTTCCACTTCCTCCTCCTCCATTTCCTCCGCCTCCTCCAATTCCTCCTCCTCCTGCTTATGTTTCTCAGCTTCTTGCCTGATAGGTGGTGGCAAGGGCTGTTCCCTCATGATGGCCAGGTTGTGCAGCATGCAGCATACAACCACAGATCTTGATAGCCGCTGAGCTGAGTATTGCAGAGCTCCTCCAGAGCAGTCCAGGTAGCGGAAGCATTGCTTGAGGATACCTATGGTGTGCTCTATGATGTTCTGTGTGGCAGCATGGCTCTAGTTGTAGGCCTTCTGTGCATGTGTGCGTGGGTTCCTGACCGGAGTCATGAGCCATCATGAGGGAGTAACCCTTGTCACCTAGTAGCCAGCCTTTGACTTGCCGTGCTGGTTCAAAGACAGATGGAACAGAGGACTGTGCAGAATGAATGAATCATGACTGCTGCCAGGATCACCTGACGAAGGAGCAAAGCTCCGAAAGCTTGTGATTTCAAATAAAGCTGTTGGACTATAACCTGGTGTTGTGCAACTCCTTACATTTGGCCAGGATAACGGGCATTGACCTGCATGATGCGCTGCGTGTGGTCATACACCAGCTGCACATTGAGGGAGTGGAGTCCCTTTCTGTTTATGAATATATCCGAGTTCAGAGGAGGAGCACGCAAGGCAATGTGTGTGTAGTCAATGGCACCCTGCACCATGGCGAAGCCTACAATGTGAGCAAAACCTCATGCTTGCCCCTCCTGCTTGTCTCTGGCAAGAGGAAATGAGATCAATGTGTTTCTCATTGTATACAGATCGTCAGTGACCTCCCTTGTACTGAAGTGCACTGCAAACTGCGAGATGTTGCGTATACCTCCAGAAGAAGCCTGAAAGGATCCAGAGCTGTAAAAATTAAGACCTGTAGTCACCTTGACAGCCATAGGCAATGCTGTGCTTGCCCTGCTTTGAGGTTGCAGGGTTACAGCAGTTGACAAATTTCAGTCACAGACTCTTTTGTGAACCGAAGACGTCTAATGCACTGGCCGTCGCTGAAGTTGAGGTAAGAGAATTGATCTCTGAAGACCCTCCGCGGATATGGCCTTCTGATGAGTGCCCTGCTGCTCCTCCTCCTCGTCCTCCTCCTCCCTCTTCTAGCAGCTTGTCCTGCTCTGCGTGGCCTCTCTTCCATCTCCCAGTCATGTTCAATTCCCAGAGGAAGCCCTACCAGGCCATCCATGTCTGGAAGCAACTTTTTTAGGCACAATATTTTAAATGACACAAAGATTACAGCAAAACCAGCCAGACCATTCCCTGTAGAATACTGAAACTTTATCCAAGTATAGGAAACCTCCAAAAACACATAAAATTGTACCCGCAGCCAGGAGAAATAATCCAGCAACTAACCTGCAAGTACTTCATCATCCCTTTAAATAGCGCTGATGGTGGGTCCTGCATGCTGTTTAAGTCCTCTTCAGCTGTACAAGGTTAAGACAGGGCGTTGGATGGAGTTTGAAGTTCAAAATAGCAGCATTGCCCTCAAATCAGCATTGCACACTGATTCGCGACATAATCTCCCTACTCTGCATGCTGCCAGCGTTCACTAGGTTCGCGTGCGCAAACAACTTTAGCAAGATGGCATCCTGCGCACTCCCCGTCGGAAGTGCGCGCACATCACACATCATTTTCGGGACTTGGGGGGGGCCAGGTAGCACCTAAAAAACGAGCGCTACATGGCCAATTTCACCCCAGAGATTGAATGGTATTGGGACGCAAGATCATAGAAGGTTAACTAGTTACTAACTCTATCAGATTATTCTGACCCAAGTACAGACACACTGGGGGTAATTTTGACTTTGGGTGATAGTTGTGATCACCTTCCTTTTATTGCTTGTCAACCCTTCATTGCTTCCTTACTTCAGCACATAATCATGTTTTTGTATCTCTGCACCGGGCCTTTTCAAATGAATATTATATTCAGCTTGGTAGGTATACTGTTCCACATTTTGAAAAACCTAGACTTAAGGTTAACTGGAAACTACCAGGTGTACTTTATATTCAGTAAATTTAAAAGAATTGGAGCTACAGATTTCAATTGAAAAATCGGTGAAAGAGTATAACTTCAGTATACCACCCTCATTGCTGCAAACATTTTAATGGCCAGATTCTGAAGAGCCACATCCAACTGTTCCAATTTATTCCACTGGTCACTCATATGCACGTAAAAATGTAATTTCTATTGTCTTTAATTTCTTTTCAGGGCTCTCAATAAACCAGGATTCAGTGATAAAGCAATAATTGGGTTTATTATAGTTGACAAACAACTTTACATTATGTAACTTTACATTTATGTGTCAGCCGTGACTCAGTTGGTAGCACTCTCGCCTCTGAGTCAGAAGGTCATGGGTTCAAGTCCCACTCCAGAGTCTTGAGCACAAAATCTAGGCTGACACTTCAGCGCAATACAGAAGGAGTGCAGCACTGTTGGTGGTGCTGTCTTCCAGATGAGATGTTAAACCAGGGACCCTTCTGCCATCTCAGGTGGATGTAAAAGATCTGTGGCACTATTATAAGAAGAGCAAGGGAGTTTTCCCTGGTGCCCTGGCCAATCTTCATCTCTCAACCAACCTCACTAAAACAGATTATCTGGTCATTATCTCATTGCTGTTTGTGGGACCTGGTTAAGTGCAAATTGACTGCTGTGTTCCCTACCTTACAAC
Organism: Heptranchias perlo; assembly: GCF_035084215.1. NCBI lineage: Eukaryota > Metazoa > Chordata > Chondrichthyes > Hexanchiformes > Hexanchidae > Heptranchias > Heptranchias perlo. Next base: position 123,909,589 of record NC_090328.1, on the reverse strand, counting down.
AGTGCCTATGCTTCAAAAGTACTGAATTGGCTGTAAAGCGCATTAGGACGTCCTAAGGTCATGAAAGGCGCTATATAAATGCAAGTCTTTCTTTTTTTCTTTTTACATTAAGACAACATTGCCCATCTTTAGAGCTTTGGTATGTGCCCAGCTGACCATGAAGCAAGACTACTCTGTGTCACTTAGATTGGTGGGATCAGCAGTCATACTTCATGGTCACCTGGGCATGTAGTAAAGTTGTGGCTAACTTTGTCTGACAGTCAGATGATAGAGGCTACAATTGAGTTGGATGTTCTGATTACTGAATTCTCAAGAGGTGATTCAGGAATCCATTCCTTATTCCCTTCCCTCATGTCCTGATCCTGTTCAATTTCTATCAAGTATAATGTTGATTACCATTGTTCCTCAATGATACTTTTCTTTATCTCTATTTCTGGAGTCATTTCTCAGGTACACTTTCTCCCCAGATTTTAGAGCTGGGAGACTATCTGATCCCTTATGAAATGTAACTTTTGCTTGCGCTTTTGTTACTCTTTTCTATGCCTTGTATCTCTCAACTATCACTCTTAAGTGACTCTTAGTCAATAGATAGCTAAGCTGATGTTCTTCATCCCACTTTGTAACAGGATACTGTACTAAATTAAGAGACGTAAAGACCCTTATACATATTATTCATCATGATTTCATTAGATTCTTTATAGTTTGCAATTACTTCTCCATGAGTCACTCCAACTGTGAATAATTTAGAGAAGATGTGTGAATAAAATTCCATTCGTCATCAAACTGTTTGAAGTAACCCCTTGGCTCACTATCACCAAAGACAGGCTGGAGTAATTAGCTTTCATGCAATCTATCACTGGTTTACTAATGGGGTTAATGAAGATATTTCTATAAGTGATAAATAGCATACATGCCCGGAATTAAATGTATTTAGTTTTGCTACGGAATCTTATACAAGAGACTGACATTAAGTAACCCCATTAGTAAACCAGTCAGTAAAAGTGGCTGTCCGCATAAACAAATTGGTGCCAACATTTTGGCACAATTGTTGCGGTATTGGGTCAGATTTCAGTGGTTCTGCCTGTTAGTTTGAAGACTTTAAGCATCATGAGAAATGTCCTACACTGTGTGCGATGTCCTGATTTATTCTGGGGCAATTATTTTTCCCCCAAAAAGCTGTTGAGCATTGCAATTGAAATTATCAAAACTGAGATTGATAGATTTTTGTTAGGCAAGGGTATTAAGGATTATGGAACCAAGGCGGGTAGATGGAGTTAAGATACATATCAACTGAATTGATGAAGCAGCTGAAGATAGTTGGGCTTAGGACACTGCCCTGAGGAACTCCTGCAGCGATGTCCTGGGGCTGAGATGATTGGTCTCCAACAACCACTACCATCTTCCTTTGTGCTAGGTATGACTCCAGCCACTGGAGAGTTTTCCCCCTGATTCCCATTGACTTCAATTTTACTAGGGCTCCTTGGTGCCACACTCGGTCAAATGCTGCCTTGATGTCAAGGGCAGTCACTCTCACCTCACCTCTGGAATTCAGCTCTTTTGGCCATATTTGGACCAAGGCTGTAATGAGGTCAGTAGCCGAGTGTCCTGGCAGAACGCAGTGACGATGCTTTGACACGAGTGGTCAAGGTGAGCAAGGTCAACTGTCAAGTGGCGTCTCCTACCAACTGCACCACTAACCAAATCCACTGCTCCATGCACTACACCCCCCATCACCCACCTACCAACAAACTCTTTCAATCAGTACTCAACTCTTCCAATCAGATGCTTCCTCTCACCCTCACACGTTACCACTGCTACAAGCCGCACACCCACAACTCACAGGTCACACACACTGCCAGCTATTCAACCACAACAGGCACATCACCCAATCATCTTGCAGAACCCTCACCGACACACGTCCTGCTTTCTTCCAGGAGAAGGTGATGCAGAACAGGAGGCAGCAAGTGGCAGTGGCATTTAGCCCCTCGAGCCTGTTCTGCCATTCAATGAGATCATGGTTGATTTGTGACTTAACTCCATATACCCGCCATAGCCCCATATCCCTTAATACCCTTGGTTAACAAAAATCTAACAATCTCAGATTTAAAATTAATTGAGCTGGCATCAACTGCTATTTGAAGAAGAGCGTTCCAAACTTTTACCACCCTTTGCGTGTAGAAGCGTTTCCTAACTTCACTCCACCGAGTCCTGGCTCTAAATCTTAGGCTATGTCCCCTAGTTCTGGTATTCAAGTATAGGAGACCTCCAAAAACAGGCACAAATGCATCAGCAGCCAGAAGCAACTAACCTGTAAATCCTGCATGGTCCCTTTAAATAGCACTGGTGGTGGGGGGGGGGGGGGGGGGGGAGTCCTCAAGGCTGTTTACAACATGTTCAGCTGGTCATGGTTAAGACATTGCATTGGCTGGAGCATTGAGTGCCAAAATGTTGACTATCCCTTTAAATCAGTGCTCCACACTGGCCTAACACATATTCTCCTTACTTTACATGCTGCCGGCGTTCATTATCTGCGCCGACGCAAACCCCTTTACCAAGATAGAGTCTGGCGCACGTCGTGCTAGAAACATGTGCGCGCATTCCAGACGCCATTTTGGGACCTCAGGAGGCCGTGTAGCACCAGAAAAATGGGCACTATAGCGCCAAATTTCTAGTCTAAAGTCACTAAAACTTAACCACTTTATTTTCATTAAGATGCAGTTAAAATAAAATGATCTGTTGTAATTAATTTATCCTTGGACACAATTGTCAATTAAAAACTTGACAACAGCAGATTTAATGGAATTTTGTTTTGGTTGAAATAGTTCATAACATTTGCTTCAATAGTGACAATTGTAAATGTTTAAAATGCATACCCAAACCCATTTGCATAGTTCTGAAATGGCTCATCTGCTGCTAAATTATGTTGATCTGTAAAATGGGGAATAAAACTAGCATTTTAGTGCTGTGTAATGAAGATATTTCTATCAGTGATAAATAGCATACACGCCCGGAATTAAATGTATTTAGTTTTGCTACGGATTCTTATACAAGAGACTGACATTAAGATGTGCCAGTAACTGTTATGCTTGCAACAAGTAAAGTAATAAAGAGAAGATTAAGGGCTGAACTAATAGAGGTGTTTAAGATGATTAAGGTAGATAGAGAGAAACTATTTCCTCTGGTGGGGGAGTCCAGAACAAGGGGGCATAACCTTAAAATTAGAGCTAAGCCGTTCAGGGGTGATGCCAGGCAGCACTTCGTCATACAAAGGGTAGTGGAAATCTGGAACTCTCTCCCCCAAAAAGGCTGTGGGTCAATTGAAAATTTAAAAACTGAGATTGATAGATTTTTGTTAGGCAAGGGTATTAAGGGTTATGGAACCAAGGCGGGCAGATGGAGTTAAGATACATATCAACTGAATGGTGGAACAGGCTTGAGGGGCTGAAAGGCCTAATCCTGTTCCTATGTTCCTTACTATGTTCCTAGAAAAGCTACTCATCCTAGTTAAACCAGACTTGATGTTTCCCCAGTTTGTGCTGAATCATGTCCTACATGATGTAGTATGCTGGAGTTAGTCCACGTTGATATCTCCCCTTCAAGAACAGTAAATCTGTTGAATGACTTACAAAGGTGACCTTGTTATTTAACAGGCTCGTGTGGAGCATAGACCGGTTGGGCCGAACGGCCTGTTTCTGTGCTGTAAATTGTATATAAAAGGGTCGGTATCAAAAATCTGGGAGAAAAAAAACTCTCCAACATCTGTACAACCAATGATGATGCCAAACATTAATATATTCCTAGCGGAACTCTGAAATGATTGAAAAAATCTCTTAGACAAAATGTATTTCTTTCTCAATAAACTGTAATCTTCAATCAAACACTTGGTGCTTGGCACAGTATTAGATTGTGCTGCATATCGGCATGAAATCAAAATAGTCTTTTCTCTGTGGTAAGGTTTAGCTACACTTCCTCCAAAAGTATTTGCATGTGCACGAAATGAAGTGGAATCTCAAAATGGAAGGGGAAAAAAAAACAGATATCAGGGTGCGAAGGCCAAGTGTAACACCCCAAACTCAGCACAAACCTGGAACCTTTCTAAAAGAAAAACAAAAGCCTTGATTTTAACTCCCCGCGCCAGACGGAAACTAGGCAGGGAGGCAGTTAAAATGGAACGGGGGACTTGCCCACTCCTTTCCCACTCCGATCCGACTGCCTGAGATTTTAAGTTTAGGGGCGTAGAATATTCAGAAAAGAGTAAGTGGACAGAAATTGAGGTGGTCTAGCCACATATATCAGAGATACTTGAGAGGTAAATGAAGCCATTTCTGCTCCGCCTAGATATCTCTAATATGAAAAAAATCCAAGCTCACACCAGAGGTATGCTATAGACCTCTTAGTCAGCACGAGAAGAAAGACAGTTTGTTCCATGAAGAGACTGGATGGGTATGTGATAACAGGAAATTGTTTTAATGGTCGACTCCAATCTAATATAAATTGGGAAAACCTAAGTGGTTTAGAATCTGATAAATATGATATATGACTGCCTCATGACCCAACGCACTAAAGAGGCCACCAGAGGCAATGCTCATCTTGACCTGCTATTCATAAATGACTCAAACAATGTCCAGAAAATGGCTCCCTTGGGGAACAACCACAAACTGATTACGTTTATCATGATTTGAGATTTAGGGAAAAAACAAAAACTGGAAACCAGGCATATTATTTTAGAAGGTCTCATTTCAAAGAAATGAGGGAATGACTTAAGTAAATTAATAGGGGGAACTTGATCAACACTTCAGTAGAGGATATGTGGAATATCTCCAAAGGCATAATGTTGAGCATGCAGGATAAATATATACCTTTAAACAGCAAACGTAGACTCTAAATGGATTAACAAACAAATTAAAAGTGAAATAAAGAGAAAAATTACCTGCAGAGGAAAGGGGGATGAAGCTCATTAGGATAAAGTTAATAACATGCAGAAACATGTTAAGAGGGTGATAGAAGGAGCAAAGAGAAAAAAAGCATAGTTGCAGACACAACATGAAAGTAAGTAGTTCTTTCAATACTATATCTAACATGTCAGAGAAAAGGAGAGAACCTTAAAAGATGCAAATGGGCTGGATACGGAGGATAAGCATGAGATAGTAAACATTCTGTAATGATTACTTCCTTCAAGTATTCACAAGGAGTAAATATTCTGAATGTTTACATCCTTCAAGTATTCATAAGGGAGGACGTGAGTAAAATGCCCTCCCAAAGTGAGTTCCCCGGGGAAAATGAATGACTTTGATATAGTGGAGATGGAAGTCCAAGACAAGCTAAAAAGTTTCAAAACCAATAAATATTCTGGGATAGATGGTGCTTATCCCAGAGTGCTAAATAAGATGAGGGATGAGATTTGTGAAGTATTGACAATCATTATGAGGGACTGACTAGACACTGGGGAGGTATCAATAGATTGGAAGCATACTACCGTATTGCCCATATTCAAAACGTGCAACAAAACTGAAATCGGCAACTACAGACCCATAAATCCTGTCTAAACTAACATAATTGATTATCGGCTTTGAAACTTGATTACCTTTACAATAATAACTTAGTGAACAACAGTCAACATGGATTTAGAAAGGGAAGATCCTGCCTGACCAACCTTCTTGACTACTTTAAGCAAGCGACTGTGGTAATCCTTATGATGTTATATAAACTTTACACAAGCCTTGTATAAACTTCCCTGAGGCATTTGATAAAGTTCTACACAACAGGCTATTAGTTAAACTCAAAGCTGTGGGGATTGAGTAGGGATAAGAAGTGTATTGAATGATAGACAATAACAGGTACTCATTAAAGGAGTTACATCAGGGTGGGGAGGGGGGGGACAACTGCATGGGATGCCCCAGGGATCAGAGTTGGGACCACAAGTGTTTCTAAATTATACAGTGACTTGGATCCAGAAAACCAATGCAAATTGGTCAAAAACTAAAAGGGGTAGTAGAATCCGAGGAGTCAGCTCAGATATTATGGAATGAACTGAACAAAATATCTGAGCTGAATATCCTTTAGGGAAGGAAACCTGCCGTCCTCACCCGGTCTGGCCTATATGTGACTCCAGACCCATAGCAATGTGGTTGATTCTTAACTGCCCTCTGAAATGGCCCAGCAAGCCACTCAGTTGTAAAATCTCGCTACGAAAAGTCATAATAAGAATAAAACCGGACGGACCAGCCGGCATCGGACCACTAGGCACCGGACACGACAACGGCAAACCAAGCCCAGTCGACCCTGCAAGGTCCTCCCTACTAACATCTGGGGACTTGTGCCGAAATTGGGAGAGCTGTCCCACAGACTAGTCAAGCAACAGCCTGACATAGCCATACTCTCAGAATCATACCTTTCAGCCAATGTCCCAGACTCTTCCATCACCATCCCTGGGTATGTTCTGTCCCACCGGCAGGACAGACCCACCAGAGGTGGTGGTACAGTGATATACAGTCAGGAGGGAGTGGCCCTGGGAGTCCTCAACATTGACTCTGGACCCCATGAAATCTCATGGCATCAGGTCAAACATGGGCAAGGAAACCTCCTGCTGATTACCACCTACCGTCCTCCCTCAGCTGATGAATCAGTCCTCCTCCATGTTGAGCACCACTTGGAGGAAGCACTGATGGTAGCAAGGGCACAAAATGTACTCTGGGTGGGGGACTTCAATGTCCATCACCAAGAGTGGCTCGGTAGCACCACTGCTGAACGAGCTGGCCGAGTCCTGAAGGACATAGCTGCCAGACTGGGCCTGCGGCAGGTGGTGAGTGAACCAACACGAGGGAAAAACTTACTTGACCTCGTCCTTTTTTTTTTATTCGTTCACGGGATGTGGGCGTCGCTGGCGAGGCCGGCATTTATTGCCCATCCCTAATTGCCCTCGAGAAGGTAATCTACCAATCTACCTGTCGCAAATGCATCTGTCCACGACAGTATTGGTAGGAGTGACCACCGCACAGTCCTCGTGGAGATGAAGTCCCGTCTTCGCACTGAGGACACCATCCAACGTGTTGTGTGGCACTACCACCGTGCTAAATGGGATAGATTCAGAACAGATCTAGCAGCTCAAAACTGGGCATCCATGAGGCGCTGTGGGCCATCAGCAGCAGCAGAATTGTATTCCAGCACAATCTGTAACCTCATGGCCCAGCATATTCCTCACTCTACCATTACCAACAAGCCAGGGGATCAACCCTGGTTCAATGAGGAGTGTAGAAGAGCATGCCAGGAGCAGCACCAGGCATTCCTAAAAATGAGGTGTCAACCTGCTGAAGCTACAACTCAGGACTACATGCATGCTAAACAGCGGAAGCAACATGCTATAGACAGAGCTAAGCGATTCCACAACCAACGGATCAGATCAAAGCTCTGCAGTCCTGCCACATCCAGTCGTGAATGGTGGTGGACAATTAAACAACTAACGGGAGGAGGAGGCTCTGTAAACATCCCCATCCTCAATGATGGCGGAGTCCAACACGTGAGTGCAAAAGACAAAGCTGAAGCGTTTGCAACCATCTTCAGCCAGAAGTGCCGAGTGGATGATCCATCTCGGCCTCCTCCCGATATCCCCACCATCATGGAAGCCAGTCTTCGGCCAATTCGATTCACTCCACGTGATATCAAGAAACAGCTGAGTGCACTGCATACAGCAAAGGCTATGGGCCCCGACAACATCCCAGCTGTAGTGCTGAAGGCTTGTGCTCCAGAACTAGCTGCGCCTCTAGCCAAGCTGTTCCAGTACAGCTACAACACTGGCATCTACCCGACAATGTGGAAAATTGCCCAGGCATGTCCTGTCCACAAAAAGCAGGACAAATCCAATCTGGCCAATTACCGCCCCATCAGTCTACTCTCAATCATCAGCAAAGTGATGGAAGGTGTCGTCGACAGTGCTATCAAGCGGCACTTACTCACCAATAACCTGCTCACCGATGCTCAGTTTGGGTTCTGCCAGGACCACTCGGCTCCAGACCTCATTACAGCCTTGGTCCAAACATGGACAAAAGAGCTGAATTCCAGAGGTTAGGTGAGAGTGACTGCCCTTGACATCAAGGCAGCATTTGACCGAGTGTGGCACCAAGGAGCCCTAGTAAAATTGAAGTCAATGGGAATCAGGGGGAAAACTCTTCAGTGGCTGGAGTCATACCTAGCACAAAGGAAGATGGTAGTTGTTGTTGGAGGCCAATCATCTCAGCCCCAGGACATTGCTGCAGGAGTTCCTCAAGGCAGTGTCCTAGGCCCAACCATCTTCAGCTGCTTCATCAATGACCTTCCCTCCATCATAAGGTCAGAAATGGGGATGTTCGCTGATGACTGCACACTGTTCAGTTCCATTCGCTACCCCTCAAATAATGAAGCAGTCCGAGCCCGCATGCAGTAAGACATGGACAACATCCAGGCTTGGGCTCATAAGTGGCAAGTAACATTCGCGCCAGATAAGTGCCAGGCAATGACCATCTCCAACAAGAGAGAGTCTAACCACCTCCCCTTGACATTCAACAGCATTACCATCGCCGAATCCCCCACCATCAACATCCTGGGGGTCACCATTGACCAGAAACTTAACTGGACCAGCCATATAAATACTGTGGCTACAAGAGCAGATCAGAGGCTGGGTATTCTGCGACGAGTGACTCACCTCCTGACTCCCCAAAGCCTTTCCACCATCTACAAGGCACAAGTCAGGAGTGTGATGGAATACTCTCCACTTGCTTGGATGAGTGCAGCTCCAACAACACTCAAGAAGCTCGACACCATCCAAGATAAAACAGCCCGCTTGATTGGCACCCATCCACCACCCTAAACATTCACTCCCTTCACCACCGGCGCACAATGGCTGCAGTGTGCACCATCCACAGGATGCACTGCAGCAACTCGCCAAGGCTTCTTCGACAGCACCTCCCAAACCCGCGACCTCTACCACCTAGAAGGATAAGAGCAGCAGGCACATGGAAACAACACCACCTGCATGTTCCCCTCCAAGTCACACACCATCCCGACTTGGAAATATATCACCGTTCCTTCATTGTCGCTGGGTCAAAATCCTGGAACTCCCTTCCTAACAGCACTGTGGGAGAACCGTCACCACACGGATTGCAGCGGTTCAAGAAGGCGGCTCACCACCACCTTCTCAAGGGCAATTAGGGATGGGCAATAAATGCTGGCCTCGCCAGCGACACCCACATCCCGTGAACGAATAATTAAAAAAAGAACAAAATATACAAGTTGGCAGAACATACAAGATAACATTTAATTCAGTTAATTGCACAGTACTGCACATCGGTAGGAAAGATAGGCAGCATATGTAATCCATGAATGGTGTTGAAATAACCAAAGAATCAAATGGAAAGAGACCCAAGAGTTTTAAGAGACTCAGTGTTCACTAAGTCCTACCAATGCAGAGCAGCAATCAATAAAGCTAACAGAATGTTCAACTATATGGCCAAAACAGTAAAATACAAATCAGAAGAAATCAAGTCAAACTGTGCAGTGCTCTGGTCAGACCAAATCTCGAGTACTGTGTCCAGTTCTGGTCAGAAATACAAGCGAGGCATTCAGGTATGGAAGGCAGTGTGGAGAAGTGCCATGTTAAACCCATAATGCTAGAGGTTTGAGTTATGGGGAAAGATTGGAGAGACTTTGGGCTTTTCGGCCTTGAAAAGAAGCACTTGAGAAATGATCGTATAGAGAAATGATCATCTGATAGAAATCTGGAAAATGACTTTAAATTAAATTGTGAGAGGAGAACAAAGGGCCACAGGTCAAACTAGTGAAAGGAAAATTTCGAACCGATGTCAGGAGGTTTCTCTTCACACGAAGAGTGATCAATACTAGAATAGACTTCCAGATGGCGTAATGAAAGCAAAAACCCTGGAATAATTTAAGAACCAATTGGATGTGGAGACTTTAGGGACTTTCTGCATGGATAAACCATGATGGCTGGAGCATCATGACTAAACACTTCCTTAAACCACCCCCCACCCTGCCTCCACAGCCATGTAATCTCCCGGGAGAGGCAAAAATGGCCAACTCATCCATAATTATCTCACAAATTGGTTTCTCTCTCCTTTCCTTTATTGTTGCTCTGTCCTCTACTTCTGTTTGCCCCTCACCTTCCTCCTTTATGGTTTTGTTCTCTCTTTCCTCCTCCATTTTGACTCACTTTCCTCCTTCACTCCTACCTCTCTATCCCTCACTCTTGTTTCTTGCTCTCCCTCACTTTCATCTCACGTCCCTCATTTCCATCTCTCTCTCTCTCCTTCCTTTCTTTCTCCTAATTACTTTTCACTTTCTCTTTTCTCCTCCTTCTTATCACTTTCTGCCTTCAGCAGCTTTCTTTCATTCACTTACAGCATTGGAGCTCTGCAGGGTCATTGACATGGGCAAGGTAAGTGAGCCGGATAATGAGGTGTCTCAACTCGCCAGAGAGTGGAGCTTTCAAAAGACAGCGGGTCTTTATTTACAAAGTGGGGAGTGGAGTTTCAATTGTAGAGCTGGGAGCTGTCCTTTAAGTACAGAGTGGATACCAGTGAATAACACAGAGCAGGGCTTTAATTAAAGAGCAGGGCGTAGGGAGAAGGGCTTTAATGCATAATTATTGAACGCTGAGCAGCGTTTTAAAATGGGGTGGGGATGAGGTGAGTGGAGCTTTAATTATAGAGCAGGAAGCAGACCTTTTTTTACAGAGTGGGGTTTTAATTACAGAGCGGGACTTGAATTACAGAGTGGGGAGCGGGGCTTTAATTGCAAATCAGACAGTGAGGGGCGGAGCTTTCAAAGATGGATGGGACAGTGACACATTAACAAGCCAACATCTGTTAAGTGTTAGTGAGGACAATGGCAACCATTTCAGGTGGTGGTTGCACAAGTGCTGACAGTCTGATAGTCATATTAACAGCGCTTATATTAAGTATTCATAGAAAATACAGACCAAGTACAACATGGGTATCGCAAACAATACAAAAACTGTTTACATACAGGTTTTCAACACTGCCTTGTTTAAGAAGAAATATTTAGGTTTGAAATATTAATGAAACTGTATGTTCCTCCAATATGCTATCCGAAATAAACAATTCACATCAGTGCTACTGGACTTTGATTCATGTACTATTCACTGGTGAATAACCATTTTTTTCTCCAATAATTCAAAACTGCTTTAGTACATTTGTTACAAAACCAATGTTTTGTCAAAAGACTGCCTGAAAACTTTTCATTCAACTATCCGTGTGTGAACAATATCTTGTCACCTACATAACTCACAAATATGTTATGGGATACTAGGCTTAATAAATGACTTGTACTCATCAGACTTTGCAATTTCCTTTCAAACATGAACATGATGAGAATTGTCTATCTACATTTGTAAATTCTTAACTGAAAAACATGATAATTTCACTATATTGTACTATTTCATATACCGCAACAGATTTGTAACAGTTATACAGATCTCTGGTTAGGCCCTCTCTGGAATACTGCATTCAGTTCTGGGCACTGCATCTCAGGAAGGATATATTGGCCTTGAAGGGGATGCACCAGAATGATATCAGGGCTAAAAGGGTGAAATTATGAAGATTGGTTGCATAGACTAGGTTTGTATTCCCTTGAATATGGAAGATTAAGGGGTGATCTAATTGAAGTGGTTAAGATGATTAAAGGATTTGATAGGGTAGATAGAGAGAAACTATTTCCTCTGGTGGGAAGGTCCAGAACAAGGGGACATAACCTTCAAATCAGAGCTTGGCCGTTCAGAGGTGATGTCAAAAGACATTTCTTCACACAAAGGGCAGTGGAAATCTAGAACTCTTGTCCCCAAAAAGCTGTTGAGGCTGGGGGTCAATTGAAAATTTTAAAACTGAGATTGATAGATTTTTGTTAGGCAAGGGTATTAAGGGTTACTGAACCAAGGCGGGTGGGGTTAAGATACAGATCAGCCATGATCTAATTGAATGGCGGAACAGGCTCGAATGGCTGAATGGCCTATTCCTGTTCCTATATTCCTAGATTGTGTTTTTATATTTATTTCTTCCATTTGTGTGCATTGTTTACCTGGCCAACCATTATCTAAATGCCATCTGCTAATATTGGAGGACAACTACCTCTGTAGGCTCAGGGCCAGCAGGGAGCCTGTTAGATAGTCGTACTATCTGTTGCAATTAAACCTGCACTACAGGGATGGCACTGCCAGCAACAGTTGAGGTGACAGTTGTATTAAACTTTTATGTCTCCAGCCCCTTCCAGATTACCATCAGAAACGTCTGCAGTATCAGTCAATTGGCTGCCCATAGATGTATCAAACATGTGATTGATACTCTGTTCAGGAAGGCCAATACGTTCATCACCTTTTCCACTGAATAGCAACAGCAGCATGACTGCATCCCAAGTACAGGAGAATGTTGACGACACCCACATGGCCATCCAGGCCCTTCAGCACAATGTCATGGCCTGCATGAACAGAAAGAGCTTAAACTCTATGATTGTACAGTGGTCAGTGAAAGAAACATCAGATCACGAAAGGCAATGGGGCAAAAATTGTTCGAAGCCTGTCTTCGGGTGCAGAATGGGCAATGCACTCCATCACATGGATACAAGTAAGGCCCCAAATTGGCCCCCTCGATTAATCAAAATAAAATAAAATAGGTGGGCTACCAGCACTACGAAAGCTGTTAATTGGCAGCTTGCCTCATAGGAGTATCAATATCCCACTTTACTGATACAATTTAAAGGCAGCCTGCACCTCTTAAAGGGGAGGTGCACTTTAGCTGCAGACAAATATAACTGAAGATTGTGGCCAATAGCTGGCACAAGAGAAGCTGCAAAGGCCCCATATTTTTCTGACATTGTGTTGGAGATATTGGTGGAGCAGATCGGCAGGAGGAGGGACATCTTTTGTTCACCTATCAGCAGCAAGATATCAAGGCAAGCTGTCCAGCACTAATGGCAGACGTAGCAAAGCAAGTTAGTGCCAGAAGTATCACTTCCAGGACATGGCTGCAATGCAAGAAAAAGTTCAATGACCTCACAAGGCTAGCTAAAGTAAGCCTCCTAACTTATATCTCTCGTTATTCTATACATGGCTTTGCACGACCTGTTGCCCCAGCACTCACCACCCTTCCCTTCCCCGATAACCAGCATTCTCCTCCACTCACTGCAATATACTTCGCTCCATCTACTGCTCCTCATACCGCAGCACTTTGCACCTACTACTCTCCTCACTATTACTCCCTTCTGCTCCTCACATCTCAGCCATCTTTCACACACCAGCTACACTATTCCGCGAAACCTCTCGCTACTCTAACACTGACACGCTTCCTTCTTTCCTGCAGGGCAACCTCGCATACAATAACAGGAAGCAGCTAGCCAAAGGAGGAGGGCCACGCTTTATCATGAGCTGACCCGACTTGAAGAAAAGGTTATGGCACATTGTGGGCAGAGGGTGTGTCAGGAGCGTGGGTTTTCAACTATCTTCCCCTCATTCCCGTCTCACTTAAATCACTCCCTTACACACTATGCAAGACAAGTTGCTGCTGCTTTATGAAGCCACGCATCTGACCCTTGCCACTAAATGCAAAGCTACATCTGTTTCTCCCATTTCAGGTTCAGAAGCTTCACTCAACCCTCAGGGGACAAAAGAAGAAGAAGAGGGCAATGCTGCTGATCAGGAAGCATCGCTTGACCTTACACTTGCAGGCACCAGCTCAGAGAATAGCTCAGAGGGCAGTTCAGAGGGGTCTGCATGTGGTGCAGGAACATGGGCAGAGGGATAGGTCAGCCCAGGAAGCAGCACACCAGAGCGAGAGCATGCAACCTAGCCCTGCTGCAGAGGGTACAGGTGGAGACACTCGCAGCCTACCATACATAAGAAGACCGGTAGCAATCCACACGGATATTCTACATGCACCGGCCTGCCTGCGAGCGAGCTCGCGGACGATGACGGGGAGCATGGAGGTGGCCAGCATTAGCTTATGTGGCATTGTCCATCATGGCATCAAGACCATGCAGTCAACCATGGAGCAACTGGTCAACTCTATGAGCACTGCCAGGTGACCCATAGCACATGAAGGTTCTGGTGACAGCATCAATGGAAGCTCAGACTGCTGCCACCTTGGCTCTGGGGTCCAACATCTCGTCTGGCTTGCAAAGCCTGACAGAGAGCATGAATAGGGGCTCAGAGAGACTCCCAGCATGGCTGCACTCTGTTTTCACGCAGAGCAGTGGGAATGCTGAGCCTCATCCCCCTAAGCCCCTAAGCGTGGCATTGGCTCCATAGGAGAGGCACATGCTGTCCTCTCTCAGGACGACAGCATGTCTGATTCCCCCGCCAGCCTCTCAACCAATGCTCTTAATGACGCCAGACAGCCAGCTGGGCCAGAGTGCCCAAGATGATGCCAAGGCCCACGGGTCCTCAGTGGTCACAGCTCCTCGAGGTCACCCACAACGACCATCTCATCTTCCCTCAGCGGACGTTCAGCAGCCTTCCATCTCCCAAGCTGTAGCCACTGGGGAACCACCTCGTAGGAGCACTAGGATAGGTAACCAAGCTCACAAGACAGGCACTAGGGGTTTGCACAAGGGTGATTTAGCATCAGTCGTGTAACCATTTGTCAAATCAAGAGTGGAGTCTTTTGGAGTAGTGAAGTAAAATGTTTTTGTTTTGCTATAGTTGTAGGTAGTCATGATTTTAACGATGTGGAGATGCCGGTGATGGACTGGGGTTGACAATTGTAAACAATTTTACAACACCAAGTTATAGTCCAGCAATTTTATTTTAAATTCACAAGCCTCCGAAAGCTTGTGAATTTAAAATAAAATTGCTGGACTATAACTTGGTGTTGTAAAATTGTTTACAATGATTTTAACGATATAACATGAACACCCGTGAAGTTGTTCAGGAGAATATCTCCTCCATAATTTGCTGCATTACAATTCTGGCAGCTCACAGTACTTCTTTTCCTCTGCATCCTCCAGTTCCTCGTCCCCTTCTTCATCTTCCTGCTCCACTTCTCCCTCCTCAGAAAGCTCCAAGGCTTGTATTGCAAGATTGTGGAGCATGCAGCAAATAATTATGCATCTTGATACTCGCTCCAGGTTATACTGAAGGACTCTCCCCCAAGGTGTCCAGACAGCTTAACCATTGTTTCAGGACACTAATGGTTTGTTCAATCAGAACCCTTGATGCTGCATGACTCTCATTATATTGGCACTTCTCGTCTGCGTCCGTGTTCCTGAGAGAAGTAATGTGCCAGTTGGGTGAAGGGATAGCCCTTGTCCCCTAGCAGCCAGCCTGCCACCCAATGGTCTGGACAGAGCAGGATGGTATTGAGGACTGGCGCTGTAAGAAAGTATGATGACTACTGCCAGGAAACCGGGCGCAGACCTGCATGACACGTGGCCTATGGTCACGAACAAGTTAAACATTGATCGAATGGGAGCCCTTCCTGTTGAAAAACAGTACAGTGTTCGTGACAGAGAGCTTTGTGATCCGGAGTGGTGGTTGGGAGGGAGGGGGCAGGCGGGTGGTGTGTGGGAGAGTGACTGTTGAGATAACTTTTGGGTAAATGATTGTCTGTTGAAAATCTAAATGCCACTTCCATCTTCCCATTTTTATGATTGAAAGTCTATTAACTGTGAAATATAAAAGTGTTTTAAATTACATTTTAATGTAAGAATTTAATTTTTTGTGGAGCGCATGCTCCTGGACCACTCACCTCGAGCCCGAAATACATCATCAATTTTGTGCCTTGAACTTTTTGATTTCCTCTTCAACCTTCCGTGTACTTACGTTTTTTTCCCCCTCCAATACAAGTGAAGGAAAGCTGTGCATATCTACAGATTAAGCTACAAAGCCCGTGTAATTAGTTGTTTTCACATGCCGCACAGCTTTTTTGAAGCTGTTGGTCAGCTTTTGCTAGTCTTATAAATTAGCTAGTATGCAGTAAATAGAAGCACCCTTTAAAGGAATGACTTGCACCCAGTATTGTAACGCATGTTCCTTTCCTGTTTTTGTACGCTTGGAACAATGGCTCACAGCTCCAGTCAGCAGTTCACAGCACAGCTGCATCATCCTCGCCAGCTGTTGCAAGCACCAGCACAGTTTAAACATCCCCTGCAGGATTTAGGTAGTGAACTTAGGAAAATGGGTCTTGGGCAGCTCACTTCCTTTCTCGGCTACAGAGCCTGGGGGATTTGGACCCCGTGGGGCCTGTTTATTAAAGGAAACAGATTCTGAGCAGGATCGTCTATATGGATCACTTGGGAGAAAGAAAGAAAGACTTGCATTTATACAGGACCTCGGGGCGTCCCAAAGCGCTTTACAGCCAATGAAGTACTTTAGAAGTGTAGTCACTGTCTTTGGGCGGGTGGAACAGCCGCCCCACTCACTTCACGCCCATTTCGGGTGGAATTTAAAAATTAGCTCAGTCTACGCTCATAAATGCGCCTGCAGCAATTATAGTTTTGAATAATAGTCAGCTAACTTCAAATGTCATTGCCTGTCACACACATAACTGAGTAAATTGTACAACGTGTTTTTGTTTGGATGTATGTTGGAGCCCAACACTAGGGCATGCACTGCACTGCCGGCAGCATTGAAGGTCACCAGGGCTTTAAACTATTATGCCTCCAGCTCCTTCCAAACTGCTTCTAGTGATACCAGCAGCATCAGTCAGTTTGCTGTGCACACACCAATCCGGCAGGTCACTGATGTACTGTTGGCGAGGCATCAACAGTTCATTAGCATCCCCGTGGAGCCTGACAAACAGGAGTGATTGTGCTTCAAAAAATAATTAATTGGCTGTAAAACTCCTCGGGACATCCTGAGGCCATGAAAGGTGCAATAAAAATGCAAGTTCTTCCTTTAAGTCTTACAGGAAATGTCATGCTTACTTCCTGCAATGCATTCATTTCACATCTATTTCCATCGTTCCTTTGGTATCACATCTATCTATCACAATTAAATCTACTTATTTCATTTTAATTGCCTCTGATTGAGTCCATCAAGCTTGGTCTCCAAGGTAGATGATGCTATTCCTTACTTATGCTTCTCACGGTCGCCTCTCCACAATACATGGCCACAATATATGGCCAGAACGGCTCTCCTCTTGGAGCAGGTAAGGTAGGACCCATCACCCAATGCTAGATGCCCCTGTCGCCATGTCTTGTAGCTGCTTTCCCAGCCCTTCGTGGTACCATGACTGATCCCTGACCTTGAGGCACTCCCAGAAATCATGTTCCTGGCCATTGCCAGAAACCAATTTAAAATTCCTTAAGTGGGTTTTCAGTACTTTAAAAATAAACAACCATTAATGTGACTTTTAGGTTTGTGGAGCGGGAAGATCTCGTCACTATGGGCATTTCTCTAGTGGAGAAATCTCTCGAAGTTTAAATTAATGTCTATTTTAAATAGGGCTTCAAGCAATTTTTGAAAATTAATCGCGATTAATCTCGCAATTAAAAATTTTAATCTCAGTTAACCTTTGGTTTTAATCGCATATTTAATTGATACAATTACTGAATCCATTTCAAGTTTGCCTCTTTACTGATCATCCAAAAAACTACCTAGCATAAAAACCCTGATGGTTTTGTTTTGTTTTTAGCTCACTTGTTGTGACAGAAACAAATCAGTTCACAAAAAAAATCCATTTGTATATCAGGACCGAATTTATTACTATAACATAAACTCCGAGCTACTAAAGTAAAACAACTTTATAAGGAAATAAAAAAGATCATCCCTTTACCTGAACTCACCCCATTGTCCCTTTTCCCCCTCCTAATCCCTCTCTATTTAAATTTTAAATTGAATGTTCCTCTTTTCTCTAATATTGCGCTATTCTAACTATTTTTCCCCCTCAATTTTTGAAGTGCAATGGCTTTCACCTGCCTTTATTCTTTAAGTGCCCTGCTTCTACTGTCTATTTTGGAGGTGGAAGTGGAGCAAGTTTTGTTTTTTTAACAAGAGGTTGTAGGGATTGTTGTTGGAAATTTTAAAAGCATTAAATTTTAACTTGAACATTTTTCTTTACTTTTTCTTTCTGCCTCTTTTTTTCTCTCTCTCTCAATCCAATCTTTCTTTTCCTCTCTTTATTTCTCTCTCTGATTTGATATTGAATTCACCCACTCTAATTTACACTTACATCTCAGTCCTTGTGCTGTTAATTTCACAATCCTTCAATCTCATTGGTTAAGGAGATACACAGTTGCTTGCCCTGTTCACTCAGGTTCCCGATCCCCGGTTTCCCTCGCTACGATATTATCAGCTCGCACTTTCAGCAACTTACCACGCAAAAATTATAAAAACCTAAACATGCAAGGGCAAGTCTAACTAACGGCAGATACCTTTAGATGCCCTGCTACAGCATATTATTGCCCATCATTTTTCTCAGGGGTGCATTTTTCAAAGAGCAAGTTTAACAAAACGTTCCCATGATTTTTATATTGCAGCTGGCCACCTTTGACCTTTGCTATAAACGTAACAGAACATTTGGGATGGTTTTGTTCTCGCGACGAAAGGAAAGAGATGAAAATTTCCCGGTTTATAGACGTTGGGGGGGGGGATTTTTGCCTGGTCTTGCCACCCAAAAACAAGTGGATAATCAAGGAAAAAGAGGCCGAGAGCCCTTCCATTAAAGGCCTGCCTCCAAAATAAGGCCGCACAATTATTTCTCTGCGTCCCCTTTCCCCCAGGGATGCTCTACCTGCTGCATGCTTGTTGAGAATAGGAGCAGATTATTATTATTGTGTGGTGCTCTGCTGTTTTTTTCTTCTTCCCGTAAACGTTTGAAGAAGGGCAGTGTTTAGGAGGAATAATTTCTTATTCACTTTTTGGTCTGCCCCTTTAAGTAGCTACACAGCGTATCTCTCCCATTGAAAGGCACATTTTAGTATTGGAGCCCATCACTACATACAAAACAGGGCAAGGGGGGCGGTCACAGCAGGATTAGCCCAGTGGCCAGAAGTGTTACCCAGCCCTATTTCTGGAATGAACTCAGCCCCGCAGAGAAATCCAGGCCATTATTATTGGAACATTGAACGTAAACGGATAGTCAGATCTACCGTTTGAGTTTCATCTGCCTTACAAAGCAATCCAATTCTGGAGTTCAGTCAAATTCAGTCATTTGAAATAAATCCAGAGAAACTGCATTTGGACTACTTCAAATTCCCTTTGCGTACAGTAATCTCAGTCTTTGGCTCATTGAGTTAGGGCAAGGTTTAATTACTTAACCAGCCAGAGCTAGGTTAATTTGACCCCTGCTGCCTTGAAGGTTAGATAATACAGTATTTATAAGCAACCATTAAATTCATGCTTGTTTGACACCCTCTCCATCCATTTTGCATTCACTTTTGATTTGTAAACATTGCAACACCTGCAATTTTCAAATGTAAGTGACACATTTCTTTCAGTTTATTTTTGTGTTTTGTTTATCCTCCGTTCTTAATGTTTGCACTCATTTTTCTTATAACTGCTGAATTGATTACTGCTGAATATGAATTGATTGGAGAATCTATAACAGTATCCCATTGACATGCAAATCTTTACATCTAAGTCATGTCAGTGGTGATAGGGAGCATTTTAAAATCTACTTGTAACCAGCAGAAATGATTGCAACAATGCATCAAGTTAATTAACAATTGTAAAGAAAGTTAATCTATGTGACTCCAAGTGTATTCGCCTAGAAAATTAAAAGGAAATAGTGCAGTCATTTTTTTTTGTTGTTTGTTGATTACTCAACTCTTGTCACAACATTTGACTTGAACATATTGTTAAAATGTTAATGTATCCTGAAATGAGTATTTTTTTTCGCTTTGCCATTGAATTAGCATATCATCTTATAACCACGTATGTCTAAACCCTTTGTGTGCTGCAATACTTTTTTGATGTTCAAATTGCACATCTCTTTTTAGTACCAAGATCTCTGAAAGGTGAGTTCATTGACAATTTCCAAACAATAATTGGAGAATGTCATGTAATTAATAGGATCTGAAATTTTTTCTATCAATTTTAGCAAAGATGTCCCTGTGACTACAATAAGGGAAACCATGTTTTATACTTGGGCTGACTTTTGTTTGGTAAAAGGAATATTCTGTATAATATTAAAATATAGAATATTAGAATGAACTAAAATGTAGCAATCTTTATAATTCAAAAGAAAAAAATTAGATGGTGCAAAGCTGTTATTATAGTAATCAAAGAATTAAATATAATGCCATTTGCTGTTCACCTTTTAACCCTGATCGTTTAAAATGTACATGTTAGCTTTGGGTAGCGAGCAAACCAAAAAGAACTCCTTGGACAAAGATGTGGTCTACAGGTCACAGAAAGATCCTACTCATAGGGCATTCTTTGTTCAAGAAAGTGAATAGCCATCTATGTTATAAAGATAGTACTTATAGGATGGTGTGCTGCATACCTGCAGCTGGAACAGTACATACTGAGAAAAGGTTAGAAAGGAGACTGTAGGGGACAAGAAGGGACCCAGTAATGGTGCAAAATTGGTGACACACATAATTCCATGAATGGTTTTGTATTAGCTAGGGATGAAATCAAAAGACTCACGGAGTCTTGGTAGACTTGACTGACTTCATGTCCGATCATTGCAGAGCAACAATCAACAAAACCATTAGAAAGTTGAACTACTCGGCCAAAACAGTAAAATACAATTCATGATAGGTTTAGAGGATACACTATTTTATAACCATAGGAGTGATATGTTATGTAATGCACAATATATCATCAGAACCATAGATCTTTGTAACCACTTTCCTAACTTTTGATTTATTCTTTGCCTTCCCATTTAATTCTGATTTGCTTCTGTTTTACTGCAAATTGATCAACAAAGTGTGATGGCTGAAATGTGACAGGAAGTAAGTGTGACACTTACAGGAAATGTGTGCAACATTCAAGACAATTAATAGATTGCATTTTTACTTTAAGTGTTTCTTAAATTAGATGCTTTAAGATGTAATATGATGCTGGAGGCACTATGAATAGTGCTCGCACGTTTTCAGTAAATTAACTTGCAGTAAACTTTAAAATCTATGAACATACCTACCTCACATTCAGCTTATCCTTTTATTGCTTTACTTACTAGTTCAAACTGTACAATGGTATATGGACTGGATGCAGTACTAGCTTACAGAATGTTTTATGTGAAATGACTTTGTGTGGCAGCCTACTATTGAAAAAGGTAGATAATGTCATTGGGCAGCTGCAGTGTTTCTTCTAGTATTCACATCTATGCAATTATTGGGACTGTTGCAATCATTTTTTTAAAGAAATGACCATTTGTAATTAATAAACAGAAGGACATACATTCAGCTGTAATGGCATGCACCAACCATTTTACATTTAGCATCTAGATTTGTGCCTCACTAATTTGTCCCTCTTTATACATAAGCCAAATCTAATGACTCAGGCCTTTGATTGCTAGGGGAAAAAAGTTTTACATTGTGTCATTTGAAGGGAAGGGAAGTTAAGAAATATCTTATTACTTTTGATAATTACCGGAATTTAAATTCCACGAGGGGATCTCCTTTGATGAGTTGGAAGATATATTAGATGGAAGTTATGATAAACCTTTATAAATCAGGCCTCAGCTAGAGAATTGTGTCCAATTCTGGTTACCACACTTTAGGAAGGATGTCAAGACCTTGGAGAGGATGCAGAGGAGATTTACCAGAATGGTACCAGGGATGAGAGACTTCAATTATGTGGAGAGACTAGAGAAGCTGGGCTTGTTCTACTTAGAGCAGAGACGGTTAAGTGGAGATTTAATAGAGGTGTTCAAAATCATAAAGGGGCTTTGATAGAGTAGATAGGGAGAAATTGTTTCCACTGGCAGGAGGGTCGGTAACCAGAGGACACAGATTTAAGATAATTGGCAAAAAAGACAAGGGGGAGATGAGGAGAAATTTTTTATGCAGCGAGTTGTTATGATCTGGAATGCACTGCCTGAAATAAGAGGATGCAGATTCAATAGTAATTTTCAAAAGGGAATTGGATAAAAATATGAAAAGGAGAAATTTGCAGGGCTACGGGGAAAGAGCAAGGGAGTGGAACTAATTGGATAGCTCTTCAATGAGCTGGCACAAACATGATGGGCTGAATGGCCTCCTTTTGTGCTGTATGATTTTATGCTGCTGTATAACGTTAGCCTGATAACTACCAACAACAATCATCCATCCTGCTTCCAGGAGAGCCAGAGGTTACCCCCATCCCTCTATCTTTTCTCCCCCCAGCCCAACAGGACCACTCTTCCTCTCTCACTCTAACTTCTTCTCTGTCCCCCAAGAATCTGTGTCTTCCTTCCCCAAGATTTCATTTCTCTTTCCCCACACTCTCCGTCTCTCTTCTGTCGCTCTTCCCTTTTAAAATCCACTATCCTAAAGCTTTGTGGGTAAAAGCTGCTGTTTTCCAAATGGATTTTCTCTGATGAAGTAAGATGCAAGCTCCAATCAGCATGTTTTCCTTTCTGGAAATGGAGATGAGGCTAGTTTTATGTGAAGAAAAAAACCTGTTCCTTTCCATTTGGAGTTCCTTTCTTTTGGAGTTCTAGGGCGCTAAATTGGGCCCTGTAGCGCCCGTTGTTTCGGCGCTACACGGCCTCTCCGACATCCAAGATGGCGTCTTGGATGCGCACGTACATTTCCTGCGAGATGTGCGCCAGACGCCATCTTGGTATAGGATTTGCGCAGGTGCAGATAACAAACGCTGGAATCATGTAAAGTAGGGAGAAAATGGCTTCAATCAGTGTGCAACGCTGATTTAAAGTGATAGACACCATTTTGGAACTTAACGCTCAACTCAACGTACAGTCTTAACCCCGAGCATCTGAACGTGTCTTAGAGTGCCTGGAGGACCCCCCCCACCGGCGCTATTTAAAGGGACCATGCAGGATTTACAGGTTAGAGGCTGGATTATTGCTTCTGGCTGCCAATACATTTGTAACTGTTTTTGGAGGTCTCCTAGACTTCAATACTAGGACGCGGGGACATAGCCTAACATTTAGAGCCAGGACGTGCAGGAGTGAAGTTAGGAAAAGCTTCTACACGCAAAGGGTGGGAGAAGTTTGGAACGCTCTTCTGCAGATGGCAGTTGATGCTAGCTCACTTGTGAATGTTAAATCTGAGATTGATAGATTTCTGTGAACCAAGAGATATGGAGCTAAGACAGGTATATGGAGTTAGGTCACAGGTCCGCCCATGATCTCGTTGAATGGTGGAACAGGCTCGAGGGGCTAAATGCCGCAGCCACTTGCTGCCTCTTAATATGCGCCAACTTCTCCTGCAAGAAAGCGGGACGTGTGTCTGGATGATGTGCCTGTCATGGTTGTATAGCTGGCAGTGTGTGTGGCCTGTAAGTTGAGGGTGGATGGCTTGAAACAGTGATAATGTGTCAGGGCGAGATGAAGCATCTGATTGGAAGACTTGAGTACTGATGGAAAGAGTTTATTGGTATGTGGGTGATGGGGGGTGTAGTGCATGGTGCAGTTGGTAGGAGACGCCACTTGACAGTTGACCTCACTCACCTTGACCACTCATGTCAAAGCTTTGAACTTCTTCCTGCACTGCATCCATGTTCATGATGCTGTGCGCCTGGCATTGACTTCGTCCCCCGCTGCCTCCCACTGCCTTTTGTCTGGAGGGCCTCTTGTTCCCTCCCCCACTGCAGATATAGGATGTCAGTCCTTCTGTCCATCTCTTGAACCCAAGGCCTCTAGTGCATCATCGGAGAACCTTGGTGCATGCACTCTCGCAGGCCCGGTACCAACTCAGATCAGCAGATTGGTGAGGTCTGGCGTGCAGATTGGAGGATGTGGGATTTAGTAGTGCGCAACCTTTATTCAATATTTTAACATAACTCAACAATGCGTAAACATAGGGACGGGATCTGCATTTGTGTGCGATGTCTGATGTCTGTTCAGACTCCATGCAGACAGTAGACTGTTATTTTCAGCAAATAAAAGGTACAAGCTACCTTTAAGAGATTTCTAAGAAACATCCTCCCTTTAAGAGATGGAGCTCCCTCTGGTGGTGGAAAGTGCAAATTGCATTGATTCCACATGCAAGGCTGGAAAGGAATGCTCCCTTGGGTCCAAACTTGCGTCTTGCCTGCCCAGGGTCTGTTGGGCGTGGGGTGTTAGTGCATCCCGCTACCAACGCCCAGAACGGACCCTTATCCAATTTTTCCCCCCTAGTCTTTATAGAAAATATAGTCTCATTGGAGCATGACATGGGTCAGATCTGGGGGTCGAAGCCAGGTGGCTCCTATACATGGGGAGTCAGCTGACCAGGTGGGATTGTGAAATATGGAGGGAAGGGTGTTCTGAGTTTCTAGGATTTTCAGAGGCCCGATAGGCATACCTTTCTGTTTACAGAAGAAGGCAGGGAAATTATTAAGCCAAGTTTACAGATAAGCTTGGGATTTTACTTGTAACACATAAAAATTCACGTGATCAATGTCATTTTTATGGATAGTGTTATTGGTTTGTACACAGTGTTGTCTGTTATGAGTAGCTATCTCATTTATGCCCCAGGGCAGAGTTAAGTCTTTTTATTCTCCCTGTAGGGATGTGCGTTCCAGTTAATTTAAATTTTGATTCTGTATCTGGCCTGGGGGAAGGCTATGAATTTCACAGCTTCTTGCAGCTAAAGTCTGACTTATAAAGCAGTGAGATACAAACCAAAATAATAGATCTTCTCACCCATCTCCATAGATGTGGCGGTTTCTCCTACTCTAAGGAGCATGGGCACATATCATTTTGTTTTGGTCTGCTGCTTAGCGTACATGACTACACCTGCACTAAAATTAAGTCATAATCATGCAATGCCTTTTTTCTCCTCTATTTTAATCAGTTTTTGAATGAATCACTCCAGTGTTTTGTACAGGAAATCTGATTGAAGTGGAAATTAACATAAAGTAAGAATCAAAGAAGGAGCAACGAGACACCAACAAAGTTAATTGGTATCAATTTCCAAACAAAACGAGCTCTGTAAGATGGAAAAAGAAAGCAAAATAAAATCGGTTGACAGAAAATATTTTTGGAGAAGCTGAGAAGACCTAGTACTTTTTTAAGTTGACCTGATTTACTCTTTTATCAAGTGTTTTTTTTCCTGGTCTCTGACTAAAGATCTTGAGCTCTAGTGGGCAAGGTGGAAAGAGGATCTTGAAAATTCCCCTTGCCCACTAGATTGCTAGGGCAGATGGAAGTGTGGCCCCAATCTCGTGAGACAAACAGGAAAGATGTTCAGGAGCTGTAAAAAAAATAATAAAACAAGCGAGTTAGAAGCACAAGAAAAGAAATAGGTGAGAAAATTGCAGATACACTCGTCATAATTTTCTAAAGCTCTCTAGATTCAGGAATTGTGCCCTTGCAATGGAAAACTTCAAATGTCACTGCATTATTTAACAGGGGAGGGAGAGAGAAACCAGTTAACTACAGACCTGTCAGGTTAACAGCGATTGTGGGGAAGTTACTGGAATATATCATCAGGTACAGTGTGACTCAGCACTTGGACAAGTATGTGCTGATCAGGGAGAGTCAGCATGGATTTGTGAAAGGTAGGTCACATCTGACTAATCTACTTGATTTTTTTTTAGGAGGTCACTAGCATGGTGGACAGGGGAGTATCTGTGGATGTTGTCAATATGGACTTTCAGAAGGTATTTGATAAGATTTAACTTAAGAGAATATTTGAAAAAATGAAAACACATTGAATTGGAGGTAATTTCGTGACATAGATAGGTAATTGGTTGGGAGATAGGAGACAGAGAATAGGGATAAAGGAAATGTTCTGATTAATGGGATGTAACAAGTAGTGTTCCCCAGGGGCCTATACTGGCACCTCAGCTTCTCATCATATGTATTAATGATTTGGATGAAGGAATAGAGGTCTGTATATCCAAGTTTGCAGATTAAACTAAGTTTGGAGACATAGCAAGTTGTGTAGATGAGAGGTGGAAGTTACAAAGGGACATAGATTAAAGTAGATGATCAGCCATGGTCGTATTGATTGGCAGAGCAGGCTCGAGGGGCCATATGACCTACTTTTGCTCCTAATTTTATGTTCTTATGTTCTTAAGAGAATGGGCAGAGCTATAGCAGATCGAGTACAATGTGGGGAAGTGGAAAGTCATCCACCTTGGGTCTGAGAAAGACAAATCAGAACATTTTCTTAATGGTGAGAGACTAGGAGTTGTGGAGGAGCAAGGGGATTTAGGTGTCCATGTACACATCAGTAAAAGCTGGTGGATAGGTACAAGAAGCAATCAAAAAGGCTAATGAAATGTTGGCCTTTATCTCAAGGGGGTTGGAATACAAAAGTGAGGAAGTGATGCTTCAGGGATGGACGTAGTCTTGGCTAGAGCCCATCTGGAGTATTGTGTTCAGTTCTGGGCACCGCACCTCAGAAAGGATACAATGACCTTGGAGCAGGTAAAGCACAGATTCACCAGAGAGTTTAAAAGTGTTAAATTATGAGGACAGGTTGCATTCCCTGGACTTCAGAAGGTTGAGGAGTGATCTAGTCGAGGTGTTTAAAATGATGAAGGATTCGATAAGGTAAGTACAGACAAACTATTTCCTCTGGTGGTGAAATCCAGAACAAAGGGGCATAACCCTAAAATTAGAGCTGGGCCATTTAGGAGTGAAATCAGGAAGCACTTTTTCATACAAACGGTTGTGGAAATCTGGAACTCTCTCTCCCCAAAAGCCTGTGGATGCTGACTCAATTGGAATTCTCAAAACTGAAATCAATAGATTTATGCTAGGTAAGGACATCAAGAGATATAGAGAAAAGGTGGGTAATTAGAGTTGAGGTACAGATCAGCCACGATTTGGCAGAATAGGCTGAAGGGGATGAATGGCCTATTGTTATTCCTATGATTGGATACACACATCTTAATAGTGCCAGTAGATACACTCCCATTGTATCTAGGTCTGATATTTGATAAGTAGAAATTGTTAAATCTTACAAACACTCTTGAAGCCTTAAATGTTATTACTGTAACTCTAATTATACATAAGAACATAAGAAATAGGAGTAGGAGTAGACCATACGGCCCCTCGAGCCTGCTCCATCATTCAATAAGATCATGGCTGATTTTAACTCCATTTCCCGCCTATTCCCATATCCCTTGATTCCCTTAGTGACCAAAAATCTATCGATCTCAGTCTTGAATATACTCAACGACTGAGTATCCACAGCCCTCTGGGGTAGAGAATTCCAAAGATTAACAACTTTCTGAGTGAAGAAATTTTTCCTCATTTCGGCTCTAAATGACCGACCCCTTATCTTGAGACTTATGACCCCTAGTTCTAGACTCTCCAGCCAGGGGAAACAGTCTCTCAGCATCTACCCTGTCAAGTCCTCTATGAATTTTATATGTTTCAATGAGATCACCTCTCATTCTTCTAAACTCCAGACAATATAGGCCCATTTTACACAATCTCTCCTCATAGGACAACCCTGTCATCCCAGGAATCAATCTAATGAACCTTCATTGCACCTCCTCTTAGGAAAGTATATCCTTCCTTAGGTAAGGAGACCAAAACTGTACACATACTCCAGGTGTGGTCTCACCAGAGCCCGATACAATTGCAGCAAGACCTCCTTACTCTTATACTCCAACCCTCTTGCAATAAAGAAATATACCATTTGCCTTCCTAATTGCTTGCTGTACCTGCATGTTAACTTTTTGTGATTCGTGTACAAGGACACCCAAATACGACAGATCTTCAGTTGCTGTGATGGTGGTGAACTTGGATAATGGATTTGACAAAATAATGGCAGTCATCCATATTTTCTTGTCGTACTTGGAGCATATTTCTCACCTTTCTGATTGGCTTAAATAGCCACTGGTCAGTTAACCACGATGACTTGCCAAACTATCCAATAGGTTGGAAAAATATTCACTGCCAATCATGAATGAGGAAATCTAATCAGTCAAATCACTCATTTCTTTCTAAATCTACCAATTAAGAACCAGCAATTGCCACAAAAATGAGCCAATCAAATTGCTCAAATTCCTATGGCCACCATTTTCTTTCCTCACTTTGGTCAGATTTTTTTCAAAAAACAGAAAAAATACAAAAATATGAAAAAAATGATTGGGCTTTCCTCAGAATTAATCATTTAATGTTAGAAATATCTGCAAGATATTTCTTCCATGCACAAGCCCGTCACTCTCTCTGGGTCTTTGCCTTGAGTCTATGACCACTTCACCTGGGCCTCAGCTCCTGTTGAAAAATTCTGATAGGTACATCACGGTTGTGTTCTTATCCCGCTCCTGGGCAACCCAGAGTTCAGCACAACAACCGAAGTCATACGACAGCCAGACAAACACAAATAACGGGGACGAAAATGGTGGGAAAAATGAATCTGGGTGGAGGAGGAAGATTTGTGTTTTTTTCTTATATACACATGTTTATGATTTCACTATTAATAGCAAACAGAGGAAATCTATCCCCTTAATAGTTTTCAGCATTTTTTACAGTTTAAGCCATTATATAAAATTTCTGAGCTAGTGTTACTTGAAGTTCTTTTTGCGTCACTGATAGATTTGTGTTAAAGGCTTCAGGCACATTGATATTGAGCATGGACATTACAGTTCGAGAGAGTATGTCAAGCCTGGAACAAGGCAAATGGCCACCTGTTCAAAGTAGTGGTCACTGGACATTGACAGGGGGAAAAATTTTCCCTCGTACAGTGTGATCCCACTGCATCTTCAGCAACACCAACAACAACTTGCATTTATATAGTGCCTTTAACGTGGTAAAACATTCCAAGGAACTTCACAGGAGCGTTATCAAACAAAATCTGACACCAAGCCACATAACGAAATGTTAGGACAGGTGACCAAAAGCTTGGTCAAAGAGGTAGGTTTTAAGGAGCATCTTAAAAGAGGAGAGAGAGGTTTAGGAAGGGAATTCCAGAGCTTAGGGCCTAGGCAGCTGAAGGCACGGCCCCTAATGGTGGAGCAATGAAAATCGGGGATGCAAACAGGCCAGAATTGGAGGAGCACAGAGATCTCAGAGGGTTGTAGAGCTGGAGCTGGTTACAGAGCTAGGGAGGGGTGAGACCATGGAGGGATTTGAAAACAAGGATAAGAATTTTAAAATCAAGGTGTTGCCAGACCAGGAACCAATGTAGGTCCGCAAGCACAGGGGTGATAGGTGAATGGGACTTGGTGTGAGTTAGGATACGAGCAGCAGAGCTTTGGATGAGCTCAAGTTATAATGAAGCAGTCCGTGCACGCATGCAGCAAGACCTGGACAACATCCAAGCTTGGGCTGATATGTGGCAAGTAACGTCCGTGCCAGACAAGTGCCAGGCAATGACCATCTCCAACAAGAGAGTGTCTAACCACCTCCCCTTGACATTCAATGGCATTACCATCGCCAAATCCCCCACCATCAACATCCTGGGGGTTACCATTGACCAGAAACTTAACTGGACCAGCCATATAAATACTGTGGCTACAAGAACAGGTCAGAGGCTGGGTATTCTGCGGTGAGTGACTCACCTCCTGACTCCCTAAAGCCTTTCCACCATCTACAAGGCACAAGTCAGGGGTGTGATGGAATACTCTCCACTTGCCTGGATGAGTGCAGCTCCAAAAAACACTCAAGAGGCTCGACACCATCGAGGACAAAGCAGCCCGCTTGATTGGCACCCCATCCACCACCCTAAACATTCATTCCCTTCACCACCAGCGCACTGTGGCTGCAGTGTGTACCATTCACAGGATGCACTGTGGCAACTCGCCAAGGCTTCTTCGACAGCACCTCCCAAACCCGCAACCTCTACCACCTGGAAGGACAAGAGCAGCAGGCACATGGGAACAACACCACCTGCACATTCCCCTCCAAGTTGCACACCATCCCGACTTGGAAATATATTGCCATTCCTTCATTGTCGCTGGGTCAAAATCCTGGAATTCCCTCCCTAACAGCACTGTGGGAGAACCTTCACCACACGGACTGCAGTGGTTCAAGAAGGTGGCTCACCACCACCTTCTCAAGGGCAATTAGGGATGGGCAATAAATGCTGGCCTTGCCAGCGATGCCCACATCCCATGAACAAATTTTAAAAAAAGTTTACTGAGGGTGCAAGTTGGGAGGCCAGCCAGGAGAGCGTCGGAATAGTCGAGTCTAGAGCTAACAAAGGCATGGATGATGGATGAAAGAACAATACATCCACCATGGAATGTGAGGGGGACTAAAAATGTTATACATAATGATTAAGAAAAGATGAGGAAAGGTTTTGGGGAGGAAAGAGCAAAGAATAAATAAACACATTGAGCAAATCCACCATGGGTGTTAGAACAACATAAAGGTGTAATGGGAATAAGAGGTTTTGGGGAGTGAAGCAAAGTTACTTACATTTTAAGCAATTTCTATAAAGTGGTTGGTAATTAGTACTACAAATATTTTATGAGTGAGGAGCTGCATCTTCCAGTATTATTAAGGCGTGTAATATTTTGACTTCATGCCAAACATGTAATGTTTCAGGAAAT
This sequence comes from Heptranchias perlo, assembly GCF_035084215.1. Classification (NCBI taxonomy): domain Eukaryota; kingdom Metazoa; phylum Chordata; class Chondrichthyes; order Hexanchiformes; family Hexanchidae; genus Heptranchias; species Heptranchias perlo. The sequence goes on along the minus strand of NC_090328.1, from coordinate 123,879,042 downwards.
TTACTGTATTGCATTGATGGATGAAACGCTGTCAAATTTAGCCTGCAGTAGAACTGAGCTCCACATCAGAATGTGAATGTTGGGTTTCCTAAGAGCAATGCCACGGGAGATCCTGTTCATAGAAGCATAGAAATCTACAGCACAAAAGGAGGCCATTCGGCCTATCGTGTCTGTGCTGGCCAAAAAAGAGCTATCCAGCCTAATCCCACTTTCCAGCTCTTGGTCCGTAGCCTTGTAGGTTACGGCACTTCAAGTGCATATCCAAGTACTTTTTAAATGTGATGAGGGTTTCTGCCTCTACCACCCTTTCAGGCAGTGAGTTCCAGACCCCCACCACCCTCTGGGTGAAAAAAATTCTCCTCAACTCCCCTCTAATCCTCTAACAATTACTTTAAATCTATGCCCCCTGGTTATTGACCTCTATGCTAAGGGAAATGGGTCCTTCCTAGCCACTCTATCGAGGCCCCTCATAATTTTATGCACCTCAATTAAACCTCCCCTCATCCTCCTCTGTTCCAAAGAAAACAATCACAGCCTATCCAATTTTTTCTCATAGCTAAAATTCTCCAGTCATGGCAACATCCTCATAAATCTCCTCTGTACATTCTCTAATGCAATCACATCTTTCCTGTAATGTGGTGACCAGAGCTGCACACAGTGCTCAAGCTATGGCCTAAATGGTGTTTTGTACAGTTGTAGCATAACCTCCCTGCTCTTATATTCTATGCCTCGGCTAATAAAGGAAAGTATCCCGATGCCTTCTTAACCACCTTATCTACCTGTCCTGCTACCTTCAGGGATCTGTGGACATGCACTCCAAGGTCCCTTTGTTCCTCTACACCTCTCAGTATCCTCCCATTTATTGTGTACTTCCTTGCCTTGTTTGCCCTCCCCAAATGCATTACCTCTCTTTTCCGGACTGAATTCCATTTGCCACTTTTCTGCCCACCTGACCAGTCCATTGATATCTTCCTGCAGTCTACAGCTTTCTTCCTCACTGTTACATGGCCAAATTTTGTATCATCTGCAAACTAGTTAATCATGCCCCCTACGTTTAAGTCCAAATCATTAATATATACCACAAAAAGCAAGGGACCTAGTACCGAGTCCTGCGGCACCCCACTGGAAACAGCCTTCCAGTCCCAAAAACACCTGTCGACCATTACTCTTTGCTTCCTGCCACTGAGCCAATTTTGGATCCAACATGCCACTTTACCTTGGATCCCATGGGCTTTTACTTTTCTGACCAGTCTGCCATGTGGGACCTTGTCAAAAACCTTGCTAAAATCCATCCAAGCTGTTGTTTATATTTAAATTACACGTTGTCCAATGAGAGGATCTTTAAATATTTGGTGAAATAGTACGAACTAGCTCAGTTCTGGTCACTTAATGCTTGAAATTGATAATTAGACCCTTATGAAATGAATAGAGGCAAAAACGAATTTATTGATGTGCATTTTGCCAAAATTTTAATTTTCATTCATTACAGTTTGCAATGCTATTTATAATTCTAATTTATTCTGTATTGAAAGATCTAAATCATTTCTGGAGGAATTGCAGGCAATAATATAATCAAAACCTCAACTATTTTATGATCAATTTAACCAAGCTTCAAGGACCACATTTTTTAATCAAAAATTGCAGATCATGATACAATTCTGTTTGTGGGATGCACAAAATACTAATGTATCATGCATTTAAAATGTGTGCCAAAAAAGGTGTTTGTGTGCCACACATATGCAATCGTAATGGAGGCTGCGAAGTATAGAATGATCAATAGCTCCCTATACCTTGAAATTGGTTTTGAAATGCTTAGCTAACCTTTTTCTAACGAAACACAAATTGTTGACATGAGATTTTATCAATCTGATGCCTATTCATGCAGAATATATGCAACTTTAATTTATATTTAGGGCTCAGTCCACAGGTCCTTGTTTTAATACATATTTTTTAAATTCTTATTTTAGCACCAGCGTTTTCTATTAATCCCCAAAAGACTCATTGGATTCTGAGTTGCTTGTGTATTATTTGGTCAAATCTGATTTACTCGGCTTTTAATTACCTCTGCATTCTGACCTAAAACTGCAAAAATAATTGCCTCAATGTGCCCAGTCATGTGACGGGGTTATTCTGTAGTGATAACCTCTTACATTTGGCACTTAAATGTTTACCCAGCTCTGCTTATTTTGCCAATTTTCACAAGTAGGTAGCAGATTTTAGCCTTGCCTGCTGATAATAGACGGTCAAAACAAATTGGTAGAAGGTAGGGAGTGACAGTAAATATTCCACAATAAACAAGGTATTGTTAACCCTGCAGAATGATTATTATACAGTTTTAACTATCATTTTCATTTTAATACACAATTTGACTTTGGTGTTTAGATGACTTTTGTTGTTCAAATTGTGAACTGAATCCCTCAATTAAGTTACAGTTTCATTACTGAATCTCAACCTAATGTATGCCTTGTATATTAACTTTGATCAAAAATGTTTTAACTATCTTCTTCCACTGCAAAGTTGAGCACAAAATCTAGGCTGACACTTCAACGCAGTACTGAGGGAGTTCTGCACTGTCTTTCGGATGAGACGTTAAACCAAGGCCCTGTCGGCTGTCTCAGGTGGATGCAAAAAATCCCATGGCACTATTTGAAGAAGAGCAGGGGAGTCACTCCAAAGTGCCCTGGTTACTCTTTTTTTCCTCAACCAACATTGCTAAAACAGATTCTCTGGTCATTATCACATTGCTGTTTGTGTGACCTTGATGTGCTCAAATTCGCTGCCACGTTTCCTACATTAGAACAGTGACTATACTTCAAAAATGCGTCATTGGTTGTAAAGTGCTTTGTAATGTCCTGAGGTCGTGAAGGTGCTATGTAAATACAAGTTCTATCTTTCTTTAACACAGCATCCTTGAGTTACAATTTTAATTGAGATTATTTTAAATTAATTTATCTCTTGCACGTAAATGCATTAAAATGTTAGAAATTCTCCTACATTAACACCACATGATTTATTTCATAATATGACAGCCACACAAGTGACATAACATCAGTAGCTGTGTGGTGCGCTATTTGCTCTATGGGTTTTCAGATGAATCTGTTCTTGGTGTGGACCACTGAGTGGTAATAAATTGTAATCAATTGCCTTGCGCTGTAATTAATTATCATGTTCTGGGCTGTGGAATGATCACTAACATTCAGCAGCAAGAATTAATTTTAGAATTACAACATATTTTTGGTTACATTTTTTTTTGCTCCTTCACCTCTTATATTCCATGATGTGGAGATGCTGGTGATGGACTGGGGTGGACAAATGTAAGGAGTCGCACGACACCAGGTTATAGTCCAACAGCTTTATTTGAAATCACAAGCTTTCGGAGATTGTCTCCTTCGTCAGGTGAAGTCAGTGACTTCACCTGACGAAGGAGCAAAGCTCCGAAAGTTTGTGATTTCAAATAAAGCTGTTGGACTATAACCTGGTGTTGTGCGACTCCTCTTATATTCCACACAGCTGTTGTATAGTTTGGAAGAGAGGAAACTTCCACAAGTCTTTTTGAAAAAACGTTACACAATTGAGTTGTCCAAGGATTCTCAGTCAATGATACATTACAGCTTTTGGGCCAGTGACCAGATCCATGTGTCACAACCAGCGATGAACCGGAAATGACAAAATCATTTGTGAGTCAGGCAGAATCATGAATAAAGACCACATCCAACTCCCAATCTGTTCTGCGGTTCTTGGCCTCCATGAATCACATCATCTGTAGACAAGGAAAGACGAGGAGTATGATAATCTGGGCCACTAGTCATGCAGAAATACATTTTTCTTCGCAACGCCGAGTGATTTTTGAAGTTGGTACCCACAGTATTGCGGTTTTCAGAAGCAGGTCCTGGCTGAGAAGGGAGAGAAGGAACTGCTGAAAGGGTGGAAGCATTTGTCAGCTATCCATGCTCCCACTGAGAGAGCTGCAGCACTATCAATCTGTTTATAACATACCAGGCCAGCTGTTTTCCTCTGGCAGGTATTTTGGAAATGAGCTTTTCTCATCAATGGTCATCACATGCCTATGTAGGAGGATCAGATCAAAGGTGGGGCAATTGTTTTTTTAAGCTGGAGCTGCTCGGCAGATTCGATGTTGCAGGTCGCAGTTAGTCTATGGGTTGAAACTCAGAATTACAGAGTGCATGCTACATTACAACTGACATGGCACTTGCAGATACAGGTCTTACATGTGTAGTTAAGTACACTTTTGATGGCATTACTTGTTAAGCTGAGGTCCATGCCATGTCAGGTGAAAAACTAAATGTTTTGAGATTAGTTTAGAAAAATACCCAGCTCCAAGGAAACTCTCTGAGCAGTTTTTAAACCCAAGCATTCGTTGGAAAGCAATGAGATTGTTCACTTTGGAGAATCTTATTGCTAACCTCTGGAGTATGGTTTGGAGATGACTCAGGAGTTATGCCATGACTTTTGGGTTGCTCTTCAGTAAGTGAAAATGGCAGCACAACTGCAATGCCAAATTAAGGATTACATTACCTTGGGAAAGAGAGGGAAGCAACAACAACGATGACAACAACAACAACTTGCATTTATATAGCGCCTTTAACATAGTAAAATGTCCCAAGGCGCTTCACAGGAGCGATTTTCAAACAAAATTTGACCCTGAGCCACATAAGGAGATATTAGGACAAGTGAGGTAGGTTTTAAGGAGCCTCCTAAAGGAGGAGAGAGAGATAGCAAGGCGGAGAGGTTTAGCGAGGGAATTCCAGAGCTTCGGACCTAGGCAGCTGAAGGCACGGCCGCCAATGGTGGAGCGATTAAAATCGGGGATGCGCAAGAGGCCAGAATTGGAGGAGCGCAGAGATCTCGGAGGGTTGTAGGGCTGGAGGAGGTTACAGAGATAGGGAGGGGCGAGGCCATGGATGGAATTGAAACGAAGGATGAGAATTTTAAAATCAAGGCGTTCCCGAACCAGGAGCCAATGTAGGTCAGCGAGCACAGGGGTGATGGGTGAACGGGACTTGGTGCAAGTTGGGATACAGGCAGCAGAGTTTTTGATGAGGTCAAGTTTATGGAGGGTGCAAAATGACAGAAGGTCAACAGTTGAATAACATTTACAAAAAGGACACTCTTATTTCTACTGAATGGAAGTAAGTTGCTTGAGTTCTAGAAATATATCCTTAAAGGCACACTTCAGTTTGTTTTATTATGCAAAAATATACAGTCTGCTCCGTTAAGAACATAGGAACAGGAGTAGGCCATTCAGCCCCTCAAGCCTGTCCGCCATTCAATTAGATCATAACTGATCTATATCTTAACTCATTTATCCCCTTTGGTTCCGTATCACCTAATACCCTTGCCTAACAAAAATCTATCAATCTCAGTTTTGAAATTTTCAATTGACCCCCAGATTTTTGGGGGAGAGAGTTCCAGATTTCCACTATCCTTTGTGTGTAGAAGTGCTTCCTGACATCACCCTGGAATGGCCTAGCTCTAATTTTAAGGTTAGGCCCCCTTGTTTTGGACTCCCCCAGCAGACGAAATAGTTTCTCTCTAACTACCCTACCAAATCCTGAAACACCTCAATTATATTAACCCTTAATCTTCTATACTCAAGGAAATACAAACCTAATCTATGCAACCTGTCCTCAGAATTTAGCCCCGGTATCATCCTGGTGAATCTGCGCTGTACCCCCTCAAAGGCCAAAATATCCTTCCTGAGGTGCGGTGCACAGAACTGAACACAATACTCCAGATGTGATCTAACCAGAGCTTTATACAACTGTAGCATAACTTCCACCCCTTTGTATTCCAGCCCTCTTGATATAAAGGCCAACATTCCATTAGCCTTTTAAATTATTTTTTGTTTATGGCTAACTATGTTACTCGAGATGGAAAAGTCCAGGTGTGAATTCTTGCTTGGTACAAAAGTATTAATCGAGATTGATTGCAGTTTTTCTGGGACGTGAAGCCAATTCAACCATCCTGTTTACTCTTTGCAGATCAGCTTTGAGGGCTCCTGTGGAGACTCAACACCCCGTCGAGCAGTAATTGCTGTAGGTGACATTAAATACAAAGAAGGACCTTGTGGTGAGAATGAACTTCATAATTTTACTATTTGAACAGAAACAAGGTCCAATAATTAATTGATGTTACAGTGCTTTGTTACATCCATGTAGAACAAATTGTCATGAGCTGTATAATTTAATGAACACAGTAATACTCTGAACAAAAGCAACATTCTGCGGATGCAGGAAATCTGATATAAAAACAGAAAATGCTGGAAAACACTCAGCAAGTCAGGCGGCACCTGTGGAGAGAGAAACAGAGTTAACGTTTCAGCTCGATGACCTTTCATCAGAACTGGAAGATGTTAGAGATGAACAGCTTTTAAGCAAATACTGACCCAGGGAAAAGGAGGGCAGGGAGAGAACAAAAGGGAAAGGTCCATGAGGGTAGAGGGCAGGAGTTATTAAATGACAAAAGGGATGATGGTGTAAGGCAAAAGGAGGTGATAATGGTATAAGTATAGAAACAAATGATGGATCCAGAGATGTAAATGGTTACAGCAGAATAACAGAGGGGGGAGAAAGCATGGAAAATATGGCAAAGGGGAGAAGTTTGCCGTGCCCCGGGAATGTGGCGGAAGAATGTCAGATAGACCCCAAGAGTGCGGACCACCCTGCAGGCCATCTACCAATAGGGTTCCCCCTACCTCATTGGTACACTGTGTGACTCTGGGCAGCTTCCTTGTCTGTATGTCCAAAGCAAAACTTTATTATTTTCAGTTTAAATTTGTGCCAAAAAGGTCCTAAAAATTTGGCCAACTCATTCACGACACTTAAATGGCAGAGCTACTACACTCAGATGAAGTCACCATCTCAACGCGCTGCCCGTTTTTTATGGCGAATCGAAGGAGCAACTTGCCGCATTTGCATATGCGAAGTAAAATGCGGAAGTCATGAACTTGCTCCTATTGGTTTGCCTGCGATTTGACAGCTGCAAATTAAAGGGCCATCGCATCCTAAAATCATAGAAATCAGTGAAACGTGCTCATCCGTCCAGCTGGAAAGTAACTAATTACTCCACCAAAAGGTACGCTTGAAAATACCAGGTCTATCTAAACTAAGTTTTAAAAGTGCGTTAACTCTTTATGACTGCCAAACAACTAAAAATTAAATTTTAAAAATGTGGAGTCTCATATTATTCCTTATTTTAATAGTTTTTGATCATTAAAAAAATAAATTAAAAAATTTATTTTTTTTTACTTTTCCCTTCTGTCTCTTTAATTGCTTCAATTAATTCAATTATTTCTTTGACTTTTTATGAATTTTTTTTTACTATTTACAATGACTGCAGAACATTACTTTAAATGAATGAAGTCTGCTTGTCTACTTGTGGGCGTGACTTCTCTTCCTGACAGATTTTGTGGGCGTGTCTTCTATCCTCATCGACATTTCCACACGAATCAACCCACGCTGTTCAGAGGCTGTGTTGATCGCGCACATTTTTTTAAAACTTCAAAATCACGCAAGTCGACGCCATGGAGCTCACAGCAAGTACATTCATAATTTTAATTTGCAGGAGCTGCAGCTTTCGTTGCCATGCCGCTCTGTGCAAGTTCCGGCCTTTTATTTATTATTCTTCTGTGTTCAGTGTACTCTCTACTGGTGTACTGAATTGTCACAATGGCTTTCTTTGACTAAATATGAGGGGTGAATAATTCCTCTGTCAACCCTACTTTTATGATCTAATTATTTAAGAAATCAGTTTGATCTGCTGTGTGAGGATAAGAAAGAAACTGCACAGACAGCAATGAGTCTTCGAGATTATTCAATCATTTAAATCTGGAGGCAAATGTGGTGTCCATATTATAAAGAGGATCAAGAGGCACTGGAGAAGATGCAAAAAAGATTTACAAGGATGATACCAGAACTGAGGTTATAACTATCAGGGGAGATTGAACAAGCTGGGGCTCTTTTCACTAGGGTGACCTGATAGAGGTCTTTAAGAGTTTGATAGGGTAGATGTAGAGAAGCTGTTTCTCTTTGTGGGGGGAGACCAAAACTAAGGGCTGTAAATACAACATAGTCAGTAATAAATCCAATAGGGAGTTCAAGAGAAACTTCTTTATCCAAAGAGTAGTTAGAATGTGAAACTTGCTACCACAAGGAGTAGTTGAGGCGAATAGTATAGATACATTAAAGGGGAAGCTAGATAAACACGAGAGGGAGAAAGGAATAGAAGGTTATGCTGATAGGGTTAGATGAAGAGGGGTGGAAGGAGGCTCGTGTGGAGCATTAATACCGGCAAGGAGCAGTTGGATCGGATTGCCTGTATCTGTGCTGTACATTCCATGCAGATAACTAAAACCACGTTCTGATCAAATGTATATGAGAGAGTTCAATAAACTCCCAACAGTTACATAGAAATAAAAGTGACTGATGCCATTGATTGCAGAATGACGTAATAAAGATACTGGGGCAGAAATCACTCCCGAAATAACGGAGGAGCTCAACCACGCTCTCCATTTTTAATGGCGAATTGAAGGAGCAAGTTCCAGCGTTTGCACATGTGCAGTAAAACACAGAAATCGTGAACTTACTCCTATTAGTGCGCCGGCAATTTGACAGCTGCAAAGTAAAGGGCCATCGCAGGCTGCAATTATTGAAATCACTGAAAAATCGCCAACTTGCTCATCTGCCCAGCTGGAAAGTAACTAATTTCAGCTCCAAACAGGAATGCTTGAAAATATTAGGTCTAAACGAAGTTTTAAAAGCACGGTTAGCCTTAATGACTACCAAACAACTAAAAATTAAATTTTAAAAATGTGGAGTCTCATATTACTCTGCATTTTAATAGTTTTTGGTCATTAAAAAAAAGAATTTTAAAAATATTTTCTTTAAAACTTTTCTCTTCTGTCTCTTTAATTCAATTATTTCTCTGACTTTTAATTAAAAAATTAACATTTTTATTTACAATGACTCCCAGAATACTAACTTTAAATGAATGAAGTCTGCTTGCCTGCTTGTGGGCGTGACTTTCTTCCTGACAGACTTTGTGGGCGTGTCTTCTATTCTCACAGACTGTTCCATGTGCATCAACTCACGCTGCTCAGAGGCTGGGTTGATAGCGCACAATTTTTTAAAAGTTCAAAATCAAGCAAGTCGACGCCACAGGGCCTGCAGTAAATACATTCGTTAATTTAATTCACAGGAGCTGCAGCAATCGTTGCTATGCCGCTCTACGTAAGTTCTGGCCCTCTTGTCACTTCAACTCCTTGCACATATAAAATAGTATCTAAAGCTGATGTTCTGTTTTCTCTTTATGGTTTGCCTTTCTTTTGCAGAGAAGATATTTTGAAAACTATCAAAACATTCCTTTCATACACTCCTTAGGGTAATACTTTCTCAGCAGGAAACATAATTCATAGTCTCAAATAAAAGAAATGGTAATCTTTCTGTTGACCCCTCAAGGCTGTATGAAAGATCAAAGCTAATTACCTTTTCCAAAATGCAAAATCTAACTCTGAAGATTATGTAGTTTCAACCCAAAAAATATATATCTTGTAATACTACAAGGATAAGATCAACTCCTGAATAAAAATGAAAATCGATTCTTACAGTGTAGTTATATATTATTCACTATTGGATAATTCACTATTAGAAAGAAAGAACTTACATTTGTATAGCGCCTTTCATGACCTCAAGACATCCCAAAGCGCTTTACATCCATTGAAATACTTTGAGTGCAGTCACTGTTGTAATGTTGGGAAATGCGGCAGCCAATTTGCGCACAGCAAGATCCCACAAACAGCAATGAGATAACGACCAGATCATCTGTTTTTAAGTGGTTGTTGTGGGATAAATATTGGCCAGGATACTAGGAGAACTGCCCTGCTCTTCTTCGAATCATGCCATGGGATCTTTTACATCCACCTGAAAGGGCAGATGGGACCTTGATTTAATGGGCGCTAAATTGGGCCGTGTAGCGCCCATTGTTTCGGCGCTACACGGCCTCTCCGACATCCAAGATGGCATCTTGGATGTGCATGCCTGTTTCCAGTGTGACGTGCTCCAGATGCCATCTTGGTATAGGAGTTAGCGCAGGCGCAGATAACGAACGCTGGAATCATGTAACGAACCCTGGAATCATGGAATCAATCAGTGTGCAACGCTGATTTAAAGTGATAGACACCATTTTGGCACTTAACACTCAACTCAACGCGCAGTCATAACCTCGACCATCTAAACGTGTCTTAAAGTGCCTGAAGGACCCCCCACCAGCACTATTTAAAGGGACCATGCAGGATTTACAGATTACTGGCTGGATTATTGCTTCTGGCTGCCGAGATATTTGTAACTGTTTTTGGAGGTCTCCTAGACTTCAATACTAGGACGCCGGAACATAGCCTAACATTTAGAGCCAGGATGTGGAGGAGTGAAGTTAGGAAATGCTTCTACATGCAAAGGGTGGGAGACATTTGGAACGCTCTTCTGGAGATGGCAGTTGATGCTGGCTCACTTGTGAATGTTAAATCTGAGATTGATAGATTTCTGCGAACCAAGGGTATTAAGGGATATGAGGCTAAGGCGGGTAGATGGAGTTAGGTCACAGGTCCACCATGATCTCATTGAATGGCGGAACAGGCTCGAGGGGCTAAATGCCATTTGCTGCCTCCTGATATGCACCACCTTCTCCTGCAAGAAAACGGGACGTGTGTCTGGATGATGTGCCTATCATGGTTGAATAGCTGCCAGTGTGTGTGTCCTGTGAATTGTGAGTGGGCGGCTTGAAACAGTAAGGGTGAGAGGAAGCATCTGGTTGGAAGAGTTGAGTACTGATGGAAAGATTGAGTTTGTTGGTATGTGGGTGATGGGGGGTGTAGTGTGTGGAGCAGTGGATGCGGCTAGTGATGCAGTTGGTAGGAGATGCCACTTGACAGTTGACCTCACTCACCTTGACCACTCATGTCAAAGCATTGAACTTCTTCCTGCACTGCATCCATGTTCATGATGCTGTGCGCCTGGCATTGACTTCATCCCCTGCTGCCTCTTAGATATATGTCTGGAGGGCCTCTTGCCCCCACTGCGGATATAGGATGTCCCTCCTTCTGCCCACCTCTTGCACCAGGTCTCTAGTGCATCAGCACGGAACCTTGGTGCATGCACTCTCGCAGGCCTGGTACGAACTCAGATCGGCAGATTGGTGAGGTCTGGCTTGCAGATCGGAGGATGTGGGATTTAGTAGTGTGCAACCTTTATTCAATGTTTTAATCTTTATTCAGTGTGTAAACATAGCAATGGGACCTGCATCTGTGTTTTACGTGTTTGACTCCGTGCAGACAGTAGACTGTTATTTTCAGCAAATAACAGGTATCAGCTACATAGAAACATAGAAAATAGAAGCAAGAGTAGGCTATTCGGCCCTTCGGGCCTGCTCCGCCATTCAAAATGATCATGGCTGATCGTCTAATTCAGTACTCTGTTCCCGCTTTTTCCCCATATCCCTTTAGCATTAAGTTTGAGGCTTATTTAACCAAGGTCTCAAATTAACTCCAATTCGTATCAATTTTAAACCCTACTAAAAGCCACGACAGCTACCATTAATGAGTCAGAAGTAATCGTTTTCAGTGCAGGCCAATGATAGTTGGCTTATTTCATTAAAGGCTGCAGCAGGTCATGAGATTAGAGCTTACTTCTCATTAGATCTTTTATCTAAACAGTCACAGAAAGTCACCCTGTTTTCTTGCTGCACATCATCGGTATGGTATAAAAGCATGAAAAAAAAATCAAAGAAGAAGGAGTCAGATAGCAGACTGTGAGGCTTTTCGGATTACTGTTGATGCATCATATTATGAGTAGTGCTGACACGGAGTTTCTAAGAGAGGTTGGTTCAGTTCACTTGCAGCCAGGTTTCTTCTTCTTCTGCATAAAGCTAACATGGAGACCATGAAAACAATAGCAACCAACACGAGAGCTGCCACAATCCCCACCGTTATCATTTCCAACAATGAGAGTGTACGATTTGGCCATTGAACTTCATAGGTGTAGCCAAGGTTTTCAGGTGCTGTCAAAAACATTTCTACATTGGTTACAGGAGGCCGAAAGGGAACCATATTATACCCTCGGTTATGTCCTATGGGAGCATTTTCAAATGGAAAGATAGATAAATCTGCATTACTCCTCTTCAAACACTCATCAAATATTGCATCAGTAAATGTATGCAACAACACAAAGATAGGGTCATTTGGGGACAAGTGGGTTTGCCCACCAGGTCCATTAAGAAATAAATGTGCCAGATTATGCAAACTGCGAACTGCTGGATCATACCTTCCCGAGGGATCACTATAACCTTCCACCGTGTTTCGGAAACTATCGGTTGAATTGGAGTAGAAAGGTGGTGTGTCGTAAGAGGATATGTCTAAACATTGTGCTATATCCTGGGCATCAGGTAGACGCTGCACCATCGGTCCAGCAACATTCCCACCTGGATTCCGCCAAATAGGGCCACCCTCAGTGCCTGCATGTCCCGCTCCAGCTGCAGCAGGTGGTAGCGGTGCCAGGTGAGGAAAGCGGGCCCCTCGTGGGAGAAGTCGGCGCCGCCGTCGGTGCGGCCGCCTCCCAGGTAGGTCTTGCTGACGGAGTCCAGGCGAAGAGGTTGTAGATGGAGATGTCGTCGAACTGCGGGCTCCGGCCGTCGGGCCCGTACAGGTCGGCGAGGTGGCGGGTGGCCACCACCAGGTCGGGGTGAGGGGTGAGCTTGGCCAGGTGGAGGGCCCTCACCAGGCGCCCTTTTCTCCTCGGGGTTGAGGCGGCGCACGTCCCGCCGGACCAGGCGCGGGGCCGGCCGCCGGCAGATCGGCGCAGGAGCACCGGCCCAGGCTGGAGCCGCAGCGGTCGGTGAGGTCGGCGGTGAGGGGCGGGCAGCACTCCCCGCTCGGGAGCACCTCGAACCGCACGCACTCCCTGGGGAACTGTGCGTGGACGGTCGCCGTGCAGAGAAATCTTTAAGAGATTGCGAAGAAACACCCTCCCTTTAAGGGATGGAGCGCCCCTGGTGGTGGAAAGTACGAATTGCATTGATTCCACCTGCGAGGCCTGGAACCGAACGCTGATTGCAGGTGAGACCTCGGGCCTACTGAAACTTGAGTCCTGCCTGCGCAGGGATCGTTGGGCGCTGGGTAATAGCGCATCACGCTACCTATGCCCAAAAACGGTCCCTATCCAATTTTTTTCCCCCAACGTCACATCTGAAAGTTTAAACCTCCGACGCCCTCAGTACTGCACTGGGGGGTCTCAGCCTTCATACGCATTGGAGGTCACCAACTGCCCTTGCTGCCCATTCATTAAAAGCCGGACCAGAGGGTGAGCACCAAAAATGCAGCCGATGCAGGTAGTCATAATGGGAGAGACCAGGAGAGCAGAGTCCAGAGGAAGGGGAGAAGTCGGGGAGAAACTGGGGTGGGGGGGGGTGTGGAAACAGGGGGAAGCACAGGAAGCATAAGCAGGAGGGCTCGAAGGAAGGGGGGGAGCAGGGGAAAGGGGGAGCAGAAGCAGCACGGGAAGCAGAACCGCGGGAAGGGCTAGCAGAAGCAGTGCGGGAAACGGGGGAAGGGGGGAGCAAGGGGAAGCAGAAGGGGGGGAAGCAGAAGCAACTGGGGGAACGGGGGGGGGGGGCAGGAGCAAAGGAGGGGAGCAGTAGCAGCAGGGGAAAGGGGGAGCCCAAGGGAGCAGAGCAGGGCGGGGAGGGGAGAGAATGTGATCCAGGTCTAACGGAGGTGGGGGGGGGGGGGTAAGAGAGGGAGAACATGGTCCAGATGTGGAGATGGATCACGGTCTCCTCCTCCTCCCCCCGTTAGACTTGGATCATGCTCTCCTCCTCCCCCATTAGATGGTACTAGACGCAGCCTATTTTGACGGCAAATTCTAGCCCGGTGTAATTTACAGTATTTGAATGCTCAGTTTTACTGCCTACTATCCCAGATAATGCTGATGCAGCCCATACTTGTGCTTTCTGCTATATTATCATAATGCAACAGAATAAATCCAACTGACAATCGTTACAAATTGTTCATAAAGTTCCCTTATTTAATGTTAATCATTTGTTTTCATCAAGCACTCAGTGCAAAGATAGGAAGAAACGTGATATTTGGAGAAAGCAGTTGGCGTATTAAAGCGTTAAGTTACCAGAGAGAGAAAGTAAAAATCTCAGTGAACAAGGTGTTTAATGTGATGCTTTACGTAATGGGCTGGTAATTGTGTCTAATGGTATAATTGGTAGTTGCTGTCAAGACAAAAACAGACAACAATAATTAAGGCATGGAAGTCAAGTAAATTCAAATTGCTGAGACAGTGCAGTGTGATTAGATGCAAGTTTCATCTTATATACCATTGAGTTGCTGAACTTGGATATATTGTGGAGAGGCAAAGAGCCTCCTTGCACTGCGTCCAATTAAAGTTATTCTACTTCTTTGAGACACGACATCAGTTGAAAAGCCAGTAGTGAATAAAATAGAAATCCGCAGGGCTACAGGGAAAGAGCAGGGGAGTGGGACTAATTGGATATCTGTTTCAATGAGCTGGCACAGGCACGATGGGCCGAATGGCCGCCTTCTGTGCTGTACAACTCTATGGCCCCAATATTTACGGGGAGGGATCGGAGGTGACTTTTAATAGCTGGGAAACCCAGTAATACGGGAAACACAGTGGTCCTGCCGAATTTAACGATAGGACCTCATTTGAATTTCCTTCTTCCGTTTGCTGCACGGCAGCCAGCCAGATTGAAAGGCTGACTGGCTGTCAGGCGGGAAGGCCTGTCGCAGAAGGCCGCAGCCAAGGACCAGGGTGGGGGGGTGGGGAAGAGAGATCACCAGGGAGGGAGATAGAGATCGCAGAGGGGAGAGAGATTGCAGAGGGCAGAGAGGTGGCGAGAGAGGGAGACATCGGATCGGGGGCGATGGGATCAGCCGATCGCAGGGAGGAGCTCTTGAGATCGCGGGGAGGTGGTCTGGAGATCGCAGAGGGGAGGGGGGCGTTGGATGATCGTACAGAGGGAGGCAGATCATGGCAGGTTAGCTTGAGGGGACCGGGGTGGGGGGGGGGGGAAGAACCACTGATTCCTCCTGGCTCACAAGCAGTCCTGGAAAAGCACTTACCTACTGGATCTGGCAGTTCTCACCTCCCTTCAGCTGCCAGGTTTCCTGAGCCCTGGGAAACCCGGCCCGCAGCCATTAAATCCAAATGGCTGCTAATATCTGAGGTGCGCGGCCTCATTAACATGTTAAAATTACGACCCACCTCTCGAGAGCATGTTAACCGCCCGCCCCCAACCCACCTCGGTTAATCCGGAAATAGGCACCTGCACGGAGTGTTGGGGTCGGGATTTACATTTTTAAGAATTTTACCCCCCCACCAATATCCCCTTTCCTGCCTGACCGGTGGGGGGTGGGTAAAATTCCCCCCTTTGATTCTATGAAATCACTGGAAAGCTTATCTGGAAAAGTTCAATTGGAGGACTGGACAATGGGCTTTATGGTAAAGCAAGGCTAGCATTTTCCCTTTTACTGTAAGTGGTTTACTCCAGCTTTCTGTCGCCTCCAGTGCCCCCCTAAGGTTCCTCCTCTTCCTCATGCTCTTCAGTGGCATCACCTGCAGGCACTAGTTCCGCTTTCATATATATGCTGGTGACACCCAGGTCTACTCCTGTTGAATCCACAACCACCTTTATGCCATCGCACTGCCTGTCTGGCATAGAGTCATGGATGAGCCACAAATTTGTCTAAACTTATCAGGAAGACCAAATTGAGGGATTTAGTTAATACTGAGGAGGGCTGCGACAAAATACAAGAAGACATTAGCAAACTTACATATAAATAACAAATGAATTTCAATATAGATAAGTGCGAGGTGGTGCATTTTGGTGGAAAGAATAAGGAGGCCACCTACTCCTTGAAAAATAAGAGTTTAAATGGGGCAGAGGTGCAAAGGGATCTAGGGGTACAGATTCACAAATCATTAAAAGGAGCAATGATGGTTAACAAAGCACTATTCTAGAAGAATAGAATTCCAAAAGCAGGGAAGTTATGTTAAACTTATATAGAACCTTGGTTAGACTACGTTTAGAGTACTGTGCTTAGTTCTGGTCTCCATATTACAAAAAGGATACAGAGGTATGGGAGAAGGATGATACCAGAACTGAGAGGTTATAACTATCAGGAAAGACTGAACAAGCTGGGACTCTTTTCTCTGGAAAAGAGAAAGTTGAGAGGTGACCTGATAGAGGTCTTTAAAGTTATGAAGGGGTTTCATAGGGTAGATATAGAGAAGCTGTTTCCACTTGTGGGGGGAGTCCAAAACTAGAGGTTATAAATATAAGATAGTCACTGATAAATCCAATAGGGAATTCAGGAGAAACATCTTTACCCAGAGAGTGGTTAGAATGTGGAACTTGCTACCACATGGAGTAGATGAAGCAAATAGCATAGATACATTTAAGGGGAAGCTAGATAAGCACATGAGGGAGAAAGGAATAGAAGGTTATGCTGATAGGGTTAGATGAAGTAGGGATGGAGGAAGCTCGTGTGGAGTACAAGCGTCGGCATAGACCAGTTGGGCTGAATTGCCTGTTTGTGTGTTGTAGACTCAATGTAATTCTATGTAAGTGTAGCATGCTTGGGAGGAATTTCGTGACTTTGGACCTATGGTGCAGATATTCTGAATAGTGGATATTGAACGATTACTGTGTGCCATGATATTAAACAGTGTTACTAATAAGCGGATCAAACAGCTGATTGATAACGAGCAGGAAATATATATTTGAAAAGAGTCATAATTTATTTGGTATAATCTTTGTAGATTTTTTAAAAATTATTACTTTCAACATGGACTATTGGAACATAACGGACTGTATGCATTTTCCGAGCAGGCCAGGTGACAGAATTGCAATTACTTCTCACATGGACTCCAGTCCTCTAATTGTTCCATCAAGTCCTGACAATGCAAGCTCCCCACAGGTATGGTTCAATCCTCCAACACAATTACTTCAATATACTTTTGATCTTGAGGTTTGTGGATATTTAGTGCACTTGGAACCCCAGCAGATCAGGCTTTATGTTCTTTTCAGCAACAATGCCCTCTCCCCCTGCATAAATCACACATATTCTCAGACAAACTGCAGTCTCAAAAACAAACAGACAAATAGGGTCTTAACAACAGAAATACCATTCCCTCAGATCACATTCCTTATCACCAACATGCTCCCTGAGTACATTATCCCAGCTGCAGTTTAACCATTAGTGCTTGAAAATTTTCTTGTTGGAGAGTTCAACTGTCAATATTTGTTGAGAATTAGCTCAACTCAAATCAAAATTCCAGATGTTTCTTTACTGCTCATAACATATTCATTATAGACAGATTAGTATGCCAACAACAAGCACAAGCCAACAAGAATTTTTCACTTTTATCACTTTTGATCTGCAAAGAATGGAAGGATTTTGTTATTTATATTAATACAAGCTCTATAGGAACATAAGAAATAGGAGCAGGAGTAGGCCATACAGACCCTCGAGCTTCACCATTCAACAAGGTCATGGCTGATCTTCGACCTCAACTCCACTTTCCCGCCCTGTCCCCATTATCCCCTCTATTGGCTAATCCGATTATAAAAGAAAAGAAAGACTTGCATTTATAGCGACGACCTCATGACCTCCCAAAGCGCTTTACAGCCAATGAAATACTTTTGAGGTATAGTCATTGTTGTAATGTAGGAAATGCAGCAGCCAATTTGCACACAGCAAGGTCCCACAAACGGCAATGAGATAATGACCAGATAAACTGTTTTTAGTGATTATTGTAAAATAATATAGAATTAATTCTTCATTTCGCACTTTGTAAACACATTTTTTGTCAAAACTTTTAACTATATAATGTACACGCTCTACGGTGCAAAACAAGCACATGTGCACAGACCAGTTGGGCTGAATGGCCTGTTTCTGTGCTGTAAAATCAATGTAACTCAATGTAAGTGCAAAGTAATGCGTACCGCAAGAAAAAATGGAAGTTGAAAGAGACCCACGAGGCTTAGTAAAGTCAATGCTCAATGTTTCAAACCAATGCAGAGCACCAATCAACAATGCCAAATGGTAAAAAGACAGCACTAAAGGCTTTGTATCTGAATGCGCGTAGCATTCGTAACAAAATGGAAGAATTGACAGCTCAAATAGAAATAAATATGTACGATCTGATAGCCATTACAGAGACATGGCTGCAAGATGACAAAGGCTGGAACCTGAATATTAAAAGGTACTTGACATTTCGGAAGGACAGGAAGCTAGGAAAAGGTGGAGGGGTAGCTCTGTTAATTAAGGATTTCATGAGTATAATAGAGAGAAATGACCTTAGTTCTAAAGACCAAGATGTAGAATCAGTTTGGCTAGAGATAAGAAATAGTAAAGGCAAGAAGTCACGTGTGGGAGTAGTTTATAAGCCCCCCAACAGTAACCACACTGTAGGACAGGGTATACAGCAAGAAATAATGGGGGCTTGTGAGAAAGGAACAGCGATAATCAAGGGTGATTTTAATCTACAAATAGATTGGAAGAATCTGATTGGCAAAGGTAACCTGGAAGATGAGTTCATAGAGTGCTTTCGGGACAGTTTCTTAGAGTAGCACGTTCTAGAGCCAACCAGAGAGCAGGCTATTCTAGATCTGGTAATGTGTAATGAGACAGGATTAATTAATGACCTCATTGTAATGGAGCCTTTAGGTGGCAGTGACCACAATATGATTGAATTTCACATTCAGTTTGAGGGAGAGAAGAGTAAGTCTAAGACTAGTGTTTTAAACTTAAATAAAGGCAATTGTGAGGGTATGAAGACAGAGCTGGCTAAAGTGAACTGGGAAATTAGGTTAAGGGATAGGTCAGTAGAGATGCAGTGGCAGACATTTAATGAGATATTTCATAAAACTCATCAAAGATACATTCCAGCAAGAAAGAAAGACTCTAGGGAAAGGACGTACCATCTGTGGCTAACTAAGGAAGTTAAAGATAGTATCAAATTGAAAGAAAAAGCATACAATTCCACGAAGATTAGTGGCAGGTCAGAAGATTGGTCAGAATATAAAAATCAGCAAAGAATGACTAAAAGAATAATAAGGAGGGAGAAATTAGAGTACGAGAGAAAGCTAGCTAGAAATATAAAAACAGATAGTAAGAGTTTCTACAGGTATTTAAAAAGGATAAGAGTAAGTAAAGTGAGCGTTGGTCATCTAGAGTGTGAGTCTGGGGAATTAATAATGGAGAATAAGGAAATGGTGGATGAATTGAACAGATATTTTGCGACCGTCTTCACTGTAGTGGATACAAATAACATGCCAGAAATAATTGTGAATCAAGAGGTGAAAGGGAGGGAGGAACTTAAAACATTTACAATCACCAAGGAAAGGGTTTTGAAAAAATTATTAGAACTAAAAGCTGACAAGTCCCCAGGTCTTGACGGACTTCATCCTAGGGTCTTAAAAGAAGTGGCTGCAGAGATAGTAGATGCATTGGTATTAATTTTCCAAAATTCCCTAGATTCCAGGAGGGTCCCATCAGATTGGAAAATAGCGAATGTGACTCGTCTTCAAGAAAGGAGGGAGACAGAAAGCAGGAAACTACAGGCCAGATGGCTTAACATCTGTCATAGGGAAAATGCTAGAATCTATTATTAAGGAGGTTATAGCAGGGCACTTAGAAAATCTCAATGCAATCAGGCAGAGTCAACACGGCTTTGTGACGGGGAAATCGTGTTTGACTAATTTATTAGAGTTCTTTGAGGAAGTAACAAGCAACGTGGATAAGAGGGATCCTGTGGATGTGGTGTACTTGGATTTCCAGAAGGCTTTTGACAAGATGCCACATTAAAGGCTACGACACAAGATAAGAGCTCATGGTGTAGGGGGTAACATATTAGCATGGATTAAGGATTGGTTAGCTAACAGGAAACAGAGAGTAGGCATAAATGGGTCATTTTCAGGTTGGCAATATGTAACGAGTGGAGTGCCACAGGGATCAGTGCTTGGGCCTCAACTATTTACAATCTATATCAATGACTTGGATGAAGGGACCGAATGTATGGTTACTAAATTTGCTGATGACACAGGTAGGAAAGTAAGTTGTGAAGAGGACATAAGGAGTCTGCAAAGGGATATAAATAGGTTAAGTGAGTGGGAAAAATTTGGCAGATGGAGTATAATGTGGGAAAATGTGAACTTGTCCACTTTGGCAGGAGGAATCGAAAAGCAGTATATTATTTAAATGGAGAGAGATTGCAGAACTCTGAGGTACAGAAGGATCTGGGTGCCCTAATACATGAATCACAAAATGCTAGTTTGCAGGTACAGCAAGTGATTAGGAAGGCATATGGAATGTTGTCATTTACTGCAAGAGGAATGGAATATAAAAGTAGAGATGTTTTGCTACAGTTGTACAGGGCATTGGTAAGACCACATCTAGATTTTGGTCTCCTTATTTAAGAAAGGACATAATTGCTTTGGAGGCGGTTCAGAGAAGATTCACTCGACTGATTCCTGGGATGAGGGGGTTATCTTATGAGGAAAGGTTGGACAAGTTGGGCCTGTATACACTGGAGTTTAGAAGATTGAGAGGTGATCTTGTTGAAACATACAAGATCCTGAGGGGACTAGAAGGGGTAGATGCTGAGGGGATGTTTCCTCTTGTGGGTGAGACTAGAACTCGGGGCCACAGTTTAAAAATAAGGGGTCTCCCATTTAAGACAGGGATGAGGAGAAATGTTTTCTCTCAGAGGGTCTTGAATCTGTGGAACTCCCTTCCCCAGGGAGCGATGGAGGCAGGGTCACTGAATATTTTTAAGGCTGAGTCTGAGATAGATTCCTGATTAACAAGGAAGTCAAAGGTTATAGTAGGTAGACGGGAAAGTAGGATTGAGGTCACAATCAGGTCAGCTATGATCTTATCAAATGGTAGAGCAGGCTCGAGGGGCCGAATGGCCCACTCCTACTATTAATTCGTATGTTCGTATGTAATGGTGAACTACATCGCCAAATGGTAGAATGTATGACAAAGGAAGTTGTGATGAAACTGTTCAATGATCTGGTCAGACTTGAGTCTGGTTGCTGAGTCACAGGGGAGCCATTCAACTGCCGGGGGCAGTGCTGAAAATAGTCACCAAGCTGATTCTTTTAAAATTAATTCTCGGGATGTGGGCCTCGCTGGCATTTATTGCCCATTCCTAGCTGCCCTGAGAAAGTGGTGATGGTGTTCTTTTTGATCTGCTGCAGTCAGTGTGGTGAAGGTGCTCCCAAAATACTGTTAGGTGGGGAGTTGCAGGATTTTGACCAAGTGACGACAAATAAATGACGATATGTGTCCAAGTCAAGATGGTGTGTGATGATGATGTTCCCATGCACCTGCTGCCTTTCTAGATGGTGGTGGTCACGGGTTTGGGAAGTGCTGCTGAAGAAGTCTTGATGAGTTGCTATAGTGTATTCTGTAGGTAGTACACAATACAGTCACGGTACACCAGCGGAGGAGGGATTGGATGTTTAGGCTAGAGGTCAAATGGACTAGTGTCTTGGATGGTGTTGAGCTTCTTGAGTGTTGTTTCAGCTGTAAAGATTACGCAGGCAGAAAGGAAATGGGTGACCGCCAGGCAAAGTAGAAGGATTAGGCAGGTAGAGCAGGAGTCCCCTGGGGCCATCTCCCTTTCAAACAGAAATACCACTTTGGATACTGTTGGGGGAGATGGCTTATCAGGGGAAAGCAGCAAGAGCCAAGTTCGTGGCATCACGGGTGGCTCTGCTGCACAGGAGGGGAGGAAGAAGAGTGGCAGGGCTACAGTGATAGGGGATTCAATTGTAAGGGGAACAGATAGGCGTTTCTGCGGCTGTAAACATGACTCCAGGATGGTACGTTGCCTGTCTGATGCTAGGGTCAAGAATGTCACGGAACGGCTGCAGGGCATTCTGGAGGGGGAAGGTGAACAGCCAGTAATCGTGGTCCATATCGACACCAACGACATAGGTAAAAAAAGGGATGAGGTCCTGCAAGGTGAATTTAAGGAGTTAGGAGGTAAATTAAAAAGTAGGACTTCAAAGGTAGTGATCTCAGGATTACAACCAGTGCCACGTGCTAGTGAGCATAGGAACAGGAGAATAGACAGGATGAATGTGTGACTGCAGGGATGGTGTAGGAGGGAGGGATTTAGATTCGTGGGACATTGGGACCGGTTCTGGGGAAGGTGGGACCTGTACAAGTGGGACGGGTTACACCCGAGCAGGACCAGGACCAATGTCCTCGCAGGGTGTTTGCTAGTGCTGTTGGGGAAGGTTTAAACTAGAGTGGCAGGGGGATGGGAACCTGAGCGGGGAGTCAGAAGGGAGTAAAGTTGAGAGCAGCAAGAGAGGGGAAGACCCGGGGGAAATTTACAATACAAATAGTACAAACAGTTGTTCAAGAACAAGTGAAAGGGAAAAGTGTAGAGCAGCGGAAAGAAAGTGTACTTTAGGCACGACAGATAAAATAAAAACTAGAAGGCGTAAGGCGATTAACCCAAAGCTGAAGGTCAGGCTAGGGTGTGTGGCCCAACTAAGAGTTCTATATACAAATGCACGGAGTATAAGGAATAAATTAAATGAACTACAGGTTCAAATTCAAATTGGAGGGTATAACATGATAGCTATTACTGAGACATGGCTGCAGGATGGTCAGGATTGGGAACTAAATATACCGGGTTATAAGGTCTACAGGAGAGATAGGGAAAATGGAAGAGTGGGAGGAGTAGCCTTAGTGAGTAGAGATGAAATCACTTCAATGATAAAGGAGGATATAACGAGAGGTAAGCAGCCAACAGAGACCTTATGGGTTGAATTGAGGAATAGGAAAGGATCTAAGACTATAGTGGGAATTGTGTATAGGACCCCTGGCAGCAGCTCTGAAGTGCTAGATTGTATAAATGCAGAGATTAGACAAGCATGTAACAAAGGCATAGTAGTCTTAATGGGGGACTTTAACCTTCACATAGATTGGGAAAAGCAGACCAGCAACTGTCAAAAAGGTAGTGAATTTCTTGAGTGTGTCCGGGATAGTTTTCTACAGCAGTATGTTCCAGAGGCAACAAGGGGGCAAGCCATACTAGATTTAGTAATGAGTAATGACCCAGATTTAGTTAACGGCTTAACTGTACGTGAAAATCAATTCAATAGCGATCATAACATGATCGAGTTCAATGTAGTGTTTGAAAGGGAAAAAAGTGAATCAGCTGCTAAGATTCTAGACTTAGGCCGATTTCAATGGGATGAGACAGAGACTATCCACAGTAAACTGGGCAAATCTGTTAATGGGTAAAACGACTTATGATCAGTGGGAAATGTTTAAAGAAACATTTAATGTGATACAGAATCGGTTTATACCCCTGAGGGGCAAGAACTCTACTTGCCAAAAAAAACAGCCATGGACAACTAAAGAGGTAAGGGACAGTATAAGACATAAGGAAAGGGCATACAAAAAGGCAAAAAATGGCACAGATCCTGGCGAATGGGAAAGATACAAAGATCAACAAAGGGTCACAAAACAGATAGTAAGAGCTACAAAAAGAGGGTACGAAAAGAAACTTGCAAGGGATATCAAAACCAATACGAAGAACTTTTATAGTTATGTTAGGAAAAAGAAGGTGGTCAGGAGCAGTGTTGGCCCCTTAAAAACTGAAAGTGGTGATATTGTCATTGACAATGGGGAAATGGCGGACATGTTGAACAATTACTTTGCGTCAGTATTTACAGTCGAAAAAGAGGATAGCATGCCGGAAATCCCAAGAAAACTAATATTGAATCAGGGACAGGGACTCGATAAAATTAATATAAGTAAAGCAACAATAATGAAGAAAATAATAGCATGAAAGAGTGACAAATCCCCAGGACCAGATGGTTTCCATCCCAGGGTTTTAAAGGAAGTAGGTGAGCACATTGCAGATGCCCTAACTATAATCTTTCAAAGTTCTCTAGATTCAGGAACTGTCCCTCTAGATTGGAAAATTGCACATGTCACTCCACTTTTTAAGAAAGGAGAGAGAGGGAAACCGGGGAATTATAGACCAGTCAGCCTAACATCTGTTGTGGGGAAAATGCTGGAGTCTATAATTAAAGATAGGGTGAATGAACACCTCGAGAATTTTCAGTTAATCAGAGAGAGCCAGCATGGACTTGAAAAAGGTAGGTCGTGCCTAACAAACCTGATTGAATTTTTTGAAGAGGTGACTAAAGTAGTGGACAGGGGAATGTCAATGGATGTTATTTATATGGACTTCCAGAAGGCATTTGATAAGGTCCCACATCAGAGACTATTAGCTAAGATAGAAACCCATGGAATTGAGGGAAAAGTACTGACTTGATTAGGAAGTTGGCTGAGCGAAAGGCGACAGAGAGTAGGGATAATGGTAAGGTACTCACATTGGCAGGATGTGACTAGTGGAGTCCCGCAGGGATCTGTCTTGGGGCCTCAATTATTCACAATATTTATTAACGACTTAGATCAAGGCATAGAAAGTCTAATATCTAATTTTGCCGATGACACAAAGATTGGTGGCATTGTAAGCAGTGTAGATGAAAACATAAAATTACCGATATTGATAGATTAGGTGAATGGGCAAAACTGTGGCAAATGGAATTCAGTGTAGACAAATGTGAGGTCATCCACTTTGGATCAAAAAAGGATAGAACAGGGCACTTTCTAAATGGTAAAAAGTTAAAAACAGTGGATGTCCAAAGGGACTTCAGGGTTCAGGTACATAAATCATTGAAGTGTCATGAACAGGTGCAGAAAATAATCAATAAGGCTAATGGAATGCTGGCCTTTATATCTAGAGGACTAGAGTACAAGGGGGCAGAAGTTATGCTGCAGCTATATAAAACCCTGGTTAGACCGCACCTGGAGCACTGTGAGCAGTTCTGGGCACCGTACCTTTGGAAGGACATATTGGCCTTGGAGGGAGTGCAGCGTAGGTTTACTAGAATGATACCCGGACTTCAAGGGTTAATTTACGAGGAGAGATTACACAAATTGAGGTTGTATTCTCTGGAGTTTCGAAGGTTAAGGGGTGATCTGATCGAAGTTTATAAGATATTAAGGGGAACAGATAGGGTGGATAGAGAGAAACTATTTCCGCTAGTTGGGGATTCTAGGAGTAGGGGGCACAGTCTAAAAATTAGAGCCAGACCTTTCAGCAGCGAGATTAGAAAACATTTCTACACACAAATGGTGGTAGACGTTTGGAACTCTCTTCTGCAAACGGCAATTGATACTAGCTCAATTGCTAAATTTAAATCTGAGATAGATAGCTTTTTGGCAACCAAAGATATTAAGGGATATGGGCCAAAGGCAGGTATATGGAGTTAGATCACAGATCAGCCATGATCATATTAAATGACGGAGCAGGCACGAGGGGCTGAATGGCCTACTCCTGTTCCTATGTTCCTATGTTCCTATCCATCCAGGCAAGTAGAGAATATTCCATAACATCCTTGACTAGTTCCTTGTGGATGGTGGAGAGGCTTTGGGGAGTAAGGTCAGCCACTCACTGCAGAATATCCAACCTCTGACCTGCTCTTGTAGTTACAGCATTTATAATGGCTAGTCCAGTTGAGTTTCTGGCTAATGGTGACCTCCAGGATATTGATGGTGAGGGACTCAGCAATTGTAATGCCATTGATTATCAAGGGAAGGTGGTTAGCATCTCTCTTTTTAGAGATGGTCATGCTCTTCTACATTCCTTATTGAACCAGGATTGGTCATCTGCCTTGATGGTGATGGAGGAGTGAGGGATATGACAGTCCATGACGTTACAGATTGTGGTGGTATACAATACTGCTGCTGCTGCTGATGGCCCACAGCGCCTCATAGATGACCAGTTTGGAGCTGCTGGATGTGTTCTTAATCTATCCCACTTAGTGCCACACAACATGGAGGGCATCCTCAATGTAAAGACTGGACTTGGTCTCCATGAGGACTGTCCGGTGGTCTCTTCTACCAATGCTGTCATGGACACACTCACTGTGTCAGGTAGATTGGTGAGGACGCGGTCAAGTATGTTATTCCCATGTGTTTGTACTCTCGCCAACTGATGCAAGCCCAGTCTGGCAGCTATGTCCTTCCTCCAAGTGGTGTTCAACATGAAGGAGTATTGATTCATTAGCTGAGGGGGGTGGGCGGGGGGTGGACAGTAGGTGGTAATCAGCAGGAGGCCCATGTTTGACGTCAAACCGTAAGACTTCATGGGCTCTGGAGTCAATCTTGAAAACTCCCAGGACCACTCCCCACTGACTATATACCACTGTGCCCCCTACTCTGGTTTGTCTGTCCTGTCGATGGGACAGAACATACCCTGGAATGGTGATGGAGGAATCTGAGCCGTTGGCTGATAGGTCCGATCTTTTGAGTATGACTATGTCTGGCTGTTGCTTGACTAGTCTGTGGGCCAGCTCTCCCAACTTTGTTTAAATATACAAATCAGGGTCCTACACCAGTTGCAGGTCCCCGATTGCAATATTCAAGTACAAATGGGCGGAGCCTGCACCATGAATGCTAACGAAGGATTTTGAGCTTTTTAATATGGACTTTTTGGGGCCTGCTCTTAAGGAGGACTGTTACCCTGAACACATTTGTTTACTATGATTATGTTTATGAAAAATGGGGAAAGAACAGGGGAGTGGGACCAATTGGATAGCTCTTTCAGTAGCCAGCACAGGCACGATGGGCCAAATGGCCTCCTTCTGTGCCGTTTCATTCTAATCTTATTCTTATATTCGGCAATTAGATGATCTCTGTCAGGGCACAATAGGGGCACTACGTATGGGCTCAATAACCCTAGGCTAGGGACTGGAGGGGGAAAATACGGTGGGATTCCCACTTTTGATCACTTTCCAGTGACCCCTGCTGGAAAATGCATGTGTGTGTAGGAATCTACAGAGAACAGGGTAAGGCTCAGCTCTAGTGTTGAATATTATTGACTGTTCAGTTTGACAAAATGAAAAATGACTATTTGGACCAGGTATTGAAGGAAAACAGACATCCGTCCTCTCGCATAACTATGTGCTTTTAGGGGAGAAGGGCAGAAAATTGCAGATAAAGAAAAAAGAAAAGCACTCTGGGTGAACATGTCAGACAATCATGGTTAGGGAATGTTCTGACACAGTGAAAATGAAAGGCATACATTCCCATTATCTCCTGCAATGGTGTGTTATTTAAATGGCACGCTCCCTTCCAACTTGCAACTTCCCATTCGTGATTTGAAACCGAAGACAGCCCAGCAAGGTAAATGAAGAAAGTGGAGTTCCAACATCAGCAGGGGGAATTTGAATTGAAATCAGGCGAGAGAATTGCCAACTAAATATCACAATGCTAGAGGAGGCAATTGCATTGCCATCAGCTGCTCTGCTCCCCAAGCACTTATCAATGAGAAAATAATGGGTTCAAATCCCAGAACCATAGTTGCTATAATCTGCTTTTTGCAGTTGGACTGAATTGTATTATTCGTTTTTTTGCTGGGGCTTAATAAATTCCTTGCAGAGGAGGCAAATAAACAGGAAGAAAACCGAGGGACAGAAACTTGGAACAAGAGTAGGCCATTCAGCCCCTCGAGCCTGTTCCGCCATTCAATTAGATCATGGCTGATCTGTATCTCAACTCTATCTACCCGCCTTGGTTCCATAACTCTTAGTACCCTTGCCTAACAAAAATCTATCAATCTCATTTTCAATTTCAAAGGAAGCTCCTTCCTATCAGCTGTTGTTCTGTTCATCACAGAGGTGATTTAAGATCAGCAGCAGGAGCCAGTATTGAAGTCAGGAAAGAAAAGGTATTTTTAATATCATGGCACAGGAGGAGCCAAATGGAACAGCAGCTGATAACAAAACTCTGGTTGAAATGAGGAAGCAGAGAGAGAAAATGCATTTGTGTATCCTTGTCAACATGAAGGTGGGAATTTTGGTGGATAGAAGCTTTCTAACTTTGGCTCTCGTCTTACCTGAGAGCGATGGATTTTTTTGGGTTTGTTCGGGAGCAAATTTGGCGGAAGGGTCATCTTACACATCGGTTGCCTTATGCGCATGTATATGTAGTACTATAAATAAGCCACTTTTCCTTAAAGTGCTTGTAAAACATTTGGATGAAAGAAATGGAAACAAAGCAGTGTTGCGGAAAAGGTTGGAAAGTTAAAAGATTACTAAAAATGGCACGCAATCCTAAATTACATAGAATTACAGCGAATGTACAGCACAGAAATAGGCCACTCAGCCCAACTGGTTCATGTTGGTGTATATGCTCTGCACAAGCCTTCCCGTGTCACTTTTTTATATAACACTATCAGCATAACCTTCTATTCCTTTCTCCCTCACGTGTTTATCTAGCTTCCCCTTAAATGCATCTATGCTATTTGCCTCAACTACTCCATGTGGTTCACAAGTTCCACATGCTAACCACTCTCTGGTTAGAAAAGAGTGTCAAATGTATAAAGAATTTGTTGGCAGGTTGCAAGACAAAAAGATTGTGAACAAAAAAGGGCAATAATGGACAACACCACTGGTTAGCTGAAAATATAAAAGTTAGCATGGGATGAAAATAAGGGAACAAAAAATTTGGACCTTCTACCACGGACACATGGCATCTCCTCCAACTCAACTGAAGTTGATCAGTTTTAAAAAGAATTTGTGAAAATATTGTAGTGTACAATACTTATTAGTTTCATAGAATCATAGAGTCACACGGCACAGAAGGAGGCCATTTGGCCCAACATGCTTGTGCCCACTCTTTGAAAGAGCTATCCAATTAGTCCCACTCCCCTGCTCTTTCCCTATAGCCCTGCAATTTTTTCCTTTTCTAATATGTATCCAATTCCCTTTTGAAAGTTACTATTGAAACTGCTTCCACCGCCCTTTCAGGCAGTGCATTCCAGATAGTAACAACTTGCCATCAAACAACTCTATCAAAACCCCCCATAGTTTTGAATTAAATCTCCGCTTAACCTTCTCTGATCTAAAGAGAACAATCTCAGCTTCTCTTGTCTCTCCACATAACTGGTGTCCTTCATCCCTGGTACCATTCTGGTAAATCTCCTCTGCACCCTCTCTAAGGTCTTGACATCCTTCCTATGGTGTGGTGCCCAAAATTGGACACAATACTCTAGCTGAGGCCTGATTTATAAAGGTTTACCATAACTTCCATCTAATATATATTCCAACTCATCAGCTTGGTTCTCTGCTGTAACATGAACCTTACATTTGTCATCGGCCTCCTTTTTCTATTTCATTTTAATCTCTATATCTTTAATGATCCAGGGAGTTCTAGCTTTGGATGCCCTTCCTTTCCCTCTGATGGGAATGTGTCTGCTCTGTACCCCGAACCATCTCCTCCTTAAAGGACTTCATTGTTCAATTACAGATTTTCCTACCAATTTTTGATTCCAATCCACCTGGGCAAGATTCCTTTTTAACTTACTGAAATGAGCCCTCCTCCAGTTAAGTATTTTCACATTTGATTGTTCCTTGTCCTTTTCCATCACTAATCTAAACCTAATGATATTTTGATCACCGGCATGGACCTGTTGGGCTGAATGGCCTGTTTCTGTGCTGTACATTCTATGTAATCACTATTCCCCAAATGCACCCCCACTGAAACATGCTCCACTTGCCCCACTTCATTCCCCAGAACCAGAACTGCTTCCTTTCTCGTTGGGCTGGAAACACACTGTTCAAGAAAGTTCTCTTGTGCATATTTCAGGAATTCCTCCTCCTCTTTGCCCTTTACACTGTTACTGTCCCAGTCTATATTTGGATAATTGAAGTCCCCCATTATCACTACCCTATAGATCTTGGATCTTTGCATGCAAATTTGCTCCTCTATCTCCTTCCCACTATTTGGCGGCCTTTAGTATACACCCAGCAGCGTAATAGCTCCTCTATTGTTCCTCAGTTCTGTCTTTGACCCCTGAACTACATCATCCCTTTCCAGTGCTATAATAGTTTCTAGAATCAATATAAAAAGTATGAACTCATATTCTTGGTCCAGGTCTCTGGACTCCTAGTCCAGTAACATTGTGGATTGGCCACCCATTATAAAAAACCTCCTGATTTTCATGCCCATTGACCTCAGTGGAATTGAAAATTGGGCAATTTCTACTATGGACAATCTATCCACAACACCCATTTATACCCTGGTGGCAAATTGAAAATCAACCCCATAATTTTAATATTACATTGTGCCTTAGAATTATAAAATATAATCCATAATATTATACTCCCCATTCTTGCAGTTATTCCCCCCTCCTTTTAGCTTCTACTGCATCTTGCACCATTACATGGCTAAGAGTACACTTAGAGACCTTTGCCAATAGCTCTGTACCATTAGCTTATCATAGAATCGTGGAATCATAGAATGATACAGCACAGAAGGAGCCATTCGGTCTGTGCCAGCTCTTTGAAAGAGCTATCCAATTAGTCCCAATCCCCTGCTCTTCCCCATAGCTCTACAAAATTTTCCCTTTCAAGTATTTATCTAATTCCCTTTTGAAAGTTACTATTGAATCTGTTTCCACCACCCTTTCAGGCAGTGCATTCTAGATCATAACAACTTGCTGCGTAAAAAAATGTTTCCTCATGTCGGCCTCTGATTCTTTTGCCAATCACCTTAAATCTGCGTCCTCTGGTTACCAACACTTCTGCCACTGGAAACAGTTTCTTCTTATTTACTCTGTCAAAATCCTTTATGATTTTGAACACCTCTATCAAGTCTCCCCCACAGCCTTCTCTGATCTAAGGAGAACAATCCCAGCTTGTCTAGTCTCTCCACATAACTGAGTTCCCGCATCACTGGTATCATTCTAGTAAATCTCCTCTGCACCCGCTCCAAGGCCTTGATATCCTTCCTAAAGTGTGGTGCCCAGAATTGGCTACAATACTCTAGCTGGAGCCTAACCAGTGTTTGATAAAGTTTTAACATAACTTCCTTGCTTTTGTACTTTAAGCCTCTATTTATAAAGCCCAGGATCCCGTATGCCTTTTTAACAGCCATCTCAACTTGTTCTGCCGTCTTCAAAGACTTGTGTACATACATCCTCAGGTCTCTCTGTTCCTGCACCCCCTTTAAAATTGTACCATTTAATTTATATTGCCTCTCCTCATTCTTCCTGCCAAAATGAATCACTTCCGTTACTATCCTCCACACTGTTTACTACATTTCCAAGTTTTGTGTGTAGCAGTTGACGTAGGATGACTGTACATAGAGACGGAGGCAAAATTGGGAGAAAATGTTTGCTCCACCTTTTGCCTCTCCCAATGCTCTGGCCACTGAAAGTTACAGTGCCAATTTTAAAATCCCCTACCCCCAACTTTTTCTCCTTTTTTCCTGAAGCGCTCACTCTTACTGGGGTATATCTTCATGTGTGCCTGGTGCCCTCCATTACCCTAACATTCTTCACATTCAAGTCCACGCAGTGAACAGGTCATTTGAATATACAGGCAGGTCCAACCCTGTTCTCACTTGATATCCATCCACACATGCACACCTGTTAGGAGACCATACGAGGTGTTACCTTTATCTGCTGGGATATCAGGGAAGCTAATGTTCATTCTCACAACAAATTAACATGCCAAACAGTCCTGATCTTTCTTAGATTTTACACATGTTTGCAACAGAATGTTGAGCCCTCAGTGTACCAAGATATTCACATCCCAGCCTCTGAGGCTGAAGAAGTTATGTACCTATTAGTGGTCATTTTCACAAGGCTCCCCCGCCAGTCTTATTTGGATTGTCCTGGATTATGTAAGGATTTTCATTTTTATTTAACAGATCTTTATTTTTCTCCCTACAACTCCAGCCAGGCTCAAAGCGTGTTTTCAGTAGGATTGACCTAATGTTATGCGCCATCATGCACAGCCCAACGACATAGCAGAAAAATTATTAGCAAACGCACACTCACAAGAATTAGTTTCAGATTCATAGATTAATTCACCGGTGACTTTAGCATCATGTCATTTATTTGCTGCAGTTAACTGCATGCACCCTGCTGTGCTTCTGATC
The DNA here is from genome assembly GCF_035084215.1 of Heptranchias perlo. NCBI lineage: Eukaryota > Metazoa > Chordata > Chondrichthyes > Hexanchiformes > Hexanchidae > Heptranchias > Heptranchias perlo. The sequence continues at coordinate 123,846,953 of NC_090328.1, read as the reverse complement.
TAAGCCACTTTATCAGCTTTTAACGCAGTCTGTACATATGCCTGGCATTGTGTGGTCTGAATGGAAGAGGGAGAAAGACAGCAGGGGCGTTTCCCTGAGGTGTAATGAGGTGAGGAAAGGGGTACAAATTAAAGGCTTTTATTAGACTTGCAACTGAGATGTGGAAGTGCATTCAATTAGTGCAATATGAGGCAGCACGGTTCCGTAACATGTGGTGACAAAAAATAGTTCTCCACCGCAGCGCAAAATGTTACAAAAGAAGAAAACATACAAGAAAAATAGATTAAAGGAGAAGACTTTATTCCTGTTATTCGCCTCGACAATGAAACCAGCACCAAGGGAAACTTGAGATGCGACAGCACTAAAATTCAATCTTACTACTTAACCTTAATTGGATATTTGTGATTCTGTACTATTAAAATAATAATAGCGGGGGGTGGGGGGCAGGGCGTGGTTTGAATTTTGAGCGCACTTCATCCAGCCACAGTGTTTCAGCAGAAATTTTGGAATGGCTATAGAATCCTACAGCACAGAAGGAGGCCATCCGGCCCATCGTGCCTGTGCCAACTCTTTGAAGGAGCTATCCAATTAGTCCCACTCCCTTGCTCTTTCCCCATAGGCCCTGAAAATGTTTTCCTTTTCAAGTGCATATATACAAATTCCCTTTTGAAAGTTACTATTAAATCTGCTTCCACCACCCTTTCAGGCAGTGCATTCCAGATCATAACAACTCGCTGCATTAAAAAAACAATGTCTCCTCATCTTCCCTCTGGTTCTTTTGCCAATTATCTGTATGCAACATCAGGTGATAAAACTGCCAATTTTCCTAGATTGTAATTTTTTTTGAACAATTCCTATTTACGGTTTGTTGAACACAGGCACAATTACCATTCCTTGTTTCAAGTGAACTGCTGTTGGAGGATGTTGGTGGAGGCCCCGTGCCAACATCATAGACATTCTGGCATCTGGTTAACAGCAGCACTGGTAGTGGCTTGGGAGCAGGGTGCACAATCCTAACTACTCAATGTATGTGGGCTGGAGGGACGAACACAGAGACGAGATAATGGAGAGAAAATGGGTTGCACATCCTGACTTTAAAGATAAACTATCGACATCGTACCACTATGTCACTTCAAAGTGGAATTATTGGCACTGTCGATATTTTATGTATGTTTTTTTTTATTCGTTCACAGGATGTGGGCGTCGCTGGCGAGGCCAGCATTTATTGCCCATCCCTAATTGCCCTCGAGAAGGTGGTGGTGAGCCACCTTCTTGAACCACTGCAGTCCGTGTGGTGACGGTTCTCCCATAGTGCTGTTAGGAAGGGAGTTCCAGGATTTTGACTCAGCGACAATGAAGGAACGGTGATATATTTCCAAGTCGGGATGGTGTGTGAATTGGAGGGGAACGTGCAGGTGGTGTTCCCATGTGCCTGCTGCTCTTGTCATTCTAGGTGGTAGAGGTCGCGGGTTTGGGAGGTGCTGTCGAAGAAGCCTTGGCGAGTTGCTGCAGTGCATCCTGTGGATGGTGCACACTGCAGCCACAGTGCGCCGGTGGTGAAGGGAGTGAATGTTTAGGGTGGTGGATGGGGTGCCAATCAAGCGGGCTGCTTTTTCTTGGATGGTGTCGAGCTTCTTGAGTGTTGTTGGAGCTGCACTCATCCAGGCAAGTGGAGAGTATTCCATCACACTCCTGACTTGTGCCTTGTAGATGGTGGAAAGGCTTTGGGGAGTCAGGAGGTGAGTCACTCGCCGCAGAATACCCAGCCTCTGACCTGCTCTCGTAGCCACAGTATTTATATGGCTGGTCCAGTTAAGTTTCTGGTCAATGGTGACCCCCAGGATGTTGATGGTGGGGGACTCGGCGATGGTAATGCCGTTGAATGTCAAGGGGAGGTGGTTAGACTCTCTCTTGTTGGAGATGGTCATTGCCTGGCACTTGTCTGGCGCGAATGTTACTTGCCACTTATCAGCCCAAGCCTGGATGTTGTCCAGGTCTTGCTGCATGTGGGCTCGGACTGCTTCATTATCTGAGGGGTTGCGAATGGAACTGAACACTGTGCAGTCATCAGCGAACATCCCCATTTCTGACCTTATGATGGAGGGAAGGTCATTGATGAAGCAGCTGAAGATGGTTGGGCCTAGGACACTGCCCTGAGGAACTCCTGCAGCAATGTCCTGGGGCTGAGATGATTGGCCTCCAACAACCACTACCATTTTCCTTTGTGCTAGGTATGACTCCAGCCAATGGAGAATTTTCCCCCTGATTCCCATTGACTTCAATTTTACTAGGGCTCCTTGGTGCCACACTCGGTCAAATGCTGCCTTGATGTCAAGGGCAGTCACTCTCACCTCACCTCTGGAATTCAGCTCTTTTGTCCATGTTTGGACCAACGCTGTAATGAGGTCTGGAGCCGAGTGGTCCTGGCGGAACCCAAACTGAGCATCGGTGAGCAGGTTATTGGTGAGTAAGTGCCGCTTGATAGCACTGTCGACGACACCTTCCATCACTTTGCTGATGATTGAGAGTAGACTGATGGGGCGGTAATTGGCCGGATTGGATTTGTCCTGCTTTTTGTGGACAGGACATACCTGGGCAATTTTCCACATTGTCGGGTAGATGCCAGTGTTGTAGCTGTACTGGAACAGCTTGGCTAGAGGCGCAGCTAGTTCTGGAGCACAAGCCTTCAGCACTACAGCTGGGATGTTGTCGGGGCCCAAAGCCTTTGTTGTATCCAGTGCACTCAGCCGTTTCTTGATATCACGTGGAGTGAATCGAATTGGCCGAAGACTGGCTTCTGTGATGGTGGGGATATCGGGAGGAGGCTGAGATGGATCATCCACTCGGCACTTTTGGCTGAAGATGGTTGCAAATGCTTCAGCCTTGTCTTTTGCACTCACGTGCTGGACTCCGCCATCATTGAGGATGGGGATGTTTGCAGAGCCTCCTCCTCCCGTTAGTTGTTTAATTGTCCGTGGTGGACTAAAGCAGCAGAAAAGAAATAGCCATTTTGAGCAAGTTCATAGATACAAGAACAAATTCTCTCTTCTCCCTCCACTCACCAAAAAAAAATAATGGAGTTGACATTGCAAATTATGTCACAGCTATATCTTCCAACCGGCCGTGGCTCAGTTGGTAGCACTCTCGCCTCTGATTCAGAAGATCATGAGTTCACGTCCCACTCTAGAGTCTTGAGCACATAATCTAGGCTGACACTTCAGTGCTGTTCTATTAGAGGTGCCGTCTTTCAGATGAGACGTTAAACCGAGGCTTCTCAGATGGACGTAAAAGATCCCATGGCACTATTGGAAGAAGAACATGGGACTTCTCCCTGGTGTCCTGGCCAATATTTATCCCTCAACTAACAACTAAAACAGATTATCTGTTCATTATCTCATTGCTGTTTGTGGCACCTTGCTGTGCGCAAATTGGCTGCCATGTCTCCTACATTACAACAGTGACTACACTTATAAAGTACATCATTGGCTGTAAAGCACTTTGGGATGTCCTGAGGTCATGAAAGATGATATATAAATGCAAGTTCCTGCTTCTTTCTTTACTGTAAAGTATAGTATATAAGTTATACTTTCAAACAATGTTTTTATGAAATGTGTATTTTGCACTTAATGCTCCTCTGCTGCTTAACAACCCCTTGTAAAGTCACAAATGTGATGTTTACATCACTGTAACTCATGCATCGTTTTGACAATAAAAGAACATTTCAGATTTCCTGTTCAAAAGGAAATGTAGCTGTGAAAATGCAGCGAGGAATGCTGAGCTCCCTTCTGAAAGGTAGCACGGAGAGAGTTTGCCCAGAAAGATCCTCGTCATGATCAAGGGAAAACAGATGAGTGCACGGTAACTTGAAAGGAAAACCTCTAAAAATTCATTAGAAGTTGTTTCAGATGTGTAGTTCTAATAATCACATTATACAATGCAACAGCGATTTTCCATTAGGAGTTAGATATCAATTCTAACCACTTCTGTATATGTCATACCTTAATTCATGGCTAATAATTTCATTAAAAAATCAAATCAATAAGCCTTGACACACCTGTCTACTTTTTATGCTACATGATCATGATTTTGTTAATAAGTAGATGCATTCTGATGAAGATACATTTTAGTGAGTTTCGCACAGTAATTTCATTTATAGACACTACTAAAATCTGAACAGGATTCCAAAGTAAAAATGCTGAAATTCCCATTTGTGTAGCTATTTAATGTCTTAGTAATTCCCTGGTTGAAGTAAATGAAAATAGACCTCAGATCAATCCTGTGTGCTGAAGAAACACTTCTTGCAGAATTCCTCCTATACCCTTAAAACAATTAATGCTCCTGAGACTTGAGCACAAAATCCAGGCTGACACTCCAGTGCAGTACTGAGGGAGTGCTGCATTGTCGGAGGTGCTGTCTTTCAGATGAGACATTAAACCGAGGTCCAGTCTACCCTCTCAGGTGGACGTAAAAGGTATCATGGGCATTATTTGAAGAAGAACAGGGGAGTTCTCCCTGGTGTCCTGGCCAACATTTATCCCTCAACCAATACCTAAAACAGATTATCTGGTCATTTTCACATTGATGTTTGTGGGACCTTGCTGTGTGCAAATTTGTTTGCCGTGTTTCCTACTCTAAAACAGTGACAATACTTCATTGACTGTAAAGCACTTTGGGATGTCCTGAGATTGTGAACGCCATTATATAAATGTAAGTCTTTCTTTCTTTTTCTTTAATGGCTGGAGTTGTCTGACCTAATTTTGATTACAGAAGATAATGCAGTCTTAACATTCTGGTTTTATTTAACCCCCTGTGCCAATTTCTTATCAGTTGCTCAGTTACAGAATTTAAAAATCCCATTGCAAATCATAGGAATGAGGATCCAAAGATGTTATTGGGTACAATTCGCTTGTAATGCAGGTGGTCTGAGTTCAAATCCTGATCAGAATTTTTTTTAGATTGTTTCGATTTCTGAATCTGAAGTTCAAATTAGAAAAATACCAAATATTCAGAATTGAACCAACCAAATCCAAGTTTTTAAACATCGAACTCCAAAGATCGATCTGTCAAGATATGACACATCTCAAGAAATCAGTGACTCCAAACAAAGACACTCTTGATCCAAGCTTAGAAATCAAACAGATCAAAAAGCACTTCCCAGTAACTTCCATTAAGTTTAGCTGCTGATCCAGGGATAAAAATTCATGGCATACCCTTGATCCAACTAGAAAGTGTCCTCAGTAATGTTTGCTCAGTAGCTTGAATATTATTAATCCAGAACATGACAGATGGTCATTTCTGTAACTTATTTTTTTTAACATAAACAATTGTTGATATGAAGCTGCATTCTGTAGTTCTGGTGTGCAATCATGATATCCCAATGGAGGCATTGAGCCATTTATTTTATTTCAAACAGGTTAACACCTTAGTTAAAATAGCAGACAGAGAAATTTCATACGACCTAACATGTCAATGCGTTAATATCACACAAAGGCCCTGAAATTGCTTAGAAAAGAACGGTGAGCTCAACGGCGCTAACAGTTGTTAGTGGCAAAATCAAGGAGCAAGTTCCGACGTTCGCATGTGTGCAGTGAAACGCGGAAATCCGGAACTTGTTCCTCCTGGTTAGCTGGCGATAGGTCAGCTTCGAATTAAAGGGATATTGCGGCTGAATCAGTGAAATCATTGAAAAAGCGCCAACTTGCTCGTCTGCCCAGCTGGAAAGGAACTAATATCACCACAAAACAGGTACACTTAAAAATACCAGGTCTAAACTAAGTCTTAATGACTGCCAAACAACTAAAAATTAACTTTTCAAAATGTAGATTCTCTTTACTCCTTATTTTAATAGTTTTTGGTCATTAAAGTTTTTCTTTAAATTATTTTTTTACTTTTCCCTTCTGTCTCTTTTATTTAATTCAATTATTTCTTACCCTCTTTTTTACACTGTCTATAATTGTTTTTACAATGATTTTAATGTTGTGCCTTTCACTTGGATTTAATGTTCCAGCTTGCAGAAACTCTGTGCAGCCTATCAAAAATGCTACAACCAGATTGGTCGAGGGGAGAGATCGATCCTCCCGCTTCTCCCATGGGTCCTAGCTTCACTGGAGCTAACGCTGGGCTCTTCTCCACTTCCTATTAGAGGAAGTGCACCCAGTAAAGGCCGCGGTAAGTTCGTGGGTCTGTATAAATCTATGGAACAGCGAGCAGTGTTGGTTTGCCGTTCTGAACAATTTCTGGGCCAATGTATTTTCACCCCACATTTTTTGTATAAAAGAGGTTTTAATATCAATTTAACCGCAACATGTGGATTAAATGGCTAAAATATGAGCTTATTAAAAATGAAACAAGGTCATGCTTATAATTGATTAATTTTATTGCTTATATTTGGCAGTTTACAATGCAATGCAAAAATCTAACAAGAGAAAGTCAATCCAGATCCAGTGAAGCTGACTAAACCATCTAATCAGGGCCTCCATCTTATCTAATCAGAATGTGTCTCAAAGTGAAAATAGACTCCCGACTGTATGTCAGCTGATTAAAAGCAAAGCGTTAATAAAACAGGGAACTCAAGCATAAAGCAAGTCTCCCACATAATTCCTCCTATAACCTTATAAACCAATTACACAAAAGAGTAATAAACCATTACCTTTTCAGAACCCTTTTACTGCAACAATAGAACATAACCTAGCAATGTTACTATTTTAATGCAACTGCATTTAAGAAACCATAATAATATTGTTTGGGATTACTGTAATCCTTTGTGCAATTTTCTCAGAATCCTACCTTGGAGTCCCATGGTGACGTTATCGCCATCCCTGCTTCACTCCACGTTTCACCTTTATTTCCATATTCCTGCCAAACTCATTCTCTGGAAGGATCATCTAAATTGTACATTTGAAAAAGCTTTTAATAAAATGTATCAAGATACTTTGATATGGATTTTTTAAGCAGCACTTTAAGATTGACATGATGGTGCCTTGTAGTTCGGGTTGATTGGGGAGATAATGAATAACTGTTCGTGATTTTGACCGTTTCCTTTCCTCAAGACATGAAAAAAAAGCCATGTTTTGAAAAAGGCGATTTACCCTGGGGAGGGGGGATTTTAACCCTACCTGCCCAGCAGAAACTAGGCTGGTGAGCAGTTAAAATCCCATGGATTACTTACCCACCTAGATCCTGCCATTTCTGATTCTAACAGACACTTCTAGACAGGAGGTGAAGCCACTTGCCCAAAGCTACCGGGTTCCTAATTCAGATATGTTAATCGGGGGCCCACAGCATCGTCGGGCTCCAAGAGCGATTTTAACTGCAGCCTGAGCAGGGAAGCCTCTGGTTAGATCCCATCTGGAGTACTACATTCAGTTCTGGGCACTATGCCTTAGGAAGGATATATTGGGGGTGCAGCGCAGATTCACTAGAATGATACCAGAGCTAAAAGGGTTCAATTATGGGGACAGGTTGCAGAGACGAGGCTTGTATTCCCTTGAATATAGACGATTAAGGGGTGATCTAATTGAGGTGGTTAAGATGATTAAAGGATTTGCTAGGGTAGATGGTGAGGGAGTCCAGAACAAGGGGGCACAGCCTTAATATTAGAGCTAGGCTATTCAGGGGTGACGTCACGAAGCACTTCTTCACTTCAAAGGGTGGTGGAAATCTGGAACTCTCCCCCCCCCAAAAATCTATTGAGGCTGGGGGTCAATTGAAACATTCAAAATTGAGATTGATAGATTTTTGTTAGGCAAAGGTATTAAGAGTTACTGAGCCAAGGCGGGTAGATGGAGTTAAGATACAGATGAGCCATAATCTAATTGAATGGTGGTACAGGCTCGAGGGGCTGAATGGCCTACTCCTGTTCCTATGTGAAGGCCAACATTCAAGATTGCCAGGAAGCTGAAGAGGCCTCCCTTCCCCCCAGGTAAGTTGTTTTTTTTTACTTTCCTTGAGGAGCAAGAGTGTGTCTCCAGGCCCTACAAGGAAAGTTTAGTCCTCTCCTGCCCTAGACATGCTGCCCTCCACCCTACAGCGAGATCCCCCCCACCCCAAAACTTCCTTACCTACACTTGCCCGCAGGTGGCCAATGATTGCCCTACGTTCTGGAGGCCAGCGGACCTTTTCCCGCTGTTTCCGAGTGGGGAGTGGGTTGGCAGCATATTAATGAGACCCAGCGGTTAAAATGGCGGTGGCCTCTTATTGCCATGGGTGGCTGGCCAGGAAACTAACTGAAACCAGCGGTTTCCAGCCAGAAACCCGCTGGCAGTTAAAATCCCCTTCCCCCTCCTTTTTTTTTCATTGTAATGACTTCTGATCAAAACGATGATGAAAATAAGTGAGTTGTGAGCAGGCAAGACCAAAATTCAGCAAATTCTGTGTGCCTTTAACACTTGTCACAAAACTGATATTGTTACATTGAGTTACAGCACAGAAACAGGCCATTCGGCCCAATTGGTCTATGCCGGCGTTTATGCTCGACATGAGCCTCCTCCCTCCCTACTTCGCCTACCCCTAATTAGGATCTCCCTCTATTCCTTTCTCCCTCGTATGTTTAGCTTCCCCTTAAATGTATCTATACTATTCGCCTAAATGACTCCATGTGGTAGCAAGTTCCACATTCTCACCACTCTCTGGGTAAAGAAGTTTCTTCTAAATTCCTTATCGGATCTATTAATGACTATTTTATATTTATGACCCTTAATTTTGGATTCCCCCACAAGTGCAAACATCTTCTCTACATCTATCTTATTAAACCCTTTCATAATTTTAAAGACCTCCACGAGGCCACCCCTCAGCCTTCTCTTTTCTAGAGAAAAGAGACCCAGCCTGTTCAGTCTTTCCTGAAAGTTCTAGCCTCTCAGTTATGGTATCATTCTTGTAAATCCTTTTTGAACCTTCTCCATTGCCTTTATATCATTTTTGTAATATGGAGACCAGAACTGTGCACAGTACTCTAAGTTGTTGGCCATCAAGGTAATGGTTTACTAACCAAGTTGGTGCACCTGCATTGGACGGGTTTTATCAAAAGAAGTCAGTGTAAATGATGAAAGTTTTGTACCAATGAAGTACAATTTGGCTGCCGAGTGCTAATACTTGAATATAATGACTCAGTGACGATAGCTAAAAATCCTAATTTACCCACAAGACCTTGAATGGAGTAAGAATAACATGGAAACACAAAAGAAATAGCTGAATATTTAAATTCTGATTGAAAAGCTCAACCTGACGTGATATAAATCAATTTATGTACAGCTTTAGAAACAAAAGGGTCTCACTTTTTCTACAGGAATATAGGAACAGGAGGAGGCCATTCAGCCCCTCGAGCCTGTTCCACCATTCAATTAGAACATGGCTGATCTATATGTTAACTCCATCTACCCACCTTAGTTCCATAACCCTTAATACCCTTGCCTAACAAAAATCCATCAATCTCAGCTTTGAAATTTTCAATTGACCCCCAGCCGCAACAGCTTTTTTGGGGACGAGAGTTCCAGCTTTCCACTACCCTTTGTGTGAAGAAGTGCTTTCTGATATCTTTCTGTTCTCTTTCTACAGGACAGGATGTGAAATCCTGCAGGAACTACCAATCCTCCCAGCCTTCAGGAACAGAAAATCATAGGGACATAGGAACAGGAGCAGACCATTTAACCCCTCGAGCCTGTTCCGCCATTCAATGAGATCATGGCTGATCTGTGACCTAACTCCATATACCCACCTTAGCCCCATATCCATTAATACCTTTGGTTAACCTGAACCATATGTGAGTACTGAAGTGGAAAGCTGACAGTATTTTTATGGATACTCTTAGTTTCATTAGCCGAAGCCGCATGTGCACAGGGAGATCCCACCACGCTACCGTAAAGCAAGCTGTGCGTGTGGAAATGAAAACTGAAACTGGCACACTGAGATTTTACTCTCAGTTGCCAGTAATTGACCTGATTCCAATTTGGTAAAAAGGTGGCTTATTGAAATTCACAAAAGGACCAACACACGCAGTGTTGGGGCAGTGGTTTACAACACAGAGAAAGAGATCATATCACCCGATCCACACTGGGTAGAGTTGTGTCCACCTCATGAGTCTTGAAGAAAGCGCACATTCCACCCCGCCTAAGGCATCCTTGTCGATTCACACATCTCCTGCCCCGCCAGAGGTGACCTGTTGGACTCCTCGTCCTCAGTCCTGCTCTGGCTGGAGGTTCTTCTCGCTGTTTGGTGGACCTCCAAAGTCAGCCATAGTTACCTTCCTTCTGCTAAGTCTCTACAACCTGTTCTTAGTGCGGGGTAGTCTTTTTATGCCACTTTTGGGGGTGGACCCAAGATTAGATATTGACATGGGCCTTGCTCTATTGGGGACCTTCTAAAGGGCGAGGTGGCCAATGAGGCATTGGTGTGTCTCTTTAGACAAAGGATGAAGAGTCAGACCACTTCTTACCTCCATATTTCGCGGGCAAGGGGTGATTGAGTGGCCGTCAAAATGTCATACCCTCTGGTTGACCAGTCATTGGCTTCCAACACTAGAGGGAGCCTGCCCCTCCAACTTATCTTGTTCTAACTTCTCTTCAAGGCTGAAGCCAGTGGCTTGGACCTGTTATCTTTTCACTCCCTGTCTTGTCCCAGGCTGTTAGCTCTAAGACTTCATTGTCTCATATGGACAGCTAGCTCCTTATCTCGTGGATATGACTGAGAAACTTATTAATGTAGCTATGGTTACTGCTTGTGTGCTGGGCTAGCAATTTCATATTCTTTTTAATTGTATTAAGGGATTTTAAGGGTTTTTGTAAAGCTGACAGATTCTAGGTTATATGGTTAATTACTATATACTTGCTTGATTAGTACAGAAGGGAAAAAGGTGCTCATATAAGGATAGCAAAAGTTACATATCAAAAATACATGTAACTTGACTCATTGTAACACATGTGTGGAATGTGGTTGCCTAGCAACATAAAAGCCCATTCTTTATTTCACTGTTTTTGCCTCACCTTATCGGGTCTTGCCCCTGTGTCAAGACTGGGAATCCATGGTTCCCCAGCCTACCCTGACTCCCTCAGATTCCAGGCCGGAGCCAATGGACCAGCTTGTAAGGTTCTATTATTTACGACTACCCAGCGTCTGAAAAGGGTCCCAGCTCTTACTAGGTCAGGAATGTGGAGGTTGTTTCATCTTTTAATTTATCCGTGTAACCAGACCAGAAGGCTGGATGCTGAGACTGCCTTTCTTGCAAGTTGATAGTTTTAAGAGCCCCCTGCTCTGATATCAGTCCCACGTGGTTTATACATCCAGCACCATAGCATTTAGTCACACAAAATTAGATAAAAGGTCATATAAAAACAAGTTCCACACACAGACATTATAATAACCCAGCTTGCCTGCTACACTACTGGACAAGAAGGGTACAACCTTACAACACTGGGTTGCAAGGAGCACAGGCGATACTAAACATGCCTTTTCATTATCTGTCAAGCCTGTGGTTTCTGTGTACACTTATGAAAATACAAGGGAACAGTGTAACAAGTTTAAATTATTCGACAGATTAGTATGAGAATAAATATTATTTTAATTATTTTTTGATTTGATTTTAAATGGAAGACCTTGTATTGTTTATAGCACAGGTCAGAACATTCTAATATAATATAGTATAATATAATTATAATTATATAATTAATTAGCAGCGGGTTGGTAACCAGAGGACACAGATTTAAGATAATTGGCAAAAGAACCAGAGGGGAGATGGAGAGAATTTTTTTTTACGCTGTGAGTTGCTTTGATCTGGAATGCACTACCTGAAAGGGTGATGGAAGCAGATTCAATAGTAACTTTCAAAAGGGAATTGGATAAATACTTGAAAAGAAAAAAATTGCAGGGCTATGGGAACAGGGCAGAGGAGTGGTACTAATTGGATAGCTCTTTCAAAGAGCTGGCACAGGCGTGATGGGCTGAATGGCCTCCTGTGTTGTAAGATAATATGATCCTGATATTTACGAGGAGGCGGGGAGGGAACGAGGGTGCCGGTCAGCGGCCAGGAAGCCCGGAAACACGGAGGTCGTGCCAAATTTAATGGCAACTTGCCACATTGATAGGCTGACTGGCTGTCGGGCACGAAGGCCCGAGGTGGGAGGCTGCAGCCAGGGATGGGAGAGGAGAGAGGGAGAGATCGCGGGAGGGCGGGTGGTAGGAAATTGCAATGGTGGGGTGGGGGGGGGGAGGGGGTCAAGGTTGCGGAGGGGGAGGCATCGGATCGCGTGAGGCATCGGCCAATCGTGGGGTGGGGGGGGAGCGAGATCGTGCGGGGGATTGACCGATCGCAGGGTGAGTGTGCGACATCTGATCGTGCGGGGGATTGACCGATCGCAGGGTGAGTGTGCGACATCTGATCGTGCGGGGGATTGACCGATCGCAGGGTGAGTGTGCGACATCTGATCGTGCGGGGGATTGACCGATCGCAGGGTGAGTGTGCGACATCTGATCGTGCGGGGGATTGACCGATCGCAGGGTGAGTGTGCGACATCTGATCGTGCGGGGGATTGACCGATCACAGGGTGAGTGTGCGACATCTGATCGTGCGGGGGATTGACCAATCGCAGGGTGAGTGTGCGACATCGGATCGTGCGGGGGATTGACCGATCACAGGGTGAGTGTGCGACATCTGGTCTTGCGGCGGATTGACCAATCGCAGGGTGAGTGTGCGACATCGGATCGTGCGGGGGATTGACCGATCACAGGGTGAGTGTGCGACATCTGATCGTGCGGGGGATTGACCGATCACAGGGTGAGTGTGCGACATCTGATCGTGCGGGGGATTGACCGATCACAGGGTGAGTGTGCGACATCTGATCGTGCGGGGGATTGACCGATCGCAGGGTGAGTGTGCGACATCGGATCGTGCGGGGGATTGACCAATCACAGGGTGAGTGTGCGACATCTGGTCGTGCGGGGGATTGACCGATCACAGGGTGAGTGTGCGACATCTGATCGTGCGGGGGATTGACCGATCGCAGGGTGAGTGTGCGACATCTGATCGTGCGGGGGATTGACTGATCGCAGATTGAGTGTGCGACATCGGATCGTGCGGGGAATTGACCGATCGCAGGGTGAGTGTGCGACATCTGATCGTGCGGGGGATTGACCGATCACAGGGTGAGTGTGCGACATCTGATCGTGCGGGGGATTGACCAATCGCAGGGTGAGTGTGCGACATCGGATCGTGCGGGGGATTGACCGATCACAGGGTGAGTGTGCGACATCTGGTCTTGCGGCGGATTGACCAATCGCAGGGTGAGTGTGCGACATCGGATCGTGCGGGGGATTGACCGATCACAGGGTGAGTGTGCGACATCTGATCGTGCGGGGGATTGACCGATCACAGGGTGAGTGTGCGACATCTGGTCTTGCGGCGGATTGACCAATCGCAGGGTGAGTGTGCGACATCTGATTGTGCGGGGGATTGACCAATCGCAGGGTGAGTGTGCGACATCCGATCGTGCGGGGGATTGACCGATCACAGGGTGAGTGTGCGACATCTGATCGTGCGGGGGATTGACCAATCGCAGGGTGAGTGTGCGACATCTGATCGTGCGGGGGATTGACCGATCGCAGGGTGAGTGTGCGACATCTGATCGTGCGGGGGATTGACCGATCGCAGGGTGAGTGTGCGACATCTGATCGTGCGGGGGATTGACCGATCGCAGGGTGAGTGTGCGACATCTGATCGTGCGAGGGATTGACCGATCACAGGGTGAGTGTGCGACATCTGATCGTGCGGGGGATTGACCGATCACAGGGTGAGTGTGCGACATCGGATCGTGCGGGGGATTGACCGATCACAGGGTGAGTGTGCGACATCGGATCGTGCGGGGGATTGACCGATCACAGGGTGAGTGTGCGACATCTGGTCGTGCGGGGGATTGACTGATCACAGGGTGAGTGTGCGACATCTGATCGTGCGGGGGTGGGGCCAACCAGTAGCGGGGAGGGAGGGATCGCGGGGAGGGTGGGATCGCTGGGTGATGGTAGCAGGTTAGCGTGAGGGGCCGAGCCGGGGTTCGGGGGGAGGACGGGGGGAAGCAATCCTGCTCCTCCTGGCTCACAAGCAGTGCTGGAAAAGCATTTAACTGCTGGATCCAGCAGTTCTCACCTCCCTTCAGCTGCCAGGAAACCCGCAGCCAAATGGCTGCTAAAATCTGAGGCATGTAGCCTCATTAGCATATTCTAATTACTGACCCGCCTCTCGAGCCCTGGTTAAACCGGAGTAGGCCCGTTCACAGCGGGTTGGGGTCGGGTTTCCCATTTTTAAGAATTTAACACCTCTCCCCCACCCCGCCACTGTCTCACCCGTCCTGTGCGGTTAAAATTCCTCCATATGGTTCTGTGATTGAACTGCAGAATATGGCTTTGAAGTACCACTATGCTACCCATGCTATAATAGTCTGCTGCTGCTCACTGTCCAGGTTCCCAAATCAAGAGTGGAAACTGGGGTGAGGTACCATAGGCTGGCTTGCACCCTAACCCCAACCACATCCCAATATGAGCCTGTGCCTTCAGGAAAATTGGGGGGAAAAAAATGAGCTGCATTCCGATCTAAAATAGCCAAGTAACAGTCCGTACAGTCAGGGGCTAGTTACATTACAGGTAACAGTCTCAGACCAGTACCTGCAGAGTGCAATGTGGAGTTTGCGGTCATGATTAATGCTGTCAACTCCCATATTGCTCTCGTAGGAACATGAGTAGGCCATTTAGCCCCTCGAGCCTGTTCCGTTATTCAATGAGATCATGGTTGATCTGTGACCTAACTCCTTATACCCGCCTTAGCCCCATATCCCTTTGGTTAACAAAAATCTATTAATCTCAGATTTAAAATTAACTTTCGCCCATGACAACAGGGCTCTGCAGACGCATGTTTGCACACGTGCACAGGCTTCCATTCATCAGCTTCTGAGTGCTCGTTAAAATTTTGAGAGAGCCAGTGGGAGCACCAGCTATCTGCCACCATTTAGGAGATTCAGAAATAATAAACACTCCCTTAACTTGGCTTTGTATTAGCTACACTATTATATCCTTGTGAGCAAATCCCTCCATGGCCTCATCCCACCCTATCTCTGTAACCTCCTCCAGCCCGACAACCCTCCGAGATCTCTGCGCTCCTCCAATTCTGGACTTTTGTACATCCCCAATCTCTTGCTCCCCTCCATTGAATGGCAATACCTTCAGCTGCCTAGGCCCTAAGCTCAGGAATTCCCTCCCTAAACCTCTCTACCTCACCCTCCTCCTTAAGACGCTCCTTAAAACCTATCTCTTTGACCAATCTTTTGGTCATCTGTCCTAATATCTCCTCATGTGACTTGATGTCAAATTTTGTTTGCTAATGCTCCTGTGCAGCGTTAAAGGCACTATATAAATGAAAGTTGTTGTTACTGTTGTTGTTATAGTGCAGCTCGAGTAAGAGTCAAGCATGTGAGATTTCCTCTAGTCTTTAATGCTATCTGCAGTCAAGATTGTCAGCCTGACCACTGAAATATGGTGATGGTCTTGCAGTAATGTGCATCTGAATCGGCATTGTGTCAAGACAAAAGCAGCACTATAACTAGCCCGTTAACGAACTGGTGATCCATTGCCATTGTGAGACTATGTAAAAAGTGTTTAATAATATATTATTTTCATGTAAATAACACATTTAAGACTATTGATGTGCTTTCTACAGTTCTTTGCATCATAATCAACATTTGCAAATTTGTTAATTTATTGGACCACGTCAATCCAGGACTTCTACCAGCTGTCTATGGTAAGCATATTTGATATTATGCCAACAAAGGCACAAATCCCTCTGCATATTATTTCACTAAAATACATAACTCACATCAATTGAAACAAGGTCTACATGTGGAATTGCTTTCAAGCACCCTTAGGCTGGGTGGATGCCATCACCTGTAGGTGCACAGTATTCCCGTGGTCCATGGGTCTGGGAAACTCGGGGGAACGTTTCAGGGGAAGTCCACAGTTCAGATGTCTTACGAACTACCAAAAGCTTTCCACATAAACGTTAAACAGTTGGCGTTTGATTGGAGCAGTGACACCAAGTAAACTACCGCACATGGAGGTGCGTCTCAGTTTAAACATTGTTTTACTTGAACCCAGCTGAGTAATAAAAACATGCTTTTAATAGTTATTTCCTAACCTTACTGCCAGCGCAGTAAAAGCCTCAGTACTGAAGCTCATTTGCCTCAGTAATGAAACTCATTTCTAACAAATTTTAATAATTTCAAATAACTTGTGGTGAGAAGCTATGAACATAAGAA
This sequence comes from Heptranchias perlo, assembly GCF_035084215.1. Lineage (NCBI taxonomy): Eukaryota > Metazoa > Chordata > Chondrichthyes > Hexanchiformes > Hexanchidae > Heptranchias > Heptranchias perlo. The sequence continues at coordinate 123,830,667 of NC_090328.1, read as the reverse complement.
CATAAGAAATAGGAGCAGGAGTAGGCCAATCGGCCCCTCGAGCCTGCTCCGCCATTCAACAAGATCATGGCTGATCTGATCCTAATCGCAAATCTAAATTCATGTCCAATTTCCTGCCCGCTCCCCGTAACCCCTAATTCCCTTTACTTCTAGGAAACTGTCTATTTCTGTTTTAAATTTATTTAATTATGTAGCTTCCACAGCTTCCTGGGGCAGCAAATTCCACAGACCTACTACCCTCTGAGTGAAGAAGTTTCTCCTCATCTCAGTTTTGAAAGAGCAGCCCCTTATTCTAAGATTATGCCCCCTAGTTCTAGTTTCACCCATCCTTGGGAACATCCTAACCGCATCCACCCGATCAAGCCCCTTCACAATCTAATGTTTCAATAAGATCGCCTCTCATTCTTCTGAACTCCAATGAGTAGAACTCCTATGAAGCAGCTGATAGGATAATTACGCTTTTTTTCAACTTGGTAACTGAACGATATATGATGAACCTTTATGTCCACAAAACTCCATTAAGGAAACCAGGAAAGACCCTGCCCGATGTAAGGATGAAGATGGAACGAAAAATAATTTTCTGCTTTTCATAGAATTACATAGAATCTATAGCACAGAAACAGGCCATTCGGCCCAACTGGTCTATGCCGGTGGTTATATTCCACAAGCCTCCCCCCCACTCTAATGACCTTTTCCCACTCTGCCCCCATATCCCTCTATTCCTTTCTCCCTCATGTATGCATCAAGCCTCCCCTTAAATGCATCAATGCTATCTGCTTCAACCACTCCATGTGGTAGCAAGTTCCACTCTCTTGGTAAAGAAATTCCTCCTAAATTCTTTATTTGATGTGTTAGTGACTGTCTTATATTTATGCCCCCTTCTTCTGGACTCACCCATAAGTGGAAATATTTTCCTCTATGTCTACCCTATCGAACCCCTTCATAATTTTTAAGACCTCTATCAGGTCTCGTCTTAGTCTTCTCTCTTCCAGAGGAAAGCGTCCCAGACCACTTAATCTTTTCTGATAGTTGCATACTCTCAATTCTGGTAACATCCTTGTAAATCCTTTCTGCACTTTCTCCAGTGCTTCAGTATTCTTTTTGTAATATGGAGACCAGGACTGCACACAGTCCTTTAAGTGTGGTCCGACCAAGGTTCGATATAAATCTGCTCCTCTACCCCATTTAGTTTCTTATCTCATTAACAATAAGTGGTCTCCTCATTTCTCCTTCCAAAATGAACCACTTCACACTTTGCTATATTGAATTTTATTTGCCATTTATTTGTTCATTCTGCAACCCTGTTTATGTTTTCCTGTATTTTCTGCAGCCCTCCACGTTATTAGCCATACCCCCCCAATATCAACTGCAAATTTTGACACCATACCTCCAATTTCTGAGTCCAAATCATTTATGTATTTGATGAACAATTCTGCAGTTACCCAGATCCCTTGCACCTGGCTGCAAAAGAGCTTGCATTCCGAACCATCATCCCTTTTGTCATTTAATCACTTTTGGCTTCTACCCTATCACAGACCTTCCCTTTTGTTCTTTCCTCCCCTCCTCTCCCTCCCCCCACCTTTCCCCGGCTCTGTACTTGCTTAAAAACATTAACTCTTTAACATCTTCCAGTTCTGATGAAAGGTCTTCGACCTGAAACGTTAACTCTGTTTCTTTCTCCGCAGATGCTGCCTCACTTGTTGAGCTTCTCCAGCATTTTCTGTTTTTATTTCAGATTTCCAGCGTCCACAGTGTTTTGCTTTTGATCTCGTGTTTAATTCATTGCCACTTCTCTCCCAGGAACGCCCACCTTGAAGAAGTTCTGCTCTTCTCTCCGACGGGATTTCCGTTTGTCTCTTTTACCTTGTTCACCTTCATTGCTTTCTGTTTCCCTTCTCATGTTTGATCAGGTTTCTTCTAAAACTCACTTTCACAGCCACATCTCTTTCCTCAGTAACTGTCTCCAAATCACACTTATTCCACGTGGTTTCCAACTTAAATTCCACCCTTCATGTTTCGAATCCACCTGTGATTACAGATATCTCCCTGATATTCAGTGTTCCTCGAACCACTGCTCTCGCCACTTTCCGAGATCCACTCTCAATGCCATGCACTGCCACACGCACACTCTCAACCTCTCTCCTCTGCAACTCTGACTCACTATTTCAGAGCTATTACGGTCTGCAGTTCCATTTCATCCTTCGCCTCATCCAGCACTTTAACAAAAAACATTTTTTCTTCCTTTCAGGCGTCAAGGACCGCAAGCTTCAACAACTCTTAGATACCAACACCCCTCCCGATCCTTCTTCCCCTTCACTTTCCTCTGACTCCATCCCTCACTCCAATCTCACCCTTTGTCGCGTTTTCACTATCCCCTCTCTGACCCCAAACGATCAGTCCTCAGCAAAGGTCTTAGCTTCATCCCCTTATGCCCCCATCTCAATGAATTTCGAGCTCGACACGATGCTGAGCTCTTCTTCCTTCACCTTTGCCTCCGCGCTCACTTCTTTGGCCAAGAGTCTTTTTTTTGGTGGTATGAATGTTGGCCAGGACACCCTGTTCGTCTTCAGATAGTTTTCTGGCATCAGGAGGAAGTCAATGGGAGTCTGCACTGCACTGCTGAACACTATTCTTGTAGGCCCTAGCAAGGATGTCACAAATCTAAGATTGGAACTCCCGCACCCTATGGAGGTACCATTCCCAGCACTTTCTACAATCTTTGCCCTTTGGCACACATTCCTTAATTATGTCAAAGCTGTAAGGCACACTTCTTTTGCAGGTGAAGATGGTAAACATGGGCATCAGATTTCCAGACCCTCCTATGACATTAGAGGGTGGGGTCAGAAATGACAGATGCAGAAGTTAGCTCTGGTCTTTAAGACCCATCCTCTCTAGTGAACCAGAAATTGAATGGAGCCACTCCTCTCTGTAGTGTAGAAACTATTGAGGTGCTGTCTTTAGGATGAGCCGTTAAACCAAGGCCCCGTCTGCCCACTCAGGGTGACACCAAAAGATCCAATGGCATTATTTTGAAGAAGAGCAGGGGAGTTCTCCCTGGTGTCCTGGCTAATGTTTATCTCTCAACCAACATCACTAAAAAACAGATTATCTGGTCATTATCACATTGCTGTTTGTGGGACCTTGCTGTGCGCAAATTGGCTGCTGCGTTTCCTACATTACAACAGTGACTACACTTAAAAGTACTTCATTGGCTGTAAAGTGCTTTGGGATGACCTGAGGTCATGAAATGTGCTGTATAAATACAAGTTCTTTCTTCATTTCTTTTATTGTTGAACAAACACTTAACACACTTGTACCAAATTCTTTGGGCCCGATTTTACCAGGGGTGCGGGTTGGCAGCGGGTGGTCAGTCGGGCTCGTGAAAAACGCGCCGTGCGAATTGAGTGCATTGCGCGCGCGATCGCGGCATAATTGAGGCAATTAGCCGGCAGGTACGGGTTCCCCGCTTCTCAGCTGCGTGCCGGCGGCCTGCACATGCGCAGTGACGTCTGAGCGATGGTGGAGCTCTATTTAAAGGGGCAGTCCACCGAAGCCCCTCCAGCCACAACCTAGAGTCCATGCAGGATGGAGGAGCGCAGGGGTAAGGCTGCTCCCCGATTCACGGACCACGCCCTCCAGGTGCTGCTGGACGGGGTCCGTATGAGGAGGGAGACGCTGTTCCCCACGGATGGAAGGAGGTGCCCTGGCAGCGCCACCAAGAGGGCATGGGAGGAGGTGACGTCGGAGGTCACAAGCAGGGGCAACACCACCTGGACTTGGATTCAGTGCCGGAAGAGATTCAATGACCTCACCAGGCCCGGGAAAGTGAGTACACTAACGCACTCTGCCTCACTCCGTCTTCCACATCACCTCAAACACCTCACAACCCCATCTCCACTGACAGCACTGCACTCCCGCACCAATCCTCACAGCCACCCAACTATCATCCTCACAGTGCCTGCACGTACCCACCGTCCCTGTCCCCACTCGACCACTACCACGCACCCCAATGCCCATACAATGGGATGGCCATGTGGCACACGCATCCTCCCATCCATCTGCCACACACTCAACCCACTCACACCAATGCTTGAAGTGTTTTTGTGTTTTGCCCTCACAGGAGAAGAGGTGCAAGAACGCACGCGAAAGGGCACGCACCGGAGGGGGCCCGCCACACGAGGTGGCCCCGACAGACGCCGAGGTCGAGGTGTTGGAGATCAGCCACACGCTACATTGCCTGTCGGTGGCGGATGGCGAGGCTGGTTCTGGCGAAACGGCCGGTAAGGGAAAGCTGGCACTCAGCACTCATGAGCGTGAATGATCTTAGCATCACATGGCATATGCCGCACCGCCACATTTGGTCACATGCCTGATATTGCCCTCTGTTGTCTTGCAGGGCCGTCTGCGATCGACGTTTCCGTTGAGGGCGATTCCTCAGAGGACATGCCCGTCTCTGAGGGTGCATCGTCACACATGAGCCTTGCATCCACCAGCGCAGATACACACACCTCGGTGGGTCCCCCCCCTCAGTTAGTTGGGATTGCACATGGTGAGTCACGGCGCACACGTGAGCATGAGCAGACCCTGGTGGCAGGGTCAGCCGCGGAGGGTCCGCGTCGGTGGGAGCACTCTTCTCCAGGCTCTGCTCAGCCGGACCCAGATGCTGAACCCAGGGGGCCACCAGTCAAAAGGAGAGTCGTCGAGGGGCACCAGAACATTGCTGAGGTACTGGGAGAGGTGCCACGCGCACTCTCCACAATCGCACGGAGGATGGAGGAGTCCAACTCCTGCATGAGGGGAATGGTGACACAGGTGCAGGAGGGTATCACCGAGATAGTGTCGCAGGGACGTGAAGGCATCTCTGAGATAGTGTCGCGGGTAGGTGTGGGAACGTCTGCGGTGGAGGACAGGCTAGCCTCCCTCGAGCGCCACGCACAGCTCAACAATGAGTCCATCCAGGCCCTCACAACGGCTGTTCGGATTCAGGGTGAGCAACATTCTGCCGCCATCAACAGGTTGACAGATACATTGGAGGTGGCCTTGCAAGGTCTCACCCACGTCATCCAAACTGCCGTCCAGCAGGGTGGAAGGGGTGATGTGGGCCTTGGCCATGAGAGGGAAGATGGTGAACGGGGAAATGGAAGTGTGGACGCTATTCAAGGCGCCCCCACGTCTCACCCATTGCCCCCCTCTCAACCAGTGCCCACAATAGTCCATCCTCTCCAGGTGGCCGAGTCTGCCCCTGCACAGGTGCAGGAGGAGCAGTCTGTGGAGGTGCCCTCACGGGCACCGAAACCCAGGGGGCGTCGGCCCAAAGCATCTGCCAGGTCAGGGCACGAACAGGAGCAACCTGCCACCACCTCTGCTGGAGCCACAGGGGTAGCACCACGTAGGGGTACCAGGAAACGAAAACCCAAAGTTCCGTGAGCACACAGGGATTGCACCAGGGTGTTTGTCTATTTGTTATCTTTTTATTTCCAGTCTTTGAATGGCAACACAAAATAAACTCACTTTTTCTCACCAATGCTGCCACCTCTTGTCCATAATTCTGCGGCTTGTGCAATATGTCCCTTCCGTGCACCTCATCATGACGATGACCACCCCGTCCCACCCATTGGGCATAATACAGTGGGTGCAGGTGTACAGGCACCACTGTTCTGTGGAGGGAGCCTGTATGGACCCTCGTCTGTGCACGTTATGACATGTGAACGCCTCACACAGTGTGATGTTAGGAAAACCGTTGGCATATGAGTGCCTCCCTGGCCTGACGAGCACGCAGGTGAGCCGGTGTTTGGGCCATGGGTCGTTCCTTCTCCTCTCGCTCGTACTCCTCCTCCTCATTGTCGTCCTCAATGTGGGTGGCGGGTGTGCATGGGGCCTCCTCCAGCGGCACCCCTCTCTGTAATGCCATGTTATACAGGGCACAGCAGACAACTATAATTCGTCCCACTCGGAGTGGCGTGTATTGGAGCGCTCCCCCGGAACAATCAAGGCACCTGAAGCGCATCTTGAGCAGCCCTATAGCCTGCTCAATTGTAGACCTGGTAGCAATGTGGCTGTCATTGTACCGACGCTGTGGCTCGGTAATGGGGTTCCTCAGAGGTGTCATAAGCCACATGTGCAGGGGATATCCCTTGTCGCCGAGGAGCCAGCCGTTGCCGGTGTTGGGTGCGTGGAAGAGGGGCGGGACAGTGGACTCCCTGAGGACGAAGGCATCGTGGCAGCTGCCAGGGTATCTGGCGCACACGTGTAGGAATCTCTGGCGGTGGTCACAAATGAGCTGGGCGTTCATGGAGTGATACCCTTTCCTGTTGATGAACAGCCCTGGCTCATGTGGAGGTGCCCGTATTGCTATGTGGGTGCAATCGATTACACCCTGCACCCGTGGGAAGCCAGCCACATCATGGAATCCAACCGCCCTCTCCGTCTGGCTGCGCTCATCCATGGCAAAGTTTTTTTTTATATTCGTTCACGGGATGTGGGTGTCGCTGGCGATGTAGGTCGAGGCCCTGCGGAACAACCCATCGGTGACCTGCCTTATGCACTTGTGTGCAGACGGTGATGTCCCCCGTGGCACCCTGGAAGGATCCGGAGGCGAAGAAGTTGAGGGCAGTGGTGACTTTGACGGCGACAGGTAAGAAGATGCTGCTTGGTCCATCCGGGAGCAGCTCGTCATTGAGGAGGCTGCAGATGTCGGCGACTACCTGGCGAGTGACTCTGAGCCTCCGTATGCACTGCTGCTCAGAGAGGTCCATGAAGCTGAGCCTCGGTTTGTAGACCCTGTGCGGAGGGTAGTGCCTCCTGCGACGCATCTCTCTCTGCGGTTGCCCTCCATCCTGCTGTGCAGGTGGATGTGCCACAGCACCGTGTTGTGGGGATGCACGTCTCTGAGGCGGACGGCGTGGACTGCGAGGCTGCTGAGGCTGGTCATGCTGTTCGTCCTCCGAGGATGTCAACGCAGCACCCATCTGGCAGGTGTAGGTCTGCGGGGTTGTGCACGGTAGAAAAGTGTGTCCTCGCACAGGGGTTGGACTTCCACGCCAGTGAATCTTCTTGCTTGGAGGAGGGTGGTGGAGGGCAGGCGTTGCCCAATGTTACGGAGTGGCCTCCTGCGTTGGTGAAGGCTCTCCCCCTCCACCTGTGGAATGCACCTTGGCAGCTGCCACGGGCTGCTGGCTGCAACACGTCCGTTGGGAGTGAGAGTGTTTCCCCCAATATGGGAAACAGTCTCATTTCACCGTAAAATCCCACACTTGTTAAATAAACAGCTCAATCAGGTCATTTAATGACCTGAAATAGCTACATAAATACACTCAAGTGGAACCCCGCTGGCTTTAATTGCCTGCGGGATTCCCACCTGCGGGGTCTGCGCGCGCACGCTGGCGGGTCGGCGGGGAACCCGGAAGTGGGCGGGATCGAGGCGCGATCCGGTCCCGCACCTGGATTTCGGGATTTTCGGGGTCCCCCGCCGAGAACGCACCCGATAGCGGGTGCTAAAATCGGGCCCTTTGTTTCAAAATAAATGGATTAACACCCTCATTAAAATAGCAGAGATAGGAGTTTGGGACAAGTGTGTTAAGTTTTCTTATGATAATATCACGACTGGTATTTCCTACTGTTCTTTATATTAGGCATACAAAGAAAATAGACGATAAAGAAGGCAAACACATCTCTCACTGGGTGCACATGATGTGAAAGTTGTGCTACATTCAGTATTCTCCACATCAGTTTAATTTTATGTAAAAGTGTATGGAAAGCCATTTTCACACACAACATTTCCCTTGGCTCTCCACAATAGCGAGGGAGATCTGTAATGACTTTTTGGCTGGGCTTGGGGATAATCCACTTAAATCAGTGTGAGAGTGGAAGATGAACAGTTCCAACAGGATGGAGCTCTTTTCTCTAGAAGAGAAGGGTAAGGGGTAACTTGAGGGAGGTCTTTAAGATTATGAAAGTGTTTGATACGGTAGACATAGAGAAGATGTTTCCACTTGTGGGGGGAGATCAAAATTAGGGGCCATAAATATCAGGTTATCACTAATAAATCCAATAGGGAATTCAGGAGAAACTTCTTTACCTAAACAGTGGTTCGAATGTGGAACGTGCTACCACAAGGAGTAGTTGAGGCAAATAGCGTAGGGGAGCTAGATAAGGGAGAAAGGAATAGAAGGTTATGCTGATAGGGTTAGATGAAGAGGGGTGGGAGGAGGCACATGTGGAGCATAAACAACAACATGGCCCAGTTGGGCTGAATGGCCTGCTTCTGTGCTGTACATGTAATATGTAATTCTATGTAGTTCCACCAGCAGACATGTTTTCTCTTAGCCGGGTCTGCATCTGGCAGAAGCATTAATATTGGCCCTTGAGACATCCTGGGTGAAACAACCTACTTTGGTGTTGTGCGCTGTTTCCAACCGCCAGAAAGTAGCTTTGTTTCTTTGTGAATTTGCCACCAAACTTTCAACGTACCACTTGCAGCAAACAGTTAATATAAACACACTAAGAAATGAGTGGCGTTGTGAGGCAAACTCAAAAAGAACAATTTTAATGCTGAAACCAATTACAATTCCTTACCGTAATTATAATAAAAAAGGTCACCAAAAACACAACGCCTTGACAAATGTTCAATAATTAAAATGGATTCACGCTAGCTCTATTACTGTTACAAAGCCACTGCTGGAACCCCGCTCCCCCTCTCCCCCTCCACCTCCCTCCAAACCCCCCCTCCTCCTCTCCCCCCATTCCCCCCCTACCCTCCCTCATTCCCCCCTCTCCCCCCTCCATCTCCTCCCCCTCCCCTCCCTCCTCCCCTCTCCCTTCTCCCCCCTTCCCTCCCCATCCCTCCTCCCCCCTCCTTCCCTCCCACATTCCTCCTCCCCTTCCCTCCCCCTCCTCCTCCTCCCCCTTCCCTCCTCCTCCCCCCTCCTCCTCCTCCTCCCCCGATTGCACCGAGGCTGATCCACTGCCTGGCGTATAGTACTGAGACTATACAGGCCAGGAAGGTCTTAGGTTCAGACTTTGGTTGGTTCAGTCCCTCAGGGCTAAGGAGTAGCTGCTTAGAGTTCCTGCTCCTGATCAACATTCAGTGACCCCCCCCGCCACTGATAAATGCATGTGTGAAGACATTTGATGAGGACACAACCCAGCTCGCTGTCAAGCATTCCACAGTGGAATAGCCTCAATCCAGGTGCAAGTATGAAGGATGGGCCATTTGGCAAGGCATCAGAAGGATCTTACTCATGGGATATGGTTCTGAAGCATATCCCTGTATGAGTAAGCTCCTTCAGGTGAGAAAAGCAGAAATTTTGGGGGAAACCAACCGGAAAAAAAATGAAAATCAATGTAATATTTAAACTAACTTGATGTCAGCCAATCATGTTTAACTTTGATTGGTTAGCATTTACTTGGCACTGAATAACCTACAATACAGTTTAGAAAAAAAAATGAACCGCCACGGAAAAATGATCTCCACTTCTCGTGTAGCTAAATGAAGTTGAAGTGCTATCTAAAATTAGAAAATGAATGAATTGTGTTTCTGGCATTTTTAAGTACCAACATTTAAATTCATTCACAAGTTAATATTTCAAAGCACCATCTGTTCTGTTACAAATGCAGCATATTTCAAAGGACCGACGATGCGTAAACCCTAGGGTATAAATATTAAATAAAAAGAGACCATTTAATGGAATTGAATATAATCATGCGTGAAATGTTTTAAATTAAATCCCAAAGAAGTGTACATAGAATGTCATATTTTGAATGATTCACTTGCAACATTTTTTCTAGATTCCTAAGAAGCGAAGTACCTGAAGTTAGCCTCCCTCTTTTGCTTGCTTTAGATCCATTCCCTTGCCCACCAAAAAAAGCACATGACACACACACACCGTCCTATCAGGTCAGATGGAGATCACTGATCGTGCCACTTCCTAAACTGGCCAGTGGAGAACAGTGTAGATTGACTCCCATCCTTCAGTGAATATCCTTTACGTCACGTACTACCTCTTCAGATCATAGAATCATACAGCACAGAAGGAGGCCATTCGGCCCACCGTGCCTGTGCCATCTCTTTGAATGAGGTATCCATTTAGTCCCATTCCACTGCTCTTTCCCCATAGCCCGACAAATTTTTCCTTCAAGTATATATTCAAATCTCTTTTGAAAGTTACTATTGAATCTGCTTCCGCCACCCTCTCAGGCAGTGCATTACGGGTCATAGAATTACATAGAACGTACAGCACAGAAACAGGCCATTCAGCCCAACAGGTCTATGCCAGTGTTAATGCTCCACACGAGCCTCCTCCCACCCTTCTTCATCTAACCCCATCAACATATCCTTCTATTCCTTTCTCCTTCATGTGTTTATCTAGCTTCCCCTTAAATGCATCTATGCTATTCACCTCAACTATTCCTTGTGGTATCAAGTTCCACATTCTAACCACTCTCTGGGTAAAGAAGTTTCTCCTGAATTCCCTATTGGATTCATTAGTGACTATCTTACATTTATGGCCCCTACTTCTAGTCTCCCTCGATAGTGGAAACATCCAGCAAAATCGTTACGAAAAAAATTCTCCTCATCTCCCCTCTGGTTCTTTAGCCAATTATCTTAAATTTGTGTCCTTTGATTACCTACCCTCCTGCTGGTGGAAACAGTTTCTCCTTATTTATTCTATTAAAACTCTTCGTAATTTTCAACACCTCTATTAAATCTCCCCTTAACCGTCTCTGCTCTAAGGAGAACAATCCCAGATTCCCTAGTCTCTCCACATAACTGAAGTCACTCATCCCTGGTACCATTCTAGTAAATCTCTGCACCCTCTCCAAGGCCATGACATCCTTCCTAAAAGTGTGATGCCCACAATTGGAAACAATACTCCAGCTGATGCCTAATCAGTGAGCCAAAATAGATCAGGAATTCGTCATACAGAAATAATCACAGGGTAACTCATGTCCTATCGCTCTTTGCCGTATCAGTGAATTAATTCTGCATCTCTTGGCTGGCTATGCAATGAAATATATTACAGAGTGAATATTGACACCAGTGGTCAACCATTGAATTGGAGGCAGGAACGGGACAGTGGTTTTAATTTACAGAGTCTCCAAACCCATGACAGAAACTACAGCAAAGTATCCCGATAAAAGCAGAATTATTTCTCCAAAAAAAATGCAGTGTGTGGAGGATGGTTACATAATACAAATTATGTGCGTAAAATCAACCCCAGTCACTTACAGCAGTACGGTCTCCAGGCGTGATTGCCAGGGGGATTACCCAATGATCTCCATTCTGGTTGGGACTGGTGGTGTCACTATATGCAGCCAATATATTAGATACAAATTGAAAGCTATGAAAGTTTTTGCAATTCTGTGGCTCTTCTTCAATTCTTTCTTATGCCTCAAGAAATGAGGTTGAAATTGTCCATAATCCTTTTACTTGAGATCTTTAACAACTTTGAGAGGAGAAAAATCTTGCTTGCTCAGTCTAGATTTAAACTAGAGATCAACAGGGAAGTGATTTAGCACACTTCTTCACCCAATGGCTAGTTCGCCTCTTCCAACTCTGTGAGACTCAAAGTGGCACAGTCTTCAAGAAAATGTATTTGGCAAACCTTTTTATTTTGTTGATTGTAAATGAATGACACAGTGAGTCCCTTCATCAAAATCCATCATAGTGGCAATTGCAAGTGAATTCATTTTACTGAGGGTAATGCATAATTGCAATTCTTTTCCGTCCCTAAATAAAGTGCAACTAAAAGTTTGCAGGTTTTTTTGTGAATATAATGCCCCTTTAAGCAATTTACTCTATGTTAAAGCAAAACCAGGTAACCATTCCATGCTAGAAGTTTGGTCGTCGCTGATTTAGTGCAATGCACTTTCCAGAGGTCTGGGAGGAATTTTATATAATCTCTGGACACTTTCAATTTGTGACATTAATCTTTCAGGTTAATTACAACAGCTACTTGCATTTATATAGTGCCTTTAACGTAGAAAAATGTCCCAAGGTGTTTCACAGGAACGTAATCAGACAAAAATTGGCACTGAGCCACATATGGAGATATTAGGAGAGGTGACTAAAAGCTTGGTAATTTTTAAGGAGAGTAGTAAAGGAGGAGAGACAGGCGGAGAGGTTTAGAGAGGGACAATATTTTCTAGAATAAAGTTTGTGCTGATACTGTTCTTCTCTCTTAAATGTTAGCGTTGATAAATTTAAATGTGTTCTGAACAAAACTATAAGTGCTCTAATTAGAAAGCGTGTGGTGAAATTGGTTAAGTTGCTAACTTGAAATAAGTGAATTCTACCACTTGGGTCTTATCTCCTCGACAGTAACATTGAACTGCTTTAATTGGCTATCACCTCCCTTCTTCTGATTCCTCAAGCATAATTCCAAAAAAATTACCATGATCAAGCCTATGCAATTTTCATCTTCACGCTGCATCAGGAATAGAAAATGGAAATTTATCAGCAGCCAAACTGATCAAATTTGTTATCTTGGCAAGAGTATTAGGAAAAATTCCACAGTCCTTTGTCGTCTTGGTGTGAATTCAGTGTTTCTGCTCTTAATTCCATTGTATTTGTAAAGCCAGTAACAATCTCACTTTGTAAAACAGATTTTAGCAAATACTGACATTGTTGCCATTGCATTTATTTCTAACCTTGTAAAAACATGTTGCCACCAGCCTTTGATTATTTGAAATTCATTGGTTCAGCTCATTTTTCATTATTATGAAGTTAATAGTCTAATAAAATAAAAATCTCAATTCATCATCCCACTGTGGAATACTGTTAGTGCCAGTCAAGCTGTAGAAATCCTGTAGGCTAAAGAAAAGAAAGACTTGCATTTATATTGTGCCTTTCACGATGACTCAAGGTGCTTTACAGCCAATGAAGTAGGCACTGTTGTAATGTAGGGAACGTGGTAGCCAATTTGCACACAGCAATGTGATAATGCCCAGATGATCTGTTTCAGTGGTTTTGCTTGAGGGATAAATACTGGACAGGACGCCAGGGAGAATTGCCCTGCTCTTCTTCAAACAGTGCCCTGAGATCTCTGACATCCACCTGAGGGTTTAATGTCTCATCCAAAAGATGGCAAGTCCGACAGTGCAGCACCCCCTCAGTACTGCATGGAGTGTAAGCCCAGATTTTGTACTATAGCTCTGTACGTAGGTACAGTTATGCTCCTTTAAAAGGCTAATGCAGCATTTAATCGAAAGGACATATTGGGGAAAATGAAGTTACATCCGATATGTGAACTTTTGACACTGTATAATTCGATTGCAGGACTCGAAGTCAATTCCCATGATAGATGGAAGTGTATTTGGAGACTTATATTCTTGGAAACTACAAATTTGTATTCAATTTCCCATTTGCTTTTTTTTTTCCCCCTCCAAATATATAATCCAGATTTGGCCTTTGAAATAAAACTTAATGGCCCAGAATTTGCTGCCAAATTAACAGCGAGTTTAATGGCGCCCACCGTTATTAATGTATAAATCGTCCAGCAACTTATGGTGAGGAAGAGATACCCCATGAGTTGCGAATCGCCACGTTATTGGACGATTTGTGCCGCTCCGCCGTTAGCTTCGCGAAAATAGCATCTTGCCCTCAACCTCCCTGTGATTTTCATGAAGTTCCTGCATTTGCACGTTAATTGCCCATAAAACTTGCTGCTGAAAGTTATGTCTGGTGATTAACAGCGTAAGTATCTTTTTACCAATGTGATAAGTGTTAATGACTGCTAATCAACCTCGCTTGCCCAGAAAGTTAACAGTTATAAGTATGGAATCACATTCCTTCAGGTTGTGAATTGTTTTAGGAGATTTTAAAAACGTTATATTTTAATATTTCAACATTTTCTTCTCACTTTTCTTCTCTCTCCCTTAATCCGACCTTTCGTTCCCCTCTCTTTCTTTCTGTACCTGATTTGACTAATTCACCCACTTGAATCCATCCTCCTTCTCAGTCGTTCTTCTGTTTCTTCCTCAACCCTTAATTCTCATCGGTTAAGGAGATAGACCGTTGGTCCCGTCGTTCACTAAGGTCCCAGATGCCCTGTTGCCCTCGCTGTGCCCGTTATCAGCTCGCACTTCCAGCAACTTGCGGCGCAAAAAAATTTCGAACTAAAGGGTGAGGGACAAAATAAAATCTAATGGACGAGGCACAATCCAGCAAAATCTGGGCCAATATGATATTGTCCTTAAAGCTTTTGAACTCAAAGTTTCCTGTACTCGTCACCTTGAAAAAAAATTATTGCTGCTATTTAAAATACATCTTCCTTTGCCTGAATTTGTTAAACTGCCCCAATCTTTCCTTGAGCAGGAAATGCAGCATCACTACCATATTTAATCGAAAGATTTATATTGCCAAAGTCAAAAAGAAAAACAAATGACCATCAGATGAGAAAAAGCACTTGGATGACATGAATTTAGTTCAAGGTTTGAGTCACGGCCTTAGCATCCGTTATTAAAAGCAAGCAATGATCAAGAATTATGGTTAACTTCATTTATTTCTATTGATTTAAGAAAAAATTGAAAGGAGTGTGGGTATCCCCATGGGAGGGAAATTGGCTTGGAGATGATATTGAACCTCAGTTTAATGGCTCTCTCTCCACATACTGATTCCATTCCCTTATGTTGTACCTCCTCCAACTCACTGGACCAGGATTTCCTAGAAAGATTTGGAGTAAGAGCAGCAAAGAAATTGGCAGGTGATGAAGGAGGAAGCCTCCGAAAGCTTGTGATTCCAATAAAGCTGTTGGACTACAACCTGATGTTGTAAGACTCCTTACATTAGGCATAGATCTAGGCCCAAAAGTTTAGGCACAGCACAGCCCAAAGTCACCTGATGTCAGCAAAACCAAGATTTCTGGGCTTAGATAGTGATTTCCTTCATGGTTGTACTTACTGAAACCAACACTACACTTAACCAAAGTGCTGTCAGCCTTAATGCACCCGGACGTTTGAGTCCCCCTACCTCCACCTCCCACACGTTCAGAAGGACTAAGGAGCTGGAATTACCTTCCCAATGGGTATACCCCTGTTCTGCTTAATAATGGAAGAGGAAGAGAAGCAGCAAACACAAGAAGCTCAGAGTGAGGCACCATGGCAGAAGGTACTGACAGGATGAAGTCACTAGCACAGCGACACAATGGCCAGGAAATTCCTTGTAGCTGCTCCCGCTCCATCAGCATTACTTCACCGGATCTTATCAGAACTCATTGTTTGAACATAGGAACAGGAGTAGGCCATTCAACCCCTCGAGCCTGTTCCACCATTCAATTAGATCATGGCTAATCTGTATTTTTTTAATATTCGTTCATGGGATGTGGGCATCGCTGGCTAGGCCGGCATTTATTGCCCATCTCTAATTGCCCTTGAGAAGGTGGTGGTGAGCCACCTTCTTGAACCGTTGCAGTCCGTGTGGTGAAGGTTCTCCCATAGTGCTGTTTTGACCCAATGACGATGAATGAATGGCGATATATTTCCAAGTTGGGATGGTGTGTGACTTGGAGGGGAATATGCAGGTGGTGGTGTTCCCATGTAGCTGCTGCCCATGTCCTTCTAGGTGATAGAGGTCATGGGTTTGGGAGGTGCTGTCGAAGAAGCCTTAGCGAGTTGCTGCAGTGCATCCTGTGGATGGTACACACTGCAGCCACAGTGCGCTGGTGGTGAAGGGAATGAATGTTTAGGGTGGTGGATGGGGTGCCAATCAAGCGGGCTGCTTTGTCTTGGATGGTGTCAAGATTCTTGAGTGTTGTTGGAGCTGCTCTCATCTAGGCAAGTGGAGAGTATTCCATCACACTCCTGACTTGTGCCTTGTAGATGGAGTCAGGTGGTGAGTCACTCGCCGCAGAATACCCAGCCTCTGACCTGCTCTTGTAGCCACAGTATTTATATGGCTGGTCCAGTTAAGTTTCTGATCAGTGGTGACCCCCAGGATGTTGATGGTGGGGGATTCGGCGATGGTAATGCCACTGAATATCAAGGGGAGGTGGTTAGACTCTGTTGTTGGAGATGGTCATTGCCTGGCATGAATGTTACTTACCACTTATGAGCCCAAACCTGGATGTTGTCCAGGTCTTGCTGCATGCGGGCACGGACTGCTTCATTATCTGAGGGGTATCTTAACTCCATTTACCTGCTTTGGTTCCCTTGCCTAACAAAAAAAATCTATCAATCTCAGTTTTGAAATTTTCAATTGACCCCCAGCCACAACAGCTTTTTGAGGGAGAGTGTTCCAGATTTCCACTACCCTTTGTGTGAAGAAGTGCTTCCTGACATCATCCCTGAATGGCCTGGCTCTAATTTTAAGTTTATGCCCCTTTGTTCTGGACTCCCTTTCCAGAGGAAACAAGGGTAGATAGAGAGAAACTATCAACTCCTTTAATCATCTTAAACACCTCAATTAGACCATCCCTTAATCTCCTATACTCAAGGGAATACAAGCATAGTCTGTGCAACCTGTCTTCATAATTTAACCCTTTTAGTGCTGTGTTCCACATGTCCAAAAAGAAGTAAACAGAAAGGCATGTCTTTTCTCCATCCAGACCAATTTTTAATGCTTTGTTTCTGCTACTAAAAATAAAGTTGGGTCAATAATTTTAAAAGAATCCCTAGGATGGGCATTTAATCTCTTACATCCATTTTTCTCCCCCCAATATGAGGCAGTGATTTGGTGAGTAGCTGAGGTTATTTTTCTGAACTGCTCGGTTTTCAAATCTGATCAGAGGGTTTTTTTTTTGAGAACACATGGTGGAGTAGTAGAATTCTCATCCACAGCATCACAGAACAGTGGAATATGTGTTCACCCCATAATTCTTCAAACATTTAGCTCTTAATCCCAATCATATCATTGACAGATAGACCCAAGCAATGGGAAGGGGAGAACACTTAAAAAGACAGAATCAAATACCCAACTGAGACAAAAATGGTTTCTGTGATTTTGGAATGATTCTTGAGGTATGGATATCAGAGCCTAATCCTGAAGTATTTATTTAAATCATTTTTTTTTAAGACTAGGCCCACAAAACAAATTTGCATAAGCTTCCATTTGCTCACTCAACAACATATTTAATGATCTGAGAAGGGAGATGCAAGACTGAAACTATTTTCTCGAGGAAGGGATCTGGCTCTCAGTCTATATTGATTTTTGACTCATTATTTTTATTCCTAGACAGAATATTTTATGATTGATAATCTTGTAACTTCCATGTCTTCCCCACTCACCACCAGTTTTCTCCTACTTGTCTTCCCTGGTCTGCTATCTCCTTAATGCCAATTATTTTTTGCCTCTTGCCAGGTTTAATTTTGAATGCTATCAGGTCTTCCTGATGCAGGTGAGAGTTTAATTTACACTGAGTCTGCTGTATCAAAGAATGCATTTTGCAGGTGTTAGAGGTAGACAAACATTTGCCTGAGCTCACAAGTAAACAACCATCAGCTCCACTCTGACTTACTGTAGCAGATCTTTAAGGAGCATTGCATTTTACCATAGTTAAGCCCCTCATAGCATTACATTTCTTAATCTTTGGTGGGCCTGGGACTGTGACTGTATTATGGTCTTAAATGATAATTAGAAACAACTAAAATATCTTTATATAAACAAAAAAAATGCTGGAAACACTCAGGTCAGGCAGCATCTGCAAAGTGATAAACAGAGTTAATGTTTCAGGTCATTCTACAGTTCTAATGAAATTTCATCAACCTGAAACATTAACAGTGTTTCTCTCTCTGCAGATGCTGTCTGACCTGCTGAGTGTTTCCAGCATTTTCTGGTTTTATGAAAATATTTCCAGCATCCACAGTATTTTGCTTTTAAAGTAGCTTTATATATACTTTTGCTGCAAGAATTCTTTAACTGCTGATCTGGATAGTAGAAGCTAGTGCTTAATTATATTAAATTAAAGTTGCTTACCAGTATTTCCATTGTTGCAGTTCCTAACTAGTCCTGTGGCTGTAGAAGATATACTTCCTGGCCATCTGCTCCAATCAAAGACACCCCCATCAACATTCAAATAATAACCACAGTTGTGATCTGAGTCACTATCAAAGACACTGTCACCTGGACCAGGGGAAATAAAGCAAAGAAAACAGAATAGCTTTTTTTTTTTGGATTTCAGCAGTATTTTTATTGTATTTTCTGGTTCAACCATGATGATCTGCAAAGCAAACAGCTGTAGTTAATGGCACCAAATGTTAAAATTGGACATGGCAGTAGTCAGTCTTTAGTTGCTTTTATTCACAGAGAGACTCTCCTTACACACACACACCACACCCTATAAAAAGGATACAAGAGGGTCCCCAATTGATACCCACCACCTGAATACAATTAACATTAATTGATATAAATCATACAATTAACACTGAATGCCCAATTGGAGGGCACTTGCTGTAGAGCAGGATTCAGGCCATTTCAAGTGTTTTGCTACCATCATGCCTTGCATCCAATGATCTAACCAAGAATTGACAAAACTCTGCCAGTTTGATGGAATTTCCACTATCTCACCTGCAGAGTCACTGGGCTTGCTGTTCTTTATTGCTAGTTACCTCACAGGTTTCTAGGTGAGATTGTTCATGAGCTCATATTTGAAAGACAATGATGAGGAGAGGTCTAGTGAAAAACTGGGTCAACGCAACTCATTACAAATAAACTTTCTATTGGCCAATCACAGAGTGGCATTGTCTGGTTTATAGAAGAGTCTTTGTCACAGGCCAGTTAAATCACATTTTTTTCCCAGTAAGATTGCACAAGATATCATTAATATTTTCTTGTCAATATTATTTTAACTTCAATGAAACACTAGGCCGGAATCTAACCCTGCCCGCCCAGCGGAGACAAGGTGGACGGGCAGGCAGTTAAAATTACCTGTGGGACTTACCCACCAAGGTCCCGCTGTCTTCCCATGGGTCCTGATTTCAACTTGCTGTTCTGTCAGGCGAGAGAGGCACCTGTCGGAAGCCGGGGGGCTGTCCTTCTTTAAATATGCAGATTGGCTTTGGGGCCTGACTGCAATTTTAACTAGAGGCCTGCATGGATTGCCATTGTGGCTTTCCGGCCAAGCCAACCTAGCGAGTTAAAATCAAAGCTACTGTCTCTAGAAGACATCAGTAAAATTCACCCAACACCTACTGACTATGCTATTTCATAACTTATACAGGGTGCATTATTATATAGTACTGGTTCATGGGAGGTTGCAGGATATGCTAATATACAAGGACAGAAGCATTATAACATATAACACACAATGTATTATTCTGCTTCAACGGTAGATCCACTTGTAACAGGTCATGCCCTCTTAAGGCTACACGGTGCAAATAGGTATATTGTGCCTAATTTCCCTTAGAAACAACTTAGAAAACTATCTGAGCCTTTTGACAACACAAGTATCTTGTAATCTTTTCCAGGCATCCATTATTCTCCAATTTTTATTCAATAATCACAGTTTTGTCATGAGTGACAGCTTTATAATATCAATTAACATAGGCTGCATTTGTTGTAATATATTTAACATGAAAAAAAGATTTTTTTTCTCAGCAAGCCTTTGAATGAATGGTGGAGAGTATCTGTGAATAGTCTCATGAATTTATGTTAAGACAGTGAATAGCAATAACCTTTTAATATTTTCGTTTGTAATATTTGTGCAGTCGTCTTCTGCGCTCCTTTGCCTTCTAGAAGGTCTAACACACTATTTGGTCTTTGGATGCTTTCCTTTCATCTTTAATATAGTGGCATCACTATTTTCTTCAGTATTTACAAATATGCTTATAAATGTGACTATTTTTCACGACAGTTTTAATATAATTGGTTACAATAAATTCAAATTGTATTTTAAATTGTGCAACATTGAAATTATTTTTCAGTGAGACCATTTTCTAACAATCATGTAGAAATGCATTTCAAATGTAAATTATATCCCCAGGGCACTCAGCATTGAAAGAGCTCTGAATGTGTCGTAAAGAGAAATTTAACTCTTTAACATTGGAAAGCTGATTCTAAATGGGCATCTGCAAGTCACAGGAAGCAAAAAATACAGCAGATGCTCTGAAATCTGAAACAAAAATAGAAAATTCTGAAAACACTCCACAGATTGCGCAGCACCTGCTTCCAGCATTTTCTGTTCTTATTTCTGCAAGTCACTGATGCTAAGAAATGAAAGAAAGAGAAAAGGAAGGGAACGAAAGAACGAGAAAAGGAAGGGAGAAAGAAGGGAAAGCATTTATATAGCACCTTTCACAACCTCAGGACGTCCCAAATCACTTTTCAGCCAATGAAGTACATTTGAAGTGTAGTCACTGTTGTAATATAGGAAATGTGGCAGCCAATTCGAGTACAGCAAGATCCTGCAAACAGCAATAAAATAAGTGATCAGATCATTTGTTTTTAGTTGTTGGTTGAAGGATAAATGTTGGCCAGGACACCAGCAGAACTCCTCTGCTCTTCTTCGAATAGTGCCATGGGATCTTTTACGTCTACCTGAGAGGGCAGACTTAATGTCTGCAAAAGGCAGCACCTCCCACAGTGCAGCACTGGAGTGTCAGCCTAGATTATGCGATCAAGGGCTCAATTTTAAACTTAAATTGCGGGTGCGTTGGGGGCGGGAGGGGCTGCACAAATTGCAGAAATGCAGAGCAGTTTCGGAAGCCGGCTCCAACCCGCCGACTTCCGAGTTTCCCACAGATGCACAGACGCGGGCATCCCGAATCCGTAAGTCCCACCGGCAATTAAAGCCGGCGGTATGATAGTTAAAGAACCAAATGTATCTCATTGAGGTACTTAAGGCACTTTACTTGTGACATGTTAGGCAGTTAGAATGATTTTTAAACTTACCTGGGCGGCTTTCCCACGGCTTCTGATTCACACCTGGCAAATAAGAAACAAAATAAATTAAATAACAAACCATTGCACAAAGTTAAAACACAAAATCAACCTACCTTTACACCCTGCTACGATGTCCGATGTCTCCCTCTCCGACCTCCCTCTCTTCCCCCCCAGTATCCCCCCGATGTGCCCCTGATCTCCCCCCTTCACCCTCCTGAGGTCCCTCCTGATCTCCCCCACTTCTTCCCCAATGTCCCCCGATCTCCTCCTCTTCACCTCCCTGATGTCCCCCCATCTCCCCCTCTTCCCCCCCCCGATCTCCCCGTCTTCACCCCCTGATGTCCCCCCCGATGTTCCCCTCTCCCCCCTCCAATCTTCCGTTCCAGCGCCGTCTCGCTCCCTCTCTTTCTCTCCCCCTGCCTCGCGTTGCAGCTTCTGTCGGCAGCCAGCCTGTCATTCAGGCTGGCTCCCGGGCACAAAACCTGGAAAGAACTTTAATCATTATCAATTACATTGCAACCGCCTCGGAAACGGTAAGTTATTATTATTCAGGTTTGCCTCGCGCACCTTCACCGCCACCCCCCCCAGGCCCCCACTGCCAGCCCGCCACCATTTCAAAATTGAGCCCCAAGTCTCTGGAGTGGGACTTAAGCCTACAACCTTCTGAATCAGAGGTGAGAGTGCTACCCACTGAGTCATGACTGACACCATAACATTTCCTAAATAAGTGACACACAAACAGTAGAAGAGAAAGGTAACATACAAGGAGTAAATTCAATCTTCCTTACTGTCAAAATGGGAAAGCAAAAAAAAATGTTTGCCCAAAATAACTAAGAGGTCTAGAATAGTAGATATCAAACTGATTAAAGCACATAGCTATTACCTTTTCCTTTAATCAGCTCCATATACCCTGTCAGTTTAGAACCTACTCAATCATACACAGTGGTGATTATCTTTAATTGCATGTTATTTTAATGCCGTTATACCTTCTATGTCCTGGAACATGTCTTGAATGATCTGAGATCCCATCTCTATTTGCAAATGTAATAGCTCGTGTCTTGAGGTAACTGTGATATGTTGGTAGTCACACTGGCCATATTATCAGTAAAGTGTTAGATCAAGATTACATTACTCTGCAAAAATAAAAAAGAAACTTTCTGGAAAATGAAATTGATATTAATAATATTTATTATTTTAATTCAGCACAGTAGATTATAAGACAATAATACATGAAGCCTTCAAATATCATTTGAACCACATATCCAAAGCTTGAGTCATTTATTATCATTTCAATCATTAAGCTGTATTACTCTCCTGAAGTACATTCCGTTTTTATTTTTAAATATAATTTATGGTATAAGGTATCAAACATTAAACATAGAAAGTGTTCATTTCATGATCAGACTCTAGACATTTTGTACAGACATTATTTTCATGCTGTATATAGTTAACATTGTAAAACTAATTTAGTCATATTGACAAAATGTTTCCCAAGACCCAACTATGCATCCAACTCAGTCAGATTGCATATTATAAACCCATACAGAAGGTTTTCATGTGATCTGATCTTTACTAGATTCTTATCTACAACTCGGTGATTTAAAGGACTGTGCCCAAGGCAGTGGCAACTCACTTCATTTATATCCATCTATTTATCCATCTTATTATAAAAATGGTACACTGTATATACTTCCTGTTGTCCACCACAAGTCCTTTGCCACATTTGAGCATCACTCTGTAATTCAGCAAATTTCTGTGCCAAACTTGCACTTCATTCACTCAAATTTCATATTCATAAAACAGCAATCAATCAGAATTCAGTAGCGATGAGAATCGATTAAAATCCATGCCAAAAAATAGAAACAGAACCAATCAAATCACTCGAGATGTTAAAAAAAAACATTTTAATTACCATTTTTCTATCTCCCAGGCTCAAAATAGTTTTCGGATAATAGTAAAACATTGAAAATGACATATGTCATGATAACATGACCAAAAATATCTGTAAACCGGCTTTTGTATCTTTAAATACTTTTATTAACATTTTTATTCGGAGGTCTCGTACTCTATCAAAGCTTGGGGTTGGAGTCTAGGGGAGTTACCAACCGGACCAGTGCCTGAAAATCCCAGAATGTGACAATCTCCCAGCCTGCATCACCCTCATCTACAAGTGGAAGGGGGAGAGGGAAGAAATCAAAAATTGGCGACCCATCTCACTACTAAATGTGGGCTACAAAATTCTGTCCAAGGTCATCGCCAATCGGGTCAAGTCAGCCCTGGAGGTGGTGATCCACCCCGATCAGACCTGCGCTGTACCCGGCAAGAAGATCTCTGATAGCTACTCAGGGATACGATCGCCTACGTACAGGACAGAGGGGGTGAACACATGCCTGATCAGCCTGGAGCAGGAGAAGGCCTTTGACAGAATATCCCACACGTACATGATGGACTTGCTCTCCAAAATGGGGTTTCGGGAGGGAATCCGCAATTCGATCCGACTGCTCGACACAGACATCAGTAGTGCAGTTTCAATCAACGGGTGGGAATCAGAAAGCTTCCCGATCAAATCTGGAGTCAGGCAGGGCTGTCCTCTCTCCTCCGTCTTGTTCGTGTGTTGCATTGAACCCTTTGCCGAGTCCACCAGGAGGGATGCGGGCATAAGAGGGGTGATGATCCCAGGCAGCGGAGGTACTCAGGTCAAGGACTCCCTGTACATGGACGACTTCGCCGTCTTTTGCTCGGATCAGCTGTCGGTCTGCAGATTGATGAGCATCTGCGACCAGTTCAAACTGGCCTTAGGGGCCAGGGTAAATCGTACCAAGAGAGAGGTCATGTTCTTTGGGAACTGGACCGACCAATCCTTTGTCCCCTTCACCGTCAGGTTGGATTACGTGAAGGTGCTGGGGATCTGGTTCGGGGGGGGCGGGGGGGGGGCTGGGGCATGCACCAAAAACTGGGAGGAGCATATTGCCAAGGTCAAGCAGAAACTGGGACTGTGGGACCGACGATCCCTCTTGATCGTGGGCAAGAACCTGGGGCTCGAATTTAGCAGGCCTGCGGGTTCCCAGCGGGTGGTCCTCCGGGAGCGTGGTCAACATGCTCGGCGAAATTAGTGGGTTGCCCGCGCGATCGTAGCAGGCAACCCACTAATAGGAATCAATTACCTGCTCCTCTGGGGTCCACGGCGCTGGTCTGCGCGTCAGGCGGGCTGCGCATGCGCAGTACGATCTGTCAGCTGGAGGCTCTCTAGTTAAAGGGGCAGTCCTCCACTGACAGATGCTGCAACCAATGGGACAAATTGCAGCATGGAGCAGCCCAGGGGGAAGGCTGCTCCCAGTTTAATGATGCCTCACCCCAGGTATCATCAGATGGGGTGAGGAGGAGGGGGATGACACAGATCTTCCCCCCGGCGGGCGGGAGGAAGCGGCCTGCCTCTGCCACCAAGAAGGCCTGGCTCGAGGTGGCAGAGGGGGTCACCTGCGCCACCAACATATCGCCCACCTGCATACAGTGCAGGAGGCGCTGCAATGACCGCAGTAGGTCAGCCACAGTGAGAACATGAAGTCTTTCCCCTACACTCCGTCTGCCACAACACTGCCCCCACCCCACATCTCCTTCGGCACCGCCAACACTACTCTGGCACATCACCCTTCATACCCACTCAAACCCCATCCTCATCTTACCTCCACCTACTCACCTCGCCAGTACTCATCCTGCCACTAACACGCGACCCAATCCTCATACAATCTCATTGCTCCATCCCATACTCACCCTCTCGTGCATCTCTCTCACGGCCAGCCTCACTCAACCTGCCACCACCTGCGTTGCAGCCACAGGGCATGCATCACATATGTGCAGTAGGCAGCGTAAGGCAAACGTGTCGTGAGCATGAAGGGGGTGCACAAGGGTGTCTGAGGGTTTGTCCTGGGTGTTACCTATATTGAATTTCAGAGCAACAAACAGCATACATTATATTGACACCACCACTGCCACGTCTCCGCGAATCCTGTCCGTTGTGTCCAATAATGCCCGCTCCTGGGTATCACTATGAGGACCCACCACTGATGCCACCCATCGTGTTACTGCAGAGTAGGTGCAGGTGTATTTGCAGGGCTCTTCCGCGCAGACGACTGAGAGACATCGGTGGTGTAGCCGGCTGCACCCTGGAAGGATGCGGAGGAGAAGTTGTGGAGGGCAGTGGTGACTTTGACAGCGACAGGTAAGCAGTTGGTGCTGGGGCCAGCCAGGAGCAGCTCGGCATGAAAGAGCCTGCAGATCTCCACGACTACATGTCGAGCGAATCTGCGCCTCCCTGTGCACTGCTGCTCGGAGAGGTCCGGGGAGCTGCGCCTCGGTCTGTGGACCCTGCGGCGAGGGTAGTGCCCTCTGCGATGCGTCTCTCTCTGCGGTAGCCCTCCCTCCTGCTGTGCAGGTGGGCATGCAACAACACCGTGTTGGGGGGCTCCACGTCTCTGCGGCGGACGGCGTGGACTGCGAGGCTGCTGGGGCTGGTCATGCTGTTCGTCCTCCGAGGGTGTCCACGCACCACCCATCTGGCAGGTGTTGGTCTGAGGGGTTGTGCAGGGTAGGTGGGTGGTTCCTCGGACTGGGGCTGCGGTTTCGTGTCGGTCTGTCCACTGGCTTGGCGGGGGGTGGTGGAGGGCAGAGGTTGCCCTATGTGACGCGGTGGCCTCCTTCGTGGGTGAGGGCTCTCCCCCGTGGAGTGCACCTTGGCACCTGCCACAGGCTGCTGGCTGCAACACGCCTGGTTGGAGAGAGACTGTTTCCCCCAGTGTGGGAAACTCACTGCCTTGAACCCAAAATCCCACACTTCCTCTTTTGACAGCTGCTTCAGCTCATTAACTGACCTCAACAAGCAAGGGTAGTACTCTCAAGTGGAACCCCGCTGGCTTTAATTGCCTGCGGGATTCCCACCAGCGGGGCTTGCGCGCGCAGCCCCGCACGTCAGCGCGGTACCCGGAAGTGGGCGGGATTTTGGCGCGATCCGGTCACGTGACCGGATATCGGGATTTTCGGGGCCCCCCCGCTGGAAACCCGCAGGTAACCCAACGCGAAAATCGAGCCCCTGGTCATCAGGTGCGAGGTGCTCTCGGTGTTGCTGTACGTGACGCAGGTCTGGCCCATACCTCGCTCCTGCGCCGTGACAGTCACCCGAGCCATCTTCCACTTTATCTGGAGATTAAAAATGGACCGTGTCCGCAGGGTCACGATGTACAAATCTCCAGAGAAAGGGGTGAAAGGCGTGCCCAACGTGGCCCTCATCTTGATGGCCACCTTTGTGTGCGGCTGCATCAAGCTGTGCGTAGACCCTCAGTACACAAACACAAAGTGTCACTACGTGCTGAGGTTCTACCTGTCCCCGGTGTTGAAAAGGATGGGCCTGGCCACGCTGCCACAGAACGCTCCATCCAGATGGACCGTTCCGCCCCACCTGTCCTTCATGGAAAATTTTGTGCAGAAAAACACCTTTGACCACAAGGCGATCAGCAAGTGGTCCGCACGTAACGTCCTCGAGACCCTGCGGGAAAAGGAGATGGTGGATCCTGTCGGTTGGTTCCCCGAGCAGACTGTCAGTGTCATTTGGCAGAACGCCTCATCGCCAGAGCTTTCAAACAAGCACCAAGACCCAGCTTGGCTGGTGGTGAGAAGGGCCCTTCCCGTCAGATCCTTCATGCACTCCCGGACTCTCAGCGCCACCGCGCGCTGTCCCCGAGGAGGCTGCGGTGGAGACGAGACCGTCACCCATCTCCTTCTGGAATGTGACTTTGCAAAGAAGGTCTGGAGAGAGATGCAGTGGTAACTGTCCAGGTTTGTCCCGAGCAGTTCCGTAATACAGGATTCTGTGCTCTACGGGCTGTTCCCGGGGACGCACACCGAGATGGACATCAACTGCTGCTGGAAGACCATCAACTCGGTGAAAGACGCCCTTTGGTGTGCCCGAAACTTGCTGGTCTTCCAGTGCAAGGAGCTGTCCTCGACCGAGTGTTGCAGACGGCACATTCCAAGGTCCAGGACTACGTGCTCAGGGACGCACTGAGGACGGGTGCGGCCGCCGCAAAGGCTCTGTGGAGAAAGGCAACCGTTTAGAGCCTTCCCGCCATTGTATACTGAGGGGCTGCAATCAGGGAAAAATCCCTCGGGCAGAATATAAAATTGAAATTGCTGTAATGTACCTGTAATGAATCTGTAATCAATAATCTGTATTGAGTGTAATGCAATGAGGCACCCTAGACTGTCATGAACTGTAATTATGTACAATGTGTTCATT
Source organism: Heptranchias perlo (assembly GCF_035084215.1). Classification (NCBI taxonomy): domain Eukaryota; kingdom Metazoa; phylum Chordata; class Chondrichthyes; order Hexanchiformes; family Hexanchidae; genus Heptranchias; species Heptranchias perlo. The sequence goes on along the minus strand of NC_090328.1, from coordinate 123,803,566 downwards.
GAACTGGACTTGATGTAACCTGCAAATTGTATAATCTGTATTGTGTACGTTTGGAATGTGATATGACAATTGTATTGTATGTATTGTTGCAAATTTTATGAATAAAGTATATTTTTTGAAAAAAAAATCAGCGCGATTCTTCCCAGTGTGTCCTTCTTCAGGCAATCAACTCACGTTTAAGTTTCCATTTCAAAAACAGCAAAAAAAATCAGGGCTCAATAATTGTGAGTAGTGAAGTAAACCCATCAAATAAAAACAAAACTGAACCAATCAAATGCCCCTCGGTAGATCCAATTGTAAATTAAAACGAGCATTGAAATCGAAAAAACTGTTTTTGTGTGGCTATCCCAATCAAACAAGGACATTCAACATAAAATGGTACAAATAGCAGACCCATGAAATGATGAGGAGGATTTTAAAGAAGCTACATGAATTTTACAGGCACTTTTAAAACTCTTCCGCAGAGCCTGAAAATGACACTGTACAATATCGGGCCGGAACTTGCTCCGGCCAGCGTGGCAAGGCTCTCCACACATTCTGTGGATAAAATGTACGATTGTACTCATTGCGTAGGCCACGACGTCCATTTGCTGAATTTTGAAATCTTCTCCAGTGGTGCGGTCTGAGATCAGCGCAGGCCATGTGCGCTCAGAGATAAGCGCAGGCTATGTCCGCTCCGAGATCAGTGAAGGTCATGTGCGCTCAGAGATCAGCGCAGGCCATGTCCGCTCTGAGATCAGCGCAGGCCATGCGCGCTCTGTGATCAGCGAAGGCCATGTTCGCTCTGAGATCAGCGCAGGCCATGTCCGCTCTGAGATCAGCGCAGGCCATGCGCGCTCTGTGATCAGCGCAGGCCATGTGCGTTCCGAGATCAGCGCAGGTCATGTGAGCTCAGAGATCAGCGCAGGTCATGTGAGCTCAGAGATCAGCGCAGGTCATGTGCGCTCAGAGATCAGCGCAGGTCATGTGCGCTCAGAGATCAGCGCAGGTCATGTCCGCTCCGAGATCAGCGCAGGTCATGTGCGCTCAGAGATCAGCGCAGGTCATGTCCGCTCCGAGATCAGCGCAGGTCATGTCCGCTCCGAGATCAGCGCAGGTCATGTGCGCTCAGAGATCAGCGCAGGCCATGTCCGCTCTGAGATCAGCGCAGGTCATGTCCGCTCCGAGATCAGCGCAGGTCATGTGCGCTCAGAGATCAGCGCAGGCCATGTCCGCTCTGAGATCAGCGCAGGCCATGCGCGCTCTGTGATCAGAGAAGGCCATGTGCGTTCCGAGATCAGCGCAGGTCATGTGCGCTCAGAGATCAGCGCAGGTCATGTGCGCTCTGTGATCAGCGAAGGCCATGTGCGTTCCGAGATCAGCACAGGCCATGTGCGCTCAGAGATCAGCGCAGGCCATGTGCGCTCCGAGATAAGCGCAGGCCATGTGCGCTCCGAGATAAGCGCAGGTCATGTGCGCATGCAAAGACAGTGGGAATGCACACCCCGCCCACAAGCGGGCAAGTAACACTCATTCATTTAAAGTGACATTTCCTATATTAGTCTAAATAAAAATTTAACATAATAACATACCTTATTATAAAAAAGACAAGGAAATGATTTATAATGTACTGAAACATTCATAAACTAAAAGTTAAATAAAAATATTTTTAATAATTTTTTTAATGATCAAAAAATATTAACATAAGAATAATTAGACATTCCATATTTTTGAAATTTAATTTTTTGCTGTTTTGCAGTCATTATAAATCTCCGCACTTTTAAAAAGTAGGGGTGGTATTTTCATGCGCACCTTCTCGTGGCATAAGTATCTTCGTTCCAGCTGGGCAGAGGGGTAAGTTTACGGAGGTTTGCTGATTGTATTGATCGTAGCGTAGGTGGCCCTTTAATTCATAACTGTCAAAAACGCCGATGAGCCAATCGCGATTTCGGGGTTTTCACGAACTCGCTCCGATGGATTTGACACCATTGAGGAGCGGCGCTCAAGCTGAGTGAGTTCTGCCCCATTATCATGAACACTGTGACATTACTGTATCTGCTAATTCAGCAGAGGTGTGAACCATTGATTTTAAACCAGTTTATTTTAACACTGCTGCTAAAATAATGGCAGAGCAATTTCATACAGATGTTCGTGCACTGTTATGTCATTTTGCAACGTTGCACTCTTGGCAAGGGGCCGTGCCCGGCTCGAGTTCATACCAGAAATTTGGAAGGTAGTGCGCGGGGCCTGATTTGCTGACCATTAATTAAAGTGTTTAAAATCGTACTCAGTACGCCCTGTAAACTTCTGATAAGCATTTCAGGTAAATCACAGAGTCAGAGAATTACCCCTTAGGTGTCAAAATAAATTGAAGCTTGTACTATTATTGTTTCATTTAGGGTTATATGTTTTTGTAGCAAGTGCAGAATTTAATGTTCCTCAGTGAAGAGCTAAATAGCCTCCAGTTCATAAATTTGTTTAAACTTTCAAAAACTGCTGCCTGTAAGCTCCAGTATCTATCTCCAAACAATGGCCTCAGACCAAGTAAAGCTCTCCTGAATACAGGTTATTGTGCTTAATCTTAACATCACAACCAACATCAATAAATATTCCATTCTCTTAACCCCAAAGGCAAAAGACGACTTCTCAAAAGAATCATGTTCACATACGTGAAACTGGTTGAAGTTGGAATGAAAGTAGGCCAGAAAGTGAGTTAAATAAAGTTGGAGAGGCTTCAGGTACTGTGGCATTATTTACGAGCTCTTAAGAATACAATACTGTAATAAACAAAAATGACATATTGTCACAGCTGAAAACACCAGACCCCAACAAACTCCCAGAGTTTCTCCTTATGTGGGTTTCTGATGAAAGTCAAGATGAATGTAGCAGATCTCAAACAAATTAGTTTTATTAAATTCACCAGACGGGCAAAGTCACAGCTGGTCGCAACCCACTCCTGCAAGCTGAAGGGCAAATTAAGCTTAATTTCCACTGGGGTCCCAATGCACTGATTTCCGAGAAGGCAAAAAAAAGCAGTATTACAACAGTAATCCTCAGAGGCCGTTCTCCGAATACAAAGGTAGGGCTGGTGCCCCTTAGATAAAACCTCTGAAAGTAATAGCAAATGAGCAGCTCCTCCCTGGAGAAGCTCCAAGTTTGCTGTCTGCTTCATTATTTTCCAAGTAGGATTTGCAGCTCACTAGAAACCGTTCCCTCGATGATCCACAAACCCTACTTTATATCATTCTAACAAATTTGCCAACAACAACTTCAGGGATCACTGAATATCCTAACCTTTAGCTATCCAATTTTTAAGTATCTTATTTTTTTTTATTAATTTAGAAAAATAAGTTCTCAGTGAGTGAAAATCCATGGTGCAAAACTGCCCATGAATTGACAATCTCACTCAGAAAAGCAAAAGGACGTTTCGTGTGGGAAATGGATAATTTACAATCAATGGGGCAAGGATTTGTTCCTCTCATGTTGGGGGTTAAGTTGTGACAGCTCTGAAGGATTTTGGGACTTTATCTGGATTAATTACCTGCTAAAGGAGCGGAGTTTGGTTAAAAAAACTGTTGAACTGACTGTTCAAGAGGGCATGCTGGGAAGGTTAACCAAATTCAAAAAGTGTTACGCAGACTGTCTGGATAAGTTGACAAATAAGGAGGCCTTGAGAGACTGTGGGAAACCGCCATAAACACCAGGTGCTGTTTGGTAGCATCAGTCTGTGTAACCATGGAAAATGGAAAATTACTGAGAGGTTATGATGGTCAACAAGAATGATATAAGAGACAGTCCACGAGACTGAACAGGGCTCATTGCACAAGTCAGAACAGAAGAACATGACACAGGAAGTCGGTGGATTAGTAACTTCTTAGCCACGCAGGATGTCGGCGGAGAATTAACCTTTCAGTGTTCACGAAGCAGAAGAGCCGGCCATTCTAAGTTTTGAATTGCACCACTGATTTAAAGGTTGTATGCATCTCTGACTGTAAACCTGTACTGTTTTAATGTTACTAAAACCATTAGTTAGAAAAGTTTAAAGTCTTGGTTGATTTCACCTCTGATTACCCTAAAGTGTTAAAGTGTAAAAACAAATACCGTACAGCTCACAGGGTAAATATAGTTTTCAATGTGGTACTAAGCCATATCGACTAAGATGGTGTCAACTTAAACTTTGGTATGTGTTAGGTTGGTTGGGGGTAAAATTTTTCGGAGCGGGACAGCATCCCAGTTCCAACACGCCTGCTTCTGGGTTTAACCCAGGCAGGTTTGTCTGCGTGTGGAGAGCAGACACCAGGAAGTCCCGCCCCCACTTAAAGCCGGCGGGCCAATATTTAAAAGGGCAATGTGCCTCTTTGAGATACCTGAGGTACTTAATATTTTGTGTATTGGAATAATAAAATGAATTTAATCTCATCTGTTCAGGTTTCCCATCACTTCCCATTCACATCAGCTGAAAGTAGGTGGGAAGGGCTGGATCCATGAGGTGAGGGGCTTTATTGTACTGCTAGTGGGCCCAGAGTAGCAGGAGTGCTTCATCCAGGCCCAACAAGCTCACCTGGCTAACAGGACCCCTGCGATCGACCAACCCCCCGCACCACCACAATGATGCCCCACCCCAGATGGTGGACCCCCACCATGGTGGACCCCATCAACCTCCGGCTCTTTACCTGACCTCCAGCGACCTCCGATCTTCTTCTCAGCCCCCCAATCTTCTTCTCAACCCCCCGATATTTCCCTCAGCAACCCCGTCCCATGGTCTTCTCCCCGCCCCCACCCCCCGACCTTCTCCCCGGCCTATGATCCCTCCCTCCCTCTGATCCCCAGCTGCGGCCTGCTGCGTCAGGCCTGCCTGGCCACCAGCCAGCCAGCCTGTCAATCAGCCTGGCTGCCGGGCATGAAACCCAGAAGTGCAATTGATGGGCCTCATTAAGGTTGCAATCACAGATCACCTGCCTTCTTACCGTCCGGGTTTCACACCCGGAAATCTCCCCCCCACTGCTCCCTTCTGGGCTGTAAGTTAAAATTTGGAAAGCACTTAGTGGTGATACTGGGTTCTAAAATTGAAAATGCTACTTCTTGCTTCAAAGGTAATTATTATAACAATTTAATCAGGATCAAAGCAATCTTAGGAATTTTCCTTCCAAGTCCCCTTTCAATATCACCAGAACCTATTTCCATTTACATCTCCCAAGGGTGGTTGAGTGATTAGCAATATGCCTCATTCTACCATCATATCCAGCTCTTTGTGATTACTCACAAGCTTAACGTGCGTGAATCAGATTATCCTGCAGCCGCTTTATTGCTAACTATTCATAAATATACACTTTTGAAATCAATATTGAACTTGAAACTTCTTGGCATCGCTATTTATTTGTCACGTTTTACCTCACATAGAATTACATAGAATCTACAGTACAGAAACTGGCCAAACTGGTCCATGCCAGAGTTTATGCTTCACATGAGCTTCCCCCCACTCTAATTACCTCTTTCCACCACGCCCCCATATCCTTCTATTCCTTTCTCCCCCATGTACGCATCAAGCCTCCCCTTAAATGCATCAATGCTATCTGCTTCAATCATTCCATGTGGCAACGAGTTTTACATTCTGTGTAAAGAACTTCCTCCTAAGCTATATGATCTGATAGTGACTATCTTATATTTATGCTCCCTTGTCCTGGACTTCCCCACAAGTGGTAACAGTTTCTCCACATTCACCCTATTGAATCCCTTCATAATTTTAAAGACCCCTTTCAGTCCTCCTCTTAATGTTCTCTTTTCCTGAGAAAGAGCCCCAGCTTGTTTAATCTTTCCTGATAGTTGCATCCTCTCAATTCAAGTTAAATCCTTGTAAATCTTTTCTGCACTTTCTCCAATGCTACAATATCCTTTTTGTAGTATGGAGATCAGTGATTTTAAACCCCAAGAACGGGTGGGTTGGGGGCGGGTGGGAGTTGAAAATAGTTTTTTTCTTGGGTCGCAACAGCAAAATTTTCGGACTTTGCATTCCCAGTGGGAAGCCTGTACTTTTCCGTGCCGACATTAAATAAAGTCGGGTTGCGGTTGCGATCCGAAAAACAACTTTTTTCAACTCACACCCACCCCCAACCCACCCATTCTTGGGGTTTAAAATCATCCCCCAGAATTGCAAGTGTGGTCTAACCAAGGTTTTATGTGAATGTAACATTACCTCCCTGCTTTTGTATTCCATTCCTCTAGAAATGAACCCCAATACTTTGTTTACACTCTTTATGGCCTTATCAACTTGTGTTACTACTTTTATTGATTTATGTATCTATATTCCCAGATCTCTTAGCTCATCTACCCCATTTAGTCTCTTACCTTCCAAGGAATAAGCAGCCTCTTTATTCTTTCTACCAAAATAAACCAACTCATGCTTCAATATATTGAATTTCATTTGCCATTTATCCACCCACTCTGCAAGCCTGTTTATGTCTTCCCGTATTTTGTTGCAGTCTTCCACATTATTAACGATACTCCCATCATCCGTAAATTTCAACAACATACCTCTAATTCCTGAGTCCAAATCATTTATGTATGTGGTAAACAACAGTGGTCCCAGCACTGATCCCTGCGGGACACCACTTGCCAGCTTATTCCAGTCTGAGAAACTTCCCTTAACTCATACCCTTTGATTTCTATTTTGTAGCCATCTTTCAATCCATTCTGTTACCTGTCCCTGACTACATACGCCTTGACCTTTGTCATCAGTTCTCTCATATGGCACCTTATTGAAGGCCTTCTAAAAATCTATGCGTACCGCATCCACAACATTGCCCTTGTCTGCTCTTTCTGTTACTTCTTCAAAGAATTCAATACAGGTGATTAAACGTGACCTTCCTTTTAGAAAAACACACTGACTATTTTTTATTATATTCTCTGTCTCGAGATGTTTTGTTCTCTGATCTTTTAACAAATATTCTAGTATCTTTCCTATCACTGATATTAAGCTAACTGGTTTATAGTTCCCTTGGTTAGTTTTACCTCCCCTTTTGAGGATAGGAATTACAGGCAATATTTGTTTTTCTATTGAATTTTTTGATATGGATACAAGTGCCTCTGCTACCTCCTGTCTAGTTTATTTTAGAATTCGTCTGTGCCATCCATCTGGGCCCAGAGTCCTTCTTAAGTTTGGCTAGGTTTGGCTAGTATTTCCTTTCTTTCTATCTTAACTGTTGTAATATCCTTCATGATTTCTACTACTGTCATTGCCTCTTTGTTAGCCTCTTCAGTGAAAACTGAGGCAAAGTATTTTTTTCAGTATCCCTGCCATTTCAGTATCACCTCCTGTGAGTTTATCTCATCCCTGAGTGACTCTATCCCTCACGTAATCCTTCTTTTATTAATTTAAAACAGAAGATGCTGGAAACACTCAGCAGGTCAGTCAGCATCTGTGGAAAGAGAGAGGTAGGGCTAATGTATTGTTCTGATGAAAGGACATTGACCTGAAATGTTAAGCTTACTTCTCCACAGATGCCGTCTGACCTGCTAAGTATTTCCAGCATTTTCGGTTTTAATTTCAGATTTCCAGCATCTGCAGTGTTTTATTTTAATTCTTTTATTACTTATGTGCCTATAGAATACTTTACTATTTCTTTGATATTTTCATTTCATATTTCCTCTTTGTCTTCCTTACTGTATTTCAATAATCGTATTCCCTTTTGTCATCCCCTCCTTTATTGTATATGTACTTTGCCTATGCCTTTTTCTTTAGATTCAATTTCATCCTCACCTCTTTATTTATCCACGGCATCTTGTTTTTGGGCTAGTTTGTTCCTAAAGCTTAAACAAAAACAATTTCACAAATTGATTTGTGATGAGTTTGCATTTAAGTTCTCAACAAATTTACATTTATAATCTTCAATCAAGAAATATTTCAGACAATTTCTGGCAGGATCAGTTGAAATACTTTTTTAAAAAAGTTTCTTGATTCAACAAAAATGAGTTATTCACAGAAAATTTTAAGGTTATATATTAAGCTTGTAGCCAATTTTAGATCAGGGCTTCAGTTGCTCAATAAGGTGGAGAATGAAATGGCAACAACGCTTTATGTGTGTTGTGATATGTTTCAAATGGCCAGAATTGTGGAGTTCATACAGGCAATTGTGAACATTGCCTATCAAGGCTCTGAAGGAGAATTTAAAAAGCTCACACATGATATGTAGATGATATCGGAGGCAATGGGAGAGACAACTGAGGAAGGACCAGCTAGAGGAGATACATAAAGAGGATGCTGGAAAAGTGACAGTGAGAAAGAGAATGACAGAGCAGGGTGGGTGGGTGAGGCAAGAATTAGGTTACAATAAGGAGAGGCAATAAGAAAGGCAGGAAGGCTAATGCAGTAACACAGGAAATAACAGTGCCAAATAGGTGGCAGTCATTGTATAACATTGAGGCTGTTACTCAGGAAGAGGAAGGAGAAATTGAAGAACAGTTCAATGTTGTTGGTTGTAGTCCATGTGAAAGTTAATAAAATCCTAGAATTTCACACCCATTCGGTCCATCTCACCTGTACCAGCTTTCCAAAAGAGATAGTTTCTTAGTCCCTTTACTTGTGCACTTTACATTTATTTTCTTTGTCAAATATTTATCATTTGCCTTTGAAAAACAATTATGAAATCTGCTTCCACCACGGTTTTTCGTGGCGCATTCCATGTCCTAGCAATCCCCTGTGTAAAAGAAAATTATTCTAATCTCTCCCTTTGTTCTTTTTTGCCCTTCAGTTACTGACTCAGTGACCAGATAAGACCAACTTCTGGTCTTTGGCAGACACCTCGGGGCTCGAATTTAGCAGGCCTGTGGGTTCCCAGCGGGTGGTCCTCCGGGAGCGTGGTCAACACGCTCGGTGAAATTAGTGGGTTGCCCACGCGATCGTAGCAGGCAACACACTAATAGGAATCAATTACCTGATCCTCCGGGGTCCACGGTGCTGGTCTGCGCGTCGGGCGGGCTGCGCATGCGCAGTACGATCTGTCAGCTTTAGGCTCTCTAGTTAAAGGGGCAGTCCTCCACTGACAGATGCTGAAACCAATGGGACAAATTGCAGCATGGAGCAGCCCAGGGGGAAGGCTGCTCCCAGTTTAATGATGCCTCACCCCAGGTATCATCAGATGGGGTGAGGAGGAGGGGGAGGACACAGATCTTCCACCCGGCGGGCGGGAGGAAGCGGCCTGCCTCTGCCACCAAGGAGGCCTGGCTCGAGGTGGCAGAGGGGGTCACCTGCGCCACCAACATATCGCCCAACTGCATACAGTGCAGGAGGCGCTGCAATGACCGCAGTAGGTCAGCCACAGTGAGAACACGAAGTCTTTCCCCTACACTCCGTCTGCCACAACACTGCCCCCACCCCACATCTCCTTTGGCACCGCCAACACTACTCTGTCACATCACCCTTCATACCCACTCCAAGCCCATCCTCATCTTACCTCCACCTACTCACCTCGCCAGTACTCATCCTGCCACTAACACGCGACCCAATCCTCATACAATCTCATTGCTCCATCCCAAACTCAACCTCTCGTGCATCTCCCTCACGGCCAGCCTCACTCAACCTGCCACCACCTGTGCTGCAGCCACAGGGCATGCATCACATATGTGCAGTAGGCAGCGTAAGGCAAACGTGTCGTGAGCATGAAGGGGGTGCACAAGGGTGTCTGAGGGTTTGTCCTGGGTGTTACCTATATTGAATTTCAGAGCAACAAACAGCACACATTATATTGACACCACCACTGCCATGTCTCCGCGAATCCTGTCCGTTGTGTCCAATCATGCCCGCTCCTGGGTATCACTATGAGGACCCACCACTGATGCCACCCATCGTGTTACTGCAGAGTAGGTGCAGGTGTATTTGCAGGGCTCTTCCACGCAGACGACTGAGAGACATCGGCGGTGTAGCCGGCTGCACCCTGGAAGGATGCGGAGGAGAAGTTGTGGAGGGCAGTGGTGACTTTGACAGCGACAGGTAAGCAGTTGGTGCTGGGGCCAGCCAGGAGCAGCTCGGCATGAAAGAGCCTGCAGATCTCCACGACTACATGTCGAGCGAATCTGCGCCTCCGTGTGCACTGCTGCTCGGAGAGGTCCGGGGAGCTGCGCCTCGGTCTGTGGACCATGTGGCGAGGGTAGTGCCCTCTGCGCTGCGTCTCTCTCTGCGGTAGCCCTCCCTCCTGCTGTGCAGGTGGGCGTGCAACAACACCGTGTTGGGGGGCTCCACGTCTCTGCGGCGGACGGCGTGGACTGCGAGGCTGCTGGGGCTGGTCATGCTGTTCGTCCTCCGAGGGTGTCCACGCACCACCCATCTGGCAGGTGTTGGTCTGAGGGGTTGTGCAGGGTAGGTGGGTGGTTCCTCGGACTGGGGCTGCGGTTTCGTGTCGGTCTGTCCTCTGGCTTGGCGGGGGGTGGTGGAGGGCAGGGGTTGCCCTATGTGACGCGGTGGCCTCCTTCGTGGGTGAGGGCTCTCCCCCGTGGAGTGCACCTTGGCACCTGCCACAGGCTGCTGGCTGCAACACGCCTGGTTGGAGAAAGACTGTTTCCCCCAGTGTGGGAAGCTCACTGCCTTGAACCTAAAATCCCACACTTCCTCTTTTGACAGCTGCTTCAGCTCATTAACTGACCTCAACAAGCAAGGTAAGTACTCTCAAGTGGAACCCCACTGGCTTTAATTGCCTGCGGGATTCCCACCAGCGGGGCTTGCGCGCGCAGCCCCGCACATCAGCGCGGTACCCGGAAGTGGCCGGGATTTCGGCGCGATCCGGTCACGTGACCGGATATCGGGATTTTCGGGGCCCCCCCGCTGGAAACCCGCCGGAAACCCGACCCTAAAATCGAGCCCCGAGAGTTCGCATGTAGATTATAGGGGAGAAGTAAATGGCCGGCCCGTTGATGTTTGTCAAATGATGTTCGATGTACAAATAATTGGCACTGCCTTGGGGTGAAGCACGTGGGTGCAAGAGAGATGGGCTACATCTCAGCAGGGCAGGATCAGAGAGACGAGAGGCATGAATTGAGTTTCACTTAAACTAGATGTGGAAGAGGGAGACGCCAAGACTTTAAACATAAATACAGTTGGGAGAGTAGCTATAAAGAAAAGTGCATATACTTAAAATGCTAGAAGTTTTTGGAATAAAGTGCTTGAGTTAAGGCATGTGGGCCAGCAGGAGATTATGCCATTAATTCACCCCACTGTGACAGTTTTTAAATAAAGGTGCATTTTGGTGCTGCGTTCGACAAAAGAACATTCCGAACGACATATTCTGCTTGCATTTGATTTCCATTCTGTGTTCAGTTAAGTGATGTCAAATAAAGTGAGGGGAAAGACAATCTATAATTGGTCTTACTGCCCCTGGATTAGGGAGGGGAAAATTCATCCAGGGTCCATGCTCCTGATTGCTATCCAGTGACCACTGCTGGAAATGTAGACATGTATCGACATTGGCAGTGGCTCGGATCAGGCCTGGCTGTGATGTTCCCAATGGCGGATAAGCCTGTCACTAATCACTGTCCATGCTGACCAGAGTCAGCACCTTTGTGAAGGGGGGGTAAGAAATGCAATCAGAATCTCCCTCTCCCCCCAAAAAAAACAAATTAAATAAGCCTTAAAAACTACATTCACAAAGAATAATGGACTCAGATATTCACGGAGCGGGAGCACGTGTCAGTGCTTTGTTTGCATTTTTTATGGCCTTGTTAACCTGCATTGCTACTTTTAATGACTTGTGAATTTGTACCCCGAGATTCCTCTCCTCCTCTACCCCATTTAAACTCTTATTTTCCGAGGAGTATGTGGCCTCCTTATTTCTCCTACCAAAATGCATCATCTCACACTTATTTACATTGAAATTCATTTGCCATGTACACACCCATTCTGCAAGTTTTAAAAAATCCTCTTGTACTTTGTCTTCCTCAGTATTAACTATACCTCCCAATTTAGTGTCATCCGCAAATTTTGAAATTGTACTTCCGATTCCCGAGAACAAACCGCTTACATAAATGCTGAGCATCAGTGGTCCCAGCACCGATCCCTGTGGAACACCACTTCCCACCTTCCGCCAGTCTGAGTACTCACCTGATGTCCGCACATAAGCACTTCCAGCTAAGGTTTCTGGATGGGGTCAGAAGTGCAGAACCTTAATTGATTTTCCTCTTCCCCGTCCGAGAGCAACGAGGCTAAATTTGGTGCCTTTACCACTGCCCAGCTGAGATCAGCTAAATCAGGACACACATGGAATTGAACCTGGGATCATCCTCATCTGTATGACTCAGCTAGATGGTGGATGAACACACTGAGACATTGGAGGATGTGCAATCCATGGCTTTTAAAACATGTATCAGAAATATGACAGACACTGTTTCAAAAATAGTCTCTGATTTGCAAGGCAGCAGTTTACATTTGCAATAATTATACAAATTGCATTGAATGCTCCACTAAGAATGTTAATATGACTTGCACTTTCAGGAAAACTCAAGTAAGGTAAAATAAATAGGAGATGAGAGTAAAGGTCTGACTAAGGTAAAGAATAAGGGTAATCAAAACGGTCGGGGAACAGATACACTTATCGAACATAAATATTAAATTGACTGTTAAAATAAAGTGAATGGAACAATTAATAAAAACAAATTAAATTCACTGTATAGCAATGTGCACAGCATCCGAAACAAAATAGGGGAACGGGAGGCAATAATTATTAGTGAGGAGCCAGATGTAGTAGGGTTGACTGAAACATGGCTTAACAAAGAACAGGACAGACAGTTGAATATTGGAGGGTGTAACATATTTAGAAATATAGGGAAGAAAGAAGTCGGGGGTGGGGTAGCTGTATTAATTAGAGGCAACGTAATGGCAGTAGGAAAAAGGGACATGAGTAACATTAAGATAGAAACAGAATCCATATGGATTGAGACAAAGGATGAGAAGGGATGGATCAGGTTAATAGGGGTATTCTGCAGACCACCGATAGTGGAAGGGAAGTGGAGGATGAAATATGTGGACAAACCTATGAAATGAGTAAAAGACATAGAATAATAATCATGGGAGATTTCAACTACCCACAATTAAACTGGCAAGAAGGAATAGGGAAAAGGGAATGAAGTTTTGACAAACAAAGAGATAGAACAGCAGTGGGAAATATTTAAAATGGTGATGAATAGAATCCAGGAGAAATATATTTCCCTAAAAAAACAAGAACAAACTAGCCAATAATACAACTAGCCAATAATACAACACCATGGATGAATAATGAGATACGGGTAAAATTGAAATTAAAAAAAAGGCATACACTAAGTATATAGACAATAAAGGAGAGGATGACAAAAGAGAATATAAAGAGGTTAGGCAAGAAGTCAAAAAAACAATTTATTGAATAGTTACTTTGCCTCAGTATTTACCAGGGAGACTAATAAGGTGGGCATGACATTAGAAGAAGAGATCACAAAAGATATAAAGACATTTAAGAAAGAAAGGAGGGGGAGATATTTGATAAACTAATCAAACTTAGAGAGGATAAAACCCCTGGTCCAGGTGGATTGCATCCACACATATTAAAAGAAGTTAGGGAAGAGATAGTGGAGGCACTATTACATATATATAAAAAATCATTAGAAAAGGGAATAATGCCAGAGGACTGGGGAACAGGTAATGTTATTTCTATATTTAGAAAGGGAGATAGAACAAGTCCAGTTGACTTGTTCTATCTCCCTGTAGAATACTTTACTTTAGACCAGTTAGCTTAACATCGGTGGTCGGAAAGATAATGGAATCTTTACGCAAAGATGTAACAGAAAAACATCTAAAAACTGAAAACATAATAAAGAATAGTCAACACGGATTTCAGAAGGGAAATTCATGCTTGATCAACTTTATGGAATTCTTTAAAGGAGTAGCAGAAAGAGTAGACAAGGGTAATGCAGTAGATGTAATATATTTAGATTTTCAAAAGGCCTTCCATAAGGTACTACATAGTAGATTCATGACTAAGGTCAAAGCATATAGAGTCAGGAAACAGGTAGCAGAATGGATAGCAAGCTAGCTACAAAATAGAAAACAGAGACAAGGGTTTAAGTATGGCTACTCAGACTGGCAAAAGGTGGGAAATGGTGTTCCACAGGGATCCGTGCTAGGACCACTGTTGTTCACAATTTACATTAATGATTTGGACTCAGGAATCAGAAGTACAATTTCAAAATTTGGGGACGACCCCAAATTTGGAGGTGTAGTTAATACAAAGGAAGAATGCAACAAAATACAGGAAAATATTAATAAACTTGCAGAATGGGCGTGTAATCGGCAAATGAATTTCAATATAAATAAATGTGAGGTGGTGCATTTTGGTAGGAAGAATAAGGGGGCCACATACTGCTTGGATAATAAGAGTTTAAATGGGGTAAAGGAACAAAGGGATCTCGGGGTACAGATACACAAATCACTAAAAGTAGTGACGCAGGTTATTAAGGCCATAAAAAAAGAAAACCAAGAACTAGGGAGCATTTCTAGAGGGATAGAATTGAAAAGCAGAGAAGTTATGTCAAACTTGTATTGAACCTTGGTTAGACCACACTTTCAGTATTGTGCACAGTTCTGGTCTCTATATTATAAGAAGGATATAGAGGCATTGGAGAAGGTGCAAAAAAGATTCACAAGGAAGATACTAGAACTGAGAGGATATCCTTATCAGGAAGGGCTGAACAGGCTGGGGCTCTTTTCTCTAGAAAAGAGAAGGCTAAAGGGGTGACCTGATAAAGGTCTATAAGATAATGAAAGAGTTTGATAAGGTAGATGAAGAGAAAATGTTTCCACTTGTGGGGGAGTCCAAAACTAGAGGTCATAAATATAAGATAGTCACTAATAAATCCAATAGGGAATTCAGGAGAAACTTCTTTACCCAAAGACTGATAAGAATGTGGAACGCATTACCACAAGGAGTAGTTGAGGCAAATAGCATAGATGCATTTAAGGGGAAGCCAGATAAGCACATGAGGGAGAAAGGAATAGAAGGACATGCTGATAGGGTTAGATGAAGAGGTGTGGGAGGGGGCTGGTATGGACCATAAACACCGGAATAGACAAGTTGGGCCGAATGGCTTGTTTCTGTGCTGGAGACTAGGGGGAAAAAAAAATTGGGTAGGGTCTGTTATTGGGCGGGGGTAGCCCGATCCACAGTTACCCCGCGCCCAATGGCCCCGGCTCAGGCAGGAAAAGACTGTCGTCAGGCCCAAGGACTTACCTGCAATCTGCGATGGAAATCAACTTTGAATCAGGATTCCATGCAATTTGCAGTTGCCAGCAGTAGGGGGAGCTCCAATCTCTTAAAGGCAGGCTGTCTCCTAAAAATCTCTTAAAGGTAGCTGGTGCCTTTTATTTGCTGAATAGAGGTCAGACATTGCACACGTAAAAAAACAGATGCAGCTCCTTTCACTGTGTTTACAAACTGCTGAGTTATGTTAAAACATTGAGTAAAGGTTGCACACTACCAAATCCCACATCCTCCAATCTGCATGCCAGACCTGACCAATCTGCCGAATTGAGTTTGTACCAGGCCTGCGAGAGTGCATGCACCAAGATTCTCTGCTGGTGCACTAGAGACCTTGGTGCAAGAGGTGGACAGAAGGAGGGACATCCTATATCCGCAGTGGGGGGGAGCAAGCGGCCCTCCAAACATATACCCAAAAGGCAGTGGGAGCTAGCAGGGGATCAAATCAATGCCAGGTGCATAGCACCACAAACATGGATGTACATAAGAACATAAGAACATAAGAAATTGGAGCAGGAGTAGGCCAATCGGCCCCTCGAGCCTGCTCCGCCATTCAATAAGATCATGGCTGATCTGATCCCAACCACAAATCTAAAGAACACAAGAAGTCGGAGCAGGACCCGGCCACATAGCCCCTGGGCCCTCTCCGCCACCCACAGGGCATTGACCGATCCGAACTCAGCTTCATGTCCAATTTCCTGCCTGCTCCCCATAACCCCTAATTCCCTTTACTTCTAGGAAACTGTCTATTTCTGTTTTAAATTTATCTAATGATGTAGCTTCCACAGCTTCCTGGGGCAGCAAATTCCACAGTCCTACCACCCTCTGAGTGAAGAAGTTTCTCCTCATCTCAGTTTTGAAAGAGCAGCCCCTTATTCTAAGATTATGCCCCCTAGTTCTAGTTTCACCCATCTTTGGGAACATCCTTACTGCATCCACCCGATCAAGACCCTTCACAATCTTATATGTTTCAATAAGATCGCCTCTCATTCTTCTGAACTCCAATGAGTAGAGTCCCAATCTACTCAACCTCTCCTCATATGTCCGCCCCCTCATCCCCGGGATTAACCGAGTGAACCTTCTTTGTACTGCCTCGAGAGCAAGTATGTCTTTTCTTAAGTGTGGAGACCAAAACTGTATGCAGTATTCCAGGTGCGGTCTCACCAATACCTTATATAACTGCAGCAATACCTCCTTGTTTTTATATTCTATCCCCCTAGCAATAAAAGCCAACATTCCGTTGGCTTTCTTGATCACCTGCTGCACCTGCATACCAACTTTTTGATTTTCTTGCACTAGGACCCCCAGATCCCTTTGTACTGCAGTACTTTCCAGTCTCTCGCCATTAAGAAAATAACTTGCTCTCTGATTTTTCCTGCCAAAGTGCATAACCTCACATTTTCCAATATTATATTGCATCTGCCAAATCTCCGCCCACTCACCCAGCCTGTCTATATCCCCTTGCAGGTTTTTTATGTCCTCCTCACTCTCTACTTTCTCTCCCATCTTTGTATCATCTGCAAATTTTGATATGTTGCACTCGGTCCCCTCCTCCAAATCGTTAATATAGATTGTAAAGAGTTGGGGACCCAGCACCGACACCTGTGGAACACCACTGGTTACTGGTTGCCAGTCCGAAAATGAACCATTTATCCCAACTCTCTGCTTCCTGTTTGATAACCAATCCTCCACCCATGCCAGAATATTACCCCCAATCCCGTGATTTTTTATCTTAAGTAATAATCTTTTATGTGGCACCTTGTCGAATGCCTTCTGGAAGTCTAAATACACTACGTCCACTGGTTCCCCTTTATCCACCCTATACGTTATATCCTCGAAGAACTCAAGCAAATTTGTCAGACGTGACTTCCCCTTCATAAAGCCATGCTGACTTTGTCCTATTAAATTATGCTTATCTAAATGTTCCGTTACTGTCTCCTTAATAATAGACTCCAAAATTTTACCCACCACAGATGTTAAGCTAACTGGCCTATAATTTCCAGCCTTCTGCCTACTACCCTTTTTAAATAACGGTGTTACATTAGCAGTTTTCCAATCTGCCGGGACCTCTCCTGAGTCCAGGGAATTTTGGAAAACTATCACCAAAGCATCCACAATCCCTACTGCCACTTCCCTCAAGACCCTAGGATGGAAGCCATCAGGTCCAGGGGATTTATCCGCCTTGAGTCCCATTATTTTACTGAGTACCATCTCTTGAGTGATTTTAATCGTATTTAGCTCCTCCCCCCCGAGAGTCCCCTGTTTGTCCAGTGTTGGGATATTCTTAGTGTCCTCTACTGTAAAGACTGAAACAAAATATTTGTTCAGCATTTTTGCCATCTCCATGTTTCCCACCATTAATTTCCCGGTCTCATCCTCTAAGGGACCTATGTTTGCCTTAGCCACCCTTTTTCTTTTTATATAACTATAGAAACTCTTGCTATCTGTTTTTATATTTTTTGCTAATTTCTTTTCATAATCTAACTTCCCTTTCTTAATCAATCCTTTAGTTACTTTTTGCTGTCTTTTGAAGAATTCCCAATCTTCTATCCTCCCACTAAGTTTGGCTACCTTATATGTCCTTGTTTTTAGTCGGATACTATCCTTGATTTCTTTACTTAGCCACGGGTGGCTGTCATTTCTTTTACACCCTTTTTTCCTCAGTGGAATATATTTATTTTGAAAGTTGTAAAATAACTCCCTAAATGAACACCACTGCTCATGTACCGTCTTACCCTTTAATCTATTTTCCCAGTCCACTTTAATCAATTCCGCTCTCATACCATCATAGTCTCCTTTATTCAAGCTCAGTACGCTTGTTTGAGAATCAACCTTCTCACCCTCTAATTGGATATGGAAGGAAGAAGTTCAATGCTTTGACATGAGTGGTCAAGGTGAGTGAGTTCAACTGTCAAGTGGTGTCTCCTACCAACTACACCACTAGCCGCATCCACTGCTCCATGCACTACACCCTCTTTCACCCACATGACAAAAAACTCTTTCCTTCAGTACTCAACTCTTCCAATCAGATGCTTCCTCTCACCCTTACACATTACCACTGTTGCAAGCTGCTCACCCACAACTCACAGGCCACACGCACTGGCAGCTATTCAACCATGACAGGCACATCACCCAGACACATGTCTCGCTTTCTTGCATTTCAGGAGGCAGCAAGGGGCAGTGGCATTTAGCCCCTCGAGCCTGTTCCGCCATTCAATGAGATCATGGTGGACCTGTGACCTAACTCCATATACCCGCCTTAGCCCCATATCCCTTAATACCCTTGGTTCACAGAAATCTATCAATTTCAGATTTAGAATTCACAATTGAGCTAGCATCAACTGCCGTTTGCAGAACACCGTTCCAAACTTCTCCCATCCTTTGCATGCAGAAGCATTTCCTAACTTCACTCCTGCCATCCTGGCTCTAAATGTTACGCTATGTCCCCTAGTCCTAGTATTCAAGTATAGGAGACCTCCAAAAATAGTTACAAATGTCTCGGCAGCCAGAAGCAATAATCCAGCCACTAACCTGTGAATCCTGCATTGTTCCTTTAAATAGTGCTGGTGGGAGGGTCCTCCAGGCACTCTAAGACACGTACAGATGGTCGGGGTTAAGACTGTGCGTTGAGTCCCAAAATGGTGTCTATCACTTTAAATCAGCGTTACACACTGATTGTATCCATTTTCTCCCTACTTTACATGCTTCTGGGGTTCATTATCTGCGCCTGCACTAATTCCCAAACCAAGACGACGTCCGGCGCACGTCACGCTGGAAATGTGCATGCGGAGCCAAGACACCATCTTGGCACTTCGGGAGGCCGCATAGCGCCAAAACAACGGGCGTTACACGGCCCAATTTAGCACCCTATGTAACTCTATGTAAGATGAATGGGGTGATATCAGTTGTAATTCTTGCATCTCACTATAATCAAGAAGTAAGTTACTTGAGTAACATTAACAAATACTCTGTATGAGGCTCCTTTTGTGCTACATATCATTGAACTATTTTTCCTCTTCAAATAACTTCACTTAGGACAAGAGTGTAATTGTACTTGGTAAAGCACATCTAAATATCACTTCGAACCCTCACAGGTTTTGCCAAGCAAATCTTGTTGTATTAGCCACTTTAAACACAGAGGTTAAATCAATGCAAAACCTTACACCTTGCTTTTTGTGATATATATTAATGATTTAGACTTAAATGTAGGGGGCATGATCAAGAAGTCTGCAGATGATACAAAAATTGATGTGTGGTTGATAGTGAGGAAGAAAGCTGTAGACTGCAGGAAGATATCAATGGACGGGTCAGGTGGGCAGAAAAGTGGCAAATGGAATTCAATCCGGAGAAGTGTGAGGTAATGCATTTGGGAAAGGCAAACAAGGCAAGGGAGTACACAATAAATGGGAGGATACTGAGAGGTAGAGAGGAAAAGAGAGACCTTGGAGTGCATGTCCACAGATCCCTGAAGGTAGCAGATCAGGTAGATAAGATGGTTAAGAAGGCATACGGGATACTTTCCTTTATTAGCCGAGGCATAGAATATAAGAACGGGGAGTTTATGCTAGAACTGTATAAAACTCTAGTTAGGCCACCCACAGCTTGAGTACTGCGTACAGTTCTGGTCACCAAATTACAGGAAAGATGTCATTGCATCAGAGAGGGTACAGAGGAGATTTACGAGGATGTTGCCAGGACTGGAGAATTTTAGCTATGAGGAAAGATTGGATGGGCTGAGGTTGTTTTCTTAGGAACAGAGGTGGCTGAGGGGGATTTAATTGAGGTGTATAAAATTATGAGGAGCCTAGATGGAGTGGACAGGAAGGACCTATTTCCCTTAGCAGAGAGGTCAATAACCAGAGGGCATAGATTTAAAGTGATTGGTAAAAGGATTAGAGGGGAGCTGAGGAAAAAATTATCACCCAGAGAGTGGTGGGGATCTGGAACTCATTACCTGCAAGGGTGGTAGAGGCAGAAACCCTCATCACATTAAAAAAGTACCTGGATATGCCATAACTTACAAGGCTATGGACCAAGCATTAGAAAGTAGGATTAGGCTGGGTAGCTCTTTTTCGACTGGCACAGACACGATGGGCCGAATGGCCTCCTCCTAAATTTTTCTATGTTTCAATGGCCAATAGCACATCATTACCGAAGTTTAAACAATGGCTGAGGTTAAAAATTATACTGCAGTAAAAAATTTAAATACTTCCATGGGATAGTTACATTCAAACAAATGTTACTAGACAGAAGACACTTTGTACAATAAGAGAGAGAAGTTTGTTTTTTTAAATTTAAGTCTATAAATGATGAGGCTATCCTGATTCAAGTGGATCAGGGTCATGACTGTAGACATTGGTACTTGTTACAAACCCCTCCAGGTCAAGCAGCTCATCGTGATGAGGCACCCCTGGAAACAACTGACTAAAGCAGGGCTATTTTGATTGGACCAAGAACTGTGGCATTGGCTAACCCAGCTGAAACAGGTGACATCTGTTTGATGAGGGACTTTAATTTGTCAAGAATTCAATGGCACAATGGCGAACCATCTAGTGTTGAGGGCAGGACAGCTGAAAGATGTGTAGGAATCATACAAGACTCTTTCCTAACTCAACGGGCATGATGTAAACCCCGAAGAACGGGTGGGTTGGGGGCAGGGGGCAGCAGTAAAAGTTTTAAAAGTTTGGAGTGGGAACGAGTCCCGGCTCCAACGGGCCAAAAAATAAGTTTCACCCAGACGCATCTGGCTGCGTGCGCACTTCGGAAACCCGGAAGTCCTGCCGGCAATTAAAACCGAGGGGGATGATATTAAAAAGGGGCAGTTAACATCATTGAAGTACTTAAATCAATTAAATTTGTGGGGATTGAGGCAGAGAAACGATTTTTACTCTGCCTGAACTTGTTTCCCATGGTCTCTGAAACATGCCATGGAAACGGAGGCTAGTTGCAGCCGGCAGCCGTTTGGACACTTAAACCAGTGATTGACAAATGGGGATTAAAGGTCAGTTTTTGCAAGCAGTTCTCTCAGATAAATATTTGGCTGGGAGTTCTTAATGTTTAGACTAAGATTTCTTTGTTCACACTCAGAATTCTTCTGTTCAGACATATTTGCCTGCATTTTGGACCCCCTCAAACTGACACCATCAGGATGGGGGGAGCACAATGGATTTATTCAGCACCACATCTGAGGAGGAGGCACATCAGCATCCGTGTGAGGTTCTAGGACTTGCAGCTCCAAAAGACAGAGGTGCGCCACAGGGACCTGCAGAAGAGCAGAGAGGGGAACAACGGAGGGCCCGACATTGTAGGAGGCACTACCCTCGTGAGAGGATCTATAGGCAGAGGCTGAGCTACCTGGACTTCTCTGAGGAGCAGTGCCTATGAAGGCTAAGATTGAGCGGCCAGGTGGTCGCAGACATCTGCAGGCTCCTTCATGCAGAGCTGCTCCTGACTGGGTCTGGTGGCCATGCACTGCCCGTCGCAGTTAAAGTCACCACTGCCCTCAACTTCTTCGCTTTCGATTCCTTCCAGGAAACCACTGGTGACATCACCAGGATCTCTCAGTCGACTGCCCATAAGTGTACACGACAGATCACAGATGGCTTGAATGGACTCATTTGTGAGCCGTGCTTAAAGCTCCATCGACGCTAGCCTTCCCTCCATCGCAGACATTCCCGCACTTACCTGCAACACTATCTCAGAGATTCCCTCACGTCCCTGTGACAGTATCTCAGAGATTCCCTCCCTCACCCGTGCCACCATTCCACTCATGCAGGAGTTGGTCTCCTCCAGCCTCTGCGCTATTGTGGAGAGTGCACGTGGCACCTGTTCCAGCACCTCGCAAATGTGCTGCTGCCCCTCCATCATTCTCCTTTTAAAGGATGGCCCCCAGGGTTCAGCATCTGTGTCCAGCTGAGCAGAGCCTGGAGAGGAGTGCTCCCACCGACGCGGACTCTCCGCAGCTGGCCCTGCCACCAGTGTCTGCTCGTGCTCACGTGTGTGTGGTAACTCACCATGTGCGACCCTAACTAACTGCGGACTGGGACCCACCGAGGTGTGTGTATCTCCGCTGGTAGAAGGCTCGCTCAGATGTGACGGTGCACCCTCAGAGGCCGCCAGGTCTTCTGAGGAATCGCCCTCCGCCGTCACATCGGTTGCTAAAGGCCCTGTAAGAGAACAGAAGGCAATATTAAGCATGATCACAGATGTTGAGGTGCTGAAGATGGCAAGGCATGTTAACATCAATTCATATTGTGTGCGCTGAATGTTAAAGTTCTGTCACCAGCTTTCCGACGGCAAACCAGGAAGCCACGTTAAGTGGCTCCAATTTACCTGCGATCGGGTGGGGAACGGACTGATTTTATTGGGCGGGTTACCCACGCGCCCAATCACCCCCCCGCCCCCCACCCGCTGCCATCCTGCCTCCCCGCTAATATCAGGGCCAGTCTGTCAGACACCCTCGTGCGTACCCTTGGTGATTACAAAACCATTGACTGCCTCTTCCTACCGCTTCTGTGTGGTGCATCCCATGTGGCTGCAACAGAGGTAGTGACTTGTTGCTCAGATTCATGCCCAGGTTGCTTAGATGCTTTCAGCTTATGACCTCTGGGCCCCTCCAAAGACTGCTCCACCTGCACCTGTGCAGGGGCAGAATCAGCCATCTGGAGAGGAGGCAGCATTGCAGGTACCGATTGAGGGGGTGGCAACAGGTGAGACGTGGAGCATTTTGAGTGGCGTTCCCACTTCCATATCCCCTTTCACCATCATCCCTCTCCTAGGCCAGGGCGACAGCACTCCTTTCTGCTGGACAACAGTTTGGAGGACAT
Organism: Heptranchias perlo; assembly: GCF_035084215.1. Lineage (NCBI taxonomy): Eukaryota > Metazoa > Chordata > Chondrichthyes > Hexanchiformes > Hexanchidae > Heptranchias > Heptranchias perlo. Next base: position 123,780,495 of record NC_090328.1, on the reverse strand, counting down.
GTGCGATGCCTTGTATGGCCAGTGCTAATGTATCTGTCTGCCTGTCTATTGCCAGGGCTTGAATGGTGTCATTTAGGAGCGTGCTTGAAGCTAAATGGAGGTTGCCATTCTCTCCATCGCAGACATTCCTGCCCTTACCTGCGCCACCAATTCACTAGTGATGGAGTTGGACTACTCCATCCTCTCCTCTATTGTGGTGAGTGTGCATGGCGCGTTTTCCACTCCCTCGCAAAGTTGCTTCTGTACCTCGATCATTCTCCTTCTCAAGGATGGCCCCCAGGGTTCAGCATCTGTGCCAAGCTGAGCAGAGCCTGGAGAGGAGTGCTCCCACTGACGCAGTCTCTCCACAGCTGCCCCTGCCAGCAGTGTCTGTTTGTGCTCACTTACGTGTGTTGATTCACCAGGTGACAACCCAACTACCTCTCTAATAGGACCCACCGAGGTGTGAGTATCTGCGCTGGTGGATGTCTTGCTAAGAAGTGATGGTGCACCCTCAGAGGCAGGGGGCTCCTCTGAGGAATCGCCTTCAACCACGTCTTCGGTACACGATGCCCCTGGAAGCAAACATACAGCAATATTAATAATCATTACAGAAGTAATGTTGCGATGAGCATACTGAGGTGTGCAACAGGTCAATCATTGATAACATCAATCCATGTTGTGTGTGAGGGATGTTAAAGTTCTGTCACCAGACGTTTGCAGGGTGCCAGTCTCGGCATCCCCAGCACCCAGACACTCCACCGTATGGCTTATATCCAAGGCCGCCTCCTCCACCTCTGTGAGGGCCATGATTTGTGGAGGCCCCCCTCCAGTCCTCGCCCTCTCCCTCGCATTTTGCGCTCTCTTCTCCTACAATGGGATAAAATACAGACGTGCGAGTGAGTGAGGGTGACGGGGTTATCCGATGGATGCATTGCTTTGGGTCAGGATGACAATGAAGCAGGTGCATCAGAGGGTGAGTATCAGACATTGATCACATTGCATCAGGATTGGGGTGAGTGGGAGAGGTGGGTGCACAAATGGTGGGGGGTGTGGGTGAAGAATTGCACAGAAAATGAAGGTGAGTCAAGACTGAGCCTTAAGTGGGTACGAGGAGTGATGTGATGGAGTAGGCTTCGTAGGGCAGTGTGAAGGGGGTACTATTCACCACGGAATGCTGGTCAATCAGTAACTGTACTCACTTTTCCTGACCTGGTTAGGTCATTAAATCTCTTTCTTCATTGAAACCATGATCGGGGCACCATGCTTCTGCTGTTCACCTTGTCCACTACCTCCAGCCACACCTTCTTGGTGACACAACCAGGTTTCTTGCTGCGGTCTGCTGGGTACAGCACCTCCCTCCTGCTTCTTACTGCGCCCAGCAATGTCTCCAGGCTGGCGGCGGAGAATCTAGGTGCTGGCTTCGCTCTATGATGTTCCCCACTCATTGTTTCCTCCTTTCCCCTTCAAAATGCATTGCTGGAGCGGCCCTTTAAATAGTGGGCTTTAAACGCATCATATGGGTGCGCAGTCTGCCCGCTGCGCAGCTTGAGGGTGCGAAACCCGGAAGCTGAGTTAAGTGACTTCAATTGAGTTGTGATTGCACAGGAAACAGCATGATTTTTTTTCTCCGGGTTTCCCACCCGATTATTGATCCCTCCCCCCACCCCGGCTGAGGACCCATCTACGAGTTAAAATCATGCCCCTTCTCTTTTGTTCCTTCCTCCCGTCCTCCCCTCCCCCCTTTTTTCCCTGGCTCTGTACTTGCTTATAAATTGTTAAATCTCTAACATTTTCCAGTTGTGATGAAAGGTCATCGACCTGAGACGTTGGGCTTGATTTTAAAACCGAGCCGTGAAGGGGGCGGGGGTCAAATTGAGGACGGGAAACCCATTAGTACAGGGTTCCCGGACGTCCTTACAATTTTGACGTAAGGATGTCTTTTATTTTTTTTTGTTGGTTTCCGATCTGACTGACCGGCTGATTGATAGGGAGAGCAGCCAGGGAGAGAACGTGTTCAGGTAAATCTTCAGGTAAGTCTTTGTTTGTATGGATGAGGGAGGGGCAAAGAGACATGGGTGGGCACAGGGGCATGGTTGGCCACGGGGGCATGGGTGGGCATAGGTTGGCACGGGGGACATGGTGAGGCATGTAGGGTGGGATTGGGGGTCAGTCACGGGGTGGGGGGGTGTCGGGATCGGGGGTCATCGCGGGGGTCCGCAATCGTTGAGGGGGAGAATCGGGGTCGGGGGTCTGCGATCGGAGGGTGGGTTCGCGACCAGGGGATCGGTGCAGGTAGGCTTGTTGGGCCTGAGGGGAAGCACTCCTGCTCCTCAGGGGCCACAAGCTGTGCCTTTCTAGGCACCTACCCGTTAGTCTTGGGCCTTCTCGCCTCCTTTCACGAGGGGTAAAGCAGAAGGCCACCGGGGTTGAAATCGGGAAGTCCAGAAAAATGGAAGCCTCCTTGAAAGGTTTTAAGGCCTGACCTGCCTCTTGGGAGCGGGTTGGTCGCCCACCCCTTGTCCCGCCCCAGTGAAAACCGGAAATGGGCGGGTTGGAGGTGGGTTGAGGGGGGTCTGAAATGGTGGCAATTTTAAATGCCCCCGCTGCCCCCAACCCACCCTTTTTTCACTTTAACTCTGTTTCTCTCTCCACAGATGCTGCTTGACCTGCTACATATTTCAAGCATTTTCTGTCTTTATTTCTGTTTAAACAGACTCTGTTTGCCATTTGCTGAGTAAATAGACTTTGCTTGCTATAAAATAGACTGTTTGCTGTGAATCCTGCCGTAAGTCCTGGACCACCTCCAACACACTGGCTGACACAATGGTGCCAATACTGACTTCAATTATAAAAATTGAAATTGCTGCCACAACAATTCATAGCTCATCCATCAGTCAGCTTTCTTTTTAAGGGCTGCTCTCCCTGGATATCCTGCTCATTGACCCCCTACGCACATTTTGCATAACAGACAATCTGTGCAGGGCGTATTGTGCTAATATGTCAACTCAACAACAATATAGTACCTTTAATGTAGTAAAACATCCCTAGGTGCTTCACAGGAGCGTTATCAGACAAAATTTGACACCAGGTGACCACAAGCTTGATCAAAGAGGTAGGTTTTAAAGAGTGTCTTAAAGGAGGAGAGAGAGGAAGAGAAGTGGAGAGGTTTCGGGAGGGAATTCCAGAGTTTAGGGCCTAGGCAGCTGAAGGCACGGTCACCAATGGTGGAGCGAAGGAAATCGGGGATGCGCAACAGGTCAGAATTGGAGGAGCGCAGAGATCTCGGAGGGTTGTAGGGCTGGAGGAGGTTACAGAGATAGGGAGGGGCGAGATCAAGGAGGGATTTAAACACAAAAATGAGAATTTTAAAATCGAAATGTTGCCGGACCGGGTGCCAATGTAGGTCAGCGAGCACAGGGGTGATGGGTGAGCGACACACAAGATCTGGTTTCTGTGCTAATGCCATGCGGTGTACCCGAGGAGCACTGGTCCCTCCATCACTGTGATGGGACCACAGAATCAGTTGTGCTGACTCACCCTTTTCTGAACCTTTTTCAGCCAATAGGTTACAAGAACGTAGGAAAATTAAGGGTAAGAAAAGGCCGTCTGCCCATTGGAGCTCAACCCATAAGTACTCAACACACACACTTAAGACCTCATTGCCAACTATACTTTGAATGACCTAATGCTACCTTACATGGTAAACTACTGGAAAAGTTTATCATTCTTTGACTAAATTTTTTTTCCTATCTGTTTTAAGTTTGTATTTATATTACTTACTTTGAAGTAACATTGTAGATTCATCCCATCTATAGATATTTATCCTGGGAATTTTCTTGCCATTTTCAGTGCATTGGTGGTGTATAAACGGCGTAGGAAATTTTTTTAATGAGGAAATTTGAGTGGAAGCCATTTCTGCCACTTGTGCATCTTCAAATCACTTCCTCCGAGTTTCCTCATGCTTTTTGAACCTTTCCCGTGAACTGTCCACTGAGTCCGCACTGGCCTCAAATGTGTATGGCAAGTTTCCTGGTTCTACCCTGGTACCGCACTCTGGGCAACTTAGACTAAGATAAATGCAACACAGCAGCTGCCAGGATCACCTCATCAAGGAGGAAGTAAGGGGTTTGTGAGCTTGAAGAGTGTGGAACATTTGTACAGTGATTTCCGCAGCTGGGAGATGCTTTGTGAAATCTTTCTTTTATTGCATTTTTCTCTACAAAGACCTGCACTTGCTTCTGACCGCCTCTCACATGGCCAGCCTACTGGAAGATTTACAAACCTCCGCTCACCCCCCAACCCACCTGCAGCCATGGCATCTCGGGAGCAGTAATGGCTTTTCCTATGCCACTATTGTGGGGGAGGAGCAGCAGTACAGGATGGAGCTAAGGAGAGTAAGGCACCATCCCAAGAGAATGCACCATAACAGGTATTAATCCCCACCCCCCGAAAAAAAATATACAGGCAGCGTATTGTCGCTCTGCATCTGAAGAGCGTGCTTCACAAAGAGGCAATAGGGTCTCTTTGGCCTGCTGCACGAAGAATTGAAGCCCCACTCATCTTCCCACACTGCTCTCAATGGCTATGGAGGGACCACTGCCCTCAACTTCTGTGACAGGGGGTCATTTCAGGGAGCCGGGGGGATTCTCTGCAACATCAGCCAGAGAGCAATGGAAGTCATAAGACCATAAGAGATAGAAGCAGGAGTAGGCCATTTGGTCCTTCAAGCCAGCTCCACCATTTAGTGAGATCATGGCTGATCTGATTTTTACCTCAACTCCACTTTCTTGCCCTTTCCCCATATCCTTTGACTCCATTGCTGATCAAAAATTTGTCTAACTCAGCCATGAATGTATTCAATGACTCATCCTCCACAGCTTTTTGGGGTAAAGAATTCCAGAGATTCACGACCCTCTGGGAGAAAAAATTCCTCCTCATTTCCGTCTTAAACGGGTGACCCCTTATTCTGAGACTATGTCCCCTAGTTTTAAATTCCCCCATGAGGGGTAACATCCTCTCAGCATTTACCCTATCGAGTCCCCTCAGAATCTTGTATGTTTCAATAAGATCTCCTCTCATTCTTCTAAACTCCAATGAGTATAGACCCAACCTGTTCAATCTTTCCTCATAAGACAACCCTTCCATACCCGGAATCAACCTAGTGAACCTTCTCTTAACTGCCTCCAGTGCAAGTATATCCTTCCTTAAATATGGCACCAGAACTGTACGCAATAATCCAGGTGTGGTCTCACCAGCACCCTGTACAGTTGTAGCATGACTTCCCTGCTTTTAAACTCCATCCCCCTGGAAATAAAGGCCATTTGCCTTCCGGATTACCTGCTGCACCTGTATGTTGACTTTTTGTGTTTCATGTACAAGGACACCCAGATCCCTCTGTACAGCAGCATTTTGTAGTATTTCTCCATTCAAATAATATTTTGCTTTTTTATTTTTCCTCCCAAAGTGGATGACTTTACATTTTCCCACATTATATTCCATTTGCCAAATTTTTGCCCATTCGCTTAACCTGTCAATATCCCTTTGCAGACACGATGGGGGTGATTTTAGGAGGCAATTGCGGGTGCGTTGAGGGCGGACGGGGCTCTGAAAATTGTGAAAATCCCATTCGGGTTCAGAAGCCGTCTCCAACCCGCCAACTTCCGAGTTTCCCAGGGACCCACCAGTGTGCGCGCAGGTAAGCCGAAAATGGAAGACAGTTAAAGAACCAAATGTACCTCATTGAGGTACTTAAGGCACTTTACCTGTGACAGAGTGAGTCATTAGAACAATTTTTAATTTACCTGGGCGGCTTGCCCACCGCCTCTGAATCACGCCTGGTGGGCCGGATCAGGGAACAAGAAACTAAATAAATTAAATAAAAAACCATGGAAGGAAGTGAAGACACTAAATGTACCTACCTTTGTACCTTGCTCTGATGTTCCCCGCTCCGATGTCCTCCTCTTCACCCCCCAATGTCCACCTCTTCACACCCGCGATCTTCCCCCGATCTTCCCCATCTCCCCCCACAACCTTCCCCCCGCCCCCCGTTCTTCCCCTCTCCTCCCCTTGGTCTTCCAGTCCAGCGCCGGTTCTTCCATTCACCCCCCCCCCCCGTCTTCCGTTCCGTCGCCAGATGACGTTTCGCTCTCTCTCTTTCTCGCCCCCTCACTACCCCCCCTCCCCCCACGCTCCCCCCGTTGCAGCTCCTGATGGCAGCCAGCCTGTCAATCAGGCTAGCTGCCGGGTGCGAAACTTGGAGAGGACGTTAATCATCATCAATCAACATGCGATCACGTCGGAAACGGGTAAGTTTTGTTCATGCGAGTTTGCCACGCGCAACCTCACCACCACCCCCCCCCCCCCCGCTGCCAACCTGCCACCATTGTAAAATCAAGCCCTTTGTTTCCTCCTCGCAATTTGCTTTTCCACCTATCTTTGTATCATCAGCAAATTTGGCCACAAAACACTCTGTTCCTTCATCCAAGTCAGTGATATATATTGTAAATAGTTGAGGCCCCAGCACTGAGCCCTGTGGCACCCCACTAGTTACAGGTTGCCATTTTGAAAATGGCCCTTTTATCCCAACTCTTTGTTTTCTGTTAGTTAGCCAATCCTCTGTCCATGCCAGTATATTATTCCCAACACCATGAGCTCTTATCTTGTGCAGTAACCTTTTTATGTGACACCTTATCAAATGCCTTTTGGAAATCCAACATCCAGAACTCTAATAAATTTGTCAGACATGATTTCCCCATTATAAAACCATGTTGACTCTCCTTGATTGTATTATGAGTCTCCAAATGTCCTGCTACTACTTCCTTAATAATGGATTCTAGCATTTTCCCAATGACAGATGTTAGGCTAATTGGTTATAGTTACCTGCTTTCTGTCTCACTCCTTTCTTAAATAGGGGTGATACATTTGTGGTTTTCCAATCCGCTGAGACCTTTCCAGAATCTAGTGAATTCTGGAAGATTACAACCAATGCATCCACTATCTCTGTAGCCACTTCCTTTAAGACCCTTGGATGCAAGCCATCAGGTCCAGGGGACTTGTCAGCCTTTAGAACCATTAGTTTACCTACTACTTTTTCTCTAGCGATAGTGATTGTTTTTAGTTCCTCCCTCCCCTTTGCCCTTTGATTATCTACTATTATTGGTATATTATTAGTGTCTTCTACTGTAAAGACAGATACAAAATATCTGTTCAATTTCTCTGCCATTTCCTTGTTTTCCATTATTATTTCCCCAGTCTCATCCTCTAAGGGACCAATGTTTACTTTAGCTACCCTCTTCCTTTTTATATACTTGTAGAAGCTTTTACTGTCAGTTTTTATATTTCTTGCTAGTTTACTCTCATAATTTATTTTCTCCCTCTTTATTATTCTTTTAGTCATCCTTTGCTGGTTTTTAAAGTTTTCCCAATCTTCGGGCTTACCAGTAATCTTTGCCATGTTGTATGCTTTTTCTTTTAACCTGAGACCATCGTTGACTTCCTTAGTTAGCCATGGTTGGTTCACACTTTTTGTGGAGTCTTTCCTCCTCACAGGGATATATTTTTGTTGCGAATCATAAAATATCTTTTTAAATGTTTGCCACTGCTTATCCATCATCATACCATCTAATCTGTTTACCCAGTCCACTTTAGCCAATTCTGTCCTCATTCCTTTGTTATTGCCCTTATTTAAGTTTAATTCAGTAGTTTCAGAACCAAAATCCTCGCTCTCAAACTGGATGTGAAATTCTATCATGTTATGATCACTGCTTCCCAAGGGATCCTTTACGTTGAGATCATTAATTAATCCTGTTTCGTTACCCATTACCAGATTCAAAATGGCCTGTTCCCTGGTTGGTTCCCCGACATATTGATCGAAGAAACAGTCCCTAATACATTCTATGAACTCCTCCTCAGGGCTACTTTTGCTAATTTGATTTGTCCAATCTATGTGAAAGTTAAAATCACCCGTGATTATTGCATTACCTTTTTTACAAGCCCCCCTTATTTCCGGATTTATATTTTGCCCTACAGTGTAGCCACTGTTAGGGGGCCTATATACTACTCCCACCAGTGATTTCTTTCCCTTGCTATTTCTTACCTCCACCCAAATTGATTCGACATCTTGATTTTCTGAGCCAAGATCATTTCTCACTATTATACCAATTTATTAACAGAGCTACCCCACCCACCTTTACCTTTCTTCCTATCCTTCCTAAATGTTAAATAACCCTGAATATTTAGCTCCCAATCTTGGTCACCTTGCAACCACGTCTCTGTAATGGCCACGAGATCATACCCATTTGTTTCTATTTGTGCCGTCAATTCATCTATCTTATTACGAATGCTGCGCGCATTCAGATAAAGAACCATTAATTTTGTCTTTTTACCATTCTTTCCTACCCCGGCCCCATTTGCTAGTGCACTCTTATGTTTTAACGCTCTATTTATTACCTTTATTAGTGGTTCTGCTTTTTAAGCAGTCCCTAGCTGCTCAAACTCCCTCAGCAGAACCCTTTTCTCAGTCCTGCCTATATCATTGGTACCCACGTGGACCACGACAACTGGATTCTCCCCCTCCCACTCCAAGTTTCTCTCCAGCTCTGAGGAAAGCTCCTTAACCCTGGCACTGGGTAGGCAACACAGCCTTCGGGACTCTCACTCTTGGCTGCAGAGAACAGTATCTATCCCTCTAACTATATGGTCACCTACTACAACCACATTCCTTTTTACTCCCCCAACTTGAATGGACCCCTGAACCACAGTGTCGTGGCCAGTTTGCTTGTCCTCCCTGCAGTCCCTGCACTCGTCCACAAGGGCTGCAACAACCTCATATCTATTGGACAAGTGCAGAGGCTGAGGCTCCTGCAATGCTACCTCCTGGATCCCCGTGCATTGGTCAGACCTCTTTTACAACAGAACAGCCCAACTCATATGCTTTGGCGTTGCAGGAAGACAGCAGAGAGAAAGAGGCATACAGTTTTATGGCTTCCCCAAGGTTCAAGGTGCATCGTCATTGCATTAAGGGTGCTCTTATGTAGTTCAGGTCAGAAACTGGCTACTGTAATGACAGTGGACAGCACTACCTCTGACTGGTCAACATCAAGTGCCAGGTGGCAGTTAAGTAACGTGGGCACCTCTGTAGTATTGTGAAGTCATCCTGCATGGCATTGCACAGGCACCAAGTGGTCTCCTCCATCTTACTCACCACCTGCAGCACACAGTTTGGCATGGCCACCAGTGCCTACACCAAGGCTTCATACTCGTAAAGCATCCTTCTTTTAATAATGGGGCCCATTAATCCTGTGGCACTCTGCACCAAAGAAGGAACCCCCTCTTCAGCCTCACTTCCTCAAAAGTAGTATTTCTATGGATCCAATACAGAATTCCTTTCAGGCTCTTTCCCACAAATGAGCTTTCTACTTTGCAATTTAAAAACATCTGGGTACCTGTCCCTTTAAGGCTGCTATAGGCCTTTAAATCCTGCAGCAGCACACGATTTCTCAGCCCAGAATGGGCGAGCTCCCAATCAGAGAATTCTCCATACCTGGAACCGACCAAATTTATAATTAAGCTGACACTAAAAATGCAGCCAGGGTCAATGTATTATGAGTCTTGCAGGTGCAAATTGTGCCCTGCCCGACTTCTCAGCTTGCTTATGCCCAGTCAAGAGATCGAGGCTATGGTGTTCTAATTTTCTCTCTATTTTAGCACTGCACCACAGTGAATCTTCACTTACCAGGTTATCTTGTCAACTACAACCTCCTTATTAAAAATATATTTCCTGAAAAAAAAATCAACAAACCAAACCTGTAATCTGTGGTACAAAAGCAGCAAACAATAAGTAATGACAGGGTTAGCTGCTCTACCGAAGGATACAATAAAAGCAAAGCAATCAGATTGTAAGCCAGCAACAACAGCTTGCATTTATACAGCGGCTTTAATGTAGTAAAACGTCCCAAGGTGCTTCACAGAAGCGTTTATCAAACACAATTAGTCACCGAGCCACATAGGAGATATTAGGACAGGTGAGCAAAAGCTTGGTCGAAAAGGTAGGTTTTAAGAAGCGTCTTAAAGAAGGAGAGAGAGTTACCCCTTTTTTGTCTCTCCCTGTCTCTCTCTCTCTGATCAGCATATGAGTTAGTAAACAAGAGTGTAATGAGTAAGGCCTGAGACTTTGGACTTCAGTCTCGTCGAAGAATGTGTATTGATGTTCTAGTGAGCTATTATAATGTTGTGTGATGAGCAAATTGCCTGCAGGCTAGCAATTGGTCTCCTCTGTAGAGACAGTAAAGTATCTTCCAGACCATGCATTGTGTTTAATAACTAATTTGATACTTGCTACAAATGTGAACAGCACTCATAGAGGAAGAGTTATGGTGAGTACAAAAGCTAAGCATTTAATGCAAATCTGAAGGAGTCTCCCATTACTGTACATTACATAACAATAACTGATATCTAAGCTCCCGATTTTAACTCCCCCAACAGATGGAAACTAGGCGGGAGGGCAGTTAAAATGGAGCGGGGGTTTACCCATTACTTTCAATTTTAAATTGGGGCTAGCAAGGACACCTGCCCCAAGCCGGCCTCTTTCAATATGCAGATCGGGCTTCAATGACATAATCGAGACCCGATCCGATATTTTAACTGGGGGCCTGAACAGGGAGCTGTGGTGGCTTCCCCGCCCAGCCAAACCTGCTGCTAGCTGGATCGAGGCCCAGAAGAGGCCCAGTAAGGTAAGTTTAACATTTTTGTCTTTTAGTTTTTTTGTGGGCCGGGAGTTGCAAGAGTGCCCTTCCAAGCCCCACAAGGCAACCTTGGGCCTCCCCTGCCCCGGGCTTCTCCCCTCCCTCGATCGCGATCGCATCTGGAGACCACCCCCTCACCACTTACCTGACTGCCGGGGACATTTCCCACTGGCCTCCTGCCGCCCAAATTTGTGCTCCCGCCCCGCTGGCCAAGCAGTGATTTCTGCCAGATTCGGATGGGAGTCGAGGCCTGAATATTAAAACGAGGCCTGGAGTTAAAATCTCTCCAAGCCTGTTGCTCGCCAAAGCCCCTCGCACGAACCGATCCCGTTCCACTAAGAGTGTATCACAACAGAATAAGATGTGCAGGAGTTCATACAGCATCTAAAACTTCAGAGAAAACCTCAAACAGTGTGTACGGTAGTGGAGTGGTTATGTTACTGGACCGATAATTCAAAGGCCTGGACTAACCAATCCAGAGAATATGAATTCAAATCCCACCATGGCAGTTTCAAAATTTGAATTCAATTTTTTTTCAAATCTGGAAATAAAAAGCCTGTATCACTAAAAGTGACCATGAAGCTGTCGGATTGTCATAAAACCCAATTGGTTCACTAATGTTCTTTAGGGAAGGAAAACTGCCACTCTTACCTGGCAGTGGCCTAGCAAGCGCTCAGTTGTACCAAACTGTTACACTGCAGCGGTTCAAGAAGGCCCACCACCAAATTCAGGGCAACGAGGGGATGGGGAAATAAATGCCGCCCTTGCCAGCGATGCCCACATCCTGAAAATGAATTTTAAAAAAACCTCAAGCAGCTTATTAGAATCATTTGAGCCTTTGGATGAGCTGGTTGTTTCAGGCAAACTCGGCTTTATCTAATAAATTTAAAGTCTTGCAATTAGCATGCATCTGTTGATCACAGCTTTCAAAGTGTGAAAGTATGGTCTCAGAAGGGTACATCTTCATCTTCAACCCAAATTCCAGCTCTGCGCTAAGAGTTAAAGATGAAAATTTACCTAGGGAGCCTCACACAAAGTGTCAGCTGTCGGGGCTTTGAATGTCTGTACAGCCAAAAAAAGCGTAATCAATTCAAATAATGACTTAACTTTTGTTATCAATCTAATACCCAATCGACTAAATATGAATGAGTCCAAAAAGTAGCAATGAAGAATGAGTAAAAAGCAGAAAACCAAAATCAAAAAAACAAGCAAACAAACTATTTTTCCCCTAACTTACTATTCACAGACGAGCAGACACCATAAAACAAATCAATTTGGTGAAATAATTTCTTCATTTCGTTTTTGGCTGCTATTTTGGTTCCTTACTCAGAACATTTATAACATAAAGAAAACAAATACATGATTCTGAAAAAAAATTCCAAGCCCTCCATAAAATTGGTCATTTAATGTTAAAAAATACCTGAGAAAGAGAGAGATCGAGCGAGAGAAAGAGAAAAAGAGAGAGAGAGACATGCACACAGACATCCCGGTAGTTATAGTTTTCACCACGTCCCTGTGGAACTACAGTACTCAGAGTGCACCGCACAACCCATCCCACATTGCAACGAGGTGTCCTTTGTTCCTATGGCAAAAGTGTGTGCGTCTATGCATATGTGTGTATCTATGGGTGTGTGCATTCATGTGTTTCAGAAAGCTGCCTTGTGAGAGTTATAGGTTTCGCCTGGCTTCATGTCTAAGTATAATTACTAGAGGGTACCAAGTAGAAATTTTACAAATAACTACTGTGAGGCAGATAAAGCATCCACAGAGAAAAGATTTCATTGTTTTATACAGCTTAAGCCATTAAACATAAATTCTGAGATAACAGAAGAAAAGTTCTGGACTAACTGTGAGAAGATCAATATGAACATCCAAAAAATGGATATTACACACAGATTGTTTGGACTACACTGCCTTATTGGTAATACATGAATTGATGTTCTGGCAATACTCTACAGAGAAGTGAAACTTTTATTTTGCGCTGTGCCCTGGTTATATGTGCTATCTTCATATATAAATAAAATATAGATTGATTTTCCCATACCTCACCCAAATTTACCACCTTTGCCAAGTGACCAGGGGTTGGGATCATGGCTTGCAATCTATGATTTGCTTTCCAGATGAATGTAATCAATCAAAACTCTTAATAACGCTCAATTATTAGTGCCTCCACATTTTGAGGCACAGAGCACGTACCAGATTTCCGAAGGCAAATTTTTCAATCTTCACACAGATTGGGGAAAGCAGACTAGCAACTGTCAGAAAGGTAGTTAATTTCTTGAGTGTGTCCGGGATAGTTTTCTACAGCAGTATGTCCAAGAGGCAACAAGGGGGCAAGCCATATTAGATTTAGTAATGAGTAATGAACCAGATTTAGTTAACAGCTTAACTGTGCGTGAATATCTATCCAATAGCGATCATAACATGATTGAGTTCAATGTAGTGTTTGAAAGGGAAAAAAGTGAGTCAGCTGCTAAGATTCTAGACTTGGGTAAGGCCGACTTCAATGGGATGAGACAGAGACTGTCCACAGTAAACTGGGCAAATCTGTTAATGGGTAAAACGACTGATGATCAGTGGGAAAAGTTTAAAGAAACTTTTAATGAGATACAGAACTGGTTTATACCCCTGAGGGGCAAGAACTCTACTTGCCAAAAAAACAGCCATGGACAACTAAAGAGGTAAGGGACAGTATAAGATGTAAGGAAAGGGCATACAAAAAGGCAAAAAATAGCACAGATCCTGGCGAATGGTAAAGATACAAAGATCAACAAAGGGTCACAAAACAGATAGTAAGAGCTACAAAAAGAGAGTATGAAAAGAAACTTGCAAGGGATATCAAAACCAATACAAAGAACTTTTATAGTTATATTAGGAAAAAGAGGGTGGTCAGGAGCAGTGTTGGCCCCTTAAAAACTGAAAGTGGGGATATTGTCATTGACAATGGGGAAATGGCGGACATGTTGAACAATTACTTTGTGTCAGTATTTACAGTAAAAAAAGAGGATACCATGCCGGAAATCCCAAGAAAACTAATATTGAATCAGGGACAGGGACTTGATAAGATTAATATTAGTAAAGCAACAGTAATGAAGAAAATAATAGCACTAAAGAGTGACAAATCCCCAGGACCAGATGGTTTCCATCCCAGGGTTTTAAAGGAAGTACATGAGCATATTGTAGATGCCCTAACTATAATCTTTCAAAGTTCTCTAGATTCAGGAACTGTCCCTCTAGATTGGAAAATTGCACATGTCACTCCGCTTTTTAAGAAAGGAGAGAGAGGGAAACCGGGGAATTATAGACCAGTTAGCCTAACATCTGTTGTGGGGAAATTGCTGGAGTCTATAATTAAGGATAGGGTGACTGAAGACCGCGAGAATTTTCAGTTAATCAGGGAGAGCCAGCATGGATTTGTGAAAGGTAGGTCGTGCCTGACAAACCTGATTGAATTTTTTGAAGAGGTGATTAAAGTAGTGGACAGGGGAATGTCAATGGATGTTATTTATATGGACTTCCAGAAGGCATTTGATAAGGTCCCACATAAGAGACTGTTAGCTAAGTTAGAAGCCCATGGAATCGAGGGAAAAGTACGGACTTGATTAGGAAGTTGGCTGAGCGAAAGGCGATAGAGAGTAGGGATAATGGTTAAGTATTCACATTGGCAGGATGTGACTAGTGGAGTCCCGCAGGGATCTGTCTTGGGGCCTCAATTATTCACAATATTTATCAACGACTTAGATGAAGGCATAGAAAGTCTCATATCTAAGTTTGCCGATGACACAAAGATTGGTGGCATTGTAAGCAGTGTAGCTGAAAACATAAAATTACAAAGGGATATTGATAGATTAGGTGAATGGGCAAAATTGTGGCAAATGGAATTCAACGTAGACAAATGTGAGGTCATCCACTTTGGATCAAAAAAGGATAAAACAACGTACTTTCTAAACGGTAAAAAGTTAAAAACAGTGGATGTCCAAAGGGACTTAGGGGTTCAGGTACATAGATCATTGAAGTGTCATGAACAGGTGCAGAAAATAATCAAGAAGGCTAATGGAATGCTGGCCTTTATATCTAGAAGACTAGAGTACAAGGGGACAGAAGTTATGCTGCAGCGATACAAAACCCTGGTTAGACCGCACCTGGAGTACTGTGAGCAGTTCTGGGCACCGCACCTTCGGAAGGACATATTGGCCTTGAAGGGAGTGCAGCGTAGGTTTACTAGAATGATACCCGGACTTCAAGGGTTAAGTTACGAGGAGAGATTACACAAATTGGGGTTGTATTCTCTGGAGTTTAGAAGGCTAAGGGGTGATCTGATCGAAGTTTATAAGATATTTAGGGGAACGGATAGGGTGGATAGAGAGAAACTATTTCTGCTGGTTGGGGATTCTAGGAGTAGGGGGCACAGTCTAAAAATTAGAGCCAGACCTTTCAGGAGTGAGATTAGAAAACATTTCTACACACAAAGGGTGGTAGAAGTTTGGAACTCTCTTCTGCAAACGGTAATTGATATTAGCTCAATTGCTAAATTTAAATGTGAGATAGATAGCTTTTTGGCAACCAAAGGTATTAAAGGATATGGGCCAAAGGCAGGTATATGGAGCTAGATCACAGATCAGCCATGATCTTATCAAATGGCGGAGCAGGCACGAGGGGCTGAATGGCCTACTCCTGTTTCTATGTTTCCTATGTTTGCACCCAATAAACAGCTGTAGAGTGAGCATAACTGGTCAGAAAAGGGGGAGGAGATCCATGGCTTCAGATCTCCACCCATTTTGTGTCGCATTTAAGTTCCCCATTGCAATTTTCTGGGACTTCAAAAGCACCTGCCAATTCACCAATGGATTCCTACGCAGGAGGGCTAAATTACATGCATGCTTCATTCACGCAATTTCCCAATACTCACGCCAGAATAACATTGGACCACATGCTCTCCTCTGTGAAATGGGAGTCGAGGGCTGTGCTATTTACAGAAGTGGATTAAAAGAGCCTTCTAAGGAGATGGGTAGGTGTATTTAAGTGATTTTTCTGTCCCTTTTTAGTTGCTGTTGCCAGTTACATAGTCAGTAGCTTTTTGGGCAATTTTGTAGGCACTGCCATTTCTCACCTACAGTCACAACAGTAGCACATTGGGTTTCCCCATGGGAATCCCCTATCGGAGAGGAAGATCAACAGAGGGATGTCAAAACGCACCAGGGATAATCTGCACTCACCCTCATGAAACAGAACACCTCAAAAGAAATTAGGGATTTTAAGATTGAACCCACATATTGCAAACAGATCATAGGAAAATGATATGCAAGGGCAGGCACATATTCTGGAGATTTGATCAATTATTATTGTGATTTAGGGAAACACTTTACAGAATTTTCTCAGTTGGCTAAATAAAAATTGGGCCAAAGTCGACAACAGGGTGAGATTTTACAGGGTCTGTGGAAGAAGTAAGCTTGGTGAGACTGTGCACGTTAAGAAATTACAATCAAAAATGTATTTGTAGTTGAATTAGCAGCCAGGTAACTAAGGCAGTAGGAATGTGGATTCTGAATTTTAAGCTCAGCATGTCCTTTAAAATTAAAGGATTCAGTTGTGCGAGTTTGCTTTATGTGGATATCAGGTATTCTATGTCATGCAAAGGGATAATTGACATTACCTAGCTTGGCTGAATTGAACTGTGCTGATCAATTATGAAATATTACTGATTAATTATGAAATATTACTGATTATGCTAACAGCCAAGTTATGACCCAGAGCAGCTTGGTGAAAGGATGATGTATAATGGCCTATTTTCTGGTCCCTAAGGCTGTGATGCAAAAGCAGACTTTGAGCTGGGAGACCATAAAACCCAACGAAGGTTTATATAGCCGGATCTGCACCACTTCATCACCAGCATGACTTTCCAGCATACATTTTAGATTGACCTAAAGTGGTCTTTCACGAAAACGAGCCATAGCTTCACTTAAAAATTATAATGTATTTGAATGAAATCTAATGTTATTTTCTGTCTATTTAGGACAAGATTGAACTGGGTACTCCTTTTGTTCATCTGGAGTGACTGGTGATGACTCTCTGCATTCCTTAAAGAGGGAGCTGGACCGATTCTTGACTGGGGCAAAGTTCACGTCATACAGAAGGTAAATGGCTTTACAGATAACACATGGTCCATGTGATCTCCTCGACCGAGGGGGTTAGAGAGTTAGGCCCCGATATTTACTCGGGACCGTGAAGAGAGTGGGGGTTGAATTTCCAGACATGAAACCCGGAAGTACGGGTTCTCCGGACGTCCTCCAGAATTTAACTGCAGGACGTCTTTTAAATTTTCTCAACGGGTTTCCCACGGCAGCCAGATTGACAGGCTGGCTGCCTGTCGGGCGGGAAAGCAGCCGGGGAGCGGATGCCAGGAGGGAGATCGCTACAAGGAGAGCTGCAAGGTGGGTAAATGTTATAATTAT
This sequence comes from Heptranchias perlo, assembly GCF_035084215.1. Classification (NCBI taxonomy): domain Eukaryota; kingdom Metazoa; phylum Chordata; class Chondrichthyes; order Hexanchiformes; family Hexanchidae; genus Heptranchias; species Heptranchias perlo. The sequence continues at coordinate 123,763,319 of NC_090328.1, read as the reverse complement.
ATTTGTACAGTTAGGCATTGGGGTCGAACGTCAGGGGGTGTCTCGGACATCGGGGAGGTGGGGGTCGGCCGATCGTGCGGCTCCGCTCGCGGCAGGTAAGCTTGGTGGGCGTGGAGGGAACACTCCTGCTCCCCCTGGCCCACAAACCATGTAATAAAGGCAGTTACCTCACGATCTGGCCCTTCCTGCCTTCGTTTCACTGGTGAGATTCATGAGCCCCGGTAAACCCGTACTAGAGGCATTAAATTTGAAGGTCTGTTAAAATCGATTTAAAAAGGCCTGATTAACATCTCGTAAGGACATTAATTGCTCCAATATCTATCCCCTCCGCCTGCACTAATTAGGGACACGACTAATGGAGTAGGTTACTCGCACGCATTCGAAAGCGCCTCCGTTAAACCCGGCTGGAGCCGGATGCGGTCTCGCTGGGAAATTCATTTATTTTACCTTCCCGCCTGTCCCCAACCTACCTGGGGTTAAATATCCCCTGCCCCCGCCCCCCCCCCCATAGTTTCCAGAGTATTTTTTCCCTTATTGATCCCTGGTTTTTCTCTTTTTTTGCCTCTCCCACTAGATTTCATGGCTGTGGGGGTGAGTGGGAGGTGGTGGTGGTGGTGGGGGGGGAGGGGGGAGGGGGGAGGGGGGTGGGGTGGGGTGAGTGGGTGTGAGGGGAGAGGAAGTATCTAGTCATGATGCTCCAACCATCATGAGTGTGGGATAGGCTTAATGGACCAACTCCTCTTTCCTGCCTATCGCTTTCATATGTTCGAGTGAGCCCAAGGGAAACTCTATCAGTAGATGCCTAAAACGCCATCTAGCTTTTTAGACTTTTTCTTGTTTTACAATGCATGTCTAATACTGGCCTCTTGTTATTAATATTTGTTGGCATTTTTCTTTCTCCTAACAGTTTATGTGGAAACTAAAGTAGCAAAAAAATATTGTCTACCAATTTACTGGAAAATGAACTGCAATTGAAACATCTGCAAGACTTCAGCAGAGCAAAAAGAGCTAAATCAAGAGGGGACATGAATAGGAGCTCTTTCAATATAAGCTTTCACAGGAGCTTGGGGAGTGGCTAGGCATCTACGTGAAGATTCGTTAGTGGTCACCAAGTTAAAACTAGTGTTGGGGACTAGTTTTGAAGTAGCCCAATCACAACAACAACTTGCATTTATATAGCACCTTTAACGTCGTAAAACGTCCCAAGGCGCTTCACAGGAGCGATTATCAAAAAAATTTGACACCGAGCCACATAAGGAGATATTCGTCCAGATGACCAAAAGCTTGGTCAAAGAGGTAGGTTTTAAGGAGCGTTTTAAAGCAGGAGAGGGAGATGGAGAGGCGGAGAGGTTTAAGGAGAGAATTCCAGAGCTTAGGGCAGCTGATCACAGTAGGTCATGGTTGAAGTGATACAATATGAAAGATGGTGTGTCAGGCAGATCAGCAGGTACCAGAGCTAGGTTTGTCCACACCCACCATTTGCCACCAACAGTATCTGCGGGCCCTACCTGGCAATTACCATAAGGAATATGCAGGCTCCAGGTCAGCAGGCAACCATTTGCCGATCTGTTCCATTTGCTGAAAGGACACCTGCAGCCAATCTGCACCGAAGGGACATCACTGCCGGTAACAGGTAAGGCCATCTCTTGCCAGGCACTGCTGTAATCTGGGGCCGGTGCCCTGAAGTGCCAAAGGGGGAAGTCACCGTTATGGTGTAGCACCTTCACTTTGCAAGCTATTAAACAGGGAGTTTGGCAGTTACGCTGCTTACCTACAGATTCTACTTCCTGCCTCCACAATTATTTTGCCAGCCACTGGCTTTCGTGAGCCACTTTTTCTCCTCCTAAACAGCCTTTTGAAATATACATTTGAAATATTTATAGCCTTTTTAAAGGCTAAATTTTTTTTTATCCCCATATGCAGCAACGTATCTTTAAGCGGTTATAAGAACATAAGAAAGAGAAACAGGAATAGGCCATGTGGCCCCTCGAGCCTGCTCCACCATTCAATCAGATCATGGCTGATCTTCAACCTCAACTCCACTTTCCTGTCCGATCCCCATATCCTTTGATTTCCCTAGAGTCCAAAAATGTATCTATCTCAGCCTTGAATATACTCAATGACTCAGCATCCACAGCCCTCTGGGATAGAGGATTCCAAAGATTCACAATCCTCTAAGTGAAGAAATGCCTCCTCATCCCAGTCTTAAATGGCTGACCCCTTATCCTGCCCTCTAGTTCTAGACTCTCCAGCTCGGAGAAACAACCTCTCAGCATCTACCCTGTCAAGCCCCCTCAGAATCTTATATGTTTCAAAGAGATCACCTCTCATCTTCTAAATTCCAGAGAGTATAAGCCCATTCTACTCAACCTGTCCTCATAGGACAACCCTCTCATCCCAAGAATTAATCTAGTGAACCTTCTTTGCACCACCTCTAAGGCAAGTATATCCTTCCTTAGATAAGGATTATGTACCTTTAATTTTTTCCCAGAAGCTCTTCAAGCTCGTTCTTATAATTTCACCCCCCCCCTCCCCCGACCCCTTGGCAAACTTCCAGTACCAGGCCAAATATTGGCCAGGTGCTTGTTGGAATATTTAATTAGGACCGATGCCAGGTGATTGGCCCGGCTTGAATCAGTGAGCATTAAGTTCGCCGTTCTGGTGGATTACTATTTTTTTTAAATCACAGAGTATCTATCCTAGTGATATCCATCAGGGAGCAAAGTGAATCTTTTATAAATTGACGCTCGCTTTAGATTTAATTTTGCTACCGAAAGGTCATTTTATCAGCACACTGCTTCAGATGTATATAATTCAATTTAACTGGTCCTGTGCACGCTTTGAAAAAAATATTTAAGTCAAGAGTATCGATGTAGAAGGTAAGTGTCTTTAGAGATAACACTTTGTCCGTGTGATCTCCTGGACTGGTTTCAATCACCTGAGGGGGTTGAAGAGGAATTTTCCAGAGTACTTTTTTCCCTTATTGGCCCAGTGTTCTTTCTCTGCCTCTTCCAGGAGGTTACATGGCTGCGGGAGGGGGGGTGGGGGGGCGGGGAGGAGAGGGGATGGGAAAGAAGTATTTAGTCATGATGGTCCAGCCATTGTGACTGGCACAGGCTTGATGGACCAGCTGGTCTTTTTCTGCCCGTCAATTTCCTATGTTCATCTAAATCTAAAGGAAAAGAGGCAGCTCACACCAGATTAACATGGATCATCCTACAAGCTGCTCCTTCTGTTAGGAAGTATTAAGATATCCCACAAATTTATAACAGTTATTTATGTCATATGTGTTTAGCAATGTTGAAACACTTTCAGTTGACTTTCTTTTTCTATGTCGGCAGCAAATATTTAATTTGCTCTGTTTAACCTTTGCGCCATTGTATCTATTTATGCAAGGATAGAATTCATTGGATATTGTGCAGGAATGAATAAAAAATAAGTTTGCAATGAGATGTGCAGTTAAATTGATTTTAAGAGACCCAAAGCATTTAATCCACCTTGTCTGATCCTAAATATTTTTGAAACTTGCACTAATAGGGGCCACCTTCTCAAATATTTGAATTGACAGCAAAGAGAGGATAGAATGGGTGTTTTTATCTAATCATTGAATAAGGACTTGACATAAAAGAATGAAGGGAACTGGAGTGATTGTAACAGACACTGGGAAATTGCATTTATGAATACTTCATAAAAAATCTTTACAATTGAACTACAATGGTACATAGTGATGGCCTGACCATTAGATCTTCATTATCATCATATGTGAAATACAGTGACAGTAGTACTCGTGTGATGTAATTGAATGATGAAACATCAATATCAGGTCAGATAAAGGACAATTCGTAGGCTACAGCATGTTAAAAGGCAGTAACACAAAGAGTTCCAGATGCTGTCAAAGTGCGAGAGCAAAACTCAAGAGATTTATCGACATTCTCTGAAGCTCAAAATGCATTTATCCTTCACATTACGCCGATGTTAATCTATATAATATAACAATAACTGGAATTTGTGAAAGTAGTCTTATTCTATTTTCGGTGACTTTTTTCATTGTTAGTGAGTGTCATAGTGAACAACCATGGATAGCGGAATTTGAATTAGGAAGATATGAACATAGAAACAGGAGTAGGCCATTCAGCCCCTCGAGACTGTTCCGCCTGTCAGTTAGATAATGGCTGATCTGTATCTTAACTCCATCTACCCGCCTTGGTTCCATCACCCTCAATACCCTTGACTAACAAAAATCTACCAATCTCAGTTTTGACATTTTCAATTGACCCCTAGCCTCAACAGCTTTTCTGGGGAGAGAGTTCCAGATTTCCACTCCTCTTTGTGTGAAGAAGTGCTTCCTGACATCACCCCTGAACGGCCTAGCTCTAATTTTAAGGTTATGCCCTCTTGTTGTGGGCTCCCCCACCAGAGGAAATAGTTTCTCTCTATTTACCCCATCAACTCCTTTAATCATCTTAAACAACTCAATCAGATCACCCCTTAATCTTCTATATTCAAGGGAATACAAGCCTAGTCTATGCAACCTATCATCATAATTTAACCATTTTAGCCCTGGTATAATTCTGGTGAATCTGCACTGTACCCCCTCCAAGACCAATATATCCTTCCTGAGGTGCGGTGCCCAGAATTGAATAATCATTTCGCCACATAATTTGAACTGGATGTATGTTTAATTTCTATTTACCGTGTGGAACAGAGTAATACCATATCCTACATGTATCACAGAGAGGATATGTAACTGGTGTTGTGATTTAGCAAAAAATGAACCACTAAATGATATTGGGTGGAGAGTTCATTAGTTTTAACAAGCTATGGAAGTTACTGAGTTCCAACATATGTATAGTTTTGTATATACATAATCTGGTATTGAAGTATATTTGAAAAGCTTAAGGTAAATGATAATATTTTCTGATTTGGTATGCACAAGTGCTGGGAAGCATGAAATGTAGCTGTTTGAAGCAGTGTGCTCAGCAAGGGTGGAGATAATCAGCAGCAGAGACCAGGGAGAAAAAAATAATCAGGAAGAACAAAAGAAAGACAATAATAGGATTGTTAAGATCTAGAACGCATTACCTGAAAGCGAGGTGGAAGCAGATTCCATAGGAACTTTCAAAGGGCAATTGGACATGTACTTGAAGAGGACTAATTTGCAGGGTTATGGGGGAAAAGCTGAGGTGTGGGACTAAATTGAACAGATCTTTCAAAGAGCTGGCACAGGCACGACGGGCCAAATGGCCTCCTTCTGTACTGTAAGATTCTATGATTCTATAAAAAGAATTGAAAGAAAACTGCCCTGGTATCTTGTATGAAACAGGTTGACCACATCTCCAATATATCGGGGCAACACCAGAAAAAAAACAAGCTCTGAAATAATCCGCTTATTCTGTGTTCATATGAGTGGTATAAAAAGCAAAAGTATATATACGAAATGTAAAAATAGCTGTACGGTGCTGAAGGCATAGAAGCAGAGGCTGGACTGTAATGTGCAAGGAGAGTGTTGAGTATCAGATGGGAGAACAGAATCATCAACACTCAAGTATTGAGAGGGAGCTGCCTCTGTGAAGCAACAGAGCATGTTACAGTCAGAAGATTAAACAACTATGTGTGCTGTGTGGCAGCGGGTTAGTGTTCTTGAAAGTCGGTGAAATGGGGTTTCAGTTGAAATGAAGGGACAAAGCTGGAAAGGTGAGATTGCAGAGGAGGACTCAAACAGGAACGGGCAGACAAACATCCCAGAGGAGAATGTGATGGTGAGGACGTCTCCTGTCTATAGCCAACCTGCTTATGACAATTGACTGAACTTAAGTAATTAGCGAAGCAATACCCTAGTTGCCAAGGATTAAGAGTTTTCAAAAAAGGGCTCAGTTGGGAGAGGGAACCAGGAGAGCTTTTTATTTTCTGTTTGATCAGGAATAGGTGAGGCATTTGGCAGGTCTATAAGATAAAGTTGCACATTTAAAAAAATATATTTATTCTCAGGATGTGGCAAGGCTGTATTTATTTCTTATCCTTAGTTTCCCAGAGAAGGTGGAGATGGGGATTCCCCTTGAACTGCTGCAGTCCTTACACTGTAAAGATAGATACCTGCGCAGACTGGTGGTCGTAGATTTTTGAAATAAAATTAAGTGGTAACTTTTTTTTCAAATATACATGGAAACGTAGATTTTCTGAATGGACATAAATTCAACCAGAAGTGGGTTATTGCAGGAAGAGCAGCTGACCCGCATGTAATCCAAAGTCAGCCTTATTCGCATAATGGAGGCAAGCTCCAGGGAAGTCATCCGTCAAAAGGGTCCCATGGAAAGCTGGTACGGGAGGTAGAAATGTCAGAAATGCCGTTCTGGGGACCGTTAAGGCATACTGGAGTACTGTAGAGGTAGTTTTACTGTGTACCTAACCCAATCTGAAGGTGTTTTAACACTGACCAGTTATTCTCTTGCAGTGAGATTTTTTGCCCGGATGAGCACAAAAAGGTCATGGCTCAAATTTTGGAGATAAAATTGTTCTAAGAAAAAACAACTTGAATTTTTATGGCACCTTTAACGTTGCAAAACATCCCAAGGCACTTCACAGGAGCGTATTCAAACAAAATTTTACACCGAGCGACATAGGGAGATATTAGGACAGATAACCAAAAGCTTGATCAAAGAGGTAGGTTTTAAGGAGCGTCTTAAAGGAGGAGAGAGAGGTAGAGAGACAGAAAGGTTTAAGGAGGGAATTCAGAGCTGAGGGCCCAGACAGCTGAAAGTACGGCCAACAATGGTGGAGCGATGAAAATCGGGGATGCGCAAGAGGCCAGAATTGGAGGATAAGACAACTAATCAGCAGTACAACCAACAATAAACCAGTGAAACAATTAGCATGAGGAGATTTGAAAATGAACTTAAGTTTTCGACAAATCTGCAAACATTGAGATACGTTCTCTCAAACCAAAGAAGGTGGTGTTTAAATTCCCACTTTAGCCTTTAACATACAACTGATGACATGTGCATATATAAATGATTAAGAACAAGGTTGTAAATGTTCTGTGCAGCACTTTGGCACAGTCCTATGCACCCGATGCAGGTCTGTGTTTCCATCTATCTCACTCTCACCCTCTGGTAGATCTGACAATATCTCTCAGACAGTTGTGAACATATGTTGCACAATGTACAGTAAGATACGGCAGACTTTATTATGAGCTATTGGCCACTTTAACCCACCCTGCCTAGCGGAACCAGGCAGGGCGGGGGGGGGGCACTTAAAATAGAGTGGGGGGCTTACCCACTCCTTTCCCACCCCGATCTGACCGACTGCAATTTTAATTGCAGGCGGCAAGGACTCCCCCGGGGTCCTGCTTTAAATATGCAGATCAGTCTCCGATGATGTCATCAGAGCCCGATCTGCAATATTAAGTTGATGTACAAGTGAATTTTGGGCCTCCCCTGCTCCAGGATCCTGCTGTCTCATCAGGTTCAGCACTAGGCTGCGATCCCACCGGGGAGTAAAAACCAAGGCCTTTATCCCCAAAATGTTTTGGCAAATTTAGAGGCTGCGTCCACTCATGGCATGGGCACACCCCACTGACAGCTAGAAAGGCTAAAATTGGGAGGCTAGCCCCTTCCACTAGCTGTAATAAGCACCAGTTGACTGCAAAGTGGATGCTAGAAGCTAGGCCGGAATTGCAAGTGGCTGGTGGGAGGAGCAGGGGCAGGAATTTCAGCAAGGCAGCAGCTCTTTAAATGTGGAGTCCATCTTTGGGTATTTTCAGAAGCGAAAATTTGTGGAAACTGCAGTGCAGCCAAGGAGCAAATGTTCCTTTTCAAGAAAGGGGCATTGGAGGTGATCGTGCAGGAAATGCACCAAAGAAGGTGGAGCAGAAGGACAGCCTCCAGTAGTGCAAGCTGCATGGATGGAGATAGCAGAGAGAGCCAGTGTAGTATCACAGGCTCGTTGAACTGGAGTGCAAATCAGGGAAAAGTTTAATGGAATCACAAAGAGTGCCAAGGTAAGTTATGAGCCTATCGTACTTCACCAGTCAGCCATGGCTCAGTGGTAGCACTGGAACTCCCTACCTAACAAAATCATTGGAGAACCTTCACCAATTGGACTGCAACGGTTCAAGAAGAAGGCTCACCACCACCTTCTCAAGGGCTTCTAGGGATGGGCAATAAATGCTGGTCTTACCAGTGATGCCCATATCCTGAGAATGAAAAGAAAATTCCTCAGCCGTGGCTCAATGGTAGCACTCTTGCCTCTGAGTCAGAAGGTTGTGGGTTCAAGCCCCACTCCAGAGACTTGAGCACATAATCCAGGCTGGCACTTCTGTGCAGTACTGAGGGAGTGCTGCATTGTCGGAGGTGCCATCTTTCAGATGAAATGTTAACTGAGGCCATGTCTGCCCTCTCAGGTGGGCGTAAAAAATCCCATGACACTATGCGCAAGGGAGTTCTCCCAGTGTCCTGGCCAACATCAACGAACACCTAAAGCAGGTGATCTGGCCATTTATTTTATTGCTGTTTGAGGGACCTTGTGCGCAAATTGGCGGCCGTGATTCCCACATTACAACACTTCAAAATGTACTTAATTGGCTAACGATTTCAGAGGCAAGCTGCCTCCATTCGCCACACATCCTCCTTTACTTTCTCTCACTGTTACCCTTATCCACTCACTCGTTCAGTAACACAGCTACAGGAAGAGCTGTCCCCGTTCTAGAAGTTGTCTGCAGGTCATCCTGGAGCAGTTGGCTTGGCTCAGTGACGTTCTCTCCTGTTTAGCAAAGGCGCCCAAGGTGGGAGAGGTCACAGCGGTGAGGTCCCACACCAAAATCCACATAGCTTGAGTGAACTCTGCCCCCTGATGCTCACCTCACCCATCTGAAATGGGTGCATGACTAATCCATTTGCCTGGATTGCTGAAGTTGGGATCTTAAAGCCAGGGATGGGAATTTCATTGGACCTGCTCTCACTCCACCACCGTAACTTTGCCGGAAGTGCGACGGAAATCCCGCTTACATACGTAAATAAGTTTCCGGCGAAGTTACGGCGCAACGAGGAAATTCTCGGCCTAGGTTACCATTCCCAAAGTATAATCAAACACTCGTGCATGTTTTTAGAAGATACATCAACATTCAGTTGCACGTAGCTCCCTCCATTTGTTTCTTTTGCTATGCAGGGTGTAGTCGTTCAATCAGCAAGGAAATTAACCCTAAAAATTCCTCAGTTTAACTTCAGAGCAAATGAGATTTTACTCAAATGCACGGTGGAACACACATCTGAGACTAATCAGAAACATTTTGCTATGGAGCGCCTAGTATCATTACAGTGGCTTGAGGGTTTTTAGACGCACTAGCCTATAGATTTCAAAGCTTGAAAATATTACAAGCTTCAGACTGTAATTTACAGAACAGATACTTCTGACCTGCAAGTAGATCTTTTTTGGCAATAGTCATTTTGACTGGGTGCGTTCTCCCTTTAGAAGGTTACCTCTCACGGGAGTAGGTGATTTTCACGTTTCAGATTAAGAATCAGCTACATTTATCCACAAATCAATGATACATTTCTCCAATACGGGGATGGGGTTAGTTTGAAGTTTTAAGGTATTCTAAGAAGAGAGAAGAACTCATACAGATCTAACTGGGTTCAATCTTCTCCAAAAGCACTCAGAAGATGACTCAAGACTGCCAAATTAACGAGTGTATTTATGCAACATGGGTAAGGGGAGCTACATGTATGAAAGCCAAAATGTTTTACAGGGAGAGGAATCAATATACATTTTCTGATTCATTTGCCCATGTTATAAAGAATAAACTGATGTTTGGGATGTTCTTGCCAGTAAAATATAAAGTTCTGAATTTTTTTGTCACAGGGTCATCTTTGTACTCCCTCTTGTTGAAACAATTCACAGTACTGAGTATACAATCTGGGCGGAATAGATTATGTTGCCATACTGTTTAAAATAGAAGTTAATTCTCCAGAAGAAATGACTTAAAGGATAGTAAGTCCTTTGGTAAGAGTCTCTTACAAGGTGATTATGCCAAAGTTTTTCCAGGGAAGTATATTGCGCAATGTCAGCACGTTGTAACTATAGCATAGTTCAGAATAGTCATCAACCTGCACTGCTAGCACAAGAATAAAGTGCCATGTGGTTTGAGGCAATATTTATTCTGTTAGGGACAAGCAATGTATAAAGCTGAATACAAATCATTGACAAGATTGCTGCCAAAATAAAGAGCTTCACCACAACACCTGTGGAGAGGGCATCAGATCAAAGATCTGGCCTTGGACCAGAATGCACAGTTATGTTACCGATGGCTTTACAACAGCCCACCAAAATGCTGCTATATAAAAGAAGCTGTAATGGTTGCATCTGGACAGAGAAGGAGGTATGTGAAATCAGCTCCTCTTCACTTAAACAAGGACCAACACACCCTCTCAGATTACCTCATCATAAGAGAGAAAGCAAAGTCCTGCACTCAATCAAAAGCAAAATACTGCGGCTGCTGGAAATCTGAAATAAAAACAGAAAATGCTGGAGAAGCTCAGCAAGACAGGCAGCATCTGTGGAGAAAGAAACAGAGTTAACGTTTCAGGTCGAAGACCTTTCATCACAACTGGAAGATGTTAAAGAGTCAACAGTTTTTAAGCAAGTAACAGAAATCCTGTCGGATTGCAAGGGAGGGGCGAGGCCATGGAGGGATTTGAAAACAAGGATGAGAATTTTAAAATTGAGGCATTGCCGGACCGGGAGCCAATGTAGGTCAGCGAGCACAGGGGCGATGGCTAAACGGTTCTTGATGTCCTGCACTGCCCAGTAAAGCCGCCCCAATCTGTATTCCATGTTGGATAGTTGTGCTTAAATAAAATCAGCCTTTTAATGTGTAGGAAATTGTCTCTCCAAACCCTTGCCACTTGAATAATTCACCATTAATCTCCGTTTAAATATGTATAAGAAACAGGTCTTATGGCCTGGGATTGCTCACCAGATAGTGCAAGGGAGCATCACACATAGAGATTGCTGGTTAAAAGACCAGCTGAATTGTCAAGTGCCTGAAGATATTTTACATACAGAGCCTCACACTACTGGGCACTGAAGAAGTACAGCAACTTCACGAGAAAGTGGGAATTGTTTGGAAGGGCTGTTCAACATATGTGGAAAGAGTGCCACTGAAATACTGAACACAAAGTAGTCAATTAGGAATGTATTTCAACACACACGTATATCAGCATGGCAGATTATGCTTGATTGTCGATTTTTGTTGATCATTCTATGTGTAGTGTTTTTTTGAAAACATACGAATGATTGACCAAGCAACACACTGTAATAGAATAGTTTGCTCCAAGGACCATCACTATTATATGACCATAGGAAAACCAACAGAGCATTATTTGATCCACATTGGAGAGCAGCCACATATCAGTCTGGAGCTCAAACAGAAGAAATACATTAGAGTGTAACAAAGATCAGTCAGAGGACTGATGCATGCAACCATATGGCATCCAGTTAGTAAAGAATGTGGAGAGACTCACAAGAGGGGAAAATTGGATAAGGCCTATTATTGGGTGGGGGTCTCATGATCCACTATTACTCCGTGCATAATGGCCCCTGCGCAGGCAGCATGAGACTTTCGTGAGGCCTGAGGACTTACCTTCAAGCAGCGTTCCGAATCAGTGTTGACATGAAGATTCAATACAATTTGCCCTTTCCGCCAGCAGGGGGAGCCCCAAACTCTTAAAGGGATGATGTCTCTTAAAAATCTCTTAAAGGTAGCTGGTACCTGTTATTTGCTGACAATAATAGTCTGCTGTCTGCACGGAGTGTGAAAGGAGATCAGACATCGCACATGCAAAACACAGATGCAGCCCGCGTCCCTATGTTTACAAACTGATGAGTTATGTTAAAACATTGAATAAAGGTTGTGCACTATTAAATCCCACATCCTCCAATCTGCATGCCAGACCTCACCAATTTGCCAATCTGAGTTGGTACCAGGCCTGCGAGAGAGCGTGCATCAAGGTTCTCCGATGCACTAGAAGCTTTACTGCAAGAGGTGGACAGAAGGAGGGACGTCCTATTTCCATTGGGGGGGGGGGGGGGGGTGGGGCAAGAGACCCTCCAGACATATACCCAAAAGGCAGTGGGAGACAGCGGGGGACGAAGTCAATGCCAGGCGCACAGCATCATGAACATGGATGCAGTGCAGGAAGAAGTTCAATGCTTTAACATGAGTGGTCAAGGTGAGTGAGGTCAACTGTCAAGTGGCATCTCCTACCAACTGCTCCACACACTACACCCCCATCACCCACATACCAACAAACTCTTTCCATCAGTACTCAACTCTTCCAATCAGATGCATCCTCTCACCCTTACACATTACCACTGTTGCAAGCCACCCACCCACAACTTACAGGCCATACACATGGACAGCTATTCAACCATGACAGGCACATCACTCAGACACACATCCCGCTTTCTTGCAGGAGAAGGTGGCGCATATCAGGAGGCAGCAAGTGGCATTGGCATTTAGCCCCTCGAGCCTGTTCTGCCATTCAATGAGATCATGGTGGACCTGTGACCCAACTCCATCTACCCGCCTTAGCCCCTTATCCCTTAATACCCTTGGTTCACAGAAATCTATCAATCTCAGATTTAGAATTCACAATTGAGCTAGCATCAACTGCCGTTTGTAGAAGTCCATTCCAAACTTCTCCCACCCCTTGCGTATAGAAGCATTTCCTAACTTTACTCCTGCACGTCCTGGCACTAAATGTTATGCTATGTCCCCGCGTCCTAGTATTCCAATATGAGAGACATCCAAAAACAGTTACAAATGTCTCGACAGCCAGAAGCAATAATCCAGCCACTAACCTGTAAATCCTGCATGGTCCCTTTAAATAGCACTGGTGGGGTTTCTTCAGGCACTCTGAGACATTTTCAGGATGGTTGGAGTTAAGACCATTGAGTTGAGCGTTAAGTCCCAAAATGGTGTCTATCACTTTAAATCAGCATTGCACACTGATTGTATCCATTTTCTCCTTACTTTACATGCTTCCGGTGTTCGATATTTGCGCCTGCGCTAACTCCTATACCAAGATCGTGTCCGGCGCAAGTCACGCTGGAAACATGCATGCGCAGCCATCTTGGATGTTGGAGAGGCCGTGTAGCGCCGAAACAACGGGCGCTACACGGCCCAATTTAGCACCCCAACTGTCAAGCAGATAAGAAATCATTCAGATTTTAGTGTTTCTGCTTGACAAATGAAGTGTTAACAACCGTATTAACAAAGATTGAAAACAAACGCAAGCTGAATGTGCTTCTCTTTGACTGTAGAAGATTTTCTGTCACATAGTAGGATTGCTGATTAGTTGAAGCAACATGACCCAGCCAAGCAGCAAAAGACATGACTTTTGATGGTTTGGTCCTATTGAAAAATGTCTTCAATTATTCGGATACTCTTATCATTCTATTTGTGTAAACGCACGAAGCATGGTAAATAAGGTTGGTGAGCTGCAGGCACATGGGAATATGATATAGTGGCAATAAAAGAGACCTAGCTCAAAAAAGGCAGGATTGAGTACTAAATATTCCTGTATACAAGGTGTTCAGGAAAGATAGGGAAAGAAAAAAAGAAGGGGGTGGTGGCAGTATTGATTAAGGAGAATATTGCAGTGCTGGAGAGAGAGGATGTCTTTGAGGGGTCAAAGACAAAATCTATTTGGTTAGAGTTAAGAAACAATAGAGGTGCCATTACACTACTGGAAATATTCTATAGGCCACCAACTAGTGGGAAGGATATAGAGGTGCAAATTTGCAGGGAAATTACAGAGAGATGCAAGAACTATAGAGTAGTGATAATGGGGGACTTCAACTATCCTAATATAGACTGGGATAGTAATAGTGTAAAGGGCAAAGAGGGGGAGGAATTACTGAATTGTGTTCAGGAGAACTTTCTTGATCAGTATGTTTCCGGCCCAACGAGGACCTCGTTCTGGGAAATGAGGTGGGTCAAGTGGAACAAGTGTCAGTGGGGTAACATTTAGTGATCATTGTATCATAAGATTTAGATTAATTATGGAAAAGGACAAGGAGCAATCTAGAGTAAAAATACTTATTTGGTGGAGGGCCAAATTCAGTGGGTTGAGAATGGATCCAACTAAATTAGAATCGAAGATTGGCAGGCTCAACTGTAATCGAACAGTGGGCGGCCTTTTAGGAGGAGATGGTTCGGGTACAGTCTAGATACATTCCCATGAGGAGGAAAGGTAGAGCCAGAGCTCCCTGGATGATGAAAAGGTGAAGCAGAAAAAGGGGGCGAATGACAGGTGCCAGGTTGATAATACAAATGAGAACCAAGTTGAATATAGAAAATACAGAGGAGAAGTGAAAAAGCAAATAAGAAGGGCAAAGAGAGAGTATGAGAATAGACTGGGGAATCTAAAAGTCTTCTTTAGGCATATAAGTAGTAAATGGTTAGTAAGAGGAGGAGTGGGGCCGATTAGGGACCAAAACGGAGATCTACACATGGAGGCAGAGGGCCTGACTGAGGTACTAAATGAATACTTTGCATCTGTCTTTAACAAGGAAGAAGATGCTGTCAAAGTCGCAGTAAAAGCGGAGGTAGTTAAGATACTGGATGGGCTAAAAATTGATAAAGAGGAGGTACTAGAAAGGCTCGCTGTACTTAAAGAAGGTAAGTATTCAGTCCGGATGGGATGCATCCCAGATTGCTGAGGGAAGTAAGGGTGGAAATTGCAGAGGTGCTGACCATAATCTTCCAATTCCCCCTGAGAGGAGGATTGCACCCACGCAGTGGGCACCCATTGGGTGGTGCCAGAGGACTAGAGAATTGCAAATGTTACATCCTTGTTCAAAAAAGGATGTAAGGATAAACCCGGCAACTACAGGCCAGTCAATTTAACCTCGGTGGTGGGGAAGCTTTTAGTAACGATAATCCGGGACAAAATTAATAGTCACTTGGATAAATGTGGATTAATAAAGGAAAGCCAGCACAGATTTGTTAAAGGCAAATCATGTTTAACTAACTTGATTGAGTTTTTTGATGAGGTAACAGAGAGGGTTGATGAGGGCAATGCGGTTGATGTTGTGTATATGGACTTTCAAAAGGCGTTTGATAAAGTGCCATGTAATAGGCTTGTTGGCAAAATTGAAGCCCATGGAATAAAAGGGGCAGTGGCAGCATGGTTACAAAATTGGCTAAGTGATAGGAAACAGAGAGTAGTGGTGAATGGTTGTTTTTCGGACTGGAGGAAGGTATACAGTGTTGTTCCCCAGAGGTTGGTACTAGGACCACTGCTTTTTTTGATATATATTAATGACTTGGACTTAGGTGTACAGGGCACAATTTCAAAATCTGCAGATAACACAAAACTTGGAAGTGAAGTAAACAATGAGGAGGATAGTAATAAACTTCAAGAGGACATAGATAGGCTGGTGGAATGGGCGGACACACGGCAGATGAAATTTAATGCAGGGAAGTGTGAAGTGATACATTTTGGCAGGAAGAATGAGGAGAGGCAATATAAACTAAATGGTACAATTGTAAAGTGGGTGCAGGAACAGAGAGACCTGGGGTTTTATGTGCACAAATCTTGGAAGATGGCTGAAAAGGTTCAGAAAGCGGTTAAAAAAGCACACGGGATCCTGGGCTGTATAAACAGAGGCATTGAGTACAAAATCAAGGAAGTTATGTTGAACATTTATAAAACACTGGTTCAGTCACAACTGGAGTATTGTGAGCAATTCTGGGCGCTGCACTTTAGGAAGGATGTGAAGGCCTCAGAGAGGGTGCAGAAAAGATTTGCTAGAATGGTTCCAGGGATGAGGGACTTCAGTTATGTGGATAGACTGGAGAAGCTGGGATTGCTTTCCTTAGAGCAGAGAAGGTTAAGAGGAGATTTGATGGAAATTTTCATAATCATGCCTGGTTTAGATAAAGTAAATAAAGAGAAAGTGTTCCCTTTTGTGGAAGGGTCGAGAACCAGAGGGCACAGATTTAAGGTGAATGACAGAAGAACCAAAGGGGACATGAGGAAAAGCTTTTTTACGCAGCGAGTAGTTATGATCTGGAATGCGCTGCCTGAAAGGGAGGTGAAAGCAGATTCAATCATGGCTTTCAAAAAGCAATTGGATAAATACTTGAAGGAAAAAAATTGCAGGGCAACAGGGAAAGAGCGGAGGAATGGGACTAACTGGATTGCCCTTACAAAGAGCCGGCAGGGGCTCAATGGGCCGAATGGCCACCTTCTGTGCTGTAACCATTCTATGATTCATTTCCCAGACCTCTTCAACTGCGAATCAGGGAAATTGTCAGCTTCAATAGGCCAGATGGCCTTTTCACATCTCCGATTTTTCATACATCCTGGGCTCAATTTTAAAATGAAATTGTGGGTACACTGGGGGCGGAGGACGGGGGAGGGGGGTGGGGGGGGCTGCGAAAATTGCAAAAATCCCGAGGGGGTTCGGAAGCCGACTCCAACCCGCTGACTTCCGAGTTCCACACAGACGCAACTGTTTGCGCGCACACTTCCCGTATCCTGAAGTCCCGCCGGCAATTAAAACCGGCGGGATGATAGTTAAAGCTCCAAACGTATCTCATTGAGGTACTTAAGGTACTTTACTTGTGACATATTAGGCAGTTAGAATGATTTTTAACTTACTTGAGTGGCTTTCCCACGGCGTCCAATTCACGCCTGGTGAATTCTCAAGGCCCTCATTTGGACAGAGATCAATAACCACATCTACGTAAGGAAATTTTTACCTCCAACTATTTAAACCTAGCTAGGATTAACTACATAGGTAGTCAGATGAGGGAAATTTACTGAACCATTAAGCCTTTGTGTCACTGATTTTATATCCCGAGAACTACCAGAATAACTTGTTACTTTGGAAAATATTTGGGACAGCCGTTACAAATAAATATATCATACACACAAAATGACAATCTAGAACTGATTTCCCTCGCTCCAATGGCATGAGTATTTTTTGACAGAGAAAATTATAGGTTCTATGTCTAATGCGACTGGAAAATTCTCCCATTATAAAAGGAAGCTAGGAACCTGATCAGATCTGAACAGACCAATGAAACGGTGTAAGCGTCTAACATCTAGATCCAGTATTAGTAGGAGCTTCCCGACATTCAGTCATTCAGCTCCTAGATCCTGTTCCGCCATTCAATTAGATCATGGTTGCTGTGTATCTTAACTCCATCTACCCGCCTTGGTTCCGTAACTTGCCTAACAAAAATCCATCGATCTCAGTTTTGAAATTTTTGATTGACCCCCAGCCTCAACAGTTTTTTGTGGGGGAAGAGAGTTCCAGATTTCCACTACCTTTTGTGTGAGGAAGTGCTTCCTGACATCACCCCTGGATGGCCTAGCTCTAATTTTAAGGTTACGCCCCCTTGTTCTGGTTCCGCCACCGAATGGTTGGAGGTCCAGCAAAATGAATCTCTGTACACTTGCACCCATTACACGTCACCACCACTCGTGACCCTATAATTGTCCCTTTTGTACCAAATCACCAGAACTGCTTTTCCTTGACGTTGTTTAAATCAAGTTTTTTTTAAAAAAAGTAATCTTGGTTTCTGTGTGAAAACCCCCCTCCTCCATTACCACAGCATGTTTTGATGATTTTTAAAGTATAATTTCCCACCCTGCTAGCACAGAGATTAATTGTGCCAGTGTTCCGTTTAGGTGATGGTATAAAAAATAAATGAATCTACTGTATGTCAGCGATAGTTCTACTGTTTCTACTGCGAAATGGAGGTCACCTAGAGCAGGAAAGCCAAGATTCTGAAAACAATGACTCTCGCACCAGTGAGCTAAATCAATAAAGATCTTTAACATTTAAGACTACATTGAATGGCTTTACCACACGTTGATCTGTTGTGGTGCTGTACCAATGGCAGTGATCCAACACTTATGATAATTACCACCATCGTCTACAAAAGATTGTCTTGACATTTAAACTACTATCGCACTATGTAGTTGAGGATTATAGGGGTCGCAGCAGCTAAAACAAGGGTAGGACAATGTTTTCTATATGAAGTAACCTTGAGTGTTATGTATGGTATTTAATTACAGCAGAAGTGGCGCTGAATATCCCTACCCAGACCCTCGAATAATTTTCCCAGTTCATGCTGCCAGCTGGGCTCATTAGGAAATCATGGGCATACTGCCCACAATTCTCCTTCCACTATGGATGGAAATTATAGACAACATGTCCACGATCTTTCATCATTAGTGACTAGTGGATCAGGCTCCCTGCCAGCAGCTCAATCTCAAAAGTTGGTCCTTCAGTGTCCTTCCTATATGTGTTTGGAAAGGTTCACTTTGGTCACTCATCCTCTATACAGTGAGCATAGAGGGAAAAGGAGAGCCAATAATGAATGGAGGGCCCAATACAACTCAGTTGGCTTTGCCTGAACACCAATGTGGACAGTAGTTTTGTTTTTTTCCATATTTGTTGCATGTATCCACTCACATCTAACACTTAGCCAATAAATACCTGGAATAATGAATCACCTCCAATAGCTACAGCACTACTGGCCTGAGAGAAGCTAATTACAGTTATCAATATTTATGCTGTGGGCCCTTTCAGACATGGGGAGGGGATGAATCCGACATTTCAATATCCACAGTGTCAAACTGTACACATAACTGTACACAACAGTGACCGCTCTTCAAAAGTTATTCATTGGTTGTGAAGTGATTTGGGCCATCCTGAGGTCATAATAAGATGCTATATTAGTGCAAGTTCCTTCTTCTTTTCTGAAAGGAGGCAAAAGTTCATTTTCTGCAAACCCAAGAGCATTAATTGATTTCCTGTGATTGTCAGGAATATGCAAACCGTACACATAGAGAGACATGGACCCCTTAGTCTTAATTCTAGGTATGATACAAACATAAAAAGATGTGTGAATATGTGATGTACAAATATGAAATGCTGCAAGTGACAGCTAATTTCCCTGCCTTTTCCCATTATGCTTTCATATTGAGTCAATGTTCAAAATTGGGAAGTGACTGAATGAATGGCTCCTGAGAGAGCGCAGTTATAAGCCTTATATATCACCGTTAGTGCTATTAGTGGTGGCATGAACCCATTTTTAATAATTGTGTTAAAATAGCAGACAGAGGAATGTCATGGGGATGAGTGAAGCCTTAGTTTGCTAATATTACTAACAATCACTTTAGGCTCCAACCTCAAGTTAAAACTGGCTTCTTAAATTATGTTCTAATCCTCAAATTGATTTACTATTGGTGATGAATTATCATGCATGATCACATAAAATACCACTCCCGAGATCAGCTCCAGAAATGACTTAATGTCCTCCTTACAGAATGATTCCCAAACGCCTTAAATAAAACATTTTAAAACTGATTCATGAACTGCACGTTTTTGATAAAAACCCCAAACGGAAAGTAGCATTTACACAGACTGATTTCGTAAAGGTGCCACAGATGTCATTTACGTTTCAAATTAGAGCCAACCTAAAGAAAAAGGTATGCTGTGCTGCATCAACGATACATGGAATGCAACGACTTTAAAGATTCACCAGTCAAGCAGTTAAAGGAGAATTGCAGCCAATGTGCTTCCTGCGGATGGCCGACAAGGCGATACTTATTGATACCAGGGTACGTCAAGACGTGATGAGTTTGGTCAGTTCTTCGCCGAGTCAGTAGGTGGGATCTCCTACCATGCGGGAAATGACAGTCTTACTTGTCTCGTCTAAATGTTATATGCTTCCTGCCAGCTGATCAATGAAGCAGTGTACACATCAATCTATACCAGCAGGGCATTTTTAATATCTTCAGACCTGTACAGTCCATCGCATATATTTTATTTGGCTTTGAAGATCTATTTTATTTATTTTCTTTGGTTTGAGTAATTGCTATTTTCTGCTGTAAATAAATCAGAAATGAAAGCTTTAGAAAATATAGGCTGTTTTCATCATAGTATCCTAGGTAATGTGTAATGATCATTTTAGCAAATTAGGGTCTGGATACAGTCATATCTAAATAAACATATTGCTCAGTAGTCTGGGAGCCCCAGCAGTAGAGTTTTTAAATAGAGATTGAAGGTTTGAATCTCCTTGATGATCATTAAATTCACAATAGACATAGAATCGTACAGCACAGGAGGAGGCCATTCGGCCCATTGTGCCTGTGCCGGCTCTTTGAAAGAGCTATCGAATTAGTCCCACTCCCCTGTTCTTTCCCCATAGCCCTGCCAGTTTTTCACCTTCAAGTATTTATCCAGTTCCCTTTTGAAAGTTATTATTGAATCTGCTTCCACCACCCTTTCAGGCAGTGCATTCCAGATCATAACAACTCGCTGCTTAAAAAAAAATTCTCCTCATCTCCCCTCTGGTTCTTTTGCCAATTATCTTAAATCTGTGTCCTCTGGTTACTGATCCTCCTGCCAGTGGAAACAGTTTCTTTCTATTTACTCTTTCAAAAGCCCTCAGAATTTCGAACACCTCGATTAAATCTCCCTTCACCTTTCTCTGCTCTAAGGAGAACAATCCCAGCTTCTCTAATCCCTCATCCCTGGTACCATTCCAGTAAATATTCGTGTTTAAATAATTCTTAGTTAGGGTGTAAAAAGAAAGAAAAATGAAAGACTTGCATTTATATAGCGCCTTCCACGACCCACTGAGTCACGGCTACAACACCTAAATGATACATGAAGTGATTTTGGTAGTAAAGCACTGCATGCTAGAGGAAAGCAAAACTATTGGAAAGGTGGAGGTCCATTTTACCTTGAACACTGCGTGCCTCCTGTCAAGACTAATATGCACAAGGTTTTTGAAACCACCCATGGAAAGGTCTGTGATCTGAACCCAGTTTCCCAGCTTGAAGGGAGAATCCACAGTATGAAAGGGAAAGACTGCAGCAAAATGCATCGTTAGAAATTCCAACCTCTTGTCTCATCATATTGACCTTTGACTTCTTGGGTTTGACATTACTATTTACACCAATTTCACTGCAAAAAATTGACTTGAGAAGAAGTGCTGCATGTTTCGTGTTGCTCTGAGAATTCCTACGCCTAGCAAAAAAGGAGTATAAGTTCAGTTTTTGTTTGTTTGAGGCCTTATTAAGTTGTGCATCGTTCTGCAGCTGCAAAGTCAAATTTTAAAAATGAATGTTAAACTCCAGATCGGACCAGGATTAGCGATCTCGGGTAAAGGGAGGATTTGGAAGATTTGAAAGAAGTGATTTGTAAAGAGTAGCATCGTTCCCAAGAGCTTGGCTGTAGCAGCCATTGGCAATTATATTGCAGTGGATTAGGAGGGAAAGGACATCCCAGGAGTGCAGATGGTATAGGAGGCAATGGGTCAATCCCTGCTCCACGACATCTCCATGGTGTGTAGCTGGTTGTTGGACTTCCCTACACTACTCAGTCCACATTCTAATGTCTTGGGAATTGGGATTTAGAAGTAGGAGTTTTTGCTTTGTTAACTGAACAGCCATTTTATGGTGAATTTAATGCAAATCACTAGTCATAGTGCAATTAGGATTAATGCTTACAACCCACCCTCTACCCAAATCATATATGCATTCAACCATATCAATGTGCAGTACCATGTTGTGAAATGGAATCAGAAAGAAATATTTGCATTTATATGGTGCCTTTCACGACCTCAGGATGTCCCAAAGCGCTTTACAGCCAATTAAGTGCTTTTGAAGTGTAGTCACTGTTGTAATGTAGGAAAAGTGGCAGTCTATTTGCGCACAGCAAGGTCCCACAACCAGCAACACAATAATGACCCGATAATCTGTTTTTTTAGTGATGTTGGTTGAGGGATAAATATTGGCCAGGACACCTGGGAGAACTGCCGTGCTCTTCTTCAAAAGAGTGCCTTGGGATCTTTTACCTTCACCTGAGAGGGCAGACAGAGCCTTAGTTTAACATCTCATCCGAAAGACGGCACCTCCAACAGTGCAGCACTCCCTCAGTATTGGACAGGTGTGTCAGCCTAGATTTTGTACTCAAGTCTCTGGAGTGGGACTTGAACCAACAGTCTTCTGACTCATCAGCAAGAATGCTACCACTGAGCCATGGCTGACACCTTAGAGTAACCTTTTGCTACCAAACAAATATTCTTTACCTGATTTTAAAGGGTTACGATTATTTTTAACAATGCATACCATAGATTACATATGGCCTGGCACAGCAGAAGGGATCTTTTCCTCTCCTTAGCTTTTAAGAAGACAAAGTAATAGATTTGCTGAAAATGGCAGAAAGCCATTTTTGGAATTCTATATTCTCATTTTGTGATATTAAGGAAAATGTGCACATTTTTAGTAAATTGAAATATCACACCTTTTTCATATTGCTCCAAGGTCACAAAATTGGCAGCTGAGTGGCTGTGGCTATTGCACACCTAAACTTAGTAAAATTACAGTGATGGTGCCTCAACTCTGCCTCAAATCACAAATAACGGCACTTTACAAATAACATACCAGGAGCAATAAAAGGTACAGTGGTGTAAGTGGAAGTCAGTTTTAGTTCAGAACATGCTTCCTTACATAACTCTCTAGGAAACCAGGTGCGAGAGAAAAAAGCATTTTAGTCTTTAAAATCAATCAGTATTAATGGCACATTGGTGCAACTTGTTCGGGAGCTAATGTGCTGTACGATGCAGTAGGGACATTGGCCCCGATTTTAAAGTGGGGACGGGAAGGGAGCGTGCGATCCCCGAAGCCTATGGCAAACCCGGGGAGTCCGGGGACATGGAGGGCTGACCGATCTTAAAGTCCGGGTCTCATATCCATAAATTTTCTCCGACACCCATCTGAACCCGGCCAAATCCTTTACATGGCCGGCAAACGGGAGCAGGAATTCGGGCGGCAACAGGCCGCAGCCGGGGACCCTTAGATACGATCCAGGCAGTTACTCTAGTGGTGAGGGGGGCTCTGGACACGATCGGGGTGGGGGGGGGGGGAGGGCTGTTGCTCGGGGCAACAGAAGCCCAAGGCACTCCTGCACCACAAGGAAACCTAAAATTAAATTTAATTACTTACCTGCCTGGGCCTCTTCTGGCCCATGAGCCCTACCCGGCAGATCTGGCCTGATGGAAAAGCCATCACTGCTCCCCCAGTCAGGCCTTTGACTAAAATTGCAGATAGGGTCCGATGACGTCATTGGGCCCCGATCTGCATATTTAAAGAAGGACCCCACTGCCTTCCTGCCGGTGTCCAGCTTGCCTGCTCAGAAGAGCAGGTTAACATCGGGGCCCAGCAGGATCAGAGGGGGTAAGTCAGTGCCAACATTTTAACTGCTCGTCTGCCCGGTTTCCACCAGGTGGGGTGGAGTTAAAATCGGGCCATTGTTTCCTCTAACAGTCTACCATGCCACTGTGTGGAAGGGCTGAGTCGAGGTCAGGTACTTTTCCACTGACCTGTTCTATGCGCTTAAACACTTCCTGATCGCCAGCCCCAAGCAAGTTCAGTGGGAGTGGAGTTGCCCATTTGGCCCCTCGGCCTGGGAGGTAAATGGTACAGAGAGGCAGAAATAAGGGACAGGAGAGAAAATACATTAAAATGAGCGGGTCTTTCACTGAAGATTAAAAAAAGGCACTTACCTCATCAAGTAATATGGGGATCATATGTGTTGAATATGCCACCATTACCTGGAATTTCCTGAATGAACAGCACTGAAACAGGCCATTCGGCCCAACTGGTCTATGCCAGTGTTAATGCTCCACACAAGCCACCTCCCATCCCTCTTCATCTCACCCTATCAGCATAACCTTCTATTCCTTTCTCCCTCGTGCATTTATTTAGCTTCCCCTTAAATGCATCTGTGGTACTAATAACATTGTGGTATTAGCTGTAAATTCCTATAGGTAATTTTTAAGTTTGTATGCAATATTTAGAGATGCCTTGCTTTCTGTTATGATCTCTGTGAGTTTTGCATCTTGAAAATGGAACGTCTTGAGCTGATCAACGTTCTGGTGTAAGGCTTCCAATCCTTGAACGTAACCATGGATTCGATTTTATTAAACACCTGGGCCTAAATTTTAACAATGAGGCGGGACCTCAGCGGAGTGGGGGGCCGGGTCAATAAGCAGGTGGGAAACCCGGAAAAACTTTTTGTGCATGTTCCCGAGCCATTTTTTTTTATTATCCGTTCATGGGATGTGGGCGTCGCTGCCGAGGCCGGCATTTATTGCCCATCCCTAATTGCCCTTGAGAAGGTGGTGGTGAGCCGCCTTCTTGAATCGCTGCAGTCCGTGTGGTGAAGGTTCTCCCACAGTGCTATTAGGAAGGGAGTTCCTGGATTTTGATAGCAATTCAATTGAAGCCACTTAACTGTACTTCCGGGTTTCGCGACCTCAAGCTGCGCAGCAGGCGTACTGCGCACCCGCGTGATACGATTTAAAGCCCACTATTTAAAGGGCCACTCCCAACAATGTATTTTGAAGGAGAAAGGTGGAAAAAGGAGTATGGAATGTCCTAGAGCAAAGCCTGCACCCAGGTTCACAGACGCCACCCTGGAGGCACTACTGCGCGCTGTGAGAAACAGGAGGGAGGTGCTATACCCACCGGACAGGAGGAAGAAACCTGGTTCTGCCACAAAGAAGGCGTGGCTGAAGGTGGCAGATCAGGTAAGCAGCAGGAGCACAGTGTCCCGGTTGTGGCTGCAATGCAGGAAGCGATTTAATGACCTAACCAGGTCAGGAAAAGTGAGTACAATTACTGATTCACCTGCATTCTGTGGTGAACATTACCCTGCGAAGCCGACTCCATCTCATCACTCCTCAGACCCACTTAAGGCTCAGTGTCAATTTACCTTCACTTTCTGTGCATTTCTTCACCGCCCCATTTGTGCACCCACCTCTCCTACTCACCCCAACCCTGATGAATAGTAACGAGTGCTGGTGACATACTTTGGGGAATAGACAGTATAAAAGAAAGAAAGGCTTGCATTTAAATAGCGCCTTTTACGTCCTCAGGACATCCCAAAGTGTGACACAACCAATGAAGTACTTTTTGAAGTGTAGTCACTGTTGTAATGTAGGAAATGCAGCAGCCAATTTGCGCACAGTAAGGTCCCACAAACAGCAATGTGATAATGACCAGATAATCTGTTTCGAAGTGTTGGTTCAGGGATAAATATTGGCCAGGACACCGGGGAGAACTCTGTTGCTCTTTTTTGAAATAGTACCATGGGATCTTTTATGTCCACCTGAGAGGGCAGATAGGGCCTCGGTTTAATGTCTCATCCGAACGACGGCATCTCCGGCAGTGCAGCACTCCCTCAGTACTGCACTGGAAGTGTCAGCTTAGATTTTGTGCTCAAGAAATCTCTGGAATGGGACTTGGGACTGGAATTGATGAAGCCTTGCAACAACTTTTGCCACTGCTTTAGTAATGAGTATGCTTTAGGTGTAATTGATGCAAAACTTATGTTTTCCTCCTCAAATTAACTGTAGCACAATGCAGTGCCACAGTACAAGCAAACATTTATTATTAAGGGATGAATCTGACAGAAGTAAATCAACATGTAATTATCTGTATAAAATGCCAGTATAAATCCATAGCAACTATAAGTGACAGCAAAGTAAGATTAATTATTCACCAACAGAGTTTGTGACTTTGTGTGAGTAATATCACTGCTGTGGTATCTCCTGCTTTACTGTAGCAAGGGAAGAAGAGAGAAAGGGCGAAGGAAAATCTAATAAATTAGGTATTACCCTTACAGAATTTACCAGCAATGACTAACTATTTGGTAGCAATGTTTGTGTCAATTCTATCACAGTAGAGACATTCTCATTGTTGTCTGCAATTGTGAGAAACATATATGTTCCCTCAGTTGCATGTTGACTTAGAATCAGCTCATGTGATTGTTAATGCATTTTCTATAGCTGTGAAAGTCACTGTAACCCTTAATCTCATTGCTAGTTACTTTTTCCTGGCTCCAGGGAATGATTACACAGGCATCTCATAATTTCCCATTTCTAGCTACCATCCTGAAGATCACAAACACAATGCTAATGGGGGCATCTCAATGCACACATTTTGCTGAACCTAAAAAGCAGCAAATAGACACTCAACAATAACTTGCAGGAGTAGACCATACGGCCCCTCGACCCTGCTCCGCCATACAATGAGATCATGGCTGATCTTTGGCCTCAACTCCACTTTCCCGCCCGATCACCATATCCCTTGATTCCCTTAGAGTACAAAAATCTATCTATGTCAGCCTTGAATATATTCAATGGCTCAGCATCCACAGCCCTCAGGGGTAGAGAATTCCAAAGATTCACAACCCTCTGAGTGAAGAAATTCTTCCTCATCTCAGTCTTAAATGGCCGACTCCTTAACTTGAGCCTATGCCCTCTAGTTCTAGGCTCACCAGCCAGGGGAAACAACCTCTCAGCATCTACCCTGTCAAGCCCCCTCAGAATCCTATATGTTTCAATGAGATCACCTCTCATTCTTCTAAACTCCAGAGACTATAGTCCCATTCTACTTAATCTCTCCTCATAGGACAACCCCCACATCCCAGGAATCAATCTAGTGAACCTTCATTGCACCATCTCCAAGGCAGGTATATCCTTCCTTAGATAACTAAGGTATGGTCTCACCAAAGCTCTGTACAATTTTATACCCTTGCAATAAAGACCAACATGCCATTTGCCTTCCTAATTGCTTGCTGTGCCTGTATGTTAACTTCTTGTGTTTTTTTTATACGAGGACACCCAGATCTCTCTGAACACCAACATTTAATAGTTTCTCACCATTTAAAAAATATTCTGCTTTTCTATCCTTCCTTCCAAAGTCACATTTCCCCACATTACACTCCATCTACCACCTTCTTGCCCACTCACTTAACCTGTCTATATCCCTTTGCAGACTCTTTGTGTCCTCCTCGCAGCTTACTTTCCCACCTAGCTTTGTATCATCAGCAAACTTGGATACGTTACACTCGGTCCCTCTATCTAAGTCATTAATATAGATTTTAAATAGCTGAGGCCCCAGCACTGATCCTTGCGGCACCCCACTAGTTACAGTCTGCCAACCTGAAAATGACCCGCTTATCCTACTCTCTGTTTTCTGTCTGTTAACCAATCCTCTATCCATGCTAATATATTACCCCCAACCCCTCGAGCCCTTATCTTGTGTAGCAACCTTTTATGTGGCACCTTATTGAATGCCTTTTGGAAATCCAAATATACTACATCCACTGGTTCCCCCTTATCTACCCTGCTAGGTACATCCTCAAAAACTCTAATAAATTTGTCAAACACGACTTCCCTTTCATAAAACCATGTTGACTCTGCCTAATCATATTATGATTTTCTAAGTGCCTTGTTACTACTTCCTTAATAATGGATTCCAGCACTATCCCAACAACGGATGTCAGGCTAACTGGCCTGTAGTTCCCTGTTTTCTCTCTCCCTCCTTTCTTGAATAGCGGTTTTACATTTGCTACCTTCCAATCCACTGGGACCATTCTAGAATCTAGGGAATTTTGGAAGATTAAAACCAATGCATCCACTGTCTCTTCAGCCACCTCTTTTAGAACCCCAGGGTGTAGCTCATCAGGTCCAGGGGATTTGTCGGCTTTTGATCCCATTAGTTTGTCCAGTACTTTTTCTCTGCTGATATTAATTGTTTTAAGTTCCTCACTCTCATTAGCCCCTTGGTTCCCCATTATTTCTGGTATGCTTTTTGTGCCTCCTACTGTGAAGACAGATACAAAATATTCGTTTACCGTCTCTGCCATTTCCTGATTCCCCATTATAATTTCCCCTGTCTCAGCCTCAAAGGGACCAACATTTACTTTTTCTACTCTCTTCCTTTTTACATACTTGTAGAAGCTTTTACAATCTGTTTTTATATTTCTTGCTAGTTTACTCTCATTTTATTTTCTCCCTTTTTATCAAATTTTTAGTCATCCTTTGCTGAATTCTGAAACTCTCCCAATCCTCAGGCTTACTGCTATTCTTCGCAATATTATAAGCCTCTTCTTTTAATCTAATACTATCCTTAACTTCTTTAGTTGGCCACGGATGGATTACTTTTCCCGAGGAGTTTTTATTTCTCAACGGAATGTATATTCGTTGAGAATTCTGAAATATTTCTTTAAATGTCTGCCACTGCTTATCTAGAGAGCCTATAATGTAGTAAAGCATCCCAAGGCACTTCATAGGAGTGTTATCAAATTTGACACCGAGCCACATGAGGAGATATTAGGACAGGTGACCAAAAGCTTGGTCAGAGAGGTATGTTTTAAGGAGCGTCTTAAAGGAGGAGAGAGAGGTTGAGAGGCGGAGAGGTTTAGAGAGGAAATTCCAGAGCTTAGGGCCTAGGCAGCTGAAGGCCAATGGTGGAGCATAGAAAATCGGGGATGCGCAAGAGGCCAGAATTGGAGGAGCGCAGAGATCCCAGAAGGTTGTAGAACTGGAGGAGGTTACAGAGATAAGGAGGGATTTGAAAACTAGGAGAGAATTTTAAAATTGAAGCATTGCTGGACCGGGAACCAATGTAGGTCAGCGAGCACAGGAGTGATGAGTGGACGAGACTTGGTGCGAGTTAGGATACAGGGCAAAAGAGCTTTGCATGAGCTCAAGTTTACAGTGGGAGCAAGGTGGGAGGCCTGCCAGGAGAGCGTTGAAATAGTCGAGTCTAAAGGTAAAAATGGTTCATATGTTACAGTCAGAGTTACGTAGTAGGCAACATACCTATGGAGTATGGTACAATAGAAAAGTGTTCTGCCCTATGAATGAACACACAGGCTATTCGGCAATTATTATTTACATATTTTCAACAATCAAGAATCAACACATGACTTGTTCTTCAATCCACACCATTCAGAGTTTGTTTCAATCTACTTCAATCTATTCACTCCAGATACTTCTACAGAGATGACAAACCACATGGACTGCTCTAATGAGTTCACAGATTTTATTTCACTGAGAAGCCAAGGTGAAGAGCCAAGCACCATTACATAAGACACCTAAAGGGTTGGAAAGAGTAAAGGAGATGAGATGAATCAGGAAATAGTGATTAGATGATGCCAAGCTTGGTTTTCAAAATTGAAGATTGCAGGAATAAAAAGAAAGAACTTGCATTTATATAGTTCACATCTCACAGACGTCCCAAAGTGTTTCACGGCCAATTATGTACTTTTGAAACGTAGTCACAGTTGCAACGTAGGCAAATGTGGCAGCCAATTTGTGCACAGCTAGATCCCACAAACACCAATGAGTTAGATGACCAGTGTAGCACCAGCGTTCTGGCCATTTTTATGAATCCTATTTTTAAATCCAATACCCCCAAGAAAGAACTGTACTGTTTTGCAAGCTTGTGGGAGTGGCTTGGGAATAGGATTGACTGGCAGGAGTTTCGAGCCAGACTAACCTGACTAAGGTGCATTCATATGCAAACGGCAATTTCACACTGACAGGCTGGGTGGAAGGGAACCCAAGCCAATTGACATTATCACATTTAACATAATTACTGGGAACAATACTCCGAGAGGTAACTCAGAGACACTCAGTCCCAACCGAAACTGGTGGAAGGCAGGAGATGGCCAGGCCATTGTCCGCCAGGAGAGAAGCCAATTAAGCAAGATTGGTTTGAGATCGAAACCCATTACATGCTAATGGGGGCCATCAACTCAGGAAATGACAGACACCCAGTAATCAGCAACCATAGTCTCTCCAGGTGCAAGGCCTGGGAGCGGGATAATGAAATAGCATTTTTCACAAAGATTTCAAAGGTTATGAGTCACTCCAGGCCACTGGGGGGGGCCAGACAGATTTTTTTTTATTATATTCGTTCATGGGATGTGGGCGTTGCTGGCAAGGCCAGCATTTATTGCCCATTCCTAACTGCCCTTGAGAAGGTGGTGGTGAGCCACCTTCTTGAACCACTGCAGTCCATGTGGTGACGGTTCTCCCACAGTGCTGTTAGGAAGGGAGTTCCAGGATTTTGACCCAGCGACAATGAAGGAACGGCGATATATTTCCAAGTCGGGATGGTGTGTGACTTGGAGGGGAACGTGTAGGTGGTGTTGTTCCCATGTGCCTGCTGCTCTTGTCCTTCTAGGTGGTAGAGGTCGCGGGTTTGGGAGGTGCTGTCGAAGAAGCCTTGGCAAGTTGTTGCAGTGCATCCTGTGGATGGTACACACTGCAGACACAGTGTGCCGGTAGTGAAGGAAGTGAATGTTTAGGGTGGTGGATAGGGTGCCAATCAAGCGGGCTGCTTTATCTTGGATGGTGTTGAGCTTCTTGCTTGTTGTTGGAGCTGCACTCATCCAAGCAAGTGGAGAGTATTCCATCACACTCCTGACTTGTGCCTTGTAGATGGTGGAAAGGCTTTGGGGAGACAGGAGGAGAGTCACTCGTCGCAGAATACCCAGCCTCTGACCTGCTCTCGTAGCCACATTATTTATATGGCTGGTCCAGTTAAGTTTCTGGTCAATGGTAACCACCAGGATGTTGATGGTGGGGGATTCGGCGACGGTAATGCCGTTGAATGTCAAGGGGAGGTGGTTAGACTCTCTCTTGTTGGAGATGGTCATTGCCTGGCACTTATCTGGCGCGAATGTTACTTGCCACTTATGAGGCCAAGCCTGGATGTTGTCCAGGTCTTGCTGCATGCGGGCTCGGATTGCTTCATTATTTGAGGGATTGCGAATGGAACTGAACACTGTGCAATCATCAGCGAACATCCCCATTTCTGACCTTATGATGGAGGGAAGATCATTGATAAAGCAGCTGAAGATGGTTGGGCCTAGGACACTGCCCTGAGGAACTCCTGCAGCAATGTCCTGGGGCTGAGATGATTGGCCTCCAACAACCACTACCATCTTCCTTTGTGCTAGGTATGACTCCAGCCACTGGCTTGGCTCAGCTCTGCTCTCTGCTCTGGGCTCTTCTCTCTGCTCCTCGGCATCAATCTACAGTGAGTCTCCCGAGTGGGGCTCGGCTCGATTCAACGGAATACCGCCAGAAGCTGAGTGCTGCTCTTCATCCCTCATCAACGGACCCGACTCAAACTGGAACTTGGATACTGCGTCGGCGGTACGGAACCAGGAGCGAGACGTGCAGGAAGAAGCTGTAAGCAACAACGGGCAATCGGGGTGAGCGTATTGTCTGCGCCTACACATCCTCAAGACCACTTAGCTGTGTGAGGGGGTGATTGTAAGTCCCAACCAAACCTTAGAGAGTTTTAGTGCTGGGGGGGTCCTGTGTTAGTTTAATTCACAGGAGGGTTCCTCTTATTAGGCCGTGGTAATTTAGCACTGTAGGGGTTATTGTTAATCTTATTAAACACAATACGGTTGAGCCTGAAAACGTGTGTCCGAGTCTGATCTGTCCTTATAATCCCTATAGTTCCAGAACTTATAGTAAGAGGTGTGTTTTCGGTACACCCGAGAAAACCACTTACACCAGATAATTTATTTAAGTGGTGTTGCTTGAGGCCTAAGTGTTGGTCAGGACACCAGGAGAACTCCCCTGCTCTTCTTCAAATAGTGACATGGGATCTTTTATTTCCACCCGAGAGGGCAGAGTCTTGGTTTAATGCCTCTTCCAAAGTAGCATTCCCTCAGAACTGCGCTGAAACGCCATCTGATACCTTAACTCGGTGATAGCACTTCTCTTACAATAGAATAATGGAAATATTGAGGGAGACAGGAAATTTCAGATGCTGGGAAAGAATGAATTTGGGTAGCTAATTGTGCAAAACAGTTGGATTGTGGGCAAGAGGAAGTGTATTTATATAGAGCTTGGAATGAGAAAGAAGAGAAAGTTCAGAAGAGCATAGCAGTATAAATAAAAAATAGACAGACAACTGAAAGGCCGCTACAGGGATAAAAATTAGAGGCTACAATTGAGAGAGAGAGAGAGCGATCACTTATCAGGTGACAAGATTTTTTTGTATTCTGTCCAAGAGTATGAGAGATGTGTTAGAAAATCCCTTCCGATATCAGGGCAATATTCGAGTCTTGGAAGAGCTTGTGCTTTATAGAGAGTTATGAGGCGTTCAAGGAGAAAAAGTGTTTGGCACAAAAAAGGAAATCAAGTTTTGTGAGGCAGCTATAGCAATGGGGAAGACGTGGGAGTTCCATTTGAAGTCAGAGAAGATAGTACAGCAAAGAATATTGATAGATGAAGATGGACTAAGGATGGATCTATCAAAGATGAGAGGAGGTGGTTGCTGGTTAGACTTGCAAGAGACATGGAGAAACTTAGAGAGAAGAAGAAAACATTGCAAATGCAAACATCAAGTAAAAACAAAAAAATGTTAGAAATACACAGTCAGTCCATTAGTATTTGAAAATAGAAAAGACTGATTCACATTTCAAGTGCAGATCCTTCATTGGAAAGCGGAAAAGAAAATTGAGCATCTTGATAGGGCCGAAAAAGGAAGGAAGAATAACAGGTAAAAGTCAAGAGTTGCGTATTCTCACTACCATCAGGTTTGAATATCATCCAGCACTATTCATCTCTTTCCAGTTTTTAAAGAAACATGTTGACATCTAAAACATTTATCTATCTTTTCTATTTTTATTTAATTGGTTATTAATGTGTCATTGAAGAATTGAAAGATTGCCCCACTGAAGGGCAAGATGAAAAATGAACTGAGTGGGAGAGAGGACAGAGGCCCAGGCAAGTCCTGAATGAATGGGGAAAGCACCAGAGGCTGAGACATCAGCTACAACACAGACAGAGCGATTTAAAAAGAAAGTGGACGATGTGGACATAGCTTAGATGGGAGGCGATATGATAGTAACTTATTTGGAAGTAAATGGTGCCAGACCCTATCAAAAGCATTAAGTCAGGGGTGATGACACCGTTAGATAGGTTCACTGAGCATTGTAAAGCTACAGCCAGTGCTAGAACATTTAAGCACAATATATACTTCCATTCTCCAGACTGATCAAATGCTGCCTTTCAACATGCCCGCAAACAGTATGTAAGGCATTTGTATTGTCCTGTGTTCTATATACTTTAGCTATACAGTGCAGCAAGACTCTGGATCTTCCAAAAGGAACAAAGACTTGCATTTCGTGACCTCAGAACGTTCCAAAGCACTTTACAGCCAGTGAAGTACTTTTGAAGTGTAGTCACTGTTGTAATGTAGGACACATGGAAGCCAACAGCAAGGTCCCACAAACAGTAACTTGATAATGACCAGATAATCTGCTTTAGTAATGTTGGTTGAGGGATAACTATTGGTCAAGACACCGGAAAGAACTCCCCTGCTCTTCTTCGAAATAGTGCTGTGCGATCTTTTACGTCCACCACTTCATGGCCTCACCCGTCCCTATCTCTGTAAACTCCTTCATCCCTACAACCCTCCGGGGACTCTGCGTTCCTTCAACTGTGGCCTCTTGTGCATCCCCCACTTCCTTCGCCCCGTCATTAGCAGCCGTGCCTTCAGCTGTCTAGGCCCTAAGCCCTGGAATTCCCTTCCTAGATCTCTCCACTTCACTACCTCTCTCTCCTCCTTTAAGGCCCCCCTTAAAACCTACCTCTTAGACATAGCTTTTAGTCACCGCTCCTAATAGCACATTCCTTGGCTCGGTGCTAATTATTGTCTGATTACGCTTCTGTGGAAGGCCTTGGGATGTATTTCGATATTAAGGAGCTACATAAATGTAAGTTGCTGATGCTGTTGAACTAATGGTGTGATTGTGCAATCAGCCTATTGTCATCTGCTTTCATTAAAGGAGGCGAGGCAGCAAAACTAGCATAATGGTAAAAACAACCATGTTTTCCCACAGGAACATTTTCTATTTTTATACTAATATCGCTGTACAACATTTAGAAAATGTTATACAATGTTAAATAAATCCCAGCCTCGTAAATGGAGGAGGTTTGTGCAGAATTAATTCACTGTTCAGCATCTCAGTGCAGACCCTAGGGGGGGTTCATTTTGATTCTGTGCGATAACGTAAAACGGGCGTTAGCGAATCGGCAGCCCGTTTTACATCTCTCCCCATTTTTATTTCTATTGAGGTCAATTGGGAAACATGTAAAGCAGGCTGCCAACTCGCTATCACCCGTTTTACACTATCGCACAAAGTCAAACTCACCCCCTACCTTTACCTTATGCTGAGATTTTTAAAAATGCTCCTGAAATAACGCATTAATAGTGCAGATCGAGCCACAAAGAAAGTTTATTTCCCATAACACATGGCAACGCAGCTGCCTACGGTTTTCTCATTCAGTGCATGTCCTGAAACACCTGCCCGGTCACCATCTCTGAAAGAAAAGCAGTCCTTCATTATCATCTTTTATGTAACTTCCATACATCACATCTGCTCCCTTCAATTGTCCAGGCTTCACAGTGATTCAGGGGATGGCTGTTATATGTCACCCGCACTGACAAATCAAATTTCCTCTTGGAACCTGGGAAAGTAAGCCAGCTATCATCTCCGCCTCTCAGCTGAAGCCAGGACTGCTATTTCCAGGAGGTTGATGGCAATGACACATTTGAATTGGTTTGCAAAGCGAACGACTGCCAATCTTGCTCGTTTAAACCTAGTTGATGTCTTTGTTGACACAGTCTGAACTAATAATGATTTGGCCACCTATATCTCCCACCATCTGATGTATGCACAAAGCTAGAAAAACATAAAAGCAAATGCGTGCCACTGTGCAAAGAACAGCAACCAATATTGATGAATTGTAACAAGATTGTAGACTAGTTGGGAGAATTTTTTGACTTATGTTCCAATCTTGATGACTAAATGGAATAAACTAAACAATGGCATTGTACTATTCCATTTATTAAAACCAATACCAGAAGTAAAAAAACTAGTCCACAAATCAGTCAACATGAAATCAGTCAATACACAGCCGCTTCAAATAACTCAAATCTGAAATAAAAACAGAAAATGCTGGAAAAACACTCAGCAGGTCAGTCAGCATTTCACCTCCTGGAAATAGCAGTCCTGGCTTCAGCTGAGAGGTGGAGATAATAGGAAGCAGCATTTGTGGAGAAAGAAACAGAGTTAACGTTTCAGGTCGATTGTTTCAGGTCAGTTCTGATGAAAGGTCATCGACCTGAAACATTAACTCTGTTTCTCTCTCCACAGATGCTGCCTGACCTGCTGAGTGTTTCCAGCATTTTCAGTTTTTATCTTCCTATGACTTTTTGTGTACTGACATTTTGAGAACATGGGTTACTAGTTTTAGACAGATGTTCAGCTTATATGTTTATATTCCACAATTTAACTCATTAAATTAACTCAGTTTAGGATACTAATGAGCCATTGGTATTAGCAATTTCTGGTTAGCAAGGTAGTCATGCCGGTTAGCAGTGGTCAGTTTCACTTGTTGCCAAAATGGCTGTTTTGATAACCAAGTTTTTGGATAATAAGAAGTTTCAATCTTGAGGGGAACAGGAGGGGAAGGGAGAGGGTTGTGGCATGTGGCAATACAATAACCCAAATGCAATTATGTAGGCACAAGGCCTTGTAAATTGCTTAAAGGGTGCCCTAAAAATAGAGACAGTAGCCAAATGGAACAGTGGGATATAATTAATGCTAAGAGTTGTGAATGCCTGTGAAAATAAGGCATTGGTGACAAGCAGGTGCCATCAAGGCCACACATCCGAGTTAGCTCAGTAGGAGAGATAAACTTGTAACCCTGAACACCAGTTCTTTGTCCTGATGGGGTCTGAGATGTTAGGGGAGTGATTTACCTCCTGACATGTCTGGATCCTGTGAGTGGTAGCAACCAGAAGTTAACGAGAGGGCACTTACATGGCTATTTGAGATGATTGACACCGATGCATGAACTAGGCTAAACCAGCCCATTGCATAGATTTTGTTTCAATGCATAACTTGACAATGTTAAGTTATAAAATATGGCGTTAGCAGCATGATCAGTGCACTAATGTCACTTAGCAGCATATAAACCAAGGTGCTCCTAGTTCCATGTCATGTCAGTTTTATTGCAGACCCATACATCACAAATACAACCTTATCCAGATTCTGCTCAATCCTTATATCATTGCATTGGTGTATCACTGGGCGGAGATCACCTCATACAAAAGGTGGATAATGCATAGAATTATCTCCTGGACTAGTTGCGATCACCTAAGGGGGTCGGATAAGAATTTCCCAGAATTTTTATCCCAAATTATCCTGGGTTTTTATCTGTTTTTTTGCCTCTCCCAGGAGATCACATGATTTCAGGTGGGGAGTGTATGTATTGTGATGCACAAGGTATCACAATTGCAACGGGACAGGCTGGATGGACCAGAGGGTCATTTCCTGTCCATCATTGTTCATATGTTTATATTCCCCCACATCATGGAGTTTATACCCTAGTTCTGATTTTCTGAATCTGGCAAAATCAGGGCTTTGAGGTAATATGGATACAAATGAGGCACATGATGCATTTAGTATGTAATCATGAGCAAAAATTATTCCTACAAAACCTGGGTACTGTAACAGATTGACCAACACTGAATATTGTTGCTGGAAAAACAACTTGCATTATATAACGTCTTTAACACAGAAAAGCGTCCCAGGGCGCATCTCAGAGACATAATCAGGCAAAAATGGACACCAAGATAAAGGAAGAGGTATTAGGAGACGTGACCAACAGCTTGGTCAATGAGATGGGTTTTAAGGAGGTCTTAAAAGAAGGTGAGGGAGGTGGAATTGAGGCAGAGAATTCCAGAATGTGGGGCCAAGAGAGACGAATGCACAGCCACAAATGGTGGGGAGAAGGGAAAGGGGATGCACAAGAGGCCATAGTCACTGGAATGGAGAGTTCTGAGGGAATTGTTGGGCTGAACGAGGTTGCAAAGATAGGGATGGGTAAGGCCACGAAATGATTGACCAACACTGAATATAGCTGCTGAAAGAAGAACAGTTCTACATCGCCACAGAAAAAAATGAACACCTTCTTCGATGCTCACATCTCTGCTATTTAACCAGTGTGTCCAAAAGTTGTGGGTTCAAGTCCCACTTCAGAGACTTGAGCACAAAATCCAGGCTGATACTCCAGTCCAGTACTGAGGGAATGCTACACTGTTGGAAGTGATGTTAAACCAAGGCCCCATCTGCCCTCTCAGGTGGACGTAAAAGATCCCATGCCATTATTTTGAAGAAGAGCAGGGGAGTTCTCCATGGCATCCTGGCCAATATTTATCCATCAACCGACATCACTAACACAGATTTTATGGTCATTAACACATTGCTGTTTGTGGGAACTTGCTGTGCGCAAATTGGCTGCCAGGTTACCTACATTACAACAATGACAACACGGCAAAAGTATTTCATTGGCTGAAAAGCGCTTTTGAACGCCCTGAGGTCGTGAAAGATGGCAGTCATGTTACAGAGCAACGCTGACAGACACCTAAAGTAAGTTACTTGTTATACCTGTTGGAAAAGCACAAGGAGGAGCTAAGAAGCTGAATTACAGATACAATATAAAATATGAGTTTACCACAGTGGGCTAGGTGGGAAAAGTGGCTAGTCATTACACATCTTTAAATGCAATCAACACATTGGGCCAGGTCTTGCTGGAGCAGGGCATCTCGCCGTTAGGTAGACTTTTTTCAACACCCTTCAGCTTGAAAATATTTTGCGCCGTAACTGCTGGAAAGTGTGAGCTGATAACGATGCATGGCGAGGGCAAAAGGGGCATCTGGGACCTCAGTGAATGAGGGGACCAACAGTCTATCTCCTTAATCAAGTAGATTTAAGCAATGAGAAAGAAACAGATGAACAACGGCAAAGGAGGGTGAATTAGAGTCAAATCAGGTACAAACAGAGAAATAAAGAGAGGGAAAGAAAGATTGGATTAAGAGGGAGAGAAAAAAAAGAGACAGAAAGGAAAAGTAAGAAAAAAAATAAACATTTAAAATTTTACATTTTTAAAACCTCTAACAACAATTTAATACCTGCTGGAATGAGATTGAACCATATAAATTGTTCCCTTTCTGGGCCAGAGAGGTTGAAAGGCATTGCATTAACAATTATAACGTTGTTAAAAGGGTACTTACGCTCTTAATTACCAGGCTTAACTTTCTGTGGAGCATTTAATGGGCAATTAATGTGCAAATTCAGCAACTTCTTAAAAATCACGGGGAGGTTGAGGCGGTTCTCTTAATCCCCTGAATTTGCTGGCCGATTTGCGCATTAATAACGGCCTATGTCGTTAACACACCGTTATTTTTCCAGCAAGATACGGCCCAATAATTTAAGAATACAGTAACATGCAGTTGTGATTTTTTAAAATTTATTTGTTACTTTGTCTTTTCTCTTCTATCTCTGTTTAGGGCTCCCAAAGCACACATCATTCCCCAGTGAAAGAATGGATGCCCTGCCCATAGACCACTACTCAAAGCAGCTTGAAGTGACTCATCCACTCAATTTCTTTCCCCGACCCCAACCCCGCACATGGTCTCTACTTGCCTTTTATGGTAGAGATGTGGTCTAGAAACTTGCTGTCCTGGAGAGAGGGGGCTTGTGCATATAAACCCATAACTCCACCACCCAGTGGTACATCATATTGAGAGCAATGTACAAAAAAGGACATCAAATGGGCAGCAAATCACAGCACTTGCCACGAATTCTCAATACACACTGCCTGCAAGTAAATCTCTGCATCAGGAACATGCATTGACAAAATGTACCCAAAAGAGCATGTATCATATTTGAGTAAAGTAAATCTTGGTGAAGTTGAAGCATTGAATTTTCAGATCAGTGGAAACAATTCCATCCGTGATAAATGGGTAAACAGGGCTCAGACAAATTAGGATTTCCTGTTCCGGCTTGGCTCCTGTTTATAATCTCATGGAAACATACAAAATTCTGACAGGGCTGGACAGACTGGATGCAGGGAGGATGTTTTCCCTTGCTGGGGGGTCCAGAACGAGGGGTCACAGTCTCAGGATACGGGGTAGGACATTTAGGACTGAGATGAGGAGAAATTTCTTCACTCAGAGGGTGGTGAACCTGTGGAATTCTCTACCACAGAAGGCTGTGGAGGCCAAGTCACTGAATATAGACAGAGCTAAGCGATAGACAGAGCTAAGCGATTCCACAACCAACGGATCAGATCAAAGCTCTGCAGTCCTGCCACATCCAGTCGTGAATGGTGGTGGACAATTAAACAACTAACGGGAGGAGGAGGCTCTGCAAACATCCCCATCCTCAATGATGGCGGAGTCCAGCACGTGAGTGCAAAAGACAAGGCTGAAGCGTTTGCAACCATCTTCAGCCAGAAGTGCCGAGTGGATGATCCATCTCAGCCTCCTCCCGATATCCCCACCATCACAGAAGCCAGTCTTCAGCCAATTCGATTCACTCCACGTGATATCAAGAAACGGCTGAGTGCACTGGATACAGCAAAGGCTATGGGCCCCGACAACATCCCAGCTGTAGTGCTGAAGACTTGTGCTCCAGAACTAGCTGCGCCTCTAGCCAAGCTGTTCCGGTACAGCTACAACACTGGCATCTACCCGACAATGTGGAAAATTGCCCAGGTATGTCCTGTCCACAAAAAGCAGGACAAATCCAATCCGGCCAACTACCGCCCCATCAGTCTACTCTCAATCATCAGCAAAGTGATGGAAGGTGTCGTCGACAGTGCTATCAAGCGACACTTACTCACCAATAACCTGCTCACCGATGCTCAGTTTGGGTTCCGCCAGGACCACTCGGCTCCAGACCTCATTACAGCGTTGGTCCAAACATGGACAAAAGAGCTGAATTCCAGAGGTGAGGTGAGAGTGACTGCCCTTGACATCAAGGCAGCATTTGACCGAGTGTGGCACCAAGGAGCCCAAGTAAAATTGAAGTCAATGGGAATCAGGGGGAAAATTCTCCAGTGGCTGGAGTCATACCCAGCACAAAGGAAGATGGTAGTGAATTGTTGGAGGCCAATCATCACGGCCCCAGGACATTGCTGCAGGAGTTCCTCAGGGCAGTGTCTTAGGCCCAACCATCTTCAGCTGCTTCATCAATGACCTTCCCTCCATCATAAGGTCAGAAATGGGGATGTTCGCTGATGACTGCACAGTGTTCAGTTCCATTCGCAACCCCTCAAATAATGAAGCAGTCCGAGCCCGCATGCAGCAAGACCTGGACAACATCCAGGCTTGGGCTCACAAGTGGCAAGTAACATTCGCGCCAGATAAGTGCCAGGCAATGACCATCTCCAACAAGAGAGAGTCTAACCACCCCCCCTTGACATTCAACGGCATTACCATCGCCGAATCCCCCACCATCAACATCCTGGGGGTCACCATTAACCAGAAACTTAACTGGACCAGCCATATAAATACTGTGGCTACTAGAGCAGGTCAGAGGCTGGGTATTCTGCGGCGAGTGACTCACCTCCTGACTCCCCAAAGCCTTTCCACCATCTACAAGGCACAAGTCATGAGTGTGATGGAATACTCCCCACTTGCCTGGATGAGTGCAGCTCCAACAACACTCAAGAAGCTCGACACCATCCAAGATAAAGCAGCCCGCTTGATTGGCACCCCATCCACCACCCTGAACATTCACTCCCTTCACCACCGGCGCACCGTGGCTGCAGTGTGCACCATCCACAGGATGCACTGCAGCAACTCGCCAAGGCTTCTCCGACAGCACCTCCCAAACCCGCGACCTCTACCACCTAGAAGGACAAGAGCAGCAGGCACATGGGAACAACACCACCTGCACGTTCCCCTCCAAGTCACACACCATCCCGACTTGGAAATATATCGCCGTTCCTTCATTGTCGCTGGGTCAAAATCCTGGAACTCCCTTCCTAACAGCACTGTGGGAGAACCGTCACCACACGGACTGCAGCAGTTCAAGAAGGCGGCTCACCACCACCTTCTCAAGGGCAATTAGGGATGGGCAATAAATGCTGGCCTCGCCAGCGACGCCCACATCCCGTGAACGAATAAAAAAAAATATATATATATATTTAAGAAGGAGATGGATAGATTTCTAGACACAGAAGGCACCAAGGGGTACGGGGAAAGAGCGGGAATATGGTATTGAGATAGAGGATCAGCCATGATCATATTGAATGGCGGAGCAGGCTCGAAGGGCCGAATGGCCTACTCCTGCTCCTTTTTCTATGTTTCTATGTTTCTATAATATGTACTGTGCCATTTTCCAATTCCCATTTTCTGCTGCCTTCCTTTGCTCTCGGACAGAATGTGCAACAGCCCTTTGTTTTCCATTTTTTGTGAGCCCAAATCCCACCTGGCATTAAGCCAGGACAATCAGCTGGCATCAGAGCTGGACTGCCCATAGCCACCATCATACCACCAACTGGATCTGTAGGCCACAGCATGCCTGCTTGGCAACGGCAAAAGGAAACTGCCTCCCCGGCTACCAGGTCAGCTTAGAGCTCTGGCAAGTACTGTCCCTATGGTAGAGTTTGCCATCTACTGCAAGGAGGCCTGCAGTCAAACTCCATCATAAGGGCTTTACGGCCAGTGGAAATCAAGGGCAGGTTTTCTCCCTCAACCTTCAAGAACTTGCAGGCTCCCATAGGCACCGTCTTGCCAATATAATCCAATTTGCTGTCCACAGAAGTATCAAGTGAGTTCAGCATGGCCACCATCTTCACCTGTTTTCCCGTTGAATAGAAACAACAACATAAAACAGCTGCCCAATTTGACTGTACTGCTGTATTTCACAAAGTGCAAGAGGTCACTG
The DNA here is from genome assembly GCF_035084215.1 of Heptranchias perlo. Classification (NCBI taxonomy): domain Eukaryota; kingdom Metazoa; phylum Chordata; class Chondrichthyes; order Hexanchiformes; family Hexanchidae; genus Heptranchias; species Heptranchias perlo. The sequence continues at coordinate 123,721,658 of NC_090328.1, read as the reverse complement.
ATGACACCACGTGGCCATCCTGCAGCCCTTTCTGTCGGGTCGATTGTAACTTTCACCACTGGGCGGAATACTGGCAGTAGCGGATCGGCCACCCATTTTACATAGAATTACATAGATCTTTACAGCACAGAAACAGGCCATTCAGACCAACAGGACTATGCCGGTGTTTTTGCTTCACAAGAGCTTCCTCCCACCTTACTCCATCTAACTCTATCAGCAAAACCCTCTATTTCTTTCTCCCTCATATGTTTATCTAACTTCCCCTTAAATGCATCTACATTATTTGCCTCAACTACTCCATGTGGTAGCGAGTTCCACATTCTAACCACTCTCTGGGTAAAGAAGTTTCTCCTGAATTCCTTATTGGATTTATTAGTGACAATCTTATATTATGGTCCCTAGTTTTGGACTCTCCCACAAGTGGAAACATCTTCTTTATGTCTAACCTATCAGACCCCTTCATTATTTTAAAGGCCTCTACCAGGTCACCCCTCAGCCTTCTCTTTGCCAGAGAAAAGAGCTCCAGCCTGTTCAGCCTTTCCTGATATTTATAACCTCTCAGTTCTGGTTTTGTCCAGTTTTACTTTCTGAATCTGCTGGATAACATTATCTTTGTACCTTTCCTCAGGTCTGCTGCCACCTCCCATATTTTTGCCGCCTGGTCTTTGGGCGTAGCAGGCAGTCATCACTGTCAGCTATCCCATGCTAAGTGTTTTGGATGACTTTTCTTCGTGGTGGGCACCCTTGAATGCCAATCAAAGCAAGCCTACATTGCCTCACTCCATGTATCAGCACCATCCACAAAAGATGTCTTTCACATTTTCTGGGACCTACCATCTGTGAGAAGTGGGATGAATCTTTAAACTCCTTTCCTTCAATTCATATGAAATGGGAGTATAATTCCGAAGAGCTACTAGTTTAAATCTCAAAATGGTTCTTTCAATTTGTGTATTAATTGCAAGTCACGAGGGAAAAATTAATTAAGATCTTTACTTTTGCAATCTACTGAGGTTGCTTTGTAATAAAGTCACACCATCTTATTTGCATCAGACCTAAAAAGGATTCAGCTTGTTAATGCAAAATTCAAAGACTTGATTTAAAGAAACTGAATAATACTGAACACTCAACATTCATTGCAATGTAAATTGTGTGTTTACTATCATTTGTCATTCTTTAAATGTAGGGAAAACAGTACACTCTCTTATCTTGTTTGTGCACCCTTTTATCAATTTGTATGATCTCTCAGCTGTAATTTCATTTTTACTTTCAATGGCACTGTTTTCTCAATGAATGCACTATGAGGGGAAAAGAGAAAAACTATTCCATATTTTGCTAATGCACCCCTTTAAACTGCTTTAACAGTACTATGGAACCACACTTTCAGATGTCCGAGCTTCATGCCTATGCCGACAGGTGCTGGTTATACATGGCTGTTCACAGTACATTGTACTGATATCTCATTACACAATGTTCCTCCCCAACTCTGGATTTTCCATCCTATAAAGTCTCTAGAAAAACAACAGTACAAATGAAGGCTACAGCAATATCTAAAAACAAAAGAAAGAAAAGAAAGATTTGCATTTATTTAGTGTCTTTCACAACCTCAGAACACCCCAAAGCGTTTTACAGCCAATGACTTTTCAAGTGTAGTCATGATGTGGAGATGCCGGTGATGGACTGGGGTTGACAATTGTAAACAATTTTACAACACCAAGTTATAGTCCAGCAATTTTATTTTAAATTCACAAGCTTTCGGAGATTCAGGAAACATTTGCCTGAGGAAGGAGAAAATCTCCGAAAGCTTGTGAATTTAAAATAAAATTGCTGGACTATAACTTGGTGTTGTAAAATTGTTTACAATTTTCAAGTGTAGTCACTGTTGTAATGTAGGAAACGTAGCAGCCAATTTGCACACAGCAAGGTCCCACAAACAGCAATATGATAATGGCCAGATAATCTGTTTGAGTGATTTTGTTTGAGGAATAAATATTGGCGAGGACCCCGGGGAGAATTCCCCAGCTCTTCTTCAAAATAATGCCACGGGATCTTTTACGTCCCCCCAAGAGGGCAAACGGGGCCTCTGTTTAACCTCTCATCTGAAAGATGGCACCTCCGACAGTGCAGCGGTCCCTCAGTACTGCACTGGAATGTCAGTCTAGGTCTTGTGCTCAATGCTCTGGAGTGGGACTTGAACCCACGACCTTCTGACTCAGGGGACGTTTTATTTGTGTTCCAGATGTGGTCCATTTAAAATGTTGAATAAAAATAGTACCTCTTAGTGCTCACTAATATCTTTTTATATATATATGCCAAGATGAATGCCTCCCTCACAAGTCGTAGAGTGCATCTCCTAGAACAGCAGACAAGTCAGGTAGGGGCTGGGAGTGACAATGGGGAGCAGAGTCAGGAGCAGTGGAATTGCTAGGGGCATTGACTTTCACCCACAATCATAGAGAAGCAGACACTGACTCCAAAACACTGACTTGTCGTTTTTACAATACGGACAGTTGGCACGGATTATTTTCTGACAAGATATTTCAAATAGTAGCAAATAACTTAGCGAGATTCTACAACTGGCATTGCCAGAAGGTACTGAATATTCAGCAAAAGGTTTACTTGATCACCAAGGAGCTACCTCGAGGAACATGTACAGAGCTGCAAGCCGTCTAACTTTAATATTTCTGCTTCCTATTTTACTAGTGTTGTTTTCACCACATTACAGTCCAGAGATGCCCGCTTCCTCTCACTCAGACATCTCACTTTCAACCAGTACTCCGCCCAACAGCTCAGCTGTGAATTGGCAAAGCTCATCTGACTGACAACCTACATTTTGTTCCATTCCCTAATTTAAGCACAAAAAGTAGGCATGAGTGTACAGGAAAGGAAAATAATAGACCAAGAAGTTGTTACGCTGTGTAGCCATACAGAGAGGTGAGTAAGTAAGACATCTTTTGGTTACAAGTTGTATTCCAAGTAATATGCAACATTTCAACAAAGTTTTATTTAAACAGGAAGTGAAACTAGAAAGAAAAAAATTGCAACTGCTGGAGATCTAAGAGGTAATTTTACAAGTTTGCGCTCCCCAACACAGAGTCTGACAGCAGCATATATAATGGCAATTCAGGGTGTTCATTCCATATGATTTTCATTCATTCCTCCTATTCTGGTCTCTTGTGCATCCCCAATTTCCTTCACCCCACCAATAAGCAGCCATGCCTTCAGTTGTCGAGGCCCTAAGCTCTGGAATTCCCTCCCTAAACCTCTCCACAAGACCATATGACCATAAGAGATAGGAGCAGGAGTAGGCCATTCGGCCCCTCGAGCCTGCTCTGCCATTCAATCTGATTTTTACCTCAACTCACTTTCCCACCCTTTCCCCATATCCTTTGACTCACTTGCTGATCAAAAATTTGTCTAATTCAGCCTTGAATGTATTCAATGACTCAGCCTCCACAGCTTTTTGGAGTAAAGAATTCCAAAGATTCATGACAGTCTGGGAGAAGAAATTCCTCCTCATTTCTGTCTTAAACGGGCGACCCCTTATTCTGAGACTATGCCCCCTAGTTTTAGATCCCCCATGAGGGGTAGCATCCTCTCAGCATCTACCCTATCGAGTCCCCTCAGAATCTTGTATGTTTCAATAAGATCTCCTCTCATTCTTCTAAACTCCAATGAGTATAGACCCAACCTGTTCAATCTTTCCTCATAAGACAACCCTTCCATACCCGGAATCAACCTAGTGCACCTTCTCTGAACTGCCTCCAATGCAAGTATGTCCTTCCTTAAATAAGGGCACCAGAACTGTACACAGTACTCCAGGTGTGGTCTCACCAGCACCCGGTACAGTTGTAGCATGACTTCCCTGCTTTTATACTCCATCCCCCTAGAAATAAAGGCCAATATTCCGTTTGCCTTCTGGATTACCTGCTGCACCTGTATGTTGACTTTTTGTGTTTCATGTACGAGGACACCCAGATACCTCTGTACCACAGCATTTTGTAGTATTTCTCCATTCAAATCATATTTTGCTTTTTTATTTTTCCTCCCAAAGTGGATGACTTCACATTTTCCTACATTATATTCCATCTGCCAAATTTTTGCCCATTCGCTTAACCTGTCAATATCCCTTTGCAGACACTTTGTGTCCTCATCGCAACTTGCTTTTCTATGTATCATCAGCAAATTTGGCCACATGACACTCTGTTCCTTCATCCAAGTCATTGATATATATTGTAAATAGTTGAGGCCCCAGCACTGAGCCCTGCGGCACCCCACTAGTTACAGATTGCCATTTTGAAAATGACCCTTTTATCCCGACTCTTTGTTATCTGTTAGTTAGCCAATCAGGCTCACTTTGAAGACGCTCCTTAAAACCTGTCTCTTTGACCAAGCTTTTGGTCACCTGTCCTAATATCTCATGTGGCTCGGTGTCAAATTTTGTCTGATAACGCTCCTGTGGAGCGCCTTGGGACTTTTTACTGTGTTGAAGGCGCTATATAAATGCAAGTTGTTGTATGAATTTCATGTATTTTTTTTTCCCAACGCAGGTAATGCAAAAGTGAACAGAATAGATTTCCCTCTCCGTTATGTCTGGGGAATGTTTAGCTCCCAGGCACCTGCACAGTAAGCATTGGTCCTCATGCCTCACTCTTCTCTGTGGGGCACCCAAGCGGAGGGGATGCCCCAAGAAAGCTGGCCGTGGCACATGCAGCAAGACCTTCTGCAGACTGGAGGGTCCCGAGAGCATCCAGAGGATTGAAGCGGGCATAAGGTGAGAAACTATGCCCCTGTTTCTGTCCCCTGATCCCAGTTCAAGACCCTGTGGGGGCCTGGACCCGGTAGTTCCAGTGGACTCCCCTCCCCAACCCCAGGAGTCCAATGAAGGCACCCCAGAGCAAAATTTGCCCCAACAAAGGTGTCATGGATGGAACAATCCCTCTGGAAAGCACAGCGATGAGAGGGAGGGTGCGTTTGGTGACAGCTGATACTAAAAGATAATTTGACATATGTGAAGATTAATCAGCTGCAAGGTAAGGACAAGACCCTGTTGCTTTGAGAGGAGCAAAAAAGAAATAAAGGGCATGATTTTAATATGCCGGTGGGATGGCAGCGGCGGGGGGGAGGGGGATCAATTGGCGTGCGGGGAACCTGAAAAAATAAATCCCTACCTTTCCCCACGCGATCGCGACTTAATTGATGGCCCGTAACGGTGATTCCGGATTTGCCGTCTGAAAACTGCACAGCAGGCGGACTGCGCACCCACATGAACTGCTTATCAGCTGAAGTGTCTGTATTTAAAGGGCCATTGCTCCGATGGCTTTTGCTGCACAAAGGAGCAACCAGGCAGAATGGAGCAGCAGAGGGGCAAGCCAGCTCCAAGATTTAGTAACGCCTCACTTGATGTGATGCTGGCCGGAGTGAGGAGGAGGGAAATATTGTACCCGGAGGACAGGAGGAAGCGCCCCGCCTCTGCCACCAAGAAGGCCTGGCTCGAGGTGTAAGGAATCTTACAACACCAGGTTATAGTCCAACAGTTTTATTTGAAAATCACAAGCTTTCGGAGGCTTTCTCCTTCTCCTTTTCACCTGACGAAGGAGAAAGCCTCCGAAAGCTTGTGATTTTCAAATAAAACTGTTGGACTATAACCTGGTGTTGTAAGATTCCTTACATTTGTCCACCCCAGTCCATCACCGGCGTCTCCACATCATGGCTCGAGGTGGGTGAGGAGGTCACCGGTAGGAGCAAAATCTCAGGCACTTGGGTGCAGTGCAGGAAGCGCTTCAATGACCTAACTAACATAGAAACATAGAAAATAGGAGCAGGAGCAGGCCATTCGGCCCTTCAAGCCTGCTCCACCATTCAATATGATCATGGCTGATCCTCTATCTCAACACCATATTCCCACTCTCTCCCCATACCCCTTAATGCCTTTTGTGTCTTGAAATCTATCTAGCTCCTTCTTAAATATATTCAGTGTCTTGGCCTCCACAGCCTTCTGTGGTAGAGAATTCCACAGGTTCACCACCCTCTGAGTGAAGAAATTTCTCCTCATCTCAATCCTAAATGTCCTACCCCCTATCCTGAGACTGTGACCCCTCCTTCTGGACCCCCCTCCAGCCAGGGGAAACATCCTCCCTGCATCCAGTCTGTCTAGCCCTGTCAGAATTTTATATGTTTCAATGAGATCCCATCTCTTTCTTCCAAACTCGAGTGAATACAGGCCGAGTTGACCCAATCTCTCCTCAAACGACAGACCTGCCATCCCAGGGATCAGTCTGATGAACCTTCGCTGCACTCCCTCTATGGCAAGTATATTCTTTCTTAGGTAAGGAGACCAAAACTGCACACAATACTCCAGGTGTAGTCTCACCAAGGCCCTGTATAACTGCAGTAAGACATCCTTGCTCCTGTACTCAAATCCTTTTGCAATGAAGGCCAACATACCATTTGCCTTCCTAACTGCTTGCTGCACCTGCATGCTTGCTTTCAGTGACTGGTATACAAGGACACCCAGGTCCCTTTGTACATCAACATTCCCCAATCTATCACCATTTAAATAATACCCTGCCTTTCTGTTTTTCCTTCCAAAGTGGATAGCTTCACATTTATCCACATTATACTGCATCTGCCATGTATTTGCCCACTCACTCAACTTGTCTAAATCGCCTTGAAGCCTCTTTGCATCCTCCTCACAACTCACGATCCCACCTAGTTTTGTGTCATCAGCAAACTTGGAAATATTACATTTGGTTCCCTCATCCAAATCATTGATATATATTGTGAATAGCTGGGGCCCAAGCACTAATCCCTGCAGTACCCCACTAGTCACTGCTTGCCACCCCAAAAAAGACCCATTTATTCCTACTCTGTTTCCTGTCTATTAACCAATTCTCAATCCATGCCAGTATATTCCCCATGTGCTTTAATTTTGCACACTAACCTCTTAAGTGGGACTTTATCAAAGGCCTTCTGAAAATCCAAATAAACCACATCCACTGGTTTTCCCTTATCTATTCTACCAGTTACATCCTCAAAAAACTCCAGTAGGTATGTCAAACATGATTTCCCTTTCATAAATCCATGTTGAATTTGTCTAATCTAACTAGGTCAGCAAAAGTGAGTACACTTACTGAGTCTCCTGACTTGTGTGTTCCACATCAACTCCCCCACCCTCACATTCTGCAGTGCCAATCCTACACCATCACATCACTCCTCACACACACTTAAGGCTCATCGTCAACTTACCTTCACTTCCTGAACACGTCCTCACCTCCCCATTTGTGACCCCACCACTATCACTCACCCCAATCCTGATCCAATGTGATGTCTCTGTCTGATACTCACCCTCTGATGCATTTCTTTCACGATCAACCTCACCCAAAGCAATGCATTCATCAGTTGGCCACTTCACTATCACTCACTCACACATCGGTACTTTCTCCCCTTGTAGGAGAAGAGAGCGCAAAATGCACGGGAGAGGGCAAGGACTGGAGGGGGGCCATAACAAATAGTGTTCCTCACAGAGGCGGAGGAGGAGGTGCTGGAGATCAGCCTCGTCGTCGAGTGCCTGTCCGTCGGGGATGCCTGGTGTTGGCGGTGCTCATTCCAGGTGGTCTGTGGACTGGACTATCCTCACTTTGCAGATGTCCTTATGAGAATCAGTCAAATATTAGGGTCTCCCTGGCCTGCTCTGCCAATGGGTTGCCCATCCTCCTCCTCCTCCATGATGATGGCAGATGTGGATGCTGGGTGAGGGTCTGGAACCTCATCCACCGGTAACCCTCTCTGTTGTATGATGTTGGACACAACACACTACTATAATGCGACCCACTCTCGCTGGTGCGTATTGAAGCGCTCCCCCAGACTGATCCAGGCACCAATATCACATCTTGAGCACTCCCATCCCTTGTTCAATGACAGACCTCATGTCGATGTGACTGTCGTTGTATCAACGCTGTGCCTCGCTGATGGGGTTTCTCACAGGTGTCATGAGCCACGTCTGCAGGGAATATCCCTTGGCTCCGAGCAGCCAGCCCTTAGGTCTGTTCAGTGCGTGGAAGAGCGCGGGATGTTTGATTCCCACAGAATGAAAGAATCATGGCAGATGCCAGGGAATCTGGCACACACGTGAAGAAATCTTTTCCGGTGGTCGCAAACGAGCTGCGCGTTGATGGAGTGATAACCCTTTCTGTTGATGAACAGTCCTGGCTCGTGTGGAGGTGTTCGGATTGCTATATGGATGCAATCGATTGCACCCTGTACCCGAGGGAAGCCAGCCATGGAGTGGAAACCCACACTGCCCTCTCCGTCTGGCTGAGGTCGTCCATGGGGAAGTTGACGTAGTGCAACGCCCTCCGAAACAAACCATCGGTGACCTGTCTTATGCACTTGTGGGCATCACCGGTGAGAGACCCCGGCGATGTCACTGGTGGCATCCTGAAAGGATCCGGAGGCGAAGAAGTTGAGGGCAGTGGTGACTTTAACGACAGGCAATGCGATAGCTCCAGGCCCAATCGGTAGCAGCTCTGTATGAAGGAGCCTGCAGATGTCTGCGATCACCTGATGATTCACTCTGAGCCTTCGTAGGCACTGCTCCTCAGAGAGGTCCAGGAAGCTCAGGCTCGGTCTGTAGACCCTCTCATGAGGGTAGTGCCTCCTGCGACGTCGCTCTCTCTGTTGTTCCCCTCTCTGCTCTTGTGCAGGTCCCTACTGTGCACCGCTGTCTTCTGGAGCTGCAAGTGACAGAACTGCACAGCGGGCCGGCTGCGGATGGTGATGTGCCTCCTCCTCGGATGTACTGGTGAATGCAGCCATTGTGCCCACCCATCCTGATGTTGTCAGTTTGAGGGGGTCCAAAATGTAGGTAAATATGTGTAAACAGAACAATTCTGAGTGTGAACCAAGAATTCTCAGTCAAAGAACTCCCAGCCAAAAGTCTGTCTGAGAGAACTGAGTGCCCTGCTGCAATAACTCAACTTTTATCCCCATCTGTCAAACAGGGATTTAAATGGCCAAATGGCTGCTGGCTGCAACCCACCAAGATTCCCATGGCGTGCTTCACACTGCACGGGAAACACGTTGAGCCAGCGTTGAAATCGCTTCCCTGCATCGGTAACAAGATTAAATTGCTTCATTCCTGCTTTAAATATCGTCCCGCCAGCTTTAATTTCCGGCGGGACTTCTGGCTTCCTGAAGTGCGCGTATGCCCAGATGGGTCTGGATCGTGTGCATTTTTCAGCGGGTTGGAGCCGGGATTCCCTCCCGCTCCGGAAATCGCCGATTTTGTTTGCCCCCACCCAGCCCCCAACGCACCTGGACCTCAAAGATAAAATCGTGGCCAAAGTCAGTCACGACTAAGGAGCTTTTGAACCATAAAATGAGCAAAACCCCCTCAACAGAGGGAAAAGGAAATTTCAGAAGTTGTGATGCAGAAAATGGAGTCAGCAGAGCAGAAACAATGGAGCAAAAGAAACTGAAAGTGAGGCTTGGAGTTTAAAATGAGCCCCAACTCCAGATTTTAGGACTCTTTGAGATGTGTCTAGCTCAGATGCGTACAAATCATGGACCATCCCATTGCCACTGCCTCCACAACCATCCCAAAAATTCCATCCCATAATCCAAGTAGTTGCGAGAGTTTGTGGCTATGTAACATATAATTACGGAAAGCCTTTTGCCAGAAATGGCCAGAGAGAAGTCCAGGATAGAAGGGAAAAGACCAGAGGTGCTCCATGTTAAGGTGAGAATGGGTAGAAATTGGAAGCACTAGTCAATAAGTTTTTCCAGATCAGCGTTGCAGCAGGAAGCAGCACCAACACACTCATTGCTGAAGTAGAAAGGAAACTTGGGAATGGGCCTGAGTAGACATCTTTTCACATCCTAACTTAGATGACCTTTATAGGAGATCCATCAATTTCATCTCTTCTCAGTCCTTAATAAAATCTATTCACAACGCATTAAACCCATTAGCTTTCTCTTTGTAATATCAGTTAGTATATCTGATCGACTGTTGGCCTTTGCCTGTAGTTGCCCCCTCCTCTATTTGTTTTAATCAATCCTAAAAGGACTTTTTTGTCTTCCCTTTTGGTTCTGGCAAAGGGTTTCGATGCAAAATATTAAACTCTCTTTCATCTTTCCAAATGCCCATCGACCTATTGTGCATTTCCAGCAGTTCCTGTGTTTTTTAAAATTTTTTTAAGTGAAAAATAGATAAGAGTCTCAATGACTTGAAAATATTACAAGACTCGAGCTGTTACTTGAGACAAACAACATTGGCAATGCCTCGATTTTAAAATTCTCATCCTTGTTTTCAAATCCCTCCATGGCCATGAACATAAGATAGAGACTAATAAATCCAATAGGGAATTCAGGAGATACTTCTTTACTCAGGGAGTGGTGAGAATGTGGGACGCACTATCACAAGGAGTAGTTGAGGCAAATAGCGTAGATGCATTTAAGGGGAAGCTAGATAAGCACATGAGGGAGAAAGGAATAGAAGGATATGCTGATAGGGTTAGATGAAGTAGGGAGGGAGGAGGCTCGTGTGGAGCATAAATGCTAGCATAGACCAGTTGGGCCGAATGGCCTGTTTCTGTGCCATAGACTCAATGGGGGTAATTTTAACCCCCAAGAACAAGTGGGTTGGAGGCGGGTGAGAGGTTAAAATAACAGCTTTTTGGAGCAGGACAGCATCCCGGCTCCAACTCACCCACTTCTGGGTTTAATCCAGGCAGGTTTATCTGCCTGTGGACAGCAGACACCAGGAAGTCCCGCCCCCACTTAATTAAAAGGACAATGTACCTCATTAAAATACTTGAGGTCCTTAATATTTTGTGTATTGCAAAATTAAAATGAATTTAACCTCACCTGTTCAGGTTTCCCATCGCTTCCAATTTACATCAGGTGAAAGCAGGCGGGAAGGGCTGGATCCATGAGGTGAGGGCCTTTATTGCATTGCTTGTGGGCCCGGAGGAGCAGGAGGGCTTCATCCAGGCCAAACAAAGCTCATCTGGCTGACAGGACCCCCGCGATCAGCCAAACTCCACCCAACCCCCCACCCCCAACCATGGTGGTCCCCCACCTACCTCCGACCCATCACCCAACCACCAACGGCCTCCGATTTCCTCCCCAGCCCTCCGATCTCCTCCCCGACCAACGATCCCTCCCTCCCTCCCTCCCTCCAACCCCCGGCTGCAGCCTGCTGCCGCGGGCCTTCCTGCCTGACAGCCTGCTAGCCTGTCAATCAGGCTGGCTGCCGGGTGCAAAGCCCGTAACTAAAATTTATTGGCCTCATTAAGGTCACGATTGCTCGCAACCCGCCAAGTTACCTTACGGATTTCGCACCCGAAAGTCTTCCCCCCTCCCCCCCATTCCCTTCCCGGCTTGAAGTCAAAATTCTGCCCAATGTAACAATGTAACTCAATGAGTAGCATAGATGCACTTAAAGTGTAGCTAGATAAACACATGAGGGAGAAAGGATAGAAGGTTATGCTGATAGGGTGAGATGAAGTAGGGTGGGAGGAGGCTCATGTGGAGCATAAACACCAGCATAGACCAGCTGGACCGAATGGCCTGTTTCTGTGCTGTATATTCTATGTAATATAATAGGTGAGGTGAGAGTGACTGCCCTTGACATCAAGGCAGCATTTGACCGAGTGTTGCACCAAGAAGCCCTAGTAAAATTGAAGTCAATGGGAATTAGGGGGAAAACTCCCCAGTGGCTGGAGTCATACCTAGCACAAAGGAAGATGGTAGTGGTTGTTGGAGGCCAATCATCTCAGCCCCAGGACATTGCTGCAGGAGTTCCTCAGGGCAGTGTCCTAGGCCCAACCATCTTCAGCTGCTTCATCAATGACCTTCCCTCCATCATAACGTCAGAAATGGGGATGTTTGCTGATGATTGCACAGTGTTCAGTTCCATTTGCAACCCCTCAGATAATGAAGCAGTCCGAGCCCGCATGCAGCAAGACCTGGACAACATCCAGGCTTGGGCTCATAAGTGTCAAGTAACATTCACGCCAGACAAGTGCCAGGCAATGACCATCTCCAACAAGAGAGAGTCTAACCACCTCCCCTTGACATTCAACAGCATTACCATCGCTGAATTCCCCACCATCAACATCCTGGGGGGACACCATTGACCAGAAACTTAACTGGACCAGCCATATAAATACTGTGGCTACAAGAGCAGGTCAGAGGCTGGGTATTCTGCGGCGAGTGACTCACCTCCTGACTCCCCAAAGCCTTTCCACCATCTACAAGGCACAAGTCAGGAGTGTGATGGAATACTCTCCACTTGCCTGGATGAGTGCAGCTCCAACAACACTCAAGAAGCTCGACACCATCGAGGACAAAGCAGCCCGCTTGATTGGCACCCCATCCACCACCCTAAACATTCACCCCCTTCACCACCGGTGCACAGTGGCTGCAGTGTGCACCATCCACAGGATGCACTGCAGCAACTCGCCAAGGCTTCTTCGACAGCACCTCCCAAACCCACGACCTCTACTACCTAGAAGGACAAGAGCAGCAGGTACATGAGAACAACACCACCTGCACGTTCCCCTCCAAGTCACACACCATCCCGACTTGGAAATATATCGCCGTTGGGTCAAAATCCTGGAACTCCCTTCCTAACAGCACTGTGGGAGAACCTTCACCACACGGACTGCAGCGGTTCAAGAAGGTGGCTCACCACCACCTTCTCAAGGGCAATTAGGGATGGGCAATAAATGCCAGCCTCGACAGCGACGCCCACATCCCATGAATGAATATAAAAAATGTTGTTTTTGGAAGCAAACTATTTAACACATTTCAGAGACTTGGATGATCAATTTTAAATAAGTTCTGTTCCCCCTGTAGGGTGTTTTGGGGTTGTTCTCACCCTATTGATCGGTGCAGATATCTGGTCCCCGGTCTAGCCAAGGAACACTTATACCTCACAGATCGGAGGTTCAGGAAAACGGGACTTATGCTAACGCACCCGGTGATGGATCACGTAGCCAAATAGCACAGAGAACACACAAACTCGGTGTTTGAATTGGAGTGTTGGTTTTATTATACAGTCAACACAAAGAAAATAACGATAAAAACGGTCCTACACAGTACATTGAGTTACACACACTCACTACAGTACTTTATCCCGCTAAACTAAGAGGTTGGTGGGGACCCTGGAGACACCTATCACACACACACATGTATGGTCGAGGCTCACCAATCCTTTGCACTTGCAGGTCTGGCTGACCGGTTCTCTCACGTAGGGTTCGTTGGTTTTGCTGGAAGCTGCTCTCCTCCCTGGAGAGCTCGGGTGAAAAAAAAAGAAGAGCAGGAACTAAGAGGAAGAGAGAGAGAGAGAGAGAGAGAGATGGAAAAGAGATAAGAAGCAAGAACCAGAGACAGCAAAAGCAAGAGAGCAAACCAAGAGAGAGAGAGGGGTTTCGAGCTTCCACTTATATACTCCTCTCTTATAATAGTCCTCGTCGTTAAATGAGGCACTTCATGTCTGTTTAAACAGTTCTTAAGAATCTTTGATGGCTTTTGATGGTCTCTCATCATGTTGCAACTGCTTCTCTCGATGGGTCATTGTTCGATGAGTTCATTCCGATGGTCGAGCACTTGCCACAGAAGGATCCCTTTTCATCCCACGTCCTAGGTGTCGATTGTCTTTGCATCAGAACCGAGGCATGGTTCTGCCATGTCTGGAGCAGTTGCCTCTCTCAATGGCCTACTGCCTCTCGAATTAGTGATCGTTGACCACCTGCTGTAGGTTTTGCATTAGAACAGAGATATGTCTGAAGCAGTAATTCTCCCACATTCCACATTCCACTGTGTGTGTTGTTGATTCGTCTGGTGACCTCTCACCTATCCTTCCATCTTAGGATCTTGGTCAATGGCCAAAGTTTTACATACTCAGGGAAAAGGTGGAATTCCCAGAATTCATACACCCCCCCCCCTCCATCCCCTTTAACTGTTATTGGTTTTGCTAGGAGTGGAACTAGATACATTTCTGTTATAAGAGGCATATTCCTTTTCATAGTCCATTGAGTCCTCTAAAACAGGAGGTTAATGGAAGGGAAATGGACTGCGTAGAGCAAACACAGTCATTTTACCGAATAGACCATTTAATACAATTGTATTCCGTGGCTGGTTGAAGTACAATTGATGATCTTATTTTCTCTCTTCTCCCTCCCCCCAGATTAAATAGTAGCTTTGAACAGCTGAACATTGTGGTTGTTGTCCACTGAAGTAATATGTCATGATGCCTCAGGTGTCCCACAGCATAGCAAATATGTGGAATGGGCTCCCATCAAAAGACGGTAACATTATGTAAATAAACACCTTTAAAAAGTGGCTGGACAAATATTTGATTTAGAAACAGGACCAAGGATACAAGGATAATTCTAAACATATTGATAATCTATAGTATGAAGAAGAGAAAGAGAAAGAAAGTCTTGCATTTATATAGCGCCTTTCACAACCTCAGGACATCCCAAAGCGCTTTACAACTAATGAAGTACTTTTTGAAGTGTAGTCACTGTTGTAATGTACAAAGCACCACAGCCAATTTGCTCACAGCAAGGTCCCACAAGCAGCAATGAGATAATGATCAGATAATCGGTTTTTAGGTGTTCGTTGAAGGATAAATATAATGGCCAGGATACCGGGGAGAACTCCCCTGCTCTTCTTCAAATAGTGCTGTGAGAGGGTTGATGGGGCCTTGGTTTAACTTCTCATCTGAAAGACAGCACCTCCGACAGTACTGCACTCCCTTGGTACTGCAGTGAATTGTCAGCCTGGATTACTTGCTCAAGTCTCTGGGGTGGGACTTGAACCCATGACCTTCTGACTCAGTGGTGAGAGTGCTGCTCACTGAGCCACAGCTGACACCAAAAAGTGGCCGGAGAAAAATTATGGTTCGGAAGAGGACCAAGATTACAAGGATAATTATAAACATATTGATAACCTGTATTATGAGGAAGAGTACAGAAAGATTGGGAAGAGTGCAGAAATTGGACACTTTTTAAAAATTCGTTCATGGGATGTGGGCGTTGCTGGCGAGGCCGGTATTTATTGCCCATCCCTAATTGCCCTTGAGAAGGTGGTGGTGAGCCGCCTTCTTGATCCGCTGCAGTCCATGTGGTGAAGGTTCTCCCACAGTGCTGTTAGGAAGGGAGTTCCAGGATTTTGACCCAGCGATGATGGTTGTGAGGAGATGAATGAGTTCATCTCATTCATTGAGTAGAATGGGCCTATACTCTCTGGAGTTTAGAAGAATGAGAGCTGATCTCATTGAAACATATAAGATTCTGAGGGATCTTGACAGGGTAGAAGCTGAGAGGCTGTTTCCCCTGCCTGGAGAGTCTAGAACTATAGGGCATAGTCTCAGGATAAGGGATCAGCCATTTAAGACTGAGATGAGGAGGAATTTCTTCATTCAGAGGGTTGTGAATCTTTGGAATTTTCTATCCCAGAGGGCTGTGGATGCTGAGTCGTTGAGAATATTCAAGGCTGAGATAGATAAATTTTTGGTCTCTAGGGGAATCAAGGGATATGGGGATCGGGCGGGAAAGTGGAGTTGAGGTTGAAGATCAGCCATGATCTGATTGAATGGCAGAGCAGGCTCGAGGGGCCGTATGGCCTACTCCTGCTCCTATTTCTTATGTCCTCACCTGGAAAGTTGTGCGCCAAGAAACACAAATGGAAGAAAGCTGAAGAGATGCATCGTTTCAGCTGGAAGTGTTTTTGACAAACTAAGGAAACCCATTCTATTGGAGAAGAGATAATAGGACAAAAAGGAGAATGTACATTGTTAGTAGACAGTAATGTGTGATGCTGAGAGCTGGATCCAAATTAAGGCACAGAAGCAGAGACGGGAAGCTTTTAGAATGTGCTGTTCAAGCAGGATGGTGGGTATCAGCTGAGAACATAGTGACCAACACTAGAAGTGGTTTATGCCCCCTGCTAAACTCTCAGTAGGTTCAGGTATAATACAGTCTCCCTGAGCTGGCCAGTTTCCTAAGTTTTTAGTTCACAATGTAACAGTGAAACAAGTACTAAAATAATGCAAGTAGTGGTATTATTATATTAACTGTAACACAAGCACTTTAAAAACAGTTTTGACTGAAAAAAAATTAATTCTGCTTACATTGGCCCCGATTTTAACTCCAGGCCAGTTTAGAGCGGGTGAGCAGAAATGTGAGTCGGAACCTTACCCTCAGAAATGAGGCCCGAGAAATTTGAACTCCCATGCCTCATTTAAATCCCGTCGGCTGACTTCCCACCTGTTCCAGGCAGAAAGCGGCAGAAAATTGAGCCTATCACCCACTGAGACCAGGTAAGTGACAGGATAGGCTGCTGAGGCCATCTCGTGGGGGAGGCCTAAGCTTTCCTTGTGGGGCCCAGAGGAGCATTTAAAAAAACAATTTAAATTACCTTTATAGGCGTGTCCTGGCCTGGATCCTCTCAGAACATAAAAACATAAGAAATAGGAGCAGGAGTAGTCCATCCGGCCCCTCAAGCCTGCTCCGCCATTCAACCAGATCATGGCTGATCTTCTATCTCCATATCCCTTGATGCATTTAATATTTAGAAATCTATTGATCTTTGTTTTGAATGTACTCAATGACTGAGCCTCCACAGCCCTCTGGGGTAGAGAATTCCAAAGATTCACCACCCTCTGAGTGAAGAAATTTCTCCTCATCTCAGTGCTAAATGGCCTTCCCCTTATTCTGAGACTGTGACCCCTGGTTCTAGACTCCCCAGCCAGGGGAAACGTCCTCCCTGTATCTACCCTATTGGGCCCTGTAAGAATTTTGTACGTTTCAATGATGTTTCAATCTTAGCCACTGGGTTAGCCTGGCGCCAACACTTCCCTCTCAGGCCGCCTAGTTAAAATTGCAGTCAGGTCGCAATGACTTCATCGGGACCCGCCATGCATATGTTAGAAAGGACCTCGCCAACTGTGGGTGGGTGTCCTTGCTGCCTGTTCAATCGAGCAGGTTAAAATCCCAGAAGTTCAGCTTCTGGCAGCTCCAGGATGGATAAGAGGCCTTGGTGATTTTAACTGTCCACCCAGCCAGTTGCCACCAGACAGTTAGGGTAAAAATCATGCCCCCTTTTACTTGCTTTCACCACCAATTATCATGTCTTTCTCATTTTCTGTTTGGCCTATTTTAATTTTGTAACTTTAACTTTACTTTTTTTTTCAATACTTAAAATTCTCTTTAAAAAACACCTTTACTTACCTTCTTCCTCCTGGTTCCCACCAGCCATTTCGGAGGTAGAACCAACTTTTTAAATAAAAGTGGAATTTTGATTGGTCCATGGGCAGCTTCAAAGGCAAATTTTGCAGCCAATCTAAAGCCAAAACATTAAAGATTGATGAGGGCACAGGTCACAGAACTATGACCAGGTCAGTAAGGGACTGTCAACAAATATGCACACTTGTTGAGTGCCATGAGATAGGCAGACTCATCAGTGCCATGCTAGGGTTTAAAAACCTCTGTTCAGAGCAGATTTAAAAAATCATGAGATTGAACAAAAGAATACAAAATGTCAGTCCTACGTGCACCGTCTTAGGACTTGATGTTGTTTAAAAGTTCTATTATGCACATTGGTATACTCAACATGTAAGGAAAATGCAACACTGCTTTAATTTATTTACAGCTTTTATAAAAGCCAATTTGTTTTAAAATATACTGGTTAATTTCTTAGCCTCCAATTGGAAACTGTTTTTTTAAACAATGAGTGGTTTAAATGAAGATTTAACTTGTTTCTACCTTATTGTAATATTGAAAGTGAAACACCATAACAAATTGAGAGGCAATTACAGTGGTGTATTTTACAAAGAACTGACATTTAAAAGCAGCACATTGTTTCTGTTAAAAGCCCTGCCCAGATCTGGTGACTGATACGTCCAAAAGCAATTAGCTTACAGTAAAGTACAGCAATGAAAGAAAGCACAACAATTAAAAAAAATGTTTATCACTTCAAATCTTCAGACACTTAGCAAAGAATCAAGTGCAATAATAATCAAACCAGAGGCACTGCAAGATATTGTAGAGCTGCTTGTAGTTCTGGTTATTTTAATTTCTAATATTTTACATTGGTACCAACCACCTTCATAAGTTCTTAGAAAAGTTAATGGCATTTTAATTTTATTAGCAAGTTTTCGGAGATTGTTTTCATTGGTAGGAAAGCATTTAAATACCTTTTTCAGTACTTGCTCCACCATTGTTCTGCTGTCCTACATTTTTTTTCAACTCTTAATACAGAGATATAAACTGACCTGTACAGTTCATTCCCAGTGACGGGCCAAATTGTCCACACGGGCAAAGTCGCGCTTGACTCCAGTGACCCCTGGTCTGCAAATACACTCGTTCTTTTATCACAGCTGTCCACTGGCCGAGCCCAGTGCATTGCAGTCGCAAGGCTGACAGCCACTTTGGGAAAACCCGTAATATCTATACCTGACAATAAAAGAAACAGATTTGGTTTAAAAACAAAAGTCAATGAAACTATATATCCACAGTGAAAAAATTATAGTGTCCCAATTCACTTACTGAAGAGAAGGTTACAGTAATATTATTACCCACTTATTATTGACATCCAACCACTAAAATTCCATTGTTTTCCCCACCAGGAGCAGCTGAATGGTCCTCGCAGATTAATGGGAGCCAATGCCTTGAGTCATGAACCAATTAATCTCTGTCTACGCACTGATTGATTCCTTTCATCATACTTCTTCAAACCATTCAGCTAGGAGGAACAAGGCAATCTCAAGATCACAATCCTTTTACAAAGTAAATTTCAGGTCAGGTTCACCTCGCACCTAGGAAGACAGATTGGGGAGTCTTTGAATTACTCTTCCGATCGATATTGGGAATGCGACAGTTTCAAGTTAAGCTGTTTAGGAGAACTGAGTATGAACTGCTGCTTTCTCTTTCTCATCAAACTGTCAGGAACCCTCCTGAAATGTTATTGTTGGCAAAAAGCGTGCCAAGATTTCTTTTACTAAATGTTTTATTTTATGATATGGTATGACTGGTTTTTTTAAATTCGAGTTAATTCCATCTTGCTCAGTGACCCTTAGTGATTACACATTAAGAAAAATGCAAACACAGAAACTCTTGAGCATAATATTTCATGAAGCTGGACTTAAAGTAGCACCATTATCTTAAGGATAAAATGTGATGAGGCATGATTTGGCATTTTCAATGTGGGTTGAATGTCTGGCATTTTTATGGTGGAGGATGCTGCTTAGTTTAGCTGCAAATATTTGATGTTTATTCATGATTACTGATAGGTCTATCATTCACTTTGAGTTTAATTACAGCAGCGTTCTGAGCTGAATAACTATTACTCCCAATTTTAAAAAATTGAGTTTTAAAACTGAACACAGACGTCACCCTTCCTTTATTGTGTGTGTGAAAGACGGGTTGTTACAGCTAAATTCCAGAGCAACAACAACAACTTGCATTTATATCTTTAACATAGTAAAATGTCCCAAGGAGCTTCAATGGAGCGTTTTCAAAAAAAATTTGACACCAAGCCACATAAGGAGATATTAGGACAGATGACCAAAAGCTTGGTCAAAGAGGTAGGTTTTAAGGAGCGTCTTAAAGGAGGAGAGAGAGGGAGCAAGGCAGAACGGTTTAGGGAGAGAATTCCAGAGTTTAGGGCCTAGGCAGCTGAAGGCACGGCCACCAATGGTGGGGCCAATTAAAATCGGGGGATGTGCAAGAAGCAAGAATTGGAGGAGCGCAGAGATCTCGGAGGGTTGTAGGGCTGGAGGAAGTTACTGTGATAGGGAGGGACGAGGCCATGGAGGGATTTGATAACGAAGTTGAGAATTTTAAAATCAAGATGTTGCCGGAGCAAACTTTGTGAACTGACTAATCAGATGCAGTGGCACAATCATTAGGAAAATGTCCAGTTCTTTCAGAATATAGCTGCACTCTTCATGTCCGACATTATCAGAACAGATTCTGCTGTAGAATACTAGATTTCTAGCGATGCCACCCATAACTGCTGTCACTTTCAAAGAGTACTGCAGGGGAGGTTGTCCGTGTTCCGTGTACAGTACATGACACTTTTTTTCATCATGTCTTGTAGTTCACTTCTGGGGACAGCAGAGGGCAATGAGTAAAATAGTTTGTATTCTTGTGGCACCTTCTTCCACCAAGGTCGGGTTTGCACGGGCATTTGCCAGTCAAGGAGTCACACACCTGGCTGTCGAATTTTCCCAAAGGGTTGCAATCGCATGATGTTGAAAGAGAAAGAAATAAAGACTCAAAAGTGCTCCAAATTAGGTGCGGTTTTGATAGAGTAGATAGGGTGAAATGGTTTCCACTGTTACGAGGGTTGTAAATAAGCTAGATGGATAATATTGAGCTTAAAGTATTGTCAGGTTTTCAAAACGCATAGGCTTTTGGAAGCACAAGCTTTTCAACACAGCAGGGGGTAATGTAAGAAAAGGCGACAAGGACAAACATCAAAGGCTTCAGATCAGGAAGGCAATGATAGGTGTGAAGAAAGCATGGGCCTCTCATTCCTATCTGGTAATCTGTTCAAAAGAATTGGGATTTGTAAAACATCAAACAGTATTGCACCCGGCATCTGGTCAAATGGTGTAAGGAATGGATTTGATGCCAATGAAGCAATCAAAATTGGAGACGCAAGGACCATTAAGAATGTCTGGGCTTGGAATGTAAGGAACCTTTTACAACCCATTGTTGGAACTCATGAGGCACAGTTTTGAAATGGTGGCGGGTTGGCAGCGGGGGGGGTGAAGGCGCGCGTGGCATACCCGAATAAAAAATACTTACCTTTTCCGACACGATCGCGATGTAATTGATGGTGATTAAAGTTGTTTCCGGGTTTTTGCGCCCGGCAGCCAGCCTGATTGACAAGCTGGCTGCCGACAGGAACTGCACCACGAGGTGTGGGGAGAGAATGAGAGAGAGCGATACGTCATCCGGCGCTGGAACAAAGAGTAGAGGAGGCTGAAGATTGGGGGGGGTAGTTGAAGATCAGGGGGGGTAGTTGAAGATCAGGGGGGGAGAGGGGAAGATCGGGGGGAGAGAGGAAGATCAGGGGGGAGAGAGGAAGATCGGGGGAGAGAGACGAAGATTGGGTGGGAGAGGGGGAGATTGGAAAGGGACATCGGGGGGGAGCTGAGGGATAGAACCATAAAACCATGGAAAAGATACAGCACAGAAGGGGGCCATTCGGCCCATCGTGTCTGCGCTGGCTCGAAGAACAACCAGGTGCCCATTCTAATCCCACCTTCCAGCACCCGGTCCGTAGCCCTGCAGCTTACAGCACTTTAGGTGCAGGTCCAGGTACTTTTTAAAAGAGTTGAGGGTCCCTGCCTCTACCACCAATTCGGGCAGCGAATTCCATACACCCACCACCCTCTGGGTAAAAAAGTATCTCCTCATGTCCCCTCTAATCCTTCCACCAATCAGCTTAAATCTATGTCCTCTAGTTCTTGAACTCTCAGCAAGGGGAAACAGGTACTTCCTGTCTACTCTATCTGGGCCCCTCATAATTTTGTACACCTCAATCAAGTCTCCCCTCAGCCTTCTCTGCTCCAAGGAAAACAACCCCAGCCTATCCAATCTCTCCTCGTAACTGCAATTTTCAAGCCCTGGCAACATTCTTGTAAATCTTTTCTGCACTTTCTCCAGTGCAATTCCTGTAATGTGGTGACCAGAACTGTGCACAATACTCCAGCTGTGGCCTTACCAGCGTTTTATACAGTTCCATCATTACATCCCTGCTTTTGTATTCTATACCTCGGCTAATAACGGAGAGTATTCTGTATGTCTTCTTCACAACCTTATTTACCTGTACTGCCACCTTCAGGGACCTGTGCACATGCACTCCAAGGTCTCTCACTTCCTCTATCCCTCTCAATATATTCCCGTTTACTGCATATTCCCTTTTACTGTTTGCCCTCCCTAAGTGCATTACCTCACACTTCTCCGGGTTGAACTCCATTTGCCACTTTTCCGCCCACTCCACCAACCCATTGATATCTTCTTGGAGTCTACAGCTATCCTCTTCACTATCAACTACACGGCCAATTTTTGTGTTGTCTGCAAATTTGCCAATCATGCCCCCTACATTCAAGTCCAAATCATTAATATATACCACAAACAGCAAGGGACCCAACACTGAGCCCTGTGGCACACCATTGGAAACGGATTTCCATTCGCAATGACATCCATCGACTTTTACCCTTTGTTTCCTGTTACTGAGCCAATTTTGGATCCAATTCACCACATTTCCCTGTATCCCATGGGCTTTTACCTTTCTGACCAGTCTGCCATGTGGGACCTTGTCAAATGCCTTACTAAAATCCATGTAGACAACATCCACTGCACTACCCTCATCAATCCGCCTTGTCACTTCCTCAAAGAATTCAATCAGATTTGTAAGGCATGACCTTCCCTGAACAAATCCATGCTGACTATCCCTGATTAAATCATGCCTTTCCAAGTGACAGTTCATCCTATCTCTCAGTATTGATTCTAATAGTTTGCCCACCACTGAGGTAAGACTAACTGCCTTTAATTGTTTGGACTTTCCCTCGTACCCTTTTTAAACAATGGTACTACATTTGCAGTCTTCCAGTCCTCCGGTATCTCCCCTGTATCTAGTGAGGATTGGAAAATGATCCTCAGAGCATCCGTTATTTCCTCCCTGGCTTCCTTCAATAGCCTAGGAAACAATCCATCCGGCCCTGGTGACTTATCAACTTTCAAGGATTCCAGTCCCTCTAGTACTTCCTCTCTCATTGTTTACCTTATCCAATATTTCACACCTCTCCTCTTTAACTACTACGTCCGGGTCATCCCTTTCCTTTGTGAATATGGAGACAAAATATTCATTTAAAACCCTACCCACATCCTCTGCTTCTACACACAAGTTACCCTTATCATCCCTGATAGGTCCCACCTTTTCCTTAGCTATCCTCTTGTTCTTAATGTACTGATAAAACATCTTTGGGTTTTCTTTAATCTTACTAGCTAATATTTTTCATGCCCTCTCTTTGCTTCCTTATTTCCTTTTTTATGTCATCCCTGTACTTTCTATACTCCTCTAGGCTTTCTGCAGTATTTAGTTTTCTGTGACAGTCATAAGCTTTCTTTTTCTGCTTCATCTTGCCCTGTATTCTTCTAGACAACCAGAGTGCTCTAAATTTGGCAGTGTCACCCTTTTTCTTTGAGGGGACGTGTCTGCATTGTACCCGTAGAATTTCACTTTTTAGTGCCTCCCTCTGGCTTGCTACTGATTTCTCCTGAAGTAATTGTGTCCAGTCCACTTCTGCCAAATCACCTCTTAGTTCTGTAAAATTTGCCTTCCCCCAGTTTAAAACATTTACTCCTGATTTAACTCTGTCCTTTGCCATAATAATGCTAAAACTAACTGAATTGTGGTCACTATCCCCAATATGGTCACCCACTGTCACTTCACCCACTTGCCCATCTTCATTTCCCAGGACCAAATCTAGAATTGCATCCCCTCTTGTTGGGCTTGACCCGCTCGGGATTTCCCCAATTTTCGCAGCCCCCTACGCACCTGCAATTTCCTTTGAAAATCGGGGCCATGGTCTCTTCTACATCAAAGGGTCTCCAGTCACATGATCAAAGCTTAAACTGTCAATCATTGAATTATGTTAATGATTGAGGTGTAGCAACAGGGAACGATTGGACAAAAAGAATGACCCCGCCCCAATCCTACATCCTGTTGGTTAAAAAATAAATAAAAAGAAGCCTTTGAGAGAAGAATAGGCTCTACTTTTCACCACCTGGCAGTCACAAGGAACGCACACTGCAGTCGAACATCATGCAAGAAGAAGAGGACCTTGAGGACTGAAGAGCTGATCAACCTTCAGGCCCGATGAGCAAAATCCTTGGTTTAAAGGTTGTATATGTATTAATGATTTGCCTGATGTGTGTATGAATTGTTAAGTCATTACATAATAACCTTCCGAATTATTAAGAGTAGAACGGGATTTTAAAGTCAAGTCATTTGTATGGTTTGATTTTACTTCATGAGTGCTCGAATGAATGACAACATCATTAAATAATTACTTTTGATTAATGAAACTACCATGAGTGAGGGTGACTTTCTTTGTTTGACTATTCGACCAGTTCCAAGAATCACACAAAATAAGGAATTCCCTAAACAGTTTCCCCTGGCTGGAGAGTTTAAAATTAGAGGGCATAGTCTCAGGATAAGTGGTCGGCCATTTAAGACTGAGATGAGGAGGAATTTCTTCACTCAGAAGGTTGTGAATCTTTGGAATTCTCTACCCCAGAGGGCGATGGATGCTCAGTTGTTGAGTATATTCAAGGCTGAGATCGATAAATTTATTGGACTCTAGGGGAATCAAGGGATATGGGTTCGGGCTGGAAAATGGAGTTGAGGTCAAAGATCAGCCATGATCTTATTGAATGGCGGAGCAGGCTCGAGGGGCCGTATGGCCTAATCCTGCTCTATTATGTTCTTAAGTTATGATCTGGGATGCATTATCTGAAAGGGTGGTGGAAGCCAATTCAATTGAAGCTTTCAAAAGGGAATTGGATATATATTTGAAAAGGAGAAATTTGCAGAGCTTTGAGGAAACTGCAGGGGAGTGGGACTAATTGGATAGCTATTCTTGTGCTCTATGATTCTATGAATTCATGGGGAAATATTAGATCCAAATGGATTGAAAATCGCAAGCTTCCACACAAATTCTAATTTTGTGTCCCCACCAGGCGAGGCTCCCAGTGCAAGCAATGCAATTTTTCCTGTTTCCGTTGACAAAAAGGAAAGCAGTGCAGGCTAGGCAAATCCTGTTTCATCCAGGTCTTAAAGCAATTATATTTTACCTCTATAAAATAATGAAAGGGCTGGATCGGGTCCCTAGTGATGGATTATTTCAGGTTGACAGATTGGGGAGGACCAAGGGACATGCGTTTAAACTACGCAGAAGTAGGAGTAGGCTAGACGTTAGGCTGATTTTCTTTTCCCAGAGAGTAGTGAGACTTTGAAATGCGTTGCTAACTGGTGTGGTGTGTGCTGACTCTCTGCATTGCCTTCAAGAGGGAGCTGGACCGGATCCAGACTGGGGCAGAGATCACATCATATAAAAGGTAAGTGGATTAACAGTTAACGTACGCACGGTCAATGTGATCTCCTGGACTGGTTTCGATCACTTGAGGGGGTTGGAGAGGAAGTTTCCAGATCTTTTTTCTCCCCCTTATTGGCCCTGCCTTTTTCTGATTATATGCCTCTCCCAGGAGATTACATACCTAAAGGGGGGAGTTAGTTAGGGCCTAGTCATGATGCTCCAGATATCATGGGTGTGGGGCAGGCGTGACGAACCGTCATTTCCGTATGCTCGTATTGAATTAATTTTCAAATGGTTCATTTATGAAAGAGGACGTAACAATTTCAACTTCACATTATTGTAAAGATTTTAAGATTTAAGATATTCAAGGATTTTTCTTTTTTTTTTGCTTGATGTTCATAAGAGACAACAGCAGTAATCTGGGAAGAGGGAGGAATCCATAATGAAAAATAACCAAGTCTGGAGGATAAAGGAGATTGATATTGTTACCAAGTACTCAACTTGCAACAGTGGTGCACAACCTGCATCCCACCTCCCAAGGCATTCAGCTCTTCTGAGTGTCTTCCTGATGTACACCTGCTGTTTCTAAAATTGAAGAGTTTCAGTAGCGTTATGGACCGTGGGCAAGCAATTACCCCACAGGGAAGCCATTCCAGGGGGAAAACAAAAACATCTGCTGAAAGTTCTGTTACTCAGAAAAATAAACACTGAGAGCAAAAGAGGCCAGAGTTGGAAGAGAGTCAGAGCAACAAAGAGAAAGAAAGAATAATAACATCTCTTTCTTCTCTGTTTACCAAAGATTGTAAAAGCATAGCCCATTGGATGGAAAGCAATTCTACTTAACGGGATGGAATTTCCTGTGTGGGCTTAACCAATAATTACATCTGTAATTACACCCATTTGTGCGCCCATTTTGACGATGTCTAAATGCACCCATATTTCCTGTTAATCTCACTAACATATTCCAGAACATAAAAATTGGCGGAAATCAGTGTAAACAATTGGGACCCGAGGCAAGCGTCGAGCTCACATCATATACTAAACCTTTATAAAACACAGGTTAGGCCTCAGCTGGAGTATTGTGTTCAATTCTGGGCACTGCGCTTTAGGAAAGATGTCAAGGCCTTAGAGAGGGTGCAGAAGAGATTTACTAGAATGGTACCGGGGATGAGGGACTTCAGTTATATGGAGAGATTGGAGAAGCTGGGGTTGTTCTCCTTAGAACAGAGAAGGTTAACGGGGTATTTGATAGAGCTGTTCAAAATCATGAACAGTTTTGATAGAGTAATTAAGGAGAAACTGTTTCCAGTGGTAGAAGGGTGGATAACCAGAGGACACAGATTTAAGGTGATCGGCAAAAGAGCCAGAGGCGACATGAGGAAACATTTTTTTATGCAACGAGTTGTAATGATCTGGAATGCACTGCCTGAAAGAGTAGTAGAAGCAGATTCAATAGTAACTTTCAAAAGGGAATTGGATAAATACTTGAAGGAAAAAAATTTACAGGGTTATGGGGAAAGAGCAGGGGAATGGAATTAATTGGAAAGCTCTTTCAAAGAGCCAGCGTAGGCACGATGGGCTGAACGGCCTCCTCCTGTGCTGTACCTACTATGATACTACGGTATATTCTTCATTTAAGTGTAAACATTAAAGTTTCAAACCATCTAACTATTATTCATGCACATTATGTTTAAGAACATGTAATCGTGGAAGCTTTTCAATTTTAAATGTGATTTATACTGATGCCATAAAAATGCATTTAATAAATGGAAAATATAAAGCAAGTCCCAATGAGTATGTGTATATATTTGTGTATGTGTGTATATATATTTGCAATAAAACACCAGAAAAATGACATGTTTCCTGATGTGCCTAAAATTCTAGGCTTAATTTTACACCCATTTTGAACCAGTGTAATTACAGGAAATTCGCATGTACGACTCTTTAGCCTGGGGGCGGTGCCATTAAATTAAGCCAAGATGCGTTTGGGTGCAGAAATCGATAGACGGGCACAAAAGAGTGAGGAAATTCGGGCGTAGCGTAATTACATGTGTAACACACACGCGCCCGAATTGTCTCAATCTTTTACACCGGGTATTCGCTTTACACCCTAGTTACACTTTGCCCTGGGCGCAAATACACAGGAAATTTCATCCCAATAAGCTTGGAGCCACACACTGAAAAAGATTGACATCGTAGTCTGGGATATATATTTCTGGTCCTGACAACATAGAGCAATGGGAATGGTTAGCCGAAGGTGCATAGTGCTCACAATTTTCTGGGGTTAGCTCATCTGCATAATTATAATGAGCTTCCTGCATGGTTCTGGACTTGAAGACGGAGCTAGTCTCTTGGTGGGGGAGGGGGCGCGGGGGGAGATGGTGAGGAGCATCAGGGAAGCAGAAATCGTGCTGCGTATGGAATTTAAAAGGATGTGGACACAAAGTAAATTCTTTATGCTTTTAGGAAGGCTCAAAATACATTTGAATTGATTTGTCATCCTAGGCAAGGCTGAGATGGAGGGGGAGCGCAGGGAAGGGGAAACAAAAGAAGAGTCAGGCAAACACAAAGTGAAAGGAAACGCAATGTGGAGATCTAAAATGGAATCTGCAGGTGAGTGTCGGAGTAACATGGAACCCAACTCTTCCCACCCCTACCCCATTGCTCCTAATCTGGTGAAGGTTTGCCCCTTTAGATATCTGGGGTACCCTCCCCAGAGTACAACAGTGCACCAGCTCTCTGGCATGAGGTGGCAGCCAGGCACAACAGTCTACAATAGCAAATGCAGGGCCTGGAAACAGAACCCAGACAAAATGACGTCCTTTAATGAATGTGGCAAGGTCGAATTAATCAACAGTACCAATTAACAGGTCAATGCAGCGAGCCAGAAAGTCTTGTGTGTCAGCCTGTTCCACATTCACCATCAGCCTGTGCCAAGCCTTCACAGAAATGAGAGCTCCTTCATCTCATGCATGCTCATATTTCAGCAGGGCTGACTTTCAATTGAAAGCCTTGCCACTCTCACATCTTCCAAGGGCATCACACTTTCAACTCATTGGAACACAATCTATTGACTGAAGCATGGGCATTTCAGCTGCTTCATCAATGACCTTCCCTCCATCATAAGGTCAGAAATGGGGATGTTCGCTGATGATTGCACAGTGTTCAGTTCCATTCGCAATCCCTCAGATAACGAAGCAGTCCGTGCCCACATGCAGCAAGACCTGGACAACATCCAGGCTTCGGCTGACAAGTGGCAAGTAACATTCGCGCCAGACAAGTGCCAGGCAATGACCATCTCCAACAAGAGAGAGTCTAACCACCTCCCCTTGACATTCAACGGTATTACCATCACCGAATCCCCCACCATCAACATGCTGGGGGTCACCATTGACCAGAAACTTAACTGGACCAGACACATAAATACTGTGGCTACAAGAGCAGGTCAGAGGCTGGGTATTCTGCAACATGTGACTCACCTCCTAACTCCCCAAAGCCTTTCCACCATCTACAAGGTACAAGTCAGGAGTGGATGAGTGCAGCTCCAACAACACTCAAGAAGCTCGACACCATCCAGGACAAAGCAGCCCGCTTGATTGGCATCCTATCCACCACCCTAAACATTCATTCCCTTCACCACCGGCGCACCGTGGATGCAGTGTGTACCATCCACAGGATGCACTGCAGCAACTCGCCAAGGCTTCTTCAACAGCACCTCCCAAACCCGCGACCTCTACCACCTAGAAGGACAAGGGCAGCAGGCACATGAGAACAACACCACCTGCACGTTCCCCTCCAAGTCACACACCATCCCGACTTGGAAATATATCGCTGTTCCTTCATCGTCACTGGGTCAAAATCCTGGAACTCCCTACCTAACAGCACTATGGGAGAACCTTCACCACACAGACCGCAGCGATTCAAGAAGGCGGCTCATCACCACCTTTTCAAGGGCAATTAGGGATAATAAATGCTGGCCTTGCCAGCAACGCCCACATCCCATGAACAAATTTTTAAAAAACTTACTGAGACTCAGGAAGGCCTACAGAAAAGTTGAGATGCTGGAACGTAAAGGAGCACATGCACGACATGTGTCTCTGTGCCCGCAATCCTTCATATTACAGCATCTCAAAATGACTTTTCTGCTTTTATGACAAATGGCATATAAGTCAAAGGCTCACAGGTCACAAGCCCTTCATACCCTTCGAGGAGGCTACCCTGGATGTCCTGTCTTATCGGAGCAAGGAAGGAATCGGTAAAGGTGAGGCAATAGTCCTCTTCGTCCTCAGGCTTGGTAGCATCCTGTTCTTAAGTCTCGGTCCTCTTTCACTCCCTCCTACAGGAGGTACCGCATAAACAGCAAACCAACGGGTGAGATTGCATCCTTGCATTGGAAGCACAGTTTCAACACGCACTCCATTTAAATTAATGATTGGAAAGTCACTTATAATAACAGCCTAAATTTTTGATATGTGCTTGAAGAAGAAAAACAGCACAAGTCTTCTTATAAAATGGTAGGAGTGATGATTTATTTCATGATTTTGTGATCCTGGCTCTCGCAAGACATTGTGCAACAAAGAGGGCCAGTTGATCTCACGCAGGACTGATTGTTTATCACGAGCGCAAGACAAATTGGGATCGGCAGAGGGTGAGATAGCCAGAGAGTACTAGCTCTTAAAGGGCAAACTAATTCAAACCAACATTTTTTTTTGCTGCAACAAATCTTCAAGACCAGCAATGGGAGGTAGTCGAAGGAATATGGGCAGAACTGTCCTCTTCTTTGAAGGCAGCCTATATATTCTCCTGAGGTGCAACAGAGGAGGGTAGCCATATTTGGGATTGTGGGGAGCCCTCCTCTGCTCCCCGGTGTGCTGTGAGCATACCATGAGGTGATAGATCAAGTCAATCCTTACCCTAATGCACAAAGAGGTAAAGGGTCACTCCATCCCATGAGGCCCACATTGGCAAGTAGCAAGCTGCCACCTTACATACTGCTCCCACTGAGGTAACACTTTGAAGGAGCTGAAGGCATACTTAGCACATACTATCATCAAGGAGAAGTAGAAGAGAAAAACACAGTAATTGCACAGATACAGAACACAAGCAGGAGAAAAAAATATATTTGCATTTTATTTCAACATTGTCCAAACATTTCTTTTGAGAAAGGGCATATTAAAGGAGCAGGTAATGGGTTAATAAGTATGCATAGCGCTTGGCATAGTTTGTGTGGTTCGAAGTCCTAGAGTTGGACTTGAAACCATAACTCGAGGCAAGATTGCTACCAACTGAACCAAACTAACAGGAATTGATTCTTTCAGGTGCAGATTAATGTGCTCTGTATTTCCAGCATTTTCTGCCTTCATTGCAGATTTCCCAGATTCCAAGTTTCATTTTGCCCGAGCAGGTACACGGCTCCAGGGCAATTTGTACACAGATGTCAATACTCCAAATATTCTCTTTTTAACAGTGGTGCTGAAGCTAAGGGACTCGGAACTAGAGGATTAACACAAAACTCCACCACCACCTCAGAAATATTGTAAATTCGGTTGTATGACTGTCCCTGGCCTGCAGGAGAACTCTAGGCTGAAAAGTGTTGAATCCTAATTGCCAATCTCTGCAGTCTCCTCAAACGCTGGCATTGCTATACCTTCCTCTTACGCAGGTCGATGCCCGTGGTATTGAACTGCCAGCCTGAACACTCTCCAGGTTCAGTGCCACACTTGCCCGAATTCGCATGACATTTCCACTCTTTACCTGTGGCAAAAATTCTTATCGTCTAAAATGGAGACGGGAGAGGTTTTTAACTTGCAGCATCAGCTTCTTGCGAACTCCATCTGCTTAACATCTTTTTAAATTAACTGTCAGGTGGCTCTGCGCTTCTGCATAATTTTGAGCCTTTTACTTTAAGCATTTCTTGCTCTGCAAGGGCAGAAGTTATTTCATCGCACTACAGATACCTAGGACTCACTGTAAAAGCCTATGGGATACAATTTATATCCCAAGAGTGGAGTGACCTGACAATTTATCAATCATAAAGCTACTCTGCAGTCATAGTCAGCACCACAAGTGGGATATAAATTGAATCCCACAAGTCCTCATATTCTGCTAATGTCACACGTTGGATGAGTAATCAAAATAACATTATAAAGATTAGATGTAAATATTCATTCTTAAATAGGAATTATTTCGACATGTTGGATGGCAGAGTGATTCTAGTTACTTTCTTTCTCTCACAATGCCATCTGTTCTCAATTGCAATGTTAAAATATTCTCCTCTAATTGTTATGTTCAAATCACCTTAGGGGTTGGAGTCATGCTATGCAATAGTACGAACAAATGTGTTCATTTTAAATGGGTTAATGTCTTCAATAAATTAGCAAGGGAATTTCATATGAACGTGTTCATGTTCATTAGTACTATTAGGACATCTCAAATTCAAACCCTTTACAAATATAATGGTGAATTATTCTTTTTGCATTCAAGCACTAACAGAGAAAATCAGTGACCGAGACATTTTAAATTCAGATTAAGCGTAGCCAATCAGGTAAAAGTAGCCAAGTTACAATCTTGGTGCCAATTTAATTATTCATTCAACAATTCACTCTAAATACAAACGAGTACCTGCAAACAACAGTCAGAAAGACATAATCGTTCACACTAAAAGTTATTACACTTTAATTTACACTAAACTAGCCCGTATCCCTTACTCGCACCAAGTCCCGTTCAACCATCACCTTGTGCTCGCTGACCTACATTGGCTCCCGGTCTGGGAATGCCTCCATTTTAAAATTCTCATCCTTGTTTTCAAACCCCTCCATGGCCTCGCCCCTCCCTACCTCTGTAACCTCCTCCAGCCCCACAACCCTCCGAGATCTCTGCGCTCCTCCAATTCATGCCAATGCACATCCCCAATTTTCTTTGCTCCACCATTGGCGGCCGTGCCTTCAGCTGCCTAGGCTCTGGAATTCCATCCCTAAACCTCCTCACCTCTCTCTACTCCTTTAAGATGCTCTTTAAAACCTACCTCATTGACCATTTGATTACCTGTCCGAATACCTTGAGCGCCTTGCAATGTTATATTATGTTAAAGGCGCTATATAAATGCAAGTTGTTGTTGTTATATTAGGTCTCAAAAATGTGTTACTGTTTCGAGGGTAAGATGAGCAGCGTGACGATTATAAAAGCCCGAAAATTGCTCAAGAAACAACAGCGAAGCTAATAGGGCTCAACGTTATTTCAGGGCAAATGATAAGAGCAATTTCTGGCAAGTGCACATGCGCGGTCAAACGCAGAAATCCCGAACTTGTTCTTCCTGATTCATTGCTAATCTGAAAGCTTCGTGTCAAAGAGATATCGCAGGCTGGAATTAATGGACCAGCAGGAACTTGCCCTCCTGCCCAACTGGAAACTAACTAATCTCACCAGAAAAAAGGTACGCTGAGTTATATCAAGTCTAAACTAACTTTTAAAAATGGAATAAATATTAATGACTGACAAACAACCTCTCTGGCACTGAAAATTAACTTTTAAAAATGTGGAGTCTCATTACTCCCGATTTTAATAGTTTTGGGACATTCAAAAATGTTTTTAAAAAAAATTTTAAATTTACATTTTTCGCTTTTTCTTTCTGTCTCTTTTATCTCAGTCTTTTAATCTTACACTCTCTTCATTTCACTTTCTCTATCTGATTTTGTAGTACATTTACTAATCTTATCTGATACTTCCTGGTTCACAAAGCGTGGCTTGCTTCAAGCTGATTGGTGGAGGGGACAGAGGGATCCTTTCCCCACTCTCACAGCTCAGAGAAGCCCGGGATCGACCGCTGTCCTTCTTGCATCTCTCAATTAAAGCAAGTTGGCACCCAGAAGCCCACAAATAGTTTGTGGGTGAGTTAGTTAATTACAAATGGCGGGCGACGTCCGTTCGCCGCTCAGCTTAATTTCCGGCCCCATTGTAAATGATAAAAGACAGAGACCTGGATTTTGTTCACCTCAGCACTTGCCAGCTGCCAATTTCCTGTTTGATAAAGTGAATGGTCGGAGCCTGGGTTGGTGAATGTAGAAGTGGAAAAGCTCCAGCCAGATCGCAGAGGAACATTCTCCGTGGATCTGGAAACGTACTCAGTGACAATCAGTGCAAAGAAGTTTGAGAAATTCAAATTCAGCAGGCACACTTTTATCTAAAGCAACTGTATGTAATTCAATGAGTTTAATATGGAGCAAATGTTGGTGCAGGTCAGATGGTGACTTCACTATTGTAATCATTTAGTGCGGCAAATAATTAAATGCTTCAACAACCTTCCGTGTAAAGGATTTTTTCCTAACCTCACTCCTCACTCACAGTGATAACATTAAATTTACAACCTCTCCTCACCGACTCCCCAACAAGGGAACAGTTTTTCTCTATTCACTCTATCAAAACTCTGCAGAAATTCAAAAACTGCCATAAAATCTCATTTCAGCCTTCTCTGCTCCACTGAAAATAGTTCTAGTCTTTCAAGTCTCTCTTGGCATCATCCTGTTGAATCTACACTGAACCCTCTCCATGGCTTTAATGCCCCTTCTATAATGGGGTGCCTAAAACTGCACACTGTATTCTCACTGTGACTAATATTTTATATAAATTCGTTATTACTTTATTCATGTACTCTATGGGCCTATTTTTGAAACTCAGAATTCAGCAGCCTTTTTTATTACTTTATTTATCTGCACTCGCACTTTCAAGAAATTATGTATTTGAGCTCCTTCAGTGTTTTTCCATTAACTATAGACTGCCATTCCTTGGTTTTTCTCCCAAGATGTTTTACCTCAAACTTATCCACAATAAATTGCATTGGCCACTTGTCTGACCCGTCTACTAACCTGACCAGTCTTCCTGAAGCCTTTTACATTTTTCCTCACTGTTTGACAAGTCTCCTAGCTTTCAATTTGGAGATGGTGTTCCCTATACCTAAGTCCAGGTCATCGCTATATACCGAGAACAAAAATAGAGCCAGCACTGACACCTTGGGGAACATCACTTTCAAACCCATTTCTCTGAACTCTGTATCCCGTCCCTCAACCGATTCTCAATTCATGCTTCTTCATTTTCTTTTATACCACCTGCCTTCATTTTTCTGACAAGCCACTTGTGAGCTTTCTGAAAATCCATATAGCTTGTAGTTAGATGCCACGGAGGTCATTTTGACTTTGGGCAATAAGTGTAAAACGGGCCTTACCGATTCATTTCCAAATGAAAACTGGCCGAGATGTACAACAGGCAGCTGAATCGATATCATCCATTTTACAAAACGCCCAAAGTCAAAATTACCCCCTTTGTCTCTCCCTAATCTTCTATAACACCCTCTTTTCATGTCCCCCTTTTTTATGCTGCGTTCTTGTCAAAACTTCAATTACAGTCGGTGACGTTGCGGACACTATTTAGCGATTTTGAGTTCCTACGTGTGATACCAAAAAAAATATTAAAAATATTCTCTGGGAGGGAAGCAGGAAAATAAAAAAGGACAAAAAACAGCACTAAAAAGGCACTGCAAAAATTAAAATTAAAAACTATTTTAAAAAGCATGTGCCCCTTTAAGAACTTCATCATACATGGGTGAACAGAGACTGCTGTGCAATCGCATCCTAAACAGATGGGATATCATGTTAGGCTTCATCATCATCGTTTAACATTTATTATAATATTTAAATGAAGTGCTCAGATGAATTTACTGCCATCTGTGGGACTGATATCACTGACCACAAAACATGCCTCATGATTAATGAGCGATAACAGGGCTATAGCTGAAGAGCCTTGGCCAAGTAGGTTTCTCCATTTGTCTGTTTAGCGGCCAAAGAAAGAGCAAAACAGTCATAGCATTAAAGAAAAGAAAGCAAATCAGCTTTGTTCAATTTTGATCCCTACGTCTTGCGAGGGGCGATCGCTCACTTGGTGCATTGTTGGGTTACTGTGTGTAGAAAGGGTTATGTTTTTATCATTGTGGAAATACTACCTTATGATTTTCAGTCTCACTCTGAGGAGAATTTTATTTTAAATTTCATCTTATGGAACCCCAGCTACTTGAGGCCCCACTGGTCCTGTTCCAGTCATGAATTGATGATGCTCGATTACTCTGCTTCATTGCGCCGAATCATGGGAGATTTTATGCTCCGGATTATGCTGATGAGTTTTTGTGGAAATTTGGGCATAACGTCATATCGGCAAAACCAGTGCAATTTCCAGCGCATTGCCCCAATTGCGCCCATAGCGGAAACACCAATTCTATACGCTAATCAGGATTAACTAGCCGATCTACTGTATGTGAATTTCATTGGTGGCAAGCTGATGGAAAAATTCCAAAGAGGAGAGTGAATCTGTCCCGCCATACAAGGCGTGCACCCCCACTGGCCGATACAGGTGTATGACATAAGTTAACAGCAAAGATTTTACCCTGCGCAGCCAAAGAAGGATGGGAATGTTAGGCGACAGAATAAAAAAGGGATTAAAAATCCTTAAAACAAGTTCCCATTAAAGCCTTGTGGGGGTGGGTGGATTCACTAACTTAAATCAAGCACAATTAAAACTCCATGTACAAATGCTGCAGTCTTCATTCTTTATCCAGAAGAGTGTGTCGCCGTGGTTCAGGTACGGTGCAGACAAGCAGGGGAAGCAATTACAATCAACTGTGATGTGAAAAGTAATTTGAAAGATTGTTTGGAGAAATAATAGGCACAGGGCTGCCTAATTAAAGCCAGCATGTAATGTGCCACTAAAGTTGATGAATCAGATAACGTGACCCCCTCATCATAAGAACATGAGAAATCGGAGCAGGAGTAGGCCATTCGGCCCCTCGAGCCTGCTCCGCCATTCAATACGATCATGGTCTTCGACCTCAACTCCACTTTCCCGCCCAATCCCCATATCCCTTGATTCCCCAAGAGTCCAAAAATGTATCAATCTCAGTCATGGATATACTCAACGATTGAGCATCTACAGCCCTCTGGGGTAGAGAATTCCAAATATTCACCATCCTCTAAGTGAACAAATTCCTCCTCATCTCAGTCTTAAATGGCCGATCCCTTAACCTGAGAATATGTCCTCTAGCTCTAGACTCTCCAGCCAAGGGAAACATCCTCTCAGCATCTACCCTGTCAAACCCTCTCAGAATCTTGCACGTTTCAATGAGATCACCTCTCAGTCTTCTAAACGCCAGAGGGTATAGGCCCATTCTACTCAATCCTTCCTCATAGGACAACCCTCTCATCCCAAAAATCAATCTAGTTAATCTTCAATGCACCACCTCTAAAGCAAGTCTATCCTTCCTGGGTAAGGAGACCAAAATTGTACACAGTACTCCAGGTGCGGACTCATGTAAGCCCTGTACAATTGCAGCAAGACGTCCTTACTTTTGTACCCCAACCCCCTTGCAATAAAGGTCAACATATCATTTGCCTTCTTAATTGGTTGCATGTTAACTTTTTGTGTTTCGTGTACAAGGACACCCTCTGAACACCAACATTTATTAGTTTCTCACCATTTAAAAAATATTCTGTTTTTCTATTTTTTCTATCAAAGTGAATAACCTCACATCTCCCCACATTAGCCTCCATGGGCCACCTTCTTGCCTACTCACTTAATTTGTCTATATCCTTTTGCAGACTCTTTGGGCCCGATTTTAGCAGGCCTGCGGGTTCTCGGCGGATGGGCTAGCGGGCGCGTGGGTAACGTGCCCGGTGAAATTAGTGGGTTTCCTGCGCGATCATAGCAGGCAAACCACTAATTGGATCCACTTACCTGCTCCTCCGGGTTCCCCGCTGCTGATCTGCGCGTCGGGCGGGCTGCGCATGCGCAGTAAGATCTGTCAGCTGGAGGCGCTCTATTTAAAGGGGCAGTCCTCCACTGACAGATGCTGCAACCAATAGCAAAGATGACTGCATGGAGCAGCCCAGGGGGAAGGCTGCTCCCAGTTTAATGATGCCTCACCCCAGGTATCAATACATGGGGTGAGGAGGAGGGGGAGGACAGAGATCTTCCACCCGGCGGGCGGGAGGAAGCAGCCCGCCTCTGCCACCAGGAAGGCCTGGCTCGAGGTGGCAGATGGGGTCACCTGCACCACCAACATATCGCCCACCTGCACACAGTGCAGGAGGCGGTCCAATGACCTCAGTAGGTCAGCCACAGTGAGTACACGTAGTCTTTCCCCTACACTCCGTCTGCCACATCACTGCCCCCACCCCACATCTCCTTCTGCACTGCCAACACTACTCTGTCACATCACCCCTCATGCCCACTCAAGCCTCATCCTCATCTTACCTGCACCTACTCACCTCGCCAGTACTCATCCCGCCACTACCACACAACCCAATCCTCATACAATCTCATGGCTCTATCTCATACTCACCCTCTCGTGCATCTCTCTCGCGGCCAGCCTCACTCAACCTGCCACCACCTGTGCTGCAGCCACAGGGCATGCATCACATATGTGCAGTAGGTAGCGTAAGGCAAACGTGTCATGAGCATGAAGGGGATGCACAAGGGTGTTTGAGGGTTTGTCATGGTTGTTACTTACATTGAATTTCAGAACAACTCACATCACACATTATGTTGGCACCACTACTGCCATGTCTTCGCGAATCCTGTCCGGTTTGTGCAATAATGCCCGCTCCTGGATATCACTATGAGGACCCACC
Organism: Heptranchias perlo; assembly: GCF_035084215.1. Classification (NCBI taxonomy): domain Eukaryota; kingdom Metazoa; phylum Chordata; class Chondrichthyes; order Hexanchiformes; family Hexanchidae; genus Heptranchias; species Heptranchias perlo. The sequence goes on along the minus strand of NC_090328.1, from coordinate 123,683,867 downwards.
ATTGACGCCACCCATTGTGTCACTGCAGAGTGGGTGTAGGTGTATTTGCAGGGCTCTTCTGCGCAGACGACTGAGAGACATCGGCGATGTCCCCGGTTGCACCCTGGAAGGCTGCGGAGGAGAAGTTCGGGAGGGCAGTGGTGACTTTGACAGCGACAGGTAGGAAGGTGGTGCACGGGCCAGCCAGGAGCAGCTCGGCATGAAAGAGGCTGCAGATGTCCACGGCTACATGTCGAGTGACTCTGAGCCTTCGTGTGCACTGCTGCTCAGAGAGGTCCAGGAGGCTGAGCCTCGGTCTGTGGTCCCTGTGGCGAGGGTAGTGCCCTCTGCGACGCATCTCTCTCTGCGGTAGCCCTCCCTCCTGCTGTACGGGTGGATGTGTCACAGCACTCCGTTGTGGAGCTCCACGTGTCAGAGGTGGACAGCGTGGATGGCGAGGCTGGTGAGGCTGGTGATGCTGTTCGCCCTCCGAGGAGGTCATGACTGCAGCTACGGCGGCCCCCATCCGCAAGATGTACATCTGAGGGGGTCCGCAAGGTAGGTACATGTCTCCGGACCCCGGGGTAAGTGTGCAGGTTGGTGACTTTGACCGTCAGGAGGAGGGTGGTGGAGGCCAAACTTTGTCCCAAGTGACAGAGTGGCCTCCTGCAATGGGTGAGGGTCTCCTCCCCCCACCTGTCAAATGGACCTTTGCAGCTGCCACAGGCTGACAGCTGCAACACGTCCATTCGAGCTGGGAGTGTTTCCCCCAGTGTGGGAAACAGTCCCATGTTGATCAAAAATCACACACAGTCCCTTAATCAGGTCAGTTAATGACCTGAAATACCTAACTAAATATTGTCAAGTGGCATCCCGCTGGCTTTAATTGCCTGCGGGATTCCCACCAGCGGGGGCTGCGTGCGCATGCCGGCGCGTCAGCGGGGAACCCGGAAATGGGCGGGATTGAGGCGGGATCCGGTCCCGCTCCTGGATTTCGCGATTTTCGGGGCCCCCCCGCCGAGAACGCACCCGATAGCGGGTGGTAATATCGAGCCCTTTGTGTCCTCACAGCTTACTTTCCACCTTGCTTTGTATTGTCAGCAATCTTGGATACATTACACTCGGTCCCTTCATCTAAGTCATTAATATCATTGAATCATAGAATCATAGAAAGGTAACAGCATGGAAGGAGGCCATTTGGCCCATCGAGTCCATGCCAGCTCTATGCAAGAGCAATCCAGCTAGTCCCACTCCCCCACCCTATCCCCCGGCCTTGAATTTTTTTTCCTTTCAAGTACTTATCCAGTTCCCTTTTGAAAGCCACGATTGAATCTGCCTCTACCACCGCCCACCCACACCCCCTCCACCCTGGCAAGGCATTCCAGATTCTAACCACTCGCTGCATTAAAAAGTTTCTCCTCATGTCAGCTTTGGTTCTTTTGCCAATCACCTTAAATCTATGTCCTCTTGTTCTTGACCCTTCAGCCAATGGGAATAGTTTCTCTCTATCTATTCTGTCTAGACCCTTCATGATTTTAAATACCTCTATCAAATCTCCTCGCAACCTTCTCTGTTCCAAAGAGAACAACCCCAGCTCTTCCAGTCTATCCACGTAACTAAAGTCCCTCATCCCTGGAATCATCCTGGTAAATTTTTTCTGCACAATCTCTAAGGCTTTCACATCTTTCTTAAATTGTGATGCCCAAAACTTGACACAATACTCCAATTGTGGTCGAACCAGTGTTTTATAAAGGTTCATCATGACTTCCTAATTTTTGTACTCTGTGCATCTATTTATAAAGCCCAAGATCCCGTATGCTTTTTTAACCACTTTCTCAACCTACCCTGCCACTTTCAATGATTTGTGCACATATACCCCCAGATCTCTTTATTCCTGTACCTTTTTTAGAGTTGTGCCCTCTAGTTTCTATTGCCTCTCCTTGTTCTTCCTACCGAAATGTATCATTTCGCATTTTCCGCGTTAAATTTCATCTTCCATACGTCCGCCCATTCCACCAGCCTGTTTATATCCTCTTGAAGTCTATCACTATCCTCCTTACTGTTTACTACACTTCCAAGTTTTGTGTCACCTGCAAATTTTGAAATTGTGCACTGTACACCCAAGTCCAAGTCATTAATATATATCAAGAGAAGCAGTGGTCCTAGTACTGACCCCTGGGGAACACCGCTGTACACCTCCCTCCAGTCTGAAAAACAACCATACACCACTACTCTCTGTTTCCTGTTACTTAGCCAATTTTGTATACATTCTGCTACTGCCCCTTTATTCCATGGGCTTCAATCTTGATGACAAGCCTATTATGCGGCATTTATCGATATGTCCATATATCTACACCAACCGCATTGCCCTCATCTACCCTCTCTGTTACCTCATCAAAAAACTCTATCAAGTTAGTTAAACATGATTTGCCTTTAACAAATCCATGCTGGCTTTCCCTAATCAATCCATAGTTGTCCAAGTGACTGCTAATTCTGTCCTGGATTATTGTTTCTAAAAGTTTCCCCACCACCGAGGTTAAACTGACTGGCCTGTAGTTGCTGGGTTTACCCTTACATCCTTTTTTGAACAAGAGTTTAACATTTGCAATTCTCCAGTCCTCTGGCACCACCTCCGTATCTACGGATGTTTGGAAGATTATGGCCAATACCTCCGCAATTTCCACCCTTACTTCCCTCAGCAACCTAGAATGCATCCCATCCGGACCGGGTGACTTATCTACTTTAAGTACAGCTAGCCTTTCCACTACGTCCTCTTTATCAATTATTAGCCCATCCAGTATCTCAACTTCATCTTCCTTTACTGAGACTCTGGCAGCATCTTCTTCCCTGGTAAAGACAGATGTAAAGTATTCATTTGGTACCTCAGCCATGTCCCCTGCCTCCATGAGTAGATCTCCTTTTTGATCCCTCATTGGCCCCACCCCTCCTCTTACTACCCATTTACTGTTTACATGCCTGTAGAAGACTTTGGATTCCCTTTTATGTTGGCTGCCAGTCTATTCTTGTACTCTCTATTTGCACCTCTTATTTCCTTTTTAACTTCCCCGCTGAACTTTCTATATTCAGCCTGGTTCTCACTTGTGTTATCAACCTGACATCTGTCATACGCCCTTTTTCCGCTTCATCTTACTCACTATCTCTTTTGTCATCCAGGGATCTCTGGCTTTAATTGCCCTACCTTTCTCCCTCGTGGGAATGTACCTAGACTGTACCTGAACCATCTCCTCCTTAAGGACCACCCATTGTTAAATTATAGTTTTGCCTGCCAATCTTTGATTCCAATTTACCCGGGCCAGATCTGTTCTCATCCCAGTTAAATTGGCCCTCCTCCAATTGAGTATTTTTACTTTAAAGTGGTCCATGTCCTTTTCCATAGCTATTCTAAACCTTATGATACTATGATCACTGTTCCCTAAATGTTCCCTCACTGACACTTGCTCCACTTGGCCCGCCTCATTCCCCAGAACCAAGTCCAGCAATGCCTCCTTCCTCATTGGGCCGGAAACATACTGATCAAGAAAGTTCTCCTGAACACACTTCAAAAATTCCTCGCCCTCTTTGCCCCTTATATTATTACTATCCCAGTCTATATTAAGATAGTTGAAGTCCCCCGTTATCACAACACTATGCCTTTTGCACCTCTCTGTAATTTCCCTGCAAATTTGTTCCTCTATATCCTTCCCACTAGTTGGTGGCCTATAGAATACACCCAGTAGTGTAATGGCACCTCTATTGTTTCTTAACTCTAACCAAATAGATTCTGTCCTTCATCCCTCCAGGACATCCTCTCTCTCCAACACTGCAATATTCTCCTCAATCAATACTGCCACCCCCTTCCTTTCTTCCCTTACCTATCTTGCCTGAACACCTTGTATCCAGGGATATTTAGTACCTAATCCTGCCCCTTCTTGAGCCAGGTCTCCGTTATCGCCACAACATCATATTCCCATGTGGCTAACTGCGCCTGCAGCTCTCCAACATTGTTTAACATGCTTCTTGTGTTTACACACATGCACCGTAAACCTATCTTAGACCTTCTTATATTCTCTCTTAGTCTGATCCCACCTAATACCGTACTATTTCTTGCCCTAGTGCTATCTGTCTCTCCCAATCCTTTGTGCACCTGGTTTCTCCTTTCCAATGCTACATCCTGGTGCCCATCCCTCTGCCGAATTAGTTTAAATCCCCCCCACCCCACAGCAGTAGCGAACCTCCCCGTGAGGACGTTGGTCCCAGCTCCGTTGAGGTGCAATCCGTCCAGCCTGTACAGGTTCCATCCTCCCCCCAGAACTGGTCCCAATGCCCCAGGAATCTAAAGCCCTCCTCCCTGCACCATCTCTCCAGCCACGCATGCATGTGCTCTATCCTCCTATTTCTATACTCGCTAGTGCTTGGCACCGGGAGTAATCCGGAGATTACTACCTTTGAGGTCCTACTTCTTAATCTTGTAGGGTTATCCTTTTTAATCCAAGATTTTATTCACCAGAGGAAAACCCCAGTTTTGGGAAAATGGCTGTGAAAAGGACCCTGTTTAAAACACAGTTCCCAGACCAGAAAGGACAAACTTTTGAACTAAACCCCACCCCATCCAACATTTCACATCGTTCACCTGACGAAGGAGATAGTCTCCGAAAGCTTGTGAATTTAAAATAAAATTGCTGGACTATAACTTGGTGTTGTAAAATTGTTTACAATTGTCAACCCCAGTCCATCACCGGCATCTCCACACCATCCAACAGAGACATTGCCTCACGTCATCACTGGCTCCAAGCTGGCTAAAGAGACAATGAAATCCACCAGTCGATATAATTGAGTCAATCGGTCAGGACAACAGAACCTATCTGAAAACAGTTCACACCTCATACAGTACGCAAAGATCAGCAGTTCCCATTGTCCCCCAAAACCAGCTAGATGAGAAGCGGGAAAATAATACTCATTCAAACAAAGCTTTCTCTCCAGGGACCAATCGTAGCATTTTGCACCGTCTGACTAGATCAGCCAGAAAACAGTATAACTGTTGCAGCCTCAGGAAGGAGGGGGTCGAACAGTGGATGTAAAACGGACACCAGCCACACAGCTCTACAGTATCAGAAGATCAGAGCAGGCCGCTCTCTCTACAACCAGGACCGAAGGAAGTCGCATGCCCCAAGGATCGGGTACGGCCCCAAGGACTTCGATCGTAGAAGACACGACCCGGCAGCCAAAGTCAGTAGGGTGAGCATTTCAACCGCAGCCTGCAGAATACTCAACTCACAGCCGTTACCTCTGAACGTCCCGACCGAACCTGAGCAGTGTAGTTTTGGGAGTTAACAGCCATGAGTAAGGGAACACGGAGGGGCTTAGTTTAAGAAGTCCAAAGGGAAGTAATCTATTTGTTTGTAGTCATGTAGGAACGTTAGCATTGGTTTTGCCATACGGAGATTTGCTGTACATATTAAACATACTTTTACTATTCAAAATCTGAAACCTGTGTCGATTGCATTGTTCATCATTCTTCAGTGTGATTCATAAGGGAAAGCCCAGACCTTCGACCGTAAATAAGTGAGTTCGGTTGTGACCAGCAAGGCTGAACGACCCTCACATGATCGGAAACACCCTACAATCTCTTTCCTAACTCCTTAAAATCTGCCTGCAGGAGTTCCTCCCTCTTTCTACCTATGTCTTTGGTACCGATATGGACCACGACCTCTGGCTGTTCACCCTCCCCCTCCAGAATTTTCTGCAACCGCTCAGTGACATCCTTGACCCTGGTACCAGGGAGGCAACATACCATCCTAGAATCACGTCTGCAGCCCCAGAATCGCCTGTCTGCTCCCCTAACTATAGAATCCCCTATCACTATTCGCTCTCTTGACCTTTCTCCTCCCCGCCCCCGTACAGCTGAGCCATCCATGGTGCTATGGTCTTGGCTCTGGCTGCATTCCCCAGAGGAACCCTCTCCCTCACCAGTATTCAGAACTGAATACTGGTTAGAGTGAGATGCCCTCAGGGGACTCCCGCACTACCTGCTCCTCCTTTTGTGTCTGGCGGTCACCCAGTCCCTCTATGCCTGCACTTTCTTAAGCTGTGAGGTGACCACCTACTGAAACGTGCTATCCATGTAGCTCTCAGCCTCGCGGATGCACTGCAGTGACGCCAGCTGTTGCTCAAGCTCCGAAACCCAGAGCTCAAGCTGCTCCAGCTGTTGACACTTCCTGCACCTGTGGTCGCCCAGGACACAGGAAGCGTCCTGGAGTTCCCGCATGCACAAGATGTGCAGTCCACGGGACTGAGGTGCCCTGCCATGCCTCGATTTATTAGATCATTAACTAAACTTAATAGAAATAAACTTAAAGACTCAATCAATATAGATTGTAAATAGTTGAGGCCCATGCAACAATCCCTGTGGTACCCCACTAGTTACAACCTGCCAACCTGAAAATGACCCATTTATTCCTACTCTCTGTTTTCTGTCCGTTAACCGACCCTCAATCCATGCTAATATATTACCCCCAACCCCATGAGCCCTAATCTTGTGTAACAACCTCTTGTGTGGCACCTTATCGAATGCCTTTTGAAAATCCAAATATACTACATCCACTGGTTCCCCTTTATTTACCCTGCTAGTTACACCCTCAAAAAACTCTTAATAGATTTGTCAAACACGATTTTCCTTTCATAAAACCGCATTGACTCTGTCTAATCATATTATAATTTTCTAAGTGCCCTGTTACGACGTCCTTAATAATAGATTCTTGCATTTTCCCCACTACTGATATCAGGCTAACTGGCTTGTAATTCCCTGTTTTCTCTCTCCCTCCTTTCTTGAATAGCAGGGTCACATTTGCTACCTTCCAATCCAAGGGACCGTTCTAGAATCTAGGGAATTCTAGAAGATCAAAATCAATACATCCACTATCTCTGCAGCCACTTTTTAAAACCTTAGGATGTAGGACATCAGTTCCAGGAGATTTGTTGGCTTTTAGTCCCATTAATTTTTCTAGTAAATTTTCCTTACTAATATTAATTACTTCACTTCCTCCCTCTCATTAGACCCTTAGTTCCCCACTATTGTTTCTTGTGTCTTCTACTGTGAAGACAGACCCCTCATAACGCCACCTGCAGCTGCATTACCGTCAGAATGTTGCAATCACTAACCATTTTTAACATATTTAGGTATGTGGATTCTGAATGTCTTTAACAAATAGATTAGGCTGCATATAGTGACACCACTATTCCTGGGCAGAATGGAGAATATTGGGTAACTCCCCCATCATTCACGCCTGGAGACCGCACTGCTGTAAGTGACTGGGATTGATTTTATGCACATAATTTGTATTACGTAACTTTCCTCCACTCACTGCATTTTGTTGGAGAAATAATCCTGCTGTACTCGGGAGACTCTTTTTGCCGTAGTTTCACAACAGCAGAGTCTCCCGTTTCAGAGACTCCCGTAAATTAAAACCACGAGTTCCGCCCCCGCCTCCAACTCATTGGCCAACACAGTGGTGTTAATATTCACTCCAAATAGATTAATCTTCTTTCTTCTCAAAAACACAATCTAAGCTAAGTAAATCCAATTTGGTCTAAATTAATGAACTAAGATTGGCAGCTTTCCCACCCCCAGTTATCTCTGATTTAAAGATTAGCAAAGGCGTGAAGTTGAAGGAGCAAGCTAACAATAATTCATAAAAAAAGCCACTACATAGATGCTACATAGAAGCACTCTGCAAAAGGGTCTAATCCAGCAACAGGAGCTAAATAGAAGGCTTCATAAAGACAGTGTAGAAAATGGGGTAGAATGATTTTTAAAATTTAAAATAAACATGATTTTATTACTGCTGTTTGAGATATTTTAATGGAAATCACTGCATTGACTTTGCTGTGTGCAGTGTATACATAGAATTACATAGAATGTACAGCACAAAAACAGGCCATTCAGCCCAACTGGTCCATGTTTATGCTCCACATGAGCTTCCTTCCACTCCTCTTCATCTAATCCTATTAGCATAACCTTCTATTCCTTTCTCCCTCGTGTGTTTATCTAGCTTCCCCTTAAATGCATTTATGCTATTTTTCTCAATTACTCCATGTGATAGGAAGTTCCACATTCTAACCCCTCTCTGGGTAAAGAGGTTTCTCCTGAATTCCCTATTGGATTTATTAGTGACTATCTTATTATATGGCCTCTAGTTCTAGTCTCCCACACAAGTGATGGAATACTCTCCACTTGCCTGGATGAGTGCAGCTCCAACAACACTCTAGAAACTCAACACCATCCAGGACAAAGCAGCCTGCTTCACTGGCACCCCATCCACCACCCTAAACATTCACTCCCTTCACCACTGGAGCACTGTGGCTGCAGTGTGTACCATCCACAGGATGCACTGCAGCAACTCGCCAAGGCTTCTTCGACAGCACCTCCCAAAAATCAACCTCAACCACCTAGAAGGACAAGGGCAGCAGGTACATGGGAACACCACCACCTGCACGTTCCCCTCCAAGTCACACACCATCCCGACTTGGAAATATATCGCCGTTCCTTCATCATCACTGGGTCAAAATCCTGGAACTCCCTACCTAACAGCACTATGGGAGAACCTTCAACACACGGACTGCAGCGGTTCAAGAAGGCAGCTCGCTACCACCTTCTCAAGGGCAATTAGGGATGGGCAATAAATGCCGGCCTTACCAGCAACGCCCACATCCCGTGAACGAATAAAAAAAAATAGTGGAAACATCTTCTCTACTTCTACCCTATCAAACCCTTTCATAATCTTAAAGACATCTATCAAGTCTTCACTTTTCTATCTTCTCTTTTCTAGAGAAAAGACCCCCAGCCTGTGCAATATTTCCTATGTAAGTGAGTTAAAACCAAACCTTCACGTTCTTCCAAGTTGACAGAAACAGAAAGTTGTGGCAGACACTACAATTATTACAACATTTTTAAAGACCTGACAAATTCACAGCGCCTAGAGTTCAATGTTTAATTAACCTGCGTTTTGATTTAAAAACAAGAACATTTAAAAGGAATGACTTTTGCTGTAACAGCAGTTAATACGTTTAACCAAATTAATAGCTTCAGTACTTTGGAACATCTCGTCATTAATTTACTATTGGAAATGAATTAATCTGGGATTCATTGAGATGCAAACAAATGATTGAATAGGGATTTTAGAAGTAATTTTACAGCTTTGCGCTCCTAGCAGGGAGTTTCACCTGCTGAGAGCAAATATCAAATATTTTTGTGTTCCCTGTGACTGAAGGTGGTAAGCAGCACTTGCAAGAATTTCTGATATGCACTCAGATCCCTTTATCCTTTTTCAGCCCCACTTACTCTGCGTCCAACCTAAATCACTTGTAACTGCACTATCAAACTCCCAACTCTCTGGCCTTTGGCTCTCCATTCATCACGATACTCCTGCAACTGTCAATCTCCTCAAGTACTCCCTCACCATCACTTTAGATGCCCTTGGCCCTAGTAAAATCCTTACTTTCTCCCAACCTGGTTTTTCCCCTTAGTATGGCTCCCATCTTCACTCCCTCAAGTTCGAGGGGCACGGACTTGAACATATCTGGGCACACAACTGATTTACAATTGGGCGGGCGGGGTCCAAGATGGGCAGTAAACCATCCTGACCTCGGCAGCATGAGACCCAGGAGATCTTAACTCCCGGGCCTCATCCGTGGCTCAGTTGGTAGCACTCTCACCTCTGAGTCATTGAAGGTTGTGGGTTCAAGTCCCATTCCAGAGACTTGAGCACGTAATCTAGGCTGACACTTTGGTGTAGTACTGAGGGAGTGCTATGCTGTCGGAGGTACCGTTAAACCGAGGGCCTGTCTGCCCTATCACATGGACATAAAAGATCCCATGGCACTATGTCGAAGAAGAGCAGGGGAGTTCTCCCTGGTGTCCTGGCCAATATTTATCCCTCAACCACCATCACTAAAATTAGATTATCTAGTCATTATCATATTGCTGTTTTTGGGAGCTTGCTGTGCGCAAATTGGCTGCCACATTTCCTACATCAGTGACTACCCTTCAAAAGTACTTAATTAGCTGTAAAGCAATTTGGACGTCCTGAGGCTATGAAAGGTGCTATTTAAATGTAAGTCTTTCTTTTTTACGCTGCATCCTTTTATAACTCTAAACGGGGCTAACATATTTTATGTTTTGTATTACAAGGCTCTTAACTGTAGTGAAAAAAAACAATTTTTTTTGAACAATACTCTTTTTATTCTACAGCTATTGTTTGGGTTGAATGAGCATTTTGGATTCAAAATCGCTCTGAAATGCGAAGTGGAATGAAATTATCATATAGTAATTCACTCAGTTGAGAGACCTGAAAGATCTTACAGTAAACTCATCTGGGTATCCGTGCTCTTCTGTGTCTGTAGTTAAAATTCTCGTCCTTGTTTTCAAATCCCTCCACGGCCTCGCCCCTCTATCTCTGCAACCTCCTTCAACCATACAACCCTCCGAGATCTCTGCACTCCTCCAATTATAGCCTCTTGCCCATCCCTGATTTTCATCGCTCCACCATTGGCGGTCGTGCCTTCAGCTGCCTAAGTCCTAAACTCTGGAATTCCCTCCCTAAACCTCTGCGCACTTCTACCTCTCTCTCCTCCTTTAAGATGCTGCTTAAAACCTACCTCTGTGACCAAGCTTTTGGTCACCTGTCCTAATGTCTCCTTATGTGGCTTGGTGTCAAATTTTGTTTGATAATCGCACCTGTGAGGTGCCTTGGCACGTTTTACTACTTTAAAAGCACTATAGAAATGCAAGTTGCTGTTGCTGTTGGTGTAATTGAGGGTAGCAAATGTTAGCCAGGATTTTCCAATTCTGGGCTGTCTGTTGTTGCAGTGTAAATTGGTCCACTGGTATCGGGGAATGGGGGAAGAGTTAGTTCTGTTTTCCAAAGGCAGAACTGGTGGCAGTGCATGTGCTTGCTTCAAACATGAATATTAAGATTAATTTAGGGGGCATATCGCTCCTGCGGGCATTTCCCACCATTCTGGCATGTAGAATGCCCCCAACATAAATCACCTCCATTTGAAATGGGTGTCTAGGGTTGCTAGGCAGCAGTAGGTACCCTGGGGGAAATAGAAAAGGACTTAGAAATATGAAGATGTGTCTAATTTAGCCATTTCTTCACTGTTTTTCTTTCTTTTCTTTTTGCTGCTGACATTTGGGTTTTCACAAGCTCTTGTGCCAAACGTGCTAAATTATGCATTATTTTCCTCCAGTGCCATTGCCTGCACCAATGGGTTTCCCAATAGGAATCCCTTCGTCTGATGTGTTTGAAAGAGGAGGAGGCCCTATAAAGGGATGTCACCTTGAGAGATGCTCTGTGCGCTCCCACCAGGACCTGCACACCCCATCTGCAGAGAGAGGAAACGTACCTCACTTTGGCAGACGATTTGGGCAGGTAGAAGCTCCTAGTTCTGAAGCAAGTTGGAACAGCAGAACCAATGGCACCACTAAGAATGGCGAATGCCTGAGGAATCATACAATTGATTATTTCCTTGGAAGTGGCCCAATTACACTATATCATGCTTTCATTGGCATTGCATGAAAGAAGGCATTCCAGGGTGATCAAGAGACAAAGTAGTCTGGCCAGGCCCACCATAATGCCAACTTTTCTGCAGGCACATCTTCTTGGCAATGACGTGGGGAACTGTCTTCCCAGGAGCTGAGAAGCAGATGCAGAGCCATCTGCTTCAAGGACATCTGCAGCTACCATGTAGCATAGGATTGGCACATTCTGTGACCATAATGGCCTGAAACTTGGCTTCACCCACTTGTAGACATGCTGTGATGCTGCTATATGAAGATACTGGCGTAAAGTGCAACTGTCCTCACAACCATTTCATGCAATACCACTCTCACTTCAACACCCAGCAATCAGACGGTCAGCTGTTGGGCTGCACCATCACTTGAATGCAGATTTAATGCCGACACCTTGGGTTCCCTTTCCTTTCCATTTTGACTGTATCTTATCCTTATTATGGAAGGATTGGGAGCACCACTCCTTCCAACACCGGCGCGCCGGGGCTGCAGTGTGTACTAGCTACAGGGTGCACTGCAGCAAATCGCCAAGGCTTCTTCGGCAACACCTCCTAAACCCACGACCTCCAACACCTAGAATTAGATGGGCAGTAGGTGCATGGAAACAACACCACCTCCAAGTTCTCCTTTAAGTCACGCATCATCCTGACTTGGACGTATATCGCCATTCCTTCATCGTCACAGTGACAAAATCCTGGAACTCTCGACATAACAGCAATGTGGGTGCACCATCACCATATGGACTGCAGAGGGTCTAGAAGGCGGCCCACCACCACCTTCTCAAGGGCAACTAAGGATGGTCAATGAAAGGATGGAAAGTAGAGAGTGAGGAGGACATAAAAAACCTACAAGGGGATATAGACAGGCTGGGTGAGTGGGCGGAGATTTGGCAGATGCAATACAATATTGGAAAATGTGAGGTTATGCACTTTGGCAGGAAAAATCGGAGAGCAAGTTATTATCTTAATGGCGAGAAACTGGAAAGTACTGCAGTACAAAGGGATCTGGGGGTCCTAGTGCAAGAAAATCAAAAAGTTAGTTTGCAGGTGCAGCAGGTGATCAAGAAGGCCAACGGAATGTTGGCTTTTATTGCTAGGGGAATAGAATATAAAAACAGGGAGGTATTGCTGCAGTTGTATAGGGTATTGGTGAGACCGCACCTGGAATACTGCATACAGTTTTGGTCTCCATACTTAAGAAAAGACATACTTGCTCTCGAGGCAGTACAAAGAAGTTTCACTCGGTTAATCCCGGGGATGAGGGGGTGGACATATGAGGAGAGGTTGAGTAGATTGGGACTCTACTCATTGGAGTTCAGAAGAATGAGAGGCGATCTTATTGAAACATATAAGATTGTGAAGGGGCTTGATCGGGTGGATGCGGTAAGGATGTTCCCAAGGATGGGTGAAACTAGAACTAGGGGGCATAATCTTAGAATAAGGGGCTGCTCTTTCAAAACTGAGATGAGGAGAAACTTCTTCACTCAGAGGGTGGTAGGTCTGTGGAATTTGCTGCCCCAGGAAGCTGTGGAAGCTACATCATTAAATAAATTTAAAACAGAAATAGACAGTTTCCTAGAAGTAAAGGGAATTAGGGGTTACGGGGAGCGGGCAGGAAATTGGACATGAATTTAGATTTGAGGTTAGGATCAGATCAGCCATGATCTTATTGAATGGCGGAGCAGGCTTGAGGGGCCGATTGGCCTACTCCTGCTCCTATTTCTTATGTTCTTATGTTCTTATGAAATGCCAGCTTTGCCAGGGCAAAGGCTGAAAATGGACTGTGATGTCTTTCGAGACTATTCTTCGAGTTTCAAAATTTTTGTCATTCTATTGTGATATTCCACTTTAATTGTCCCCAACCCTTTAATTTTCACTTACTTGCATCTTTCTACTATCACTACTGGTGTGTTCACTACACCCATTCAAATCTGGTGGGGGGGGGGGGGGGGGTGGGAACGGGAAATCGGGCATCTCTGAACTTGAGTTCAATTCCCACCATGGTATCATGAGAATTTGAATTCAATTTTTAAAAGTTGTGAATAAAATGCTGGTGTCAGAAAAAAAGTGACCAAAATCTGTCAGATTGATTTAAAAACCCAACTGGTTCACTAAATGTCCTTTAGGGAAGGAAACCTTGACTCCAGCCCAACACCAACTTGGTTGACTCTTAACTGCACCCTGAAGTGGCCTAGCAAGTGATGGTACATCACCTTCTCAGGGAAACTAGGGTTGCCAACTCTAGTTGGACGTGTTCCTGGAGGTTTCATCACATGACCTCCTGCCTCCAATCACACCGCCCCCACGCTCCCGCCATTGGTTGTCCAACACGTCCATCCTCACAGTGCATCACCTTCCCACTCCAATTGGGAATCGAAGAGGCAGCTTGTTACCCGATTGGATGATTCTTGACTCTCAGTCGAACAGCCTTCTTTCCCATCTCCAATATTTTATAACTAATAAGTGAGAGTGTTCAAAGAAAGCGGGAAAAAAAAGTACAATTTATTTTTGCTGCCTGGATGATTTTTTTCCAGGGTTGCTCGTAGCAATGTCCTGGAGATTAATCTTCAGTTCCTGGAGACTCCAGAACAACCGTGGAGGCTTGGCAACTCTAAGCGGGGATGGGCAATAGCCAGCGTCGCCCACATCTCAAGAATTGATGTAATTTAGTTCTACATTTGTGAAATGGACAGCTGGTTCAAGGAAGGTTTTTCCCCAGCGTGCATAAGAAATCAGACTGAATCCAAATAAAGACCTTTACATGCTCAGGGATGAGACTAATGTTGATATTAGCAATAGGAAATGACCAATTATGGTATTACTTTCTTGGCAGCACAGGTCTAGTATTAAATGATCCTTTGCGGCAAGGAGTGACAATATAACAACAGCTGGGGGGGTGGAGGTGGAATCTGAAATCCCACTCCTTTTAAAAGCTGGGATTCTTGGCTGCGATGGCTGTTTACTTTTGCACAAAGAATTGCTGCTCGAGTGAGTGGCATCATCACATGGTTGCCTCCACAGGTATCCAGACCTCAATGTAAGATGTTACTAAACCCACTACAGCCGGTGAACTTTCCAGCAGTGAATTATCACATCAGGACGAGTGAAGAACAGCAGTGAGTTTAGAAATCAGCAAAAATTATTTGCTCTAGTAACCTATTTCACTTTATTTTATCTATCGCCGTTGCCACCTGTGCTGGCATTGCATTCAGCAACGATAATCGCCCTCATCAGTACCAGCTGCATAGCACTGAAAAGCTGCAAAGACTAATGGACAAATCCCTCTCAACCTTGTAATAGAAAACAAATGAATGAAAAATACGGTTGGTTACAGTACATGCCTATGGCAAATCGACGGCATATGGGAATAGCTTCAGACCGAACGGGTTTAAAGCAGCATTGTCCAATGTGCTAGCCACAAACCGCATGTGGCTAATTGGGAATCCAGATGTAGCTAATTGCGTTTTTGATTCGTAAATAAAAACTAAGTAATAAACACCGTCATTGGGCATGTGATCTCAATACTCATATTTGTATGCATTTGTACTTCAACTGTTTTATGCGTTTGTTGGTGAAATGATACGGTGAAAATCAGAGCGTACAAGTGTTTTTTGATCTTTGTATGTGCTTTACTTCCTTATTAGTTATCTGCTAAAATGGTATGTAACACGAATGAAAATGCCATGGAAACATCAGCAACATTTTATGGAGAGGAGAGCTGTCACCATGGTCGGCTCGATAATCGGAATAACCGCTCCAGGCCAGCAGATAAAAGCAAGCCCAACAAATAATGGGCAACTCCAACAGGGCACCTCATGACACAGTGGGGGAAAAATTGGTTAAGGGTCCGTTCTGGGTGATGTTAGCGTGATGCGCTACCACCCTGCGTCCGACGGACCCTGGGCAGGCAAGACGCAAGTTTGGTCCCAAGGGAGCACTGACCTGCAACCCACGTTCCTTTCCAGGCCTTGCACATGGAATCAATGCAGTTCACACTTTCCACCACCAGAGGGAGTTCCATCTCTTAAAGGGAAGATGTTTCTTAGAAATCTCTTAAAGGTAGCTTGTACCTGTTATTTGCTGAAAATAACAGTCTACTGTCTGCATGGAGTCTGAACAGAGCTCAGACATCGCACACGTAAAACATAAATGCAGACCTTATCCCTATGTTTACACACTGATGAGTTATGTTAAAACATTGAATAAAGGTTGCACATTACTAAATCCCACATCCTCCAATCTGCATGCCAGACGTCACCAATCTGCCGATCTGAGTTGGTACCAGGCCTGAGAGAGTGCATGCAGCAGCGTTCTCATCTGATGCACTAGAGACCTTGGGTGCAAGAGGTGGACAAAAGGAGTGACATCCTATATCTGCAGTGGGGGATGGTGGGGGGGGGGGGGGGGCGGGCAAGAGGCCCTCCAGACATATGCTCAAAAGGCAGTGGGAGGCAGCGGGGGATGAAGTCAATGCCAGGCTCACAGCATCATGAACATGGATGCAGTGCAGGAAGAAGTTCAATGCTTTGTCATGAGTGGTCAAGGTGAGTGAGGTCAACTGTCAAGTGGCGTCTCCTACCAACTGCACCATGCACTACACCCCCCATCCCCCACATACCAATAAACTCTTTCCATCAGTACTCAACTCTTTCAATCAGATGCTTCCTCTCACCCTTACACATTACCACTGTTTCAAGCCGCCCACCCACAACTCACAGGCCACACACACTGGCAGCTATTCAACCATGACAGGCACATCACCCAGGCACACGACTCGCTTGCTTGCAGGAGAAGGTGGCACATATTAAGAGGCATCAAGTGGCAGTGGCATTTAGCCCCTCGATCCTGTTCCAGCATTCAGTGAGATCATGGTGGACCTGTGACCTAACTCCATATACCCGCCTTAGCCCCACATCCCTTAATACCCTTGGCTCACAGAAATCTCAGATTTAATATTCACAAGTGAGCTAGCATCAACTGCCATCTGCAGAAGAGCGTTCCAAACGTCTCCCACCCTTTGCGTGTAGAGGCATTTCCTAACTTCACTCCTGCACGTCCTGGCTCTAAATGTTAGGCTATGTCCCCGCGTCCTAGTATTGAAGTCTAGGAGACCTCCAAAAACAGTTACAAATGTCTCGGCAGCCAGAGGCAATAATCCAGCCATTAACCTGTAAATCCTGCATGGTCTCTTTAAATAGCGCTGGTGGGGGGTCCTCCAGGCACTTTAAGACACGTTCAGATGGTCGGGGTTAAGAATGTGCATTGAGTTGAGCGTAAAGTCCCAAAATGGTGTCTATCACTTTAAATCAGCGTTGCACACTGAATGAAGCCATTTTCTCCCTACTTTGCATGATTCTAGCGTTTCTCATCTGCACCTGCGCTAACTCCTATACCAAGATGGCGTCTGGCGCACGTCACACAGGAAACGTGCGTGTGCATCCAAGATGCCATCTTGGATATCGGAGAGGCCGTGTAGCGCAGAAACAATGAGCGCTACACGGCCCAATTTAGCGCCCAGTGTATCCATGTCCCGGCTTTTTTCCAAGCCGTTCTGCTGAAATCCCACCAGAGTTCTAGCGGAGGCCCGGTATAACAACCAAGGCAAATCGGTCCTTCATTCTTCAATGAATGAGAAATGTCGATGCAAATAAAGTGACTTACAACAAGAGCTTACATCTGCTTTTCAGCAAACAGAATAGTTAGTACCTCCAAGAATGCTATCATCACACATGCTGCATCCTCTCCATTAGGTCCTATTGCAGCTCATGGTGGAGCTAATTCTTGTTCCAAATAGACTCAGGAGATTCCCATTAGAATTGTTGCGAAGAATTCAGATTGCATGCTGTGGGGCAAAAGTTCCAAAATGCTCCCCGAAGTATTTAGCACATTCGCACTGTGAAGTAAAGGCACAGTTGGGTGTCGCCTTTGCCACAGTTGCCAGTTATCTTGCTGTGGTGTAACAACAACCTGTAAACCAGCAATGCAAAAATGCCATTAACAATAGAATGATTACTTTTAACCACTAGTCTGATTATAAAAATCCATGAAGTGCCATCCCCAATATTAGCAGAACATTGGGTCTTGACTTTTTTTTTTAAACAGTTTACGGTGGCAGCCATTTAGTCTGGTCTATTCTTTTATCATTTCCTTAGTATATTAATAAAATTATTTAATGTAATTAATAATCAATGAATGATATTAATCTTGGATTTCCATAAGACAGTTCTTTAGGTTCTGGATGCCAATCTAACAGATAGCCTATAAGGTTACTCACTGATAATCCTGAAGCCAAGGGTAACTAAGTAACTATGTTTAGCTGTCCTGCTATGTGGGGAGAGCAGAAACATTGGCACTCCCTTTGGAAGGAAACAAAAACATTAAAACTACAAATATCTCCTATAAAGTAGATAGGCCTGAGATGAGGAAAAATTTCTTCACTCAGGGGGTTGTGAATCTTTGGAATTCTCCACCCGAGGGGGCTGTGGATGCTCAGTCGTTGAGTACATTCAAGACTGAGATCGATAGATTTTTGGACACTGAGGGAATCAAGGGAGATGGGGATAGGGCGGGAAGTAGGGAGTTGAGGTAGAAGATCAGCCATGATCTTATTGATTGGCGGAGCAGGCTCGAGGGGCCGTATGGCCTACTCCTGTCCTATTTCTTATATTCTTATAATCTTTTAATGACTTTTTTTTTACACAGGCAGAATATTTTTCTGTGATAAAAAACCCGACTCTTACCAACTCCTTCAATATTAACAACCAGACCCCACACAACAAACCAGTATGATGCAATGAATGTAATGCTTCTGGACTTCTAAAGTGCCCCCATTCAGTCTCACCAACTAGCAAGCACTCAGCATTCATCCAATCTCTCCTCGTTACTCTTAAATGCTATTTTTCACAGTGCTTCTGATATGCTGCTTGTTTTTTAATTCCGAAGCTGGAACTGAGTATTTAATTTAGCGTAGCTCAATTATGATCACACTAAAATGGAGGAGTAGGAGTAAAATGTAAGTCAAGTAATGTTGGAACTCCAGTACACAATATAGGTATGGTTAGTAAACCTCTAATGGCCTGAACATGTGGCCTGTGGCGACTGATTGTGAAAACACACCTTGTTTCAGAATAAATGTAAAGAATCACACATTTATTTCTCTTTTCCTTTGCTGATTACGTTCCCTTTGCAAACTACCTTTCAGAGTACCCCTGAGCAGTAACATTTCAAACAACCTGAGGTGTGGTCTTTGAAACAAAGAAAGAATTGCATTTATGTAGCACTTTTCACAACCTCAGGATGTCCAAAAGCACTTTACAGCCAATTAAGTACTTTGTATTCACTGTTGTAATGCGGGAAATGCGGCAACCAAATTGTGTACAGCAAGGTCCCACAAACAGCAATGTGTTAACGATCAGTAAATCTGTTTTTTTAGTGATGTTGGTTGAGGGATAAATATTGGCCAGGACACCGGGGAGAACTCCCCATGCACTTCTTCGAAATAGTGTCATGGGATCTTTTACATCCACCTGAGAGGGCAGACAGGGCCTCGGTTTAATGTCTCATACAAACAACGGCACCTCCGACAGTGCAGCACTCCCTCAGTACTACACTGAAGATGAAATGATCCTTGGTGGCATTTATTACAATGAAGTCCAGCAGCAAGATTTTTGAAAAGCAGGAAAGATCTTGTCATCTAATTAAGAGCTGGAATGCAAAGAAATTATATTATGACGTAACGTTTTACCTTTTTTTAATACCTTTTAGGAACTGCAAAAATATAGGCACTGTAACTAAGCACTGGAGGATTACAAATGTTATCCCATTATTCAAATCATCAATAAGACATGAATCTTGAAATTATAGATCAGTTAGCCTAACATTCATAGCAGAGAAAATGCTCCAAAAGCTCAGAGGCCATGACGAGTCATCAGCATAGATTTAGAAGCAATGTGTTATACTCAGAAATCCACCAGAATTCTTTGAAGACGTGACTGAACTACTGAATGGGGACTTTTGCGCAGATATGATATACTTGGAATTTCAGAAGACATTTGATAAAGTTGCGCGTGTGAGGATTTTAAAGAAGGCAAATAATCTAACTGGATTGAAAACCTGCCTCGTAATAGTAAGCAGAAATGATGACAGATGGAAAAAGAACTCTGGCGGGGGGTGACTGAGGTCTGCAGGGTCTTTTTACTGCAGACAATACTGTTTACAAGTTATTTGGAGGAGAACATTTTACATCATCTGAAATTTTCTGATGACAGAAAGTTAGGTGATTACTTGGCAAGTATAAGTGAGGTAAAGGATAGTCATGCAAAATAGATGTAGGGCAATCCATAGTGGAGCAGGAAACATGAAATCTGTATGCAGGAATAAGAGAACTCCATTAGCAAAGGGGTGTTTATTGACCATTTGCTAGAAGTATATGGTCAATCTGACATTGTTATCAACGGGTAAGTGCTGAGATACATTTGATTATGTGACATTTGTAAGATTGCTTTTATAACACTTTAGACCCTACCTTCAAACATCATTGATCTGTTTGAGGCTGAACCAGACCGTTTGCAACCTTGGCACCCTATTTGACCCTGAGATGAGCTTCCGACCATATATCTGCTCCATCATCTCCACCTCTGTAACATCGCCCGTCTCCGCCCCACCTCAACTCATCTGCGGCTGAAATCCTCATCCACGCCTTTGTTACCTCTAGACTTGACTATTCCAATGCTCTCCTGGCCAGCCTCCCATCTTCCACCCTCCATAAACTTGAACTCATCCAAAACTCTGCTGCCCGTATCCTAACTCGCACCAAGTCCCATTCTCCCATCACCCCTGTGCTCGCTGACCTACATTGGCTCTCGGTCCGGGAACGCCTCGATTTTAAAATTCTCATCCTTGTTTTCAAATCTCTCCATGGCCTCACCCCTCTCAATCTCTGTAACCTCCTCCAGCCCTACAATCCTCCGAGAGCTCTTTCTCCTCCAATTCTGGTCTCTTGCACATCCCCGATTTTAATTGCTCCACTATTGGTGACTGTGCCTTCAGCTGTCTAGGCCCTAAGCTCTGGAATTCCCTCCCTAAACCTCTCCGCCTCTCTACCTCTTTCACCTCCCGTAAGACACTCCTTAAAAACCTACCTCTTTGGCCAAGCTTTTGGTCACCTGTCCTAATATCTCCTTATGTGGCTCAGTGCTAAATTTTGTTTGATAATGCACCTGTGAAGCAGCTTGGGACATTTTACCCCCTTAAAGGTGCTGTATAAATGCAAGTTGTTGTTGTTGTTGATCAATTGGATTAAGAGATGAGCAACAACGATGATTCCATGATTTTGAGCACTAAGTTATGAGAAGAGACTCACAGAGCTGAAATTGTTTTTTATTGAAGAAGATAGAGGAGAGTCCATGTCTGAGAGGCACGGATAACATAGATATAAACAGGCTAGTTAACTTGGAAGGTGAGCACACAACTAGAGATTAGTAAGCAGAACCTCAAAGGTAATAACCTTTGGATTACTACCTGAGCCATGTGCAAATTGGCATAGGGTCAAACAGATAGAGAGCTCAATGCGTGGCTCAAAGAGTGGTGTGGGAGAAGGAGTTTTGATTCATGGGGCACTGGCAACAAAACTGGGGAAAGAGGGAGCTCCATTTAAACCAGGCTAGGACCAGCGTCCTGGCGAATCGAGTAACTAGGGCTGTAGACAGGGCTTTAAACTAAACAAGATGGGGGGTGGGGGTCTGGTGAGGGGAAATTTAGAAATCTAATGAGAAAAGTTAAGACAATAGAACAGTGGAATGACTTAGATAAAGATAAGCAGAGTGCGGCAGGAAGTGACAGAGGGTTTACCAATAATAGTGCAACAACAAGTAAGGTCAAAGCAGGAAAAAATGGTAAAAAGTCAAAATTAAAGGCTGTTCATCTGAATGCACTGAGCATTCGTAACAAGATAAATGAATTAATGGCACAAATAGAGATAAATGGGTTTGACCTAATAGCCATTACAGAGACATGGTTGTAAAATGATCAAGGTTGGGAACTAAATATTCCAGGGTACATGACATTTAGAAAAGACAGGCAGAAGCAGAATGGAAAAGGAGGGGGTGTAGCCATAATAATAAAGGATGACATAAGGACAGTGGTGAGAAAGGATCTTGGCTCAAAGATAGGAAGTAGAATCAATATGGGTGGAAATTAGAAATAACAAGGGGCAGAAAACACTGGTGGCTTTAGTTTATAGGCCCCCTAATAGAAGCAATACCATTGGACAGAGTATTAATCATGAAATAATAGGAGGTATATTAGTGACTTAGAAGAAGGGATCGAGTGTAATGTATCCAAGTTTGCTGACGATACAAAGCTAGGTGGCAAAGCAAGCTATGAGGAGGACACAGAGAGACTGCAAAGAGATATAGACAGATTAAGTGAATGGGCAAGAAGGTGGCAGATGGAGTGTAATGTGGGGAAATGTGAAGTTATTCACTTTGGTAGGAAGAATAGAAAAACAGAATATTGTTTATATGGTGAGAAACTATTAAATGTTGGTGTCCAGAGAGACCTGGGTGCCCTCGTCCAAGAAACACAAACGGTTAGTATGCAGGTACAGCAAGCAATTAGGAAAGCAAATTGCATGTTGGCCTTTATTGCAAGGGGGTTGGTGTACAAGAGTAAGGAAGTCTTACTACAGTTGTACAGTGCTTTAGTGAGACCTGACCTGGAGTACTGCATACATTTTTGGTCTCCTTATCCAAGGAAGGAGATACATGCCTTGGAGGCGGTTCAACGAAGGGTCACTAGATTGATTCCTGGGATTAGAGGCTTGTCCTATTAAGAGAGGTTGAGTAGAATGGACCTATACTCTCTGGAGTTTAGAAGAATGAGAGGTGTTCTCATTGAAATGTATAAGATTATGAGGGGGTTTGACAGGGTAGAGGCTGAGAGTTTGTTTCCCCTGACTAGAGTCTAGAATTAGGGGGTATAGTCTCAGGATAAGGGGTCGGCCATTCAAGGCTGAGATGAGGAGGAATTTCTTCACGCAGAGGGTTGTGAATCTTTGGAATTTTCTACCCCAGAGGGCTGTGGATGCTGAGTCATTGAATATATTCAAGGCTGAGATAAATAGATTTTTGGACTCTCGGGGAAATCAAGTGATGGGGATCAGGTGGGAAAGTGGAGTTGAGGTCAAAGATCAGCCATGATCTGATTGAATGGCGGAGCAGGCTCGAGGGGCCGAATGGCCTACTCCTGCTCCTATTTCTTATGACACAGGTTCAAAATCAGCAAGACTGAAATGAGCCTTCACCTTGGACTTACCCTCATCTGCCCTCACAGCATACAGAGTATGTGGAACATATACCATGTGAAAGCAGGTAATGTTGTATCAATTCTCAAAAGGAACTGGATAAATATTCCGTTAGGAATGGATCTGAATATTATAAGGATAAATATTGGTAGAGATAATCAAATACTAATAGAACATGATGGTTTCTGAGTCAGTAATACTTTGTAATTGTCATCTGTGAATCACAACTAGTCAGTTTCGAATAATAGAGATTCAGGGACGATGAGATATTCTTAAGTGTTACATGATTTATTTTTCTTGGGGTAATCAGATAAATTATGCAAACTTCTATTATTTAAATAAGCAGATTAGAGTCCCTGACAGAGTAAATTGTTTATGTTTTGAGGAATGAATAGGCTTGATGAGCCAAATAGCTTTTCCTCATCCCATGTGTTATGTTTTTATTCCATGGCTCCTTCTCAGCACCTGTAGCCGCTAGTGGTGAAAATAAAGGTGACAGCACAAAGAGTGAAAATATCACTTAATAGTTCTTTGTTCAAGAGCATCTGAGACCCAAGCCCAGCAAGAGGCAAATAGAACAGTTGATCAGGCAATATTAATTTTCTGCTGTTCTTTCACTGTTTAAGATTGATCACGATCTGTCTTTTCTTCCTGGTTTGTTGTTTTCATTCTCGGCCACATATTTGAAAATACATTGGCAGAGACTACAGGGGGAAAAAATAGGTGGGTCCAAGATCAATCTACAATGCAAGGAATCCCTTGGTCCACGCCGCTCCAATTGCCTGAACGAGCCCTCTAAATGTAAGCTTTATCAGGGATTTTTGTAAACCTCCCATTCCCAGCACTTGCTTAAGATCCTCAGTAAACCACTGTTAGTACTCAAAATGTAATCAGTTCGTCTTTAAATATCGTACAATCAACTTGCAGAAGTCAAACTTCTCAGAATAAATCTCAACTTCTCAAAGTATCCAGTCCATCAAACATAAAAACTTCCTGGGGCAGGAGGTTTAAAATTCTGGATTAATTTGATTTCAGACCTACATAAGAAAATGAAAATGTCCAAAGTGACATCTGGCCAGACTGATGAATTACTTGGCTTGTTCTATATTACTTTACAGTCAAAACTCATTACAACAAACATTTTCGTTACCATTCTTTTCTCTGATTCAAATAAAAGCAGCAAGTTTTGATTGAACTCCCGATAAGAGAAACTACTATGTTGGACCCTGTGAGTTTCTGATGAGATCTGGCTGTACAATGGTTTGACTGTATATTGGATGAGGAATCATGGTTATGTTTCTATCGAATACCAAGTGGTGTTGCATGTTTCAGATTGATGACAATTCATTCTTTGGGATTTTATAAAAGGAACACTGAGTGGTTAACTGCTATGATTTCCATTACATGCTTCAGGATGACCTGCTCAACCCACTTGGGCCTTACACATTCAACAGGTACATTATCACTTCTGTGAATAAAAGCATCACATCCAGGGTCTCAATGTTCTTTTTCTTTAAAATGAGGAACCTTCGTAAAGAAGCCATGGCCTTTACAAGACACCACTAAGGTTGGAAAGAATAGAAAAGAAGGATGAGAATGCAAGTAGTAGCGGTTAAGTGACATCAAGCTGGAGTTTTTAAAAATCTGTACATTGTAGGAGGAAGAGATAACAAAATGAAAGGACTTTCTAATTGGTTGTTTTATTGACAACTTTTGAGTTTTACTTTGAAATTACAAAGAAAAAAGTCCAGCAATAAAAATAGTGCAACCATAACAAAGAACTACAAAGACAGAATGAACACCCACACCAAAGAGTGACAGCTCTATTCCCGGCCAGAATGGACATGATTGGGTAATTCCCCCGTCAACCACGCCTGGAGACCGCACTGCGGTAAGTGACTGGGATTGATTTTAAGCACAGTTTCTGTTTGCTGCAGTTCGGAGAGATTATTTTTCAATAGACTTTGTAAATAAGCTTTGTTTGCTTTGCTGTAAAATTTACTGTTTAGCTGTAAGTCCTGCTGGCCATAAGCCCCGCCCTGCCTCCAACTCATTGGCTGACACAGTGGTATCAACAGTCCGCATAAAAGGGGGAAATGAAACACAAAGAAACATAACTCGTAGGATATATAAAATCAAATCCAAAAGATTTTCAACTAGGATTCCACATATTCCTACTAATTTTGCCTGACTTTTCAAAGCCAAGCACAATTATTCATAATTGGCAGCTTCTGTAAATAAAGACTACCAGGTTATGCATAAGATAAAAGACTTTTTTTTTTATTCGTTCACGGGATGTGGGCGTCGCTGGCGAGGCCGGCATTTATTGCCCATCCCTAATTGCCCTCGAGAAGGTGGTGGTGAGCCGCCTTCTTGAACCGCTGCAGTCCGTGTGGTGACGGTTCTCCCACAGTGCTGTTAGGAAGGGAGTTCCAGGATTTTGACCCAGCGACAATGAAGGAACGGCGATATATTTCCAAGTCGGGATGGTGTGTGACTTGGAGGGGAACGTGCAGGTGGTGTTGTTCCCATGCGCCTGCTGCCCTTGTCCTTCTAGGTGGTAGAGGTCGCGGGTTTGGGAGGTGCTGTCGAAGAAGCCTTGGCGAGTTGCTGCAGTGCATCCTGTGGATGGTGCACACTGCAGCCACAGTGCGCCGGTGGTGAAGGGAGTGAATGTTTAGGGTGGTGGATGGGGTGCCAATCAAGCGGGCTGCTTTATCTTGGATGGTGTCGAGCTTCTTGAGTGTTGTTGGAGCTGCACTCATCCAGGCAAGTGGAGAGTATTCCATCACACTCCTGACTTGTGCCTTGTAGATGGTGGAAAGGCTTTGGGGAGTCAGGAGGTGAGTCACTCGCCGCAGAATACCCAGCCTCTGACCTGCTCTTGTAGCCACAGTATTTATATGGCTGGTCCAGTTAAGTTTCTGGTCAATGGTGACCCCCAGGATGTTGATGGTGGGGGATTCGGCGATGGTAATGCCGTTGAATGTCAAGGGGAGGTGGTTAGACTCTCTGTTGTTGGAGATGGTCATTGCCTGGCACTTATCTGGCACGAATGTTACTTGCCACTTATGAGCCCAAGCCTGGATGTTGTCCAGGTCTTGCTGCATGCAGGCTCGGACTGCTTCATTATCTGAGGGGTTGCGAATGGAACTGAACACTGTGCAGTCATCAGCGAACATCCCCATTTCTGACCTTATGATGGAGGGAAGGTCATTGATGAAGCAGCTGAAGATGGTTGGGCCTAGGACACTGCCCTGAGGAACTCCTGCAGCAATGCCCTGGGGCTG
The DNA here is from genome assembly GCF_035084215.1 of Heptranchias perlo. Taxonomy (NCBI): domain Eukaryota; kingdom Metazoa; phylum Chordata; class Chondrichthyes; order Hexanchiformes; family Hexanchidae; genus Heptranchias; species Heptranchias perlo. The sequence goes on along the minus strand of NC_090328.1, from coordinate 123,657,728 downwards.
AGATGATTGGCCTCCAACAACCACTACCATCTTCCTTTGTGCTAGGTATGACTCCAGCCACTGGAGAGTTTTCCCCCTGATTCCCATTGACTTCAATTTTACTAGGGCTCCTTGGTGCCACACTCGGTCAAATGCTGCCTTGATGTCAAGGGCAGTCACTCTCACCTCACCTCTGGAATTCAGCTCTTTTGTCCATGTTTGGACCAAGGCTGTAATGAGGTCTGGAGCCGAGTGGTCCTGGCGGAACCCAAACTGAGCATCGGTGAGCAGGTTATTGGTGAGTAAGTGCCGCTTGATAGCACTGTCGACGACACCTTCCATCACTTTGCTGATGATTGAGAGTAGACTGATGGGGCGGTAATTGTCCGGATTGGATTTGTCCTGCTTTTTGTGGACAGGACATACCTGGGCAATTTTCCACATTGTCGGGTGGATGCCAGTGTTGTAGCTGTACTGGAACAGCTTGGCTAGAGGCGCAGCTAGTTCTGGAGCACAAGTCTTCAGCACTACAGCTGGGATGTTGTCGGGGCCCATAGCCTTTGCTGTATCCAGTGCACTCAGCCGTTTCTTGATATCACGTGGAGTGAATCGAATTGGCCGAAGACTGGCTTCCGTGATGGTGGGGATATCGGGAGGAGGCTGAGATGGATTATCCACTCGGCACTACTGGCTGAAGATGGTTGCAAACGCTTCAGCCTTGTCTTTTGCACTCACGTGCTGGACTCCGCCATCATTGAGAATGGGGATGTTTGCAGAGCCTCCTCCTCCCGTTAGTTGTTTAATTGTCCACCACCATTCACGACTGGATGTGGCAGGACTGCAGAGCTTTGATCTGATCCGTTGGTTGTGGAATCGCTTAGCTCTGTCTATAGCATGTTGCTTCCGCTGTTTAGCATGCATGTAGTCCTGAGTTGTAGCTTCACCAGGTTGGCACCTCATTTTTAGGTACGCCTGGTGCTGCTCCTGGCATGCTCTTCTACACTCCTCATTGAACCAGGGTTGATCCCCTGGCTTGTTGGCAATGGTAGAGTGAGGAATATGCCGGGCCATGAGGTTACAGATTGTGCTGGAATACAATTCTGCTGCTGCTGATGGCCCACAGCGCCTCATGGATGCCCAGTTTTGAGCTGCTAGATCTGTTCTGAATCTATCCCATTTAGCACGGTGGTAGTGCCACACAACACGTTGGATGGTGTCCTCAGTGCAAAGACGGGATTTCATCTCCACGAGGACTGTGCGGTGGTCACTCCTACCAATACTGTCATGGACAGATGCATTTGCGACAGGTAGATTGGTGAGGACGAGGTCAAGTAAGTTTTTCCCTCGTGTTGGTTCGCTCACCACCTGCCGCAGGCCCAGTCTAGCAGCTATGTCCTTCAGGACTCGGCCAGCTCGGTCAGTAGTGGTGCTACCGAGCCACTCTTGGTGATGGACATTGAAGTCCCCCACCCAGAGTACATTTTGTGCCCTTGCTACCGTCAGTGCTTCCTCCAAGTGGTGTTCAACATGGAGGAGGACTGATTCATCAGCTGAGGGAGGACGGTAGGTGGTAATCAGCAGGAGGTTTCCTTGACCATGTTTGACCTGATGCCATGAGATTTCATGGGGTCCAGAGTCAATGTTGAGGACTCCCAGGGCCACTCCCTCCTGACTGTATATCACTGTACCGCCACCTCTGGTGGGTCTGTCCTGCCGGTGGGACAGGACATACCCAGGGATGGTGATGGAAGAGTCTGGGACGTTGGCTGAAAGATATGATTCTGTGAGTATGGCTATGTCAGGCTGTTGCTTGACTAGTCTGTGGGACAGCTCTCCCAATTTTGGCACAAGTCCCCAGATGTTAGTAAGGAGGACCGACTGGGCTTGGTGTTTTGCCGTTGTCGTGTCCGGTGCCTAGTGGTCCGATGCCGGGTGGTCCGTCCGGTTTTATTCTTATTATGACTTTTCGTAGCGAGATTTTACAACTGAGTGGCTTGCTAGGCCATTTCAGAGGGCAATTAAGAATCAACCACATTGCTGTGGGTCTGGAGTCACATATAGGCCAGACCGGGTAAGGGCGGCAGGCTTCCTTCCCTAAAGGACATTAGTGAACCAGATGGGTTTTTACGACAATCCGGTAGTTTCATGGCCATCATTACTGATACTAGTATTTTAATTCCAGATTTTTATTTAATTAATTGAATTTAATTAATTAATTGAATTTAAATTCGCCAGCTGCCGTGGCGGGATTTGAACTCATGACTCTGGATTTTAGTCCAGGCCTCTGGATTACTAGCCCAGTAACATAACCACTATGCTACCGTACCCTCCAAAATGGAAGAGCAGTTTCATGCAAATCTGTGAGCGCTAATGGAATAAGCAGAATCTTGAGTTCCGAGCCAGTGAGATAAGAATCTCCAACAATCGTATAAAGGAGCAAGGAGCTGGCAGCCTTTGTTAAACATAAAAATATAGAAGGCCAAAAGAATGAAGCGTGGGGGCAATTTCAAAACCAATGTAGAAAAAAATATCCAATTTCCTCTCGGGCACGAATATTAACCATTTAACCCAACACCCATTCCAGATCACTTAACAGAAGTCAAATAGGCCCGAATGGGGACTTTAAACTTTTTCCGTAATAGTTTATTGTGTGTGAAATGTTATGATGTTAGAGTTCAGTTGGCTGTGTGAAAGCTTTATGAGAGCACAGATTAACAGTCAAGATCCCTCTTGTACAATTCTTCAATGCCAGTTGGTCTAACATAAGGATGAGGAGTTCTTTTGAAAATTATTGTCGACTGTAGCTTGATAAAACTGCCAGTGCGCTGCACACCTTAGTGCGCACAGGGTTAAAGAACAAACTTATAGTAGAAATAAGCACATCAAATATTTGGTGCAACAAGACCTTAGGGATTTTGGGTGCAAGTTCAAGACTGGTGAAATTCAGGTACCTTGAACAATTATATAGCAGTAAATATATAATCTTACCGGCCAGCTGTTAAAGCTGATTAGCATCTTAAAGGTGAAGGAAAATCTAGGTGGAGTACTCCTAATTCAACAAAATAGATCTTTATAAAAATTACTTTTGCTTCTTTTTTGGAAACAAAAATATCAAATCTTAACCTCTGCAGAGATCCATAAGTTTTCCTCCTCGCTGCTGGATCACGGTGTGATGTTAGCCTTGGGGTAGCATTCAGAGTGGTTCCACCGAGAGCATTGAGGGACCTTGATTTTAGATTGGCTACAAAGCCAAACTGGAGCCCACCAACCAGAAAGCCAATAGAGGTTTACAGCACTGAAGTTGTCAGCCTTGGCTCAGTGGGTAACATTCTCACCGTTGAGTCAGAAGGTCATGGGTTCAAGTCCCACTCCGGAGATTTGAGCACATAATCTAGGCCGACACCTCAGTGCAATACTGATGGAGTGCTGCACTGTTGGAGGTGCCACCTTTCTAATCTCGATGTGGAGATGCCGGTGATGGACTGGGGTTGACAATTGTAAACAATTTTACAACACCAAGTTATAGTCCAACAAATTTATTTTAAATTCCACAAACTTTCGGAGGCTTCCTCCTTCCTCAGGTGGTGTGGAAATGAATGAATCTCAGTGGTGAAAGGATGCTCATTATAACACTGTCCTAATATTGAGTTTGGCAAGTAAAAATATTGTATGTTTATCCACAACAATAAAAACACAGAACTGCTAATAAATTCTAATGTTAAAATCCCCATAAAAGAATCAACGGCCTAATTTAACAACAGATTTTAATTCAGTTTTAACAGGGACATTGGTCAACTATAAAGTGTCTTAGGAACCATTTTTCCACAATTTGTACAGAAGATGATGTACAATTACCCGCTTGCTGATAACAGTATCATTGATTACATCTGTGCCTAAATATTTTTTAATTCAATATCATCAAGGGCTCTAACTCCTGACTGTTATCTGGTGATCCTTGTATGTGAACATCAGCCTTGGAAAGGATCAGGTCCAGCTGTGCTTCCCACCCCCTTGGGTGAAATAGTCTGCCAACACTCACTGTCTAGACTCACGTATGAAGAGCAATCACTTGGGCATGGTGATAGAGGGCAGGTGCTGCCTATAGAACTGTACCCCACCATGAGTCAGAGTCTATGGGGGGAGAGGGTGGGGGGGCAGAAGGAGAAATATGGGAGGGGGGTGGAAATGAAAATAATTAAAAGGAAATCTTGAGGCCTTATTTCAGTTGCTCCAGTTCAAACTTCCAGTGGCCAGGATGGTGACATTTAGACAAGGTTTTCAACGCAGAAACTGACTTCAGCTATTCCAATCTAATGACTGTTCTTTATTTATGAACTGAAGACAGTCAAGGATAGCACTGGCACAAGTAAATGAGTAATACGCTCCTCATTTCATTTAAAAGTAAGTGTCAGATATGTGCATGTAGACTGTTTGCTGCTTAATGTAACAGTTCAATCAAAGCCATTCATGGATCATTAATTGTCGATACTTCCCATCATCTTACATAATTAACATGGAATCTGTCTAGTTTCCATAAAAACAGCTCTCAACATGTAGAAGTGTACCACAGTTTCTAAATCTGCAATTTTCCTGATGAGAATATATGTACCTTTATACTTTCAGGTGCATATATCTTAATCAGATTATAAAAATGCCACTGTTTTCTCAGAATATAATTACATAGAATTTACAGCATGGAAAAAGGCCATTCGGCCCAACTGGTCTATGCCAATGTTTATGCTCTACACAAGCCTCTTCCCACCCTAACTTCATTTAACCCTATCTGCATATCCTTCTATTCCTTTCTCCCTCATGTACTTATCTAGCTTCCCCTTAAATGCATCTCTGCTATTTGCCTCAACTACTCCATGTGGTATCGAGTTCCACATTCTAACTACTATCTGGGTAAAGAAGTTTCTCCTGTATTCCTTATTGGATTTATTATTTATGACCCTAATTTTGGACTCCCCCACAACTGGAAACATCTTCTCTATGCTTACCCTATCAAACCCCTTCATAATTGTATAGGCCTCCATTAGGTCATCCCTCAGCCTTCTTTTTTTTTAAAAAAAGAGAAAACCCCCAGCCTGTACAAGGTAGATACCAGAACAGAGAGGTTATACCTATCAGGAAAGATACAATCTCTCAGGGAGAGGGAAAAAAGATAGTACTTTATGTACTCATGTAAAGCACCAATAATTGTGAACCACCTTTGGTGCATCAGAGACTATTTTCTTCTAGAAGCAACAGAGAATGGGCTTCCATGATAAGTACATAAGGAACCCCCGTGCCCAGACAGAAAATTGCATTTGCTGGTATATATGTAAGGTATCAGAGTCCAAATTGGGCTGCATAGCGCTCATTGTGTAGGTGCTGCGCGAACTCCTAAGGACCCAAAATGGCGTTGCAATGCGTGCGCGTACTTCCGGCGTGACGTGCGCAGGACGCCATATTGGTAAAGGCGTTTGTGCATGCACACTTAACGAACGTCGGCAGCATGTAAAGTAGGGAGAATATGCAGTAGATCAGTGTGCAACGCTGATTCAGAGGGAAAGATGCGATTTTGAAACTTCATGCTCCATCCAACACACTGTCTTAACCTCGCACAGCTGAACAGGTCGTAAACAGCATGGAGAAGTCCCCACCAGTGCTATTTAAAGGGATCATGCAGGAGTTACAGCTTAGTTGCTGGATTATTGCTTCGGGCTGCTGATAATTTGAACCTGTTTTTGGAGGTCTCCTACACTTGAATACTAGGACTAGGGGACATAGCCTAAAAATTAGAGCCAGGACTTGCAAAAGTAAAGTTGGGAAACGCATCTATACACAAAGGGTGGGAGAAGTTTGGAATGCTCTTCAGCAAATAGCAGTTGAGGCTAGCTCAATTATTAATTTTAAATCTGAGATTGATAGATTTTTGTAAACTAAAAGTATAAAGGAATATGGGGCTATGATCTCATCGATGGCGGAACAGGCTCGAGGGACTAAATGACCTACTCCTGTTCCTATCTTCGTATGTTCCTATAATAAAGTTTCAATCCGCTACAGGAAGTGGGCTGGCAAGCTGACAGACAACAGAAAGGGCACTGGCAGAGTGGCAGGGGTGGAACAGGAATGCTGTCATCCTGAGGGAGGACAGCGGGCTCATGATCCATGGAGCCACTGCCACTTGCTGCCTCCTGTTATACGTTACCTTCTCCTGCAAGAAAGTGGGGCATATGTGGGTGAGTGTCCTGCAAGATGTTTGGGTGATATAGCTGTCGTGGTGTGTGTGGCCTGTGAGATGTGGATGTGCGGCTTGCAACAGTGGTAATGTGTGAGGGTGAGAGGAAGCATCTGATTGGAAGAGTTGAATACTGATTGACACAATTTGTTGGTAGGTGGGTGATGGGGGGTGTAGTGCATGGAGCAGTGGATGCGGCTAGTGGTGCAGTTGGTAGGAGAGGCCACCTGACAGTTGACCTCACTCACCTTGACCACTCGTGTCAAAGCATTAAACTTCTTCTTGCACTGCATCCATGTTCATGGTGCTATGCGCCTGGCATTGACTTCGTCCCCTACTGCCTCGGGAGAATATGTCTGGAGGGCCTCTTGCATCCCCGCTGCGGATATAGGATGCCCCTCCTGCTGTCCACTCTTGCACCAAGGCCTCTAGTGTATCAGCAGAGAACCTTGATGCACACTCTCTCGCTGGCCTGGTACAAACTCAGGTCGGCAGATTGGTGGGATCTGGCGTGCAGATTGGAAGGTGTGGGATTTAGAAGTACGCAACCTTTATTCAATGTTTTAAAATAACTCCACAGTTTGTAAACATTGGGACTGGACCTGCATCTGTGTTTTACGTGTGCGATTTCTGATCTCCGTTCAGACCCGTATCTTATATTTTGCAAATATCAGAGTCCCACAAACTTTGAGCAGCCCAGTTGTTGCTCATTAAAAATTCCAGAGTTCCCATCATCACCACGCTGCACTATATTGCAGCACAGATTCACTTCCCAATTGACTTCCACCATTTTCTGCAGCCACAATGCACCTTCCCTTTAAGAGATGCATGCTGCCTTGAAATGGTGCTAGCCACTCGCGATATCTGGGCCCCCTGCTGGTGAGCAGCCACAACAGCGCAGATAGCACTGGCTACACGCAGCAATCAGGTAAATGACTGGGCAGCACGAATGTTACATGCTGCCTGCGTCTCACTGACCGGGCACAGATTAGTCATGCACACGTCCCCGTTTTGGGGGTTATCCAATATAACCTCCACAGTGTTCTCCCTGCAGTGAACTCAGATGGAATGGCAATTACCTAAATATTAGAGACAAGTTATGTAAGGGCCTTCAAATTTGTGATAATTATTTGCTACTGCTTGACAGAATTTATGCAACCTGGCACAGATAACTTCCATTAAAGACTTCCCTGGGCCCTGGAAAATGAAGGTATGCTGGGATGTTTTTAAATGCAGCCATAATTGGAGTTCAAATTTGAGGCCCATTAAATTTGATGTTGTGCTTTTATATGCACAATTGACTTGTATTACCTGCTATAAGGCACTGTGATTTAACAAATTACGTTAAGAGGAAATTACTGCAGGAGCAGCACTTTCAGTGCAAAGTATCCCTTCATTTTGCTCATAAAAATGGCTTATTTACCTCTCCTACCCATTAGGGAGTATCTTCGTTTTTTTAAAATCTCCCATTCACATCTCTTGAAGACCAGAATTGCTGGGCTAACACGAGCTTCAGGTCCAATGGTTATTGGCTCCATGAAGGTTTTATGGACCAGCATCTTCTCAGCCCCAGTCGGGTCTCTCGGAGAGTTAGGGATTTAAGAATTCTGTACTGACCACCTATCACTGTGTATTCAGCCACTCTACTGCATTTTCAAAATTAGTGATGCATTTCGATTGGAATCCTACTGAGGTGAAAGAAGCCACTAGCTGTGTTTACTGCCCATCAATTCTTCTTACAAAAGCAATCACCAGCCAGCTGAAAGAGGAAAGTATTCCAACTGCATTAAAAAAATATTTCAAACCATACATTTTTGATTTACCAGTGCTTCAGTTAAAACTGGCTCACTCACTTTAGAGCTGAGCCATACAAACCAGAAAGCTCCCAGTTCAGGCAATGCCAGAGGGACTATAATTATCCTCAGTGCCTCTGGACCTGGAAGGGCATGGGGCAGATTTCAGCTATGATTCCCCTTCCTGACCACAATCTAGTGACTCCTGTATAAAGACAACTATGTGAACATCAGGCAAGGATTAGGATTGGGCTAGCCTGTGCTGCTCCAGCCCAATAGCCTATTATTACTCAGGCCCACACATGAAGAATGGCCACTAGATTGGGGTACCACAGATCTACCAATGTCAACTGAACCATATCACCAAAAACAAAATCTAGGCCTAAATGTTAATACAGCCCATTCATTTCTAGAGCATTGCAGCTCCAAACACTTCCTTTAAAGATTTTGTCTTACAGATCAATGACTTTAGCAAGCAAGAATGTTAACATATTTTAGACTTGTATTTTTGTTGCAAGAATCTGGCATTGTTATAACAAATGAGATCAGATTCCTGTCTGGCTCTCTTGGACCAAGCTACCATTTGTAGCAATAGGAGGGGAGAAATAGTTTTTATCAGTAAAACATCAAGGCACTGAGGAATTTCAAGACATGGGAACTCCGTAGAATGTGATTCCCCATGTGGTGAGTTCCTGATCTAGGCCAAGGCACCAAGTGTCAGGTAGAAGCTTGTCCCACCGGGAGAGAGGTGAATTCAGCAGGTAATACTGTGCACTACAGTATTTTTGTAAACAATTTTACAACACCAAGTTATAGTCCAGCAATTTTATTTTAAATTCACAAGCTTTCGGAGGCTACCTCCTTCCTCAGGTGAACGATGAGGAAGGAGGTAGCCTCCGAAAGCTTGTGAATTTAAAATAAAATTGCTGGACTATAACTTGGTGTTGTAAAATTGTTTACAATTGTCAACCCCAGTCCATCACCGGCATCTCCACATCATCACTACAGTATTAGCAGAGGTCTGTTCCTTCAGCTGAGAGAGGCGTGTGCAGTGGATGCTTTTAAAAGGAGATAAAGTAGATTGATTATGCACCAGTGGTCAAGTAAATGGCATGTGTCAACTCTCAACTAGACTGGCATAGGTTAAGTCCCTTACTTGACTTTACTGGGTAAATCTGGTGGAAGGAAGAGGGCTCATCCATTATATTGCATTTATTCTTTCTCTTTTCTCTCACGTTGTGTGAAAATAATGAAATTCCTTTCAGATCAGACTTGTATTTTGATACTAGAATCAAAACAATTTTTGGATAATTTTCTTTAGATAATGACATAACCCAGTGTTCTGTCGAACTAGGGAGGGTGTTAAAACACCATGCACCTACCTTGTCCTTGTGCTGTGAATGTCTCAGAGGAGACAACTAATCACTAAGCGCATCGCCTGTAATCTCCCTCACACCAGGTCAGAAACAGTCACTGACAGCCCGAGTGACTAACATTCAATGGATGAAAATATAATGGCAAAAACTCACAGTTTATGCCTGTAGCAAAACTCATCTCTGATTAATAAACGCAGTCACTACATCAAAAAAATGGCTAATGACAATTCAGCGCAGATCAAAAATTGGCTGCTTTGTTGGACTAAATGGGACTATTTTTATGCAATTGCCATTCAACAATATTATCCTTTACAAAGAAAGCACCAAATCCCATTTACCCATCACCCCTGTGCTCGCTGACCTACATTGGCTCCCGGTCTGGCAATGCTTTGATTTTAAAATTCTCATCCTTATTTTCAAATCCCTCCATGGCCTCACCCCTCCCTATCTCTGTAACCTCCTCCAGCCCTTCAACTATTCCAAGATCTCTACGCTCCTCCAATTCTGGCCTTTTGCGCATCCCCGATTTTCATCGCTCCCGCCTTCAGCTGCCTAGGCCCTATGCTTTGGAATTCCCTCCCTAAACCTTTCCATCTCTCTACACCTTTAGGACGCTTCTTAAAACCTACCTCTTCTCCTTATGTGGCTCGGTCTCAAATTTTGTTTGATAACACTCCCGTGAAGCGCCTAAAGGTGCTATATAAATGCAAGTTGTTGTTGAGATGACAGCTGGAGCAAACATCTCTCTCCCAATTTAATGTTTTCTCACGGATGTACAGCACCATTTCAATCATATAGAATAGAATAGAAGTTTACAACATGGAAACAGGACCTTCGGCCCAACATGTCCATGTCGCCCAGTTTATACCACTAAGCTAGTCCCAATTGCCTGCACTTGGCCCATATCCCTCTATACCCATCTTACCCATGTAACTGTCCAAATGCTTTTTAAAACAGGTTCAGCCATAAGAATGAGCTGTGTAAGAAATGCAGTATGTTGAATTGCTGCCAGAGGAAGCACACTTCTCAGGTTAGTGTTAAGTAATATTGGGAGAAGAATTACCAAATAGCTAAACCTTGAACGCATTTTTTTTTAAAACACATTTATGTTGCTGCTGCATCTTTCAGCACCTATTGCAAAATAGTTGAAGGAGCTTAACTCTGCATCTAACCTACGCTGTGCTGAGCTGGGAGTGTTTGATGGGACAGTGTAGAGAGAGCTTAACTCTGCATCTAACCTATGCTGTGCTGAGCTGGGAGTGTTTGATGGGACAGTGTAGAGAGAGCTTAACTCTGCATCTAACCTATGCTGTGCTGAGCTGGGAGTGTTTGATGGGACAGTGTAGAGAGAGCTTAACTCTGCATCTAACCTATGCTGTGCTGAGCTGGGAGTGTTTGATGGGACAGTGTAGAGAGAGCTTAACTCTGCATCTAACCTCTGCTGTACTGAGCTGGGAGTGTTTGATGAGACAAAATAAAATTCAAAGCCCAACCAGTAATGTATTTTCCTTCGGTCATCTCGCAGGCAATCTACGGAGCAACACTGGGAAGAATGGGACTTCTACTCAGTGATGTCACCGGAGCAAACTGGAAGCAAAGGTGACCTGGTTTGGCAGCTCTCTGTTCAAGTGAGATAGTTGAGCCAAGAAATTAGCGTGAAATATTAATGTACAAATGCTTGATGCGTTCAAGTGTCATTACTTCACCCACATTTTTAATAGAAGCATTAAGCCAGGGCCATTCAATTGTTGGAGCAGATCTAAACGGCACCACACGAGTGGTCTCCATTTGATTAAAACATTTTGGAATCAAGTAGAATCATAATTAAACACCGTGGGCTAGAAATTTGGCCGTATAGCACCCATTTTCAGATAACGAGCGCTGGCAGCATGTAAAGTAAGGAGAATATTCATTAGATCTGTGTGTAACGCTGATTTAAAGGGATAGTTATCATTTTGGCACTCAATGCTCCAGCCAACATACTGTCTTAACCACGACCAGCTGAACATGCACGTAGGACCCCCCCACACGTGCTATTTAAAGAGACCATGACAGGTTAGTTGCTGCATTATTGCTTCTGGCTGGTGATGCATTTGTGCCTGTTTTTGGAGGTCTCCTATACTTGAATACCAGGACTAGGGGACATAGCCTAAGATTTAGAGCCAGGACTTGGTGGAGTGAAGTTAGGAAACGCTTCTACACACAAAGGGTGGTAGAAGTTTGGAACACTCCTCTGAAAACAGCTGATGCTAGCTCAATTGTTAATTTTAAAGCTGAGATTGATAGATTTTTGTTAACCAAGGGTATTAAGGGATACAGGTCTAAGGCAGGTATATGGAGTTAGGTCACAGATCAATCATGATTTAATTGAATGGCGGAACAGGCTCGAGGGGCTAAATGCCACTGTCACTTGCTGCCTCTTTCTCCTGCAAGAAAGTGGGATGTGTGTCGGTGAGTGTCCTGCAGGATGTTTGAGTGATGTGTCAGTCATGGTTGAATAGCTGCCTGTGTGCGTGACCTGTGAGTTGTGGACATCTGGCTTGCAACAGTGGTAATGTGTGAGGGTGAGAGGAAGCATCTGATTGAAAGAGTTTGTTGGTATGTGGGTGATGGGGGTGTAGTGCATGGAGCAGTGGATACGGCTAATGGTGCAGTTGGTAGGAGATGCCATTTGACAGTTGACCTCACTCACCTTGACCACGCGTGTCAATGCATTGAACTTCTTCCTGCACTGCATCCATGTTCATGGTGCCATGCGCCTGGCATTGACTTTGTCCCATAGTGCCTCAGGAGTATATGGCCAGAGTGCCTCTTGGGCCGACCCCCCCATCCCCGCCCCGCAATAATAGGATGCCCCTCCTTCTGTCCACCTCTTGCACCAAGGCCTCTAGTGCATCATCAGAGAACCTTGATGCCTGCACTCTCGCAGACCTGGTACCAACTCAAATCAGCAGATTGGTGAGATGATTGGAGGATGTGGGATTTAGTAGTGCGCAAACTTTATTCAATGTTTTAACATAACTCAACAGTTTGTAAACATAGGATAGGACCTGCATCTGTGTTTTGTGTGTGATGTCTGATCTCCGTTCAGACTCCATGCGGACCCGAATCTTACATTTTGCACGAGGTACAGGTGTGAAGTGCAAAACTGGTGAGAACATCGCAGACAGGCCTGGCTGCTGCGCTACAATCAGGTAAATGAGGAGGCAGCACGAATCTCACATGCTGCCTGCATCGGAACCATCGGGTGCGGGTTAATCATGCACCGCGATGCCCGTGCCCGGATTCGGGGGTTAACCAATTTAACCCCCTTTATCTGACAATAGCTTTCTTTTGTAATACAGAATTTGCACATTTATTGAAAAAACATTTGCAAAATCTAAGGTCCCCATATATTAAAAATCCAAGCCCACTGTGCACCAAAAATCCGACTCCATATACATTTAAAATCTAAGACCCCCACCCCATACAAAAACTTTGCACCTCACTTACCTTTCTGCTCATCACTTCCTGGCTAGATCTGGTCTGTTCTGGTCACACTGGCTCCCCACCAATTCCCACCACTTCCAAGATGTTTCACCGGAAGCAACGGCAGATGTTGTGAAGATGCCTTCCCAAAAATGGACGGTCACTTTCTAAGTGGTTTGTAATGGTGGATTGATGGCATACGTCACTTTTTTATTATTATTGTCGCTATAGCAAAGCCGAATGGTAGCATCGCCAGCGTGTTATCAGCACCCAGTTTTGCTAAGGGCTGGAAAAGGACCTATGCATTTTGAATTCCTCCCTCCCGCCTCCACCAAGGAAAAAGGAAGGACAGTCATTTATATAGCACTTTTCACAACCTCAAGACATCCCAAAGTGCTTTACAGCCAATTAAATAATTTTTTTTTGAAGTGCTGTCACTATTGCGATGTAGGAAACATGGCAGCCAATTTGCACAATGTGATAATGACCAGATAATAAGTTTTAGTGATGTTGGTTGAGGGATAAATATGCCAGGTCACCGGGGAGAACTCCCCTGCCCTTCTTCGAAACAGTGCCATGGAATCTTAACGTCCACCTGAGAGGGCAGACAGGGCCTCGGTTTAACGCCTCCTCCTACAGCGTAGCGCTCCCTCGGTACTGCACTGGAGTATCAGCCTAGATTATGTGCTCAAGTCTCTGGAGTGGGACTTGAACCCATGACCTTCTGACTCAGAGCCAAGAGTGCTACCCCCACTGAGTCACGGTGGGCACTAAGTGGAATCAATCTCAGGGCGATAGATTCACACCTTCCGCTCTGGATTTATAATTTTAGGTACAAGTGACCCCCCTCCCTGTACCAGTCTGCAGGAAGTCGGCTTCATCCAACTGCTGCGACGTGCTACAGATCCCCTGGAGCAGGTATAAATGCCACTGGAGCTCGCCTGGAAAGTGCATGTTGGGCTGATTGCAGGACATCTGCCAGGGTCAGCATTATAGCAGTCGGGCATGTGGAATTCCCACCCCATCACATTTAAGCCAACATTGCTGTCAAGGGTCAGCAACAACGTCCATCTGGTGTTCTGTAGCTGTGAGCTGCAACTTCCCATTAGTTTCCCTGAAAATTCCCTGTGCAAATTGGCTGCCACATTTCCTACATTACAACAGTGACTACACTTCAAAGGTACTTCATTGGCTGTAAAGTGCTTGGGATGTCCTGAGTTCATGAAAGGCTCTAAATAAGTGCACGTTCTTCTTTCTTTAAGCATCTTGAAGTGATGTCACCTCATCCAGAATTTACCAAAAGGAGCAATGGCTCTTCGCAGGGTGAATCAATTCATTGTTACTATCAGTGCCTTTCTCTGCAGTACATAGCTCAGCTGTGATAGAGGCTGTTAGGAACATAGGAACGGAAGTAGGCCTTTCAGCCCCTCCAGCTTGTTCTGCCATTCAATTAGATCATGGATAATCTGTACCTCGACTCAATTTACCTGACTTTGATCCACATCCCCTGATGCCCTTACCCAACTTATGCCGAAACATTGGTGAAAGGTTGGCAGGAAACATTGGCTCCTGTAGGTATGATTCGCCTTTCTGTGAATTAATGGGGAAAATACAATTTTTGGTTTAATTGTAGGTCTCACCCCAGTTCCTGCTGCAGAACCATTTAATTATCAATGATGAAATATTCTAAAACCAAAAGTAATATTTTACTGTTTTTTAATATATTCTGTCTATCTTTATGCCTACTCCGTGCCTTGTTTGTCTTTTACATTCACCCCCTCCTCCCCACCATTTTTTAGTGAATATATTTAAGTACATTTCTGGCCCAATGAGGAAGGAGGCATTGCTAGGCTTGGTTTTAGGGAATGAGGTTGGCCAAGTGGAACAAGTGTCAGTGGGGGAGCATTTAGGAAGCAGCGATCATAGTATCATAAGGTTTAGAATAGCTATGGAAAAGGACGTGGACCGCTCTAAAGTAAAAATACTCAATTGGAGAGGGCCAATTTCAATGGGATGAGAACAGATCTGGCCCGGGTACATTAGAATCAAAGATAGGCAGGCAAAACCGTAATTGAACAGTTGGCAGCTTTTAAGGAGGAGATGGTTCAGGTACAGTCTAGGTACATTCCCACAAGGCTGAAAGGTAGGGCAACTAAAGCCAGAGCTCCCTGGATGACAAAAGAGATAGTGAGTAAGATGAAACGGAAAAAGGGGGCATATGACAAATGTCAGGTTGATAACACAAGTGAGAACCAGCCAGAATATAGAAAGTTCAGAGGGGAAGTGAAAAAGGAAATAAGAGGGGCAAAGAAAGAGTATGAGAATAGACTGGCAGCCAACATAAAAGGGAATCCAAAAGTCTTCTACAGGCATGTAAACAGTAAACGAGTAGTAAGAGGAGGGGTGGAGCCGATTAGGGACCATAAAGGAGATCTACTCATGGAGGAGGAGGGGATGGCCGAGGTACTAAATGAATACTTTGCATCTGTCTTTACCAAGGAAGGAGATGTTGCCAGAGTCTCAGTAAAGGAAGATATAGTTAAGATACTGGATGGGCTAAAAATTGTTAAAGAGGCGATACTTGAAAGGCTAGCTCCACTTAAAGTAGATAAGTCACCAGATCCGCATGGGATGCATCCTAGGTTGCTGAGGGAAATAAGGGTGGAAATTGTGGAGGTACTGGCCGTAATCTTCCAAACATCCTTAGATACGGGGGTGATGCCAGAGAATTGGAGAATTGCAAATGTTACACCCTTGTTCAAAAAAGGGTATAAGGATGAACCCAACAATTATAGGCCAATCAGTTTAACCTCAGTGGTGAGGAAACTTTTAGAATCAATAATCCGGGACAGAATTAACAGTCACTTGGACGAGTGTGGATTGATTAGGGAAAGCCAGCACGGATTTGTTAAAGGCAAATCACGTTTAACTAACTTGATAGAGTTTTTTTGATGAGGTACCAGAGAGGGTAGATGAGGGTAATGCAGTTGATGTGGTGTATATGGACTTTCAAAAGGCGTTTGATAAAGTGCCACATAGTAGGCTTATCATCAAGATTGCCGCCCATGGAATAAAGGGGGCAGTAGCAACATGGATACAGAATTGGCTAAGGGACAGAAACAGAGAGTAGTGGTGAATGGTTGTTTTTTGGACTGGAGGGAGGTGTACAGTGGTGTTCCCCAGGGGCCGGTGCTGGGACCAGTGCTTTTCTTGATATATATTAATGACTTGGATGTACAGGGCACAATTTCCAAATTTGCAGATGACACAAAACTTGGAAGGGTAGTGAACAGTGAGGAGGATAGTGATAGACTTCAAGAGGATATAGACAGGCTGGTAGCATGGACGGACACATGGCAGATGAAATTTAACACAGAAATATGCGAAGAGATACATTTCGGTAGAAAGAACGAGGAGAGGCAATATAAACTAGAGGGTCCAACTCTAAATGGGGTACAGGAACAGAGAGATCTGGGGGTATGTGTACAAATCGTTGAAGGTGGCAGGGCAGGTTGAGAAAGCAGTTAAAAAAGCATACGGGATCCTGGGCTTTATAAATAGAGGCATTGAGTACAAAAGTATGGAAGTCATGATGAACCTTTATAAAACACTGGTTCAGCCACAATTGGAGTATTGTGTCAAGTTCACAGCACCGCACTTTAGGAAAGATGTGAAGGCCTTAGAGAGGGTGCAGAAGAGATTTACTAGAATGATTCCAGGGATGAAGGAATTTAGTTACGTGGATAGACTGGAGAAGCTAGGGTTGTTCTCCTTGCGAGGAGATTTGATAGAGGTATTCAAAATCATGAAGGGTCTAGACAAAGTAGATAGAGAGAAACTGTTCCCATTGGCGGAAGTGCCAAGAACCAGACGACATAGATATAAGGTGATTGGCAAAAGAACCAAAGGTGATATGAGGAAAAACATTTTTACACAGTGAGTGGTTAGGATCTGGAATGCACTGCCCGAGGCAGATTTAATCATGGCCTTCAAAAGGGAACTAGATAAGTACTTGAAGGGAAAAAATTTGCAGGGCTACGGGGATAAGGCAGGGCAGTGGGACTAACTGGATTGCTCTTACATAGAGCTGGCGCGGACTCAACGGGCCGAATGGCCTCCTTCCATGCTGTAACCTTTCTATGATTCTAAGTGTGAGGAAATGGCCTGTCAGTGCTAAGGAACTGGACAGGCTTCCATTTTTGGTGTGTTTATGCCTCCTTACAATGACACACTTAAAATCAGAAATGCACTTTCTGAGGAATCGTTATGTATAAACCAGTGCATCACAGCACCATCGTAAGCCTTGAGTTGATTAAAGCATTCAGCAATCACCGACAAAAATGTGAGTTTGATGTTATACTCTGATGGTAGTGCCTTTTGTGAGCAGATAGTATTAGAATACTATTTAAATATCAATGTGGTAGCACACACATTTGCAGCTAGCCACTAATGATTAGCACCAGTTGTGTGCTGGAGCAGGATACCTCATTCTATCGCCTTTAATCAGCTCCTCACTGCACAATATGGCACTGAAGTGACACCACCAAACCTGCAACCTTAATAACAGCTACAGTCCCTCGATACATGTAACTCCCAAGCACATTTAATTGCCTTGTACTGAATACAAGAACATCATTTTCAGGAGCAGGTAAAGACCATGAGGCCTAACAAGCTATCCCTCTTTAATACAACTGCCAGTTCTTTAGACAACTTTCTGCTCTATGAATAAAACAGGCTCAATATATCATGCAATATATTTTTCTGATTATGTACAGATACTTATAGACTAGGATGGCAATCAGTGGCTTGTTCCTGTTATTAAGTTGCCGAGTTATTCATGCATTTAACACAAAGATCATAAAACATACCATTACTCTGCCGAGGGCTCCTTCATTAGGATCGAGTTATATCTGTAACAGAGAGAAGGTTGCATGGTAAAATCGTTCCCATTACCCGCTTATCACATTAATGGCACCGTAACACGCATTTCATTATTTTCCTTATTTATACCAGTGAATCAATGTGATCCAAAGTAAATCTGACATTGTTTCCAGAGAATCACAGGCTGCTCAAAGTAGATGACAACTCTGATTCATCAAATCCCATTTCTCGCTCCAAAGCATGAAGACAGATCTGAAAGCACTCAGCACATCGCATGCGATAGGGAACCCTGCATCCTCACGCTAAAACTTAAGATGTCACCATTATAATTTTTCATCACTTGTCAAAAAAGATTTCTTTGGATTTTGATTCAGCGAGTCATTAGAAGCTCGCAAACCTATCAATCGTGTGCAATCACTGCTTCATATGGTTTTCTGATGTATTCATTGTAAACGGTCGCTAAGCTACAAGCCACAATCAATCCACCATTGCCTTTTTGTTGGAGGTAATTTTGCTCAAAAATTAAGTGAGAGTTCAATAAAGCTGTTTGATTATTTTTCCTCCGATTGTAAATCACTGGTTGGGCCTCAGCTGGAGTACTGTGTCCAATTCTAGGCACCACACTTTAGGAAGGATGTCAAGGTCTTGGAGAGGGTGCAGAAGAGATTTACTAGAATGGTTCCAGGGATGAGGGAGTTCAGTTACGTGGAGAGACTGGAGAAGCTGGGATTGTTCTCTTTAGAGCAGAGGTTAAGGGGAGATTAAATAGAGGTGTTAAAAACTATAGGGTTTTTGATAGAGAAGCTAGGGAGAAACTGTAGCCACTGGCAGGAAAGACGGTAACCAGAAGACACAGATTGAAGATAATTGACAAAACAGTCAGGGGAAGATGAGAATTTTTTTTACTCAACGAGTTATGATATGGATTGCACTACCTGAAAGGGAGGTGGAAGCAAATTCAATGGTAATATTCAAAAGGGAATTAGATACATATTTAAAAAGGAAAAATTTGCCAGGCTATGGGAAAAGAGCAGGGGAATGGGACTAATTGGTAGCTCATTCAGAGAGCTGGCACAGACATGATAGGCTGAATGGCCTCTTTCTGTGCTGTAAGATTCTATAAGTTTCTTCACTATTCTCCACTCCTCTGCCAAAGGTGATGATTTATGCTGAAGTACAGTTCCACAGGCACTTGGCTGTTATCTCACCAAAGTAACCACCGTGTGTGTGTTTACCTAGATGGTGAGTGACTTTTTTTTTAAACTGTGAAGGGCAAGATAGCCAAACTGCATCCTGTCTGCACCTGACACACCCACTATGCACAATTTTCCAAAAGAGGTTACTGGGCATTGAAAGCTGTGTGTGAGAGAGAGAGCAAGCAAGACTTGCAATTATAGAGCACATTGCAAAACCTCAACATCCCAAAGCGCTTTACAACCAATGAAGTATTTATAAAGTGTAGTCACTGTTGTAATGTAGGAATAATGGCAACCAATTTGCACACAGCAAGGTCCCACAAACAGCAATTAAATAAAGAGACGAGAGTGCTACCTCTGAGCCACAGCTGACACTCTGGGTAGAGATCAGCTAATTCATCACAGGCCTTGGGTCAAACTTGGGACTTCCTGGTCTGTATGCTCAGTGTTAAACCAGGAAAAACATTTACCCACTGAGATATAGGAGAGCCTCTTCTCTATCATTTTTAGCTTACATCGAGGTACATCAAAACTACAGCACGGAAACAGGCCATTCGGCCCAACTGGTCTATGCCGGCATTTATGCTCCACACGAGCCTCCTCCCTTCCTACTTCATCTAACTATCAGCATACGCTTCTGTTCCTTTCTCCCTCATGTGCTTATCTAGCTTTCCCTTAAATGCATCTAAGCTATTTGCCTCAGCTAATCCTTGTGGTAGCATATTCCACATTCTTACCACTCTTTGGCTAAAGAAGTTTCTCCTGAATTCCCTATTGGATTTATTAGTCACTATTTTATATTTATGACCTCTAGTTTTGGACTCCCCTACAAGTGGAAACATTTTCTCTACGTGTACCTTATCAAACCCTTTTCATTATCTTAAAGAACTCGATCAGGTCACCCCTTAGCCTTTCCCGATAATGTTCCTCTCAGTTCTATTATCATCCTTGTGAATCTTTTTTGCCTTTCCAATGCCTCTATATCCTTTCGATAATATGGAGGCCAAACACGAACTAACCAAGGTTCTATACAAGTTTAACATATCTTCTCTGCTTTTCAATTCTATCCCTCTAGAAATGAACCTCAGTGCTAGATTTGCCTTTTTTATGGCTTTATTAACCTGCGTCACTACTTTTAGTGTATCTGTACCCCTAGATTCCTTTGTTAATCTATCCCATTTAGACTCTTATTATCCAAGCAGTACGTGGCCTCCTTATTCTTCATACCAAAATGCACCACCTCACACTTATCTATGTTGAAATTAATTTGCTAATTACACACCCATTCTGCAAGTTTATTAATGTCCTCTTGCATTTTGACACATTCTTCCTTTTATTATCTACACCCCCTAATTTGGTGCTGTACACAAATTTTGAAATTGTACTTCCAATTCCCGAATCCAAATCGTTAATGTAAATTGTGAACAGTGGTCCTAGCACCGATCCCTGTGGAACACCACCTCCCAGTCTAAGTAGCTACCCTTAATCCCTACTCTCTTTTCTGTTTTTTAAGCCAACTTGCTAACCATTCTGCTACCTGTCCCGAATCCACGCGCTGTGACCTTAGTCACGAGTCTACAGTGCAGTACGTTACGGAAGGCCTTTTGAAAATCCAAATATATTACAGCTACTGCATTACCCTTGTCTAATCTTTCTGCTACTTCTTCTGAGATCCATGCTGACTATTCATTATATTTTTGTTCTCTAGATGTTTTTCCATTGCACCTTTGCGTAAAGATTCCATTATCTTTCCTACCACTGATGTTAAGCTAACTGGTCTATAGATCCCTGGATCTGTTCTCTCTCCCTTAAATATAGGAATCACATTAGCTGTCTGCTAGTCCTCTGACACCATTCCCTTTTCCAATGAATTACTGTTTTCTCCTTCATTTGAGTTCCTCAATTCCATGCACATACACCATTATATGATTGGAAGATGACCAGCTCTAGGTAACTACTAAGAAGTTGGAAGAACAGCCCTGAATTACCCATTCTCCAACACCCCTTTCCTCCAACATGACTAACATCTCAGCTTCACTTACGAGTTTTCTTCCCACCCTTCTAGCTTGGCTGAGCTGCAAAACCTCAAGGACCCTCACTACACCTCTATACTCCTGACATCGGCAGGGGAAGGGAGAGCTAGCCATTTGCTCAGTTTCAGAATTTTATTTTTCAGTTTGATGGCATTTGATTCCAATGGCGTTGTAATTCAATTCTCTGGGAGTTTAGAAGGTCTTCCCCATTGGCAATTACTCGTGCAAGCTGTTCTTTTTGGAGGAAAGTACAAATTTAAATTCTAAGTAGGATCACCTGAATCTAGACTGTCTGAATTGGCTCTTCCCCTTCATTCGCTTACCTTCCACTCTTCCTTCCCCTACTCTTTCTCCTCCTCCTCCTCCTGATCATTCTTCAGGGCTGTTAATCACTCAGAATCATCGACCTCAGCTGGATGAGGCTTGTCAGGTTTTGACTTTGCACTAGATGGAGCTCTTTACCAAAGCATTTCATTGATGAGGGCCAGTGACTGACCAAACTGGCTTCCCATCATCTCCCAGACTGAAGAAGGCTCTGGGGAGATTGAAAAGGGAGAATTTGCAGAACATGAAATCATTTTTAAAGGTTAGATCTTCTTGTGGTATCGTTATCAAAGACCTATAAAGAAGCTGCAGGTTGCCTTTCCTTCATATACCTTTGTACTATATTTTATTAGATGAGGTTCAGTAATTATGATGATTTGCATTGGCATCATATTTGCGCTGTTTATGCAATGAGATGGCCTGGCAACAATGGAAACCTTAACAGGCATAGGATTCACTGAGATTCACATTAGTGTAGTTGCTCCAAAGCCACAATTGCAGTTTTAACATAACTGTGCAAATCTCATGCATGTGACAAGTAAAACTTTGCACACGAAATGTTACCATTGCTTGTGCTGTGAGTGCATTTTTAAAAGAATTAGCTGTAACTATGATATCTGAGAAAGAGACACAACTGGCATCTACCCGACAATGTGGAAAATTGCCCAGGTATGTCCTGTCCACAAAAAGCAGGACAAATCCAATCCGGCCAATTACCGCCCCATCAGTCTATTCTCAATCATCAGCAAAGTGATGGAAGGTGTCGTCGACAGTGCTATCAAGCGGCACTTACTCACCAATAACCTGCTCACCGATGCTCAGTTTGGGTTCCGCCAGGACCACTCGGCTCCAGACCTCATTACAGTCTTGGTCCAAACATGGACAAAATAGCTGAATTCCAGAGGTGAGGTGAGAGCAATTGCCCTTGATGTCAAGGCAGCATTTGACTGAGTGTGGCATCCAGGAGTCCTGGTAAAATTGAAGTCAATGGGAATCAGGGGGAAAACTCTCCAGTGGCTGGAGTCATACCTAGCACAAAGGAAGATGGTAGTGGTTGTTGGAGGCCAATCATCTCAGCCCCAGGACATTGCTGCAAGAGTTCCTCAGGGCAATATCCTAGGCCCAACCATCTTCAGCTGCTTCACCAATGACCTTCCTTCCATCAAGGGGGGGATGTTTGCTGATGATTGCACAGTGTTCAGTTTCATTCGCAACCCCTCAGAAAATGAAGCAGTCCGTACCCGCATGCAGAAAGACGTGGATAACATCCAGGCTTGGGTTGAGACGGTTGACCAGAAACTTAACTGGACCAGCCATATAAATACTGTGGCTACAAGAGCACATCAGAGGCTGGGTATTCTGTGGCAAGTGACTCATCTCCTGACTCCCCAAAGCCTTTCCACCATCTACAAGGCACAAGTCAGGAGTGTGATAGAATACTCTCCTCTTGCCTGGATGAGCGCAGCTCCAACAACACTCAAGAAGCTCAACACCATCCAGAACAAAGCAGCCCGCTTGATTGGCACCCCACCCACCACCCTAAACATTCACTCCCTCCACCACTGGCGCACTGTGGCTGCAGTGTGTACCATCTACAAGATGCATTGCAGCAACTCCCCAAGGCTTCTTCGACAGCACCTCCCTAAACCTCGACCTCTACCACCTAGAAGGACAAGGGCAGCAGGTACATGGGAACAACACCTCCTGCACGTTCCCCTCCAAGTCACACACCATCCCGACTTGGAAATATATCGCCGTTCCTTCATCATCGCTGGGTCAAAATCCTAGAACTTCCTACCTAACAGCACTGTGGGAGAACCTTCACCACACGGACTGCAGCAGTTCAAGAAGAATGGGCAATAAATGCTGGCCTTGCCAGCGACGCCCACATTCCATGAATGAATATAAAAAAAACAAAGCAGCGGAAGAAAGGTTAGCATAAAGGACCAAATCCAGGAAGGACTGTTCCATTATCCAAATTTAGAGGGGTGGTCGAGAATAAAAGTCTTAAATTTAAACATGTTGGTTCTGAAAGTCCATTGGCTGTGATCCCAGCAGTTGAGTCAGGGATGAACTCTATTAAATTTGTCAGATATGCCTTTTACAAATCCGTACCAACTGTCCTTAATTAACCCATGTTAATTAAGGACAGTTGGTACGGATTTGTAAAAGGCATATTAATTTTATCCTTTATAATGGCCTCTTGAAGCTTAGGCTGACTGGGCTGTAATTATCTGGCTTATTATTTTCTCCCTCTTGAACAGAGGTGTTACATTGTCCGCTGGCACAACTTTCGTATCCAAGGATGTGCGATAGGTTGTAGTCAGAGCCTCTGCTCTATCCTCTTTGACTTCCCTCAGCATTCATGCAATGCCATCACGAACCGGTGCCTTTTCCAATTTGAGTTCCACCAATTTTTTTGAAGCACTACTTCCTTAATAGTTATCCTATTTAATTGCCCCACCTTCTCCTCTTGTAACCTTTCATTCCCACTATCGCACTCTTCTATGAAAACCGAGGCAAAGTACTCATTTAGTATCTTTGCCATTCCTTCAGCCTCCGTAAGAAGATTTCCTTTCGTCATCTTTAATTGCCTCCACCCATTCTTTAACCGTTCTTTTACTTTTTTTTCTACGTAAATTCTTTTCCTCTTGTGTTATCTGCCATTCTTTTTTCATGCTTTCTCTTGACCTTTCTAATCTTTTTTGCTTCTCCTCTCTATTTTCTATATTCGCCTTGATTTTCTGTTGTGTCATTAGCCCTAGATTTGTCATATACCTCTTTTCTTTAAGTCTCATTTTGATTTCAGTGATGCACTTTGCCACCAGGTTTCTTTGTGCTCATCTACCATTGCAGCAGCTGAATGGGCGAGTTTGGGAATGCTAATTAATACATGCACACATTTCGCATTACTTCAAGTATTGTGAAGATACAAAAAGCTTAACACTGGCACAGAAAGTGACATTTTGACAAAGAAAGACAAAAGAACATTTATTTTAGTTTGAAGTATTATAACATAAAACTCTCCCAACTCTGAATTAAAATTTTTGGATAACACCCTAGCATTTCATTAACGCAGCTGCCAATGGTGAGGTGAATGGAGGAAGAGGTGTGCAAGAGGCCAGAGTTGGAGGAATAGAGAGTTCCAAGGGCACTGTAGTGCTGGACAAAGTTACAGAGATAGGGAGGGTCTTTGTAATAGGAGTACATAGGGTCAGAAGCTTGGCTTGGAGATCAAAGAAATTGAAGCTCATCCAAGACAGGATGTCGGACAAACTGTCTGACGACACAGAGGCAGTGGAGGAGTTGGGACAAGCGGTGCAGAGGTAGAATAGATTGTCATCAGTGTACATATAGAAACTGACTCCATTTCTTTGGATGATGACATCAAGGGGCAGAATGTAGATGAGGAAAATCTAACTGTGTTAGCATCACCGTTTACCAAATATTTTCCGACTCTTATATTACCCATTCGCCCCACTTTATTTTCCAGAACTAGATCCATCGCTGCTTCTTTCTTTTTTGGACTAAAAACGTAGGGGGCCGAATTTCCTTGGAGCTTCTCCCGCTGCGCCACCATAACCTCGTCGTAAACGCGACGAAAGCCCCGTTTATGGGTTAAAACGAGGGTTCCACTGAAGTTATGGTGGGACAACGGGAGACGGTCAGAGGAAATTCACCCTCATCCTGATCCAGAAAACAGTCTTGGGGACATTGTTGAAACTCCTCCTCTTCTTTGCCACTTAGGTATCTCTTATCTCATTCTGTCTTTGGATAATTGAAGTAATCCATTATTATGGCCCTGTTGTACCAATATATTTCTCCATTTATTTTTCATTTCTCTTCCTCTATCGCCTTTCTAATCAAGTAGATTCAGTTTTTACACCATCCCCTATATCATTCCTACGTCCTAGTGCTGTAATTGAATCTTTGATTAAACTGCCGCCCCCCCCCTCCTTTTTTTCCCTGCTTAACCCTTCCTGATTATTTAATAACCAGGAATGTTCAGTGCCCAGTTCTCTATTATCATAGAATCATAGAATCGTTACAGCACAGAAGGACCTCATTTGGCCCATCGAGCCTCTTTGTAAGAGCAATCCAGTTAGTCCCATTTCCCCCGTTCTTTCCCTGTCGCCCTGCAAATTTTTTCTCTTCAAATATTTATCCAATTCCTTTTTGAAAGTCACGATTGAATCTGCATCCACCACCCTTTCAGGCGGCGCATTCAAGATAACTTCTTGCTGCGTAAAAAAGTTTTTCCTCATGTCGCCTTTGGTTCTTTTGCCAGTCATCTTAAACCTGTAGCCTTTGGTTCTCGACCCTTCCGCCAATGGGAACAATTTCTCTTTATTTACTTTACCTAAACCAGTCATGATTTTAAACACTTCGATCAAATCTCCTCTCAACCTTCTCTGCTCCAAGGAGAACAACCCCAGGGAATTAGGGGTTACGGGGAGCGGGCAGGAAATTGGACCTGAATTTAGATTTGAGGTTAGGATCAGATCAGCCATGATCTTATTGAATGGCGGAGCAGGCTCGAGGGGCCGATTGGCCTACTCCTGCTCCTATTTCTTATGTTCATATGTTCTTATGTTCTCCAGTCTATTCATGTAACTGAAGTCCCTCATCCCTGGAACCATTCTAGTAATTTTTTTACCCTCTCTAAGATCTTCACATCCTTCCTAAAGTGTGGTGCCCAGAACTGGACACAATACTCCAGTTGTGGCCGAACCAGTGTTTTATAAAGGTTCAACATAACTTCCTTACTTTTGTACTCTATGCCTCTATTTATAAAGCCCAGGATTCCGTATGCTTTTTTAACAACTTTCTCAACCTGCCCTGCCACCTTCAAAGATTTGAGCACGTGAAACTCCAGGTCTCTCTGTTCCTGCACCCCCTTTAGAATTATACCATTTAGTTTATATTGCCTCTCCTCATTCTTCATGCCAAAATGTATCACTTCACACTTCTCTGCGTTAAATTTCATCTACCATGTGTCTGCCCATTCCACCAGCCTGTCTATGTCCTCTTGAAGTCTATCACTATCCTCTTCACTGTTTACTACACTTCCAAGCTTTGTGTCATCTGCAAATTTTGAAATTGTGTCCTGTACACTCAAGTCCAAGTCATTAATATATACCAAAAAAAGCAGTGGTTCTAGGACCGACCCCTGAGGAACACCACTGTATACCTCCCTCCAGTCCAAAAAACAACCGTTTCCTGTCACTTAGCCAATTTCGTATCCATGCTGCCACTGCCCCTTTTATTCCATGGGCTTCAATTTTGCTGACTAGCCCATTATATGGCACTTTATCAAACGCCTTTTGAAAGTCCATATACACAGCATCAACCGCATTGCCCTCATCAACCCTCCCTGTTACCTCATCAAAAAACTCAATCAAGTTAGTTAAACACGATTTGCCTTTAACAAATCCGTGTTGGCTTTCCTTTATTAATCCACACTCATCCAAGTGACTATTAATTTTGTCCCGGATTATCTTTCTAAAAGCTTCCCCACCACCGAGGTTAAACTGATTGGCCTGTAGTTGCTGGGTTTATCCTTACACCCTTTTTTGAACAAAGGTGTAACATTTGCAATTAAAAGGGTGCATTTAAGGGAAAGCTAGCTAAGTACATGAGGGAGATAGGAATAGAGGATTATGCTGATGGGGTTAGATGAAGAGGCTCGTCTGGAGTATAAACACCAGCATAGACCAATTGAGCCGAATGGCCTGTTTCTGTGTTGTACATTCTATGTAATCTTTGCTAATTAATAGACATGTATTGTATACATTTCATGTTATTTTTTAAATGGGCCTTGCATTTCTCTATATAGCCTGTCCAGTTAATTGCTCCTGACCACTTTGAATGCTCCAAATTGCACTTATTGTCATTGCCTGACAACATAAGCTTTGTCACATCAATAGATTTTCTATTATGAGGAATTCCCCCTTGTTATTATCTAGTGGTGTTGATTGAGGGATAAATATGGACACCAAGGAGAACTCCCCTGCTCTTCTTCAAATAGTGCCACAGGATGTTTGACGTCCACCTGAGAGAGCAGACAGGGCCTTGGTTTAACATCTCATCCCAAAGAAGGCACCTCTAACAGTGCAGTACACCCTCAGTACTGTGCTCTAGTCTCTGGAGTGGGGCTTGAACCCACAACCTTCTGACTTAGAGGCAAGAGTGCTACCCACTGAGCCACGGCTGACCACTTAGGTAGAATTGGTGGCATGGGTAGAAATACTCAGAACCCCACCTAACCCACACATGCTTGAGGCTCTTGCTGCCTTATTCAGTGCCACATTCACTGGCTCCTGTGCATCTTTAATGCAAGATTAGGGTTGCCAACTCTGGTTGGATGTGTTCCTGGGGGTTTCATCACATGACTCCCTGCCTCCAACCGCCCGCCCCTATGCTCCTGCCATCGGCCCATCCTCGTGTCACACTGCCTTCCCACACCAATTAGAAAGTGAACAGAATCTTCGTTACCCGAATGGATGATTCTTGACAGTTGGTAAAACACACTTTTTTTCCCCATCTCCAATATTTTTATAGAATCATAAAAAGGTTACAGCACGGAAGGAGGCCATTTGGCCCATCGAGTCCATGCCGGCTCTATGCAAGAGCAATCCAGCTAGTCCCACTCCCCTGCCCTGCAAATTTTTTCCTTTTTTTTATTTGTTCATGGGATGTGGGCATCGCTGGCGAAGCCGACATTTATTGCCCATCCCTAATTGCCCTTGAGAAGGTGGTGGTGAGCCGCCTTCTTGAACCACTGCAGTCCGTGTGGTGAAGGTTTTCCCACAGTGCTGTTAGGAAGGGAGTTCCAGGATTTTGACCCAGCGACGATGAAGGAACGGCGATATATTTCCCAGTCGGGGTGGTGTGCGACTTGGAGGGGAACATGCAGGTGGTGTTGTTCCCATGTACCTGCTGCTCTTGTCCTTCTAGGTGGTAGAGGTCGCGGGTTTGGGAGGTGCTATCGAAGAAGCCTTGGCGAGTTGCTGCGGTGCATCCTGTGGATGGTACACACTGCAGCCACAGTGCGTCGGTGGTGAAGGGAGTGAATGTTTAGGGTGGTGGATGGGGTGCCAATCAAGCGGGCTGCTTTGACCTTTCAAGTACTTATCCATTTCCCTATTGAAGGCCACGATTGAATCTGCTTGCACCACCCCCCCCTGCAGTGCATTCCAGATCCTAACCACTCGCTGTGTAAAAAAGATCTTCCTCATGTTACCTTTGGTATTATAACCAATAAACAAATAAAACAAAAGAAAAACGCAAAATTTTTGTTTTAATGCCCCTATGATTTTTCTCCTAAGATGCTTGCGGCAGTGTCCAGGAGATTAATCTTTAAATCCTGGAGACCCCAGGGCAATCCTGGAGGGTTGGCAACTCGACGCAGGATTCCCTTCAGAAAAGAGCAGCTCACTGCTATTAAACTCAGCGTTTTATCTTCAGGTATTTTGGTAACGGTGCAACCCGTCAGACATAGTCCTAATAAAATCTGCTTAAATTTATTTCCCTTCAGGACAGCAGAGTCTCAACCAGACAGACAGGCTATGCCTGAATGCTGATCTCAGGATAAGTCTGACAGGCTGGGAAATTGGATTTGGCAGCTTTAAACTCTGGTGGGGTAGCAGCCATTATCCAGACAGCTCACGGTTACCTCATCTCAGTTCAATAACGTAATAATTTAGTATAAGAAATAGAGAATGACCTCCTCCCCACCGCCCTTTATGATATGCAGGTTGCCAAGGTAACAGCATCTCAAAGTGAGAAACTGCAAAGATTTGAGTCCACATTTATGTGTTTTAATTTTTTGGGGGGGGGTGAAAAATATCCCCCCTCCCCACGTAAGCAGAATCAGATTTCATTGAATATTAATTCATGAATTTATCCAAAGCAGGACTTTTATCAAATTCAATTCATTCTTGCCAAAATAAATAAATCAATAAAATATGACGTGCTGCAGAAAAGCTAACATCTAAATGTATTGTATTTGTGCAGAAGAGATATCTTGCAGATTAAAACAAAGTCAAAGCAATGTTAATGCATGATGATAATTAAACTGTCCCTTGCCACTTGTTAGATTGTTCATGTGCATAATCTTACTTAATTTAACTTATCACTTTATTCAGTTGTTTAGTGCAGATCCTTAGCAACAGATCCATAGCTCAGCTGAAGAGCCTATAAAATCAGGTGCACTAGTTGTAGCTTCGAGCACTCAGTGCACTAGATTATAATGGCCCACAAACCTGGGGGTGCAGCTTTCACATCAATGCCAGTAGTCTTTTGCTGCTCAGCTTAAAAATCGCATTGGTGCCAGTACGAAGTATGCGCAGGTTTTTATGGTAGATGAGCAATGCTACTTGTGGACGGAATAAATATCCTGAACTTGCCGTAATCTGCTCACCCAAGACCATTCAACTCATTTGATCATCCAGATCTTATCTCAATACCTTTTCTTTAATCAATTTCCTACCCCTCTTCCCTGCTGAATTTTATTTTTATTCTCGGGGTGTGGACATCGCTGGCAAGGGTGGCATTTGATGCCCATCCCTAGCTGCCCTGAGAAGATGGTGGCGGGCCTTCTTCTGGAACTGCTGATAATGGTTTGCTACAACTGAGTGACTTGCTAGACCACTTCAGAGGGCAGTTAAGAGTCAACGACGTTGGTGGGGGAGTGAAATCACATACAGGCCAGACCGAATAAGGACGGCAGGTTTCCTTCCCTAAAGGACATTAGTGAACCAATTGGGTTCATACAACAATCTGACAGCTTCATGGTCACTTTGACTGATACCAACATTTTAATTCCAGATTTTTTTAACTGAATTCAAATTCTCAAACTCCCATGGTGAGATTTGATCTAATTTCTCTGGATTATTAGTCCAGGCCTCTGCGTTACTAGTCGAGTAACCATTACACTACCGTACCCCAGGAATTGATCCAATTTCTTTTTGAAATCTTCAATAGAATCACTATTTATTGCACTGTCTATTCCAATAGCTAATAGTTAGGTGTCACCTCTGCTAAAATAAAAAGTGTTATCAGGATGCATTCTTTTGAAGACTATTTTTTTTGCTCCCCACCTCCCCAATTTTCATGCTGATGGTGCCATTTGCCACCACTCGTCCTCATGTAGTCCAGAACGGAAGGACAGAATTGATATCGCCAGTGCCATTTGGCCAGGAGATGGTAGTTGATTTATGTCAGTTTTCTCCGCCCCATAAAATGGAATGATTCCTTTCCTCAGGAAGTTCCAGCCAGCAGTTTGGGCAAGAACCTATTTTTGTTGGGTAAGGGTATTAAGGGTTACAGACCGTGGCGGGTAGATGGAATTAAGATACAGATCAGCCATGATCTAATTGAATTGTGGAACAGGCTCGAGGGGCTGAATGGCCTACTCCTGTTCCTATGATCAACAAATCTGAGTAACAGGTTGTCCTGGGATTCAAACTTGTGGATTTTCTAGCTGCAAGGTAAGTGCTCACATAATTTGAACTGCACAACATGTTGAAGGCTACAGTACACAAACAATAACACTGACAAAATGCAAGTGTGCAAATGCTGTTGGTCGGTGTGAGGGGTAGCTATAGATTCTGTGCAGACATCTTCTGAGCAAGATAGAATGTACCGCGATCAATTAAAGCATGTGCACAGCCCAGCTCTCAGCAATAAACCACATAAAGAGAATAAACACTCTCTGCACCAATTTGCATTGTCACTGAAGGCTGGTTGACAAATGTATGAGCATTGACATATTGGGCCAGAATTTGCTGGCGAAATAACAGCGAGTTTAATGCGCTCGCCGTTATTAATGTGTAAATCGTCGAGCAATTTGTGGCGAGGAAGAGATACCCGGTGAGTTGCAAATCGCCACAAGTTGCTGGACGATTTTCGCCGTTCTGCCGTTAGCCTTGCAAAAGTGGGAGCTCACCCTCAATCTCCCCGTGCGTTTCAAGAAATTGCTGCATTTGCGCTGTTAAAACGTATTAAACCCGCTGCAGAAAGTTAGGGCTGGTACTTAACGATGTAAGGACCCTTTTAATGAGGAATATTATATTCCTGCAATGCCACTCAATCTCTCCAGCCCAGAAAGGGAATTGTGGAGCCTCATTCCTGCAGGTAGTAAATTGTTCCTAGAGGTTTTTAAATTTTAAAATGTTTTTTTTTACTTTGCCTTTCTATCTCCTTTTTATCTCTCTCTTAATCCAATCATTCTTTCCCTCTAATTCACCCTATTTCATTCTCTGTCGTTCCTCTGATCCTTTCTTAATCCTTAAATCCCACTGGTCCCGTCGTTCACCAAGGTCCCAGGCGCCCCATTGCCCTCGCCTGCCGTTATCAGTTCACACTTCCAGCAATTTGTGGCGCAAAAATTTCTCGAGCTGAATGGTGAGGGAAAAAGTTTAACTCCAGCAAATTTGGGGCTAATTTGTCAGTTACATGCATGTGTGTACTGACGCCACTAGGGGGCAGAACTGTCCACCTACCACTTCTAAAGCATGTTACTCTGAAAATACACAAATAATGTAGTCTCACTTAAAGAAGTTTAATGATTTTTCTATGGATTGTGTTTTGCTATAATTCGAGCGTTGCAGGATAGAAGAAGTAGGCAAATCCATCTACTACTTTATACTTTTGATTTTTTTTTCTTGTGTGTAAGTACTCTATTCTCTTGAATAAGAATCCCACACCCACAGTCAGAATGCAGACTTCTTCAATAACACCTGCTTGGCAAGGTCCCTATGTGCTCTCGTACCAGCTACTTTCTTTTGGCCGCTTGTTTCACAAGACAATGAATCCAGTCAGATATTACTTCTAAGCTGCTCTATTCCGCGAATACCACTCAGAGTCAGGAGCAAGCCAGTGCCTTCCAATCAAAATCAAAGCCAAGCACTATCAACAGTTTTACTTCTCTCATCCTGCTTAGTGACTCAATTTCATGTTTTCATTTAATTGCTTGAAAAAAGGCGCTCTGTCCCTGTGCCTAACAAAGCTCTCTTTCGACTTTAGGCACTCAAAATGACCAGATTTCAAGCTCAGTGTTGCTCTCGTCACTAACATAAGAACTAATTTGTTTGCTGCTTCTCAAGTAAATTATACATTGGTCAAGGGGGAAGGGACACAGGAGAGAATAAACTAACATGATATGCACAGCGCCGTTACATAGAATTTAAAGCACAGAAACAGGCCATTCGGCCCAACTGTGCCGGTGTTTATGCTCTACATGAGCCTCCACCCACCTTACTTCATCTCACCCTATCAACATATCCTTTTATTCCTTTCTCCCTCATGTACTTATCTAGCTTCCCCATAAGTGCATCCATGCTATTCCCCTCAACTACTCCATGTGATAGCAAGTTCCACATTCTTACCATTCTCTGAGTAAAGAAGTTTCTCCTCAATTTCTTATTGGATTTATTAGTGACTATCTCATATTTATGGCCCCTAGTTTTGGACTCCCCCACAAGTGGAAATATCTTTTCAACATTTATCCTATCGAACCCCTTCATAATTTTAAAGGCCTCTATCAGGTCACCTCTCAGTCTTCTCATTTGTAGAGAAAAGAGCCCCAGCCTGTTCAGTCTTTCCTGATAGTTGTACGCTCTCAATTCTGGTATCATCCTTGTAAATCTTTTTTGAACCTTCACCAGTGCTTCTATATCCTTTTTGTAATATGGAGACCAGAACTATGCACAATTCCCCTTTAACTCCCCTGTAACATGCAGTGAAGCATTAACCTGATATCACTGCAGTTCAGATTGCCTGATTTGATCTTAGGATATTGCCACTGACTGCTAAAATGGCAAATAACAATTTAAATTGTAGAATCACCCCTCATAAACCCCCATTTGTGCATGTCCTCGCCCCTCCCTATCTTTGTAACCTCCTCCAGCCCAACAGCCCTCCGAGATCTCTGCACTCCTCCAATTCTTGCCTCTTGCGCAGTCCCGATTTTAATCGGTCCGTCATTGGCGGCCGTGCCTTCAGCTGCCTAGGTCCTAACGTCTGGAATTCCCCCCCTAAACCTCTCCGCCTCTCTACCTCTCTCTCCTCCTTTAAGAGGCACCTTAAAACCTACCTCTTTGACCAAGCTTTTGGTCACCTGTCCTAATATCTCTTTACGTGGCTCAGTGTCAAATTTTGTTTGATAACACTCCTGTGAAGAACTTTGGGATGTTTTACTATGTTAAAGGCGCTATATAAATGAAAGTTATTATTGTTGTATAAGGTAATAGATGCAAGAGTTTGTTTCAACTCATCTGAAGGATGAGGTGACATTGATAATCCACTCATACTTTGCTCTAGTGGTTTGATGACATCATCTCAACCCCTGAAGCGTTACCGCCTTGTAACATCTTCCAGCGCATGCATTATCCTGCATGTGACCCGAAAATCCCAACAAAACAACAGAATTCTAAATCTGGCCAATTTGGATGAAAGAAAGCACCCAAAGCATTAACCTATCTTTCTCTTTCGGATACGGTCAGAGTTTCCAGCAGTATTCGGTTTTTATTTCAGAACTTTCTACGAGTTACATTTCTGCATAACACTTTATACAACTGGGAAACTGAACTGAACTACTGCTGCCCTCCAGTGGACTTTTTGTACACGTCTATAAATATTATTTTAATAAGTTCATTCCAACAGGATAGAAAACATCTAAAACACTGCCACTGCTCCAAGGATATAATAAATTAAACTAGCCTAATCAATGCATTATTTCTCCCATACAGGAGCTCACCCGATAGCTCACACTCTGCTTGTCTTTACCCAAATCGCTATACTGCTCTATGGCCTTGACTTTTCTCTTTAGATTTATAAATGTCCCCTCACCTGAACCCTCCCCCTCCCGCTTTTTAGTTTAAAGCCCTATCTAACAGCCCTAGTTATTTGTTTCGCCAGGACACTGGTCCAAACGGAACAGCTCCCTCTTTCCCCAGTACTGGTGCCAGTGCCCCATGAATCGAAACCCCTGTCTCCCACACCAATCTTTGAGCCACGCATTTAACTTTCTGATCTTTGTCCCTATGCCAGTTTGCACGTGGCTCAGGTACTGGTCCAGAGATTATTACCTTTGAGGTTCTGCTTATTAATTTGAACCCTTACGCCTCAAACTCCCTCAGCAGAACCTCGTTCCTAGTTCTACCTATGTCGTTAGTTCCTACGTGGACCACGACAACTGGACCCTTCCCCCTCATGCTCCAAGTTCTTTTCCAGCCGTGAGGAGATGTCCTTAACCCTGGCACCGGGCAGGCAACACAGCCTTCGAGACTCCCGGCCGCAGCTGCAGAGAACAGTGTCTGTCCCCCTAAGTATACCATCCCCTACCACTACCACATTCCTTTTTACTCCCCCCCCCCCCCCCACACTTGAATGGCCTCCTGTACCACGGTGTCATGGTCAGTTTCCCTGCAGTCTTTGGTCTCATCCGTACAGGTAGCAAGTACCTCGTACCTGTTGGACAAGGTCAAAGGCTGAGGCTTCTCCTGGGTCCCCTGGCCGCCCGACGCTCTTAAACCGAGGCCCCGTCTGCCCTCTCAGGTGGACATGGAGGAATCACATGGCACTATTTTGAAGAAGAGCAGTCCTGGCCAGTATTTATCCTTCAACCAACACCAATAAAACAAATAATCTGGTCATTATCACATTGCTGTTTGTAGGAACTTGCTGTGCACAAATTGGCTGCCGTGCTTCCTAATATTACAACAGTGACTACACTTCAAAAGTACTCCATTGGCTGTAAAGCGCTTGTGGAATCCTGAGGTTGTGAAAGTTGCTATAGAAATTCAAGTTCATTCTTTTTTTTGAGTTTCTAGAAGGTGAGTAGGGAAACTAAATCCTAAAGCTGAAATAACTATTTATTGAGCAGACACGTAACCTTCTGCAGTACAGCGTCCGCCTAACACTCAAATAGAATCATTTTGAATGTGTGTGAAATGAAACATGCTCAGGTCATTCAATACTGACAGACTTTGTCCTTGCTGCAGTGCTGTATTAGTTATCTTCACATTTGCAGAAAACTAGCACTGCAAATTCATTTCTTGCCTTAATTTTGATGCATATTGTAATTATGTTACTAAAATAGAAACATAGAAAATAGGAACAGGAGTAGGCCATTCGGCCCTTCGAGCCTGCTCCGCCATTCAATATGATCATGGCTGATCCTCTATCTCAATAGCATATTCCCGCTCTCTCTCCACACCCCTTGATGCCTTTTGTGTCTGGAAATCTATCCAGCTCCTTCTTAAGTATATTCGGTGACTTGGCCTCCACAGCCTTCTGTGGTAGAGAATTCCACAGGTTCACCACCCTCTGAGTGAAGAAATTTCTCCTCATCTCAGTCCTAAATATCCTACCCCGTATCCTGAGACTGTGACCCCTCGTTCTGGAACCCCCAGCCAGGGGAAACATCCTCCCTGCATCCAGTCTGTCTAGCCCTGTCAGAGTTTTATATTTTTCAATGAGATCCCCTCTCATTCGTATAAACTCTCCTCATACGACAGACCTGCCATCCCAGGAATCAGTCTGGTGAACCTTCGCTGCACTCCCTCTATGACAAGTATATCCTTTTTTAGGTAAGGAGACCAAAACGGCACACAATACTCCAGGTGTGGTCTCACCAAGGCCCTGTATAACTGCAGTAAGACATCCTTGCTCCTATACTCAAATCCTCTTGCAATGAAGGCCAACATACCATTTGCCTTCCTAACTGCTTGCTGCACCTGCATGTTTGCTTTCAGTGACTGGTGTACAAGGACACTCAGGTCCCTTTGTACATCAACATTCCCCAATCGATCACCATTTAAATTATACCCTGCCTTTCTGTTTTTCCTTCCGAAGTGGATAACTTCACATTTATCCACGTTATACTGCATCTGCCATGTGTTTGCCGACTCACTCAACTTGTCTAAATGGCCTTGAAGCCTCTTTGCATCCTCCTCACAACTGACGATCCCACCTAGTTCTGTGTCGTCAGCAAACTTGGAAATATTACATTTGGTTCCCTCATCCAAATCATTGATATATATTGTGAATAGCTGGGGCCCAAGCACCGATCCCTGCGGTACCCCACTAGTCACTGCCTGCCACCCCGAAAAAGACCCATTTATTCATACTCTCTGTTTCCTGTCTGTTAACCAGTTTTCAATCCATGCCAGTATATTACCACCAATCCCATGTACTTTAATTTTGTGCACTAACCTCGTGTGGGTCCTTATCAAAGGCCTTCTGAAAATCCAAATAAACCACATCTACTGGTTCTCCCTTGTCTATTCTACCAGTTACATCCTCAAAAAACTCCAGTAGGTTTGTCAAACATGATTTCCCTTTCATAAATCCATGTTGACTTTGTCTAATCCCATTGATATTTTCTAAGTGTCCTGTCATCACCTCCTTTATAATAGACTTGCATTTTCCCTACTACTGATGTTAGGCTAACCGGTCTGTAGTTCCCTGTTTTCTCTCTCCCTCCTTTTTTAAATAGTGGGGTTACATTTGGCACCCTCCAATCTGCAGGAACTGTTCCATAATCTGTAGAATTTTGGAAGATGACAAGAAATGCATCCACTATTTCCATGGCTACCTCTTTTAGTACTCTGGGATGCAGATCATCAGGCCCTGGGGATTTATCGACTTTCAGTTTGTGTGTGCAAATGATAGCAAAGTTTCTAGTAAAAATAATACTTATAATAAAGGAGTCCAAAAATCGATGTGAATCCAGTGCATCTGCCTTTGTTGTGCAAAGTTTTATTTGCATATGCAAATTAAAATGACTTTATTTCTTGATAATCCGTCCTTATTTTGATGTGAAGGAGCGGGTGCATTTGCACCGTTCAGCATCAGTTATAGAGAAGCACAGGGGCATCAACTGTACAGATGCATTGGGCCGAGAACTCACCTGCTCTTTTTCGGGTATATGTCACTTTGTTTGCCAAATCTGTTTTTCATTTTTCACGTAGGCTCTTCTTTTTGTGAGAATAGGAGTCCCTCGATTTTTACCATTTTCAATTGACCCTTAGGTTGCTGTAACAAATTTCTACTCCGTATTCAAATAGATTCTCCTCAGGCTAAATGTTAAAAATAGTATAGTTGCAGTGGAAGTACTGCATTGAAATAAGGATTTCTGATATGAGTTGTAGAGATATTTTCCCAAATTGCATTATTTCACTAATTACAGTGAAGATATAGAACAGTGGCCATTTGATTTTTTTTATATAGAAAACAGGCCCCACTACATAATATATGGGAGGCATGATGTGGAGATGCCGGTGATGGACTGGGATTGACAAATGTAAGGAATCTTACAACACCAGGTTATAGTCCAACTGTTTTATTTTAAAATCACAAGCTTTCGGAGGCTTTCTCCTTCGTCAGGTGAGTGTGGGATGATAATATATGGGAGGAACATGACTACCAGTGTACTATGTTCAATTGAATCTATCACTAGTAACAAATGGCGAGATAGCCATGATTTTTGTACTGCCTCCAATATCATCCCCATGAAATTAGATACAGCACAAAAACAGGCCATTTGGCCCAACTGGTCTGTGCTGGTGTCTATAATCCACACAAGCCTCTTCCCACCCTACTTCATCTCACCCTATCAACATATCCTTCTATTCCTTTCTCCCTCATGTACTTATCTAGCTTCTCCTTAAATGTATCTATGCTATTTGTCTCATCTACTCCTTATGGTAGCAAGTTCCACATTTTCACCATTCTCTGGGTAAAGAAGTTTCTCTGAATTTCTTATTGGATTTATTAGTGACTATCTTATATTTATGGCCCTTAGTTTTGAACTCCCCCACAAGTGCAAACATCTTCTCTATGTCTACCCTATCAAACTCGTTCATAATGTTAAAGACCTCTATTAGGTCACCCCTCAGCCTTCTCTTTTCTAGAGAAAACAGCCCCAGACTGTTCAATCTTTCCTGATAATTATAACCTCTCAGTTCTGGTATCATCCTTGTAAATCTTTTTTGCACTTTCTCCAGTGCCTCTATATCCTTTTTGTAACATGGAGACCAGAACTGTGCACAGTACTCCAAGTGTGGTCTAACCAAGGTTGTCTATAAGTTTAAGAAATGATTTTTCATATTTCATATATAAATTACTGGAACTATTTTTCTCAGGAATTTGAAGAGAATGTTCAGAGCAGCCATTCTCAACCCACTTCACACAATAAGTTCATCAGCTCTCCCACTGCACTGAGACCAAACCACAACAGGAATACAGTTTATCTTTTAAAGCCATAGAAAAGATACAGCACAGAAGTGGGCCATTCGGCCCATCGTGTCCGCGCCGGCTCGAAGGACAACCAGGTGCCCATTCAAACCCCACCTTCCAGCACCCGGTCCGTAGCCCTGTAGCTTACAGCACTTTAGGTGCAGGTCCAGGTACTTTTTAAAAGAGTTGAGGGTCCCTGCCTCTACCACCAATTCGGGCATCGAATTCCATACTCCCACCACCCTCTGGGTAAAAAAGCTTTTCCTCATGTTCCCTCTAATCCTCCCGTCAATCAGCTTAAATCTATAGTCTGGACTACCTGAAGTACAGCTATAGATAACAAAGTGCAAGAACGAACTTGCCTTTATATAATACCTCATCACATCCTCAGGATTTCCCAAAGTACTTCACAGCCAATTAACTACTTTTGAAGGGCAGTTAATTACTAGGGTAAAACCAACAGCCAATTATTGCACAGCAAGATCCCACAAATAATAAATGAGATGACTGACCAGTGATTTTTTTTTTGGATGATGACAGTTAAAGAAGTAATTTTAGCCAGGATGCCAAGATGACCCCTGCGCATCTTCGAATTTGGCCATGAGATCTTTTACACCCTGGCAGACAGAGCCTCAGTTTAATGTCTCATCTGAAAGACAACATCCTTGACTTGACAATACAGCACTCCCTTGGTACTACACTGAAATGCCAATCTAGATTATGTGCTTGATTCCTCATGTGAGGCTTGAATCCACAGTCTTCTGCCTCAAAAGCAAGAATGCTACCAACTGAGCCAAGCTGAGACTTAATAGATAATGTTTCAATTAGAACTACAGTTTAATCCTCTTAATTCAAAATCGCTTTAATTCAAATTGACAATCGTTTTAAATTTTTGAGCGATGTGTTGGTGTTAATCATGTTGCTTAATTCAAATTACTGAATAATTCAATTTTTTTTTAGCACAAAAAAAACTTTGTTATCAAGAGTAGTAGATTGGTTAGTTGCACTTGTTTAGCCTCAATGAGAACAATTCCTTTTGAAGCTATGTTGTTGTACATATGTTGTAGGACCTTGCTGTGCACAAATTGACTGCCACATTTCCTACATTACAATAATGACTACACTTCAAAAAAATACTTCATTTTCTGTGAAGCACTTTGGGATGTCCGGAGGTCATGAAAGGCGTTATATAAATATAAGTCTTTCTTTCTTTTCATGGCTTGCCAATTATAAGGATTTAAGAGCAATTGCCTGTTCTACAACCCCAAACAACCTTCATGGAGTACTTCTTTCACAGTTTATGTGATAGCAGTCCCAGCAGCAGATGGTGCAAGAATGCTTGTTTCAAATTACGTTAAACCGCCGCAGGACAATTTTATGAAGGATTCAACAGCTGTCCTCAGCACCCACGAAGAAAAAATGTTAAGAACCAGGTGCAATCTTCACAGGCGCGTTTCCCCAAAGTTCCATAAAGAACATGTGGAAGAGACGGTTGACTGATGGCACGAGTTACCTAACCAAACTGTCGCTACCAAGGGCAGCTGTGGAGGACGAAACTTCTCAACAGCTGTTCTTCACATAATTTGCATTGAAATTCAAAAGCTTGGGAAACAATTAAGATTTCTCCCATTTTCTACCTAAAACTCAAATGTGGCTCAAAACCTAAATCAACTGCTAGGATGATGCTTGGCAATTT
The DNA here is from genome assembly GCF_035084215.1 of Heptranchias perlo. Taxonomy (NCBI): domain Eukaryota; kingdom Metazoa; phylum Chordata; class Chondrichthyes; order Hexanchiformes; family Hexanchidae; genus Heptranchias; species Heptranchias perlo. Next base: position 123,617,515 of record NC_090328.1, on the reverse strand, counting down.
GTTTAGCACGGGGGCCATCAGGGGAAATGGCCATTTACAATTTTAAATCCATCGGCCGTGGGGAGCTCCAGTTGGTTAAAGGTGGTCTGGTTTGCTGCAAAGCATTCTTGAATTGACATGGTGATGGATGTATGGTCATCCTCAGCTCTCTACCCAGTTCTAAAGTATAGCTGGTAATGAGATACCTTCAACCTTTTCCACGTCTCACATTCACATCTTTCTCAGCCGGACATTCATTTCAAAGATGCTCGATCGAATTTTTAAGTTTTGAAATTTGAAAGATGGATATATTCAATTTTGTCGGTTGATTTTTTTTGGTGCCCATCAAGATGATGAATGGCAACGTTGAATGTGACAAAAATGCAATATTTTATCCACAGTTTATTAGTTTCTGAGTTTATAATAAGTCTTTTAAAATTCTATACTCTAAATTCCGATTTTTAGCTAGTTCCGTGTCTGTCTGATCTTGGAATGTTGGGGTGAAATGTAACTGTGGGTTATGTGCCTATGTTAATCCTACAAAACGTGGTTCCCTGAGAAAATGGAATTTCTCTCTCCATAAAGTATTCGTTTTAGGCCAAGGTCTGGAATGAAGCCCCTCTCTCCACCCCCTTTTATTCTCTCTTCCATCCCACAAAGGGCCTTAATTCTCTTTCACTTTTCTGTGAGGGACTCACATCTGTATCATTGACCAGCCTTCCCTCTTTACAGATGCTGACTGACCGGCTGTATATTTCTGGCATTTTTTAGTATTATTTAAAATATCCAGCATTTGCTATATCTATTCTCTTTATTAAGTATAACAGATTTGTTTGTGTAGATTGGTGTATTAGAACTAGGCATAAGGGACGCGGATATAAAGGATGTTCATGGGTGGACTACATCTGCATTTTTTTTCTGCACAAATATTAAGTACAGACAAACATACCTTTATGAAATTAGTAAATTCATATGTTCATAAATGCCCTGCAATTTCAACTCATCCTACTTCATTAGGTCTCAGCAAAATCATTTAGAGAAGCAAGAACAAAAAAACAAATATTTTTGACCCACAGTGTACACCTCTTAAAACTTTTGATACGTTGCTTAAATAGGGTTTGGAGAATCAGTGACCCACAATCTCCTCTATTCACCTCCTCTGGTGTTGCTTTTCCAGTGAAATCCTACTAGCAGCAAGAGATCTGCAGTTCCCATTGCAAAAAGGGAGGAAATCCAGCTTTCTGGTTTTACATTAAATTGGAGTAGCAGTGATAGCTAGCAAGACCTCCAGAAATGTGGGTCTGATGGCATCAGGCAGCCGAGTTCTTCCACTTTATAGCACAAAATGCTGTTGACTTTAGGATTAATGTGTGCCTGTAGTCAACGACTCAACTATATCTGTAAAGTGGGTGTGTGGCAGCGATGAAGAAATGTAGAAGCTACTGAGTAGCTCCTTGCCACCAGAGCAAACTGGGAGACAACAATCCTTACCGTGAATCGATAGCAAATCTGAATAATAAGTTTCACCAAGTGGAATGTGTTAAATGAAAAGGAATAGAAGGAGTTAAAAGTGGAAATAGAATTTCAAGGTCTAAGTAATGCTATGCATGGTCACGTATTGTCAAATTTCTATAATGCATATTCTCCCCAGTGTCCTAACCAATATTTATTCCTCAACCAACATCACTAAAACCGATTATCTGATCATTATCACATTGCTGTTCGTGGAACCTTGCTGTGTGCAAATGGGCTGCCGCATTTCCTACACTACAACAGTGACTAGATTTCAAAAGTACTTTGAGATGTCCTGAGGCCATGAATGGCTGTGTATAAATGTAAATTCTTTCTTTGTTTTTATATACACACAGTAGGCAGTAGTCTCAAAAATATGAGGTTTTAGTGATACATGGGCAAAAGAAAATGTGACACAGCATGGAACAGTGCATAATCTGTTGTCAAAGACCAAGAAAAAGCAGCATGGAATAATATAGAAATCCTACTGGGCTAGGAACAAATGTGAGCAAGCACACTGCTTATTCATTGCATTAACTCTGCTTCACGAAGAAATCAATAACAAGCAAGAGTGCACCGGAATCATAGCTGCTTCGTCCGGTTTACTATTAAATGGATGATAGCACTATAATTTAAAATAAAGAATATGTCTTGCCTGAAATGGATAGTAGCATTTTTGTTTTAAAAACAAATTCAAAAGGACAACAGCAAATCTGTATAATGGATGACATTTACAGATGCATTGGACATGCCAGAGTCCAGGGGAAGACAGAAATACTTCCCAGTCCACAGCAAACACACACAACAGCTCTATTTAATTATGGTAATTTAAAAATAAGTATTATTTTAGGCTCCCTTATCATCTGTAGGCTTTTTAAAATCCAAGTACAAACTGGAACATAGAGTTCCACAACTGTCCCTTAAATAGGACAGTTAGATTGGTGGTTGCAATCATACTGGAAAAATACAGCTGGCCTTCATGAGAAAAACAGTCCTTAAAATTTTGATTTATACCAGTTGCAGTTATACTGCAAAGCCAACTTTTTAATTATTAAATTTAAATTTTAAGAGCTCAAGCAGTCAGGCAGACTGCCTGTTAAGAGGCAGAGTTTTGAGCGTGTATTTAAACACACATGCCAAGAGCTCTGGTAAATCTGATTACAGCAGACAGAGCAAAGAATAATCATCTTAGACTGCCCATTCAAACTGTTCCAAAGGCAGGTATCCATATCGAACCTCTTGTTTTTGAGACGATAAGTGATCATTGCTTGCTATGTGCACACATGGATCATATCAACTTAAAAATGCATAGAATTATTTGACTTCTAAAATGAGCTGCTTTCTGTGCATGAAGTCTGAGAGACTTCATTTGATGAAATGCTGCTAAAGAATGAGAATTTTATCCCAAAAGTAATGATTAGATCAGGAATTCTGTATAGTGGGAATAATTGAAATTGTTTTGGGATTTGGGAATTTTAGGTTTGGGGGATGAGGCGTAAAGTTATCCAAAGTTCACTGCATTGATTAGAAAATGTCAACTCCTCTCCCGTCCACACCCCCCAAAACTAAGGGCAAACACAATGTATAAGAATTAAAACTTTCACTTATAGGTGGTTCCATGTCACTTTGGTCCAACGTTAAAGTCAGAGACTAAAATTAACTATAAACATGTTGCTAGGTGGCCAGAACACACATTATTAAACCAACTTCTGGTCCATTACCAGGAATGATGCCAAGGGTTAGTGAACACCATGGACAGGGAGCAGAACATTCTGCAGTGCAAAAGGGGAACAGCCAGAAATCGTGGTCAATGTGGGTACCAACGACATAGGAAAGAAAAGGGATGAAGTCCTGCGGTTAGAGCTTCAGGAGCAAGTTAAAAAAAACAGGGCCTCAAAGGTTCTAATCTCTGGATTATCCCAGTGCCACGTGCTAGTGAGTCCAGAAATAGGAAGATAAGGCAGATTAATGCATGGCTAGAGACATGGTGCAAGGGGGGAGGGCTTCAGATTCTTGGGACATTGGGACCAGTTCTGGGGCAGGAGGGATCTGTTCAAGACGGACAGGTTGCACCTCAACAGAGCTGGGACCGATGTCCTCGCGGGGAGGTTCACTAGTGCTGTGGGGGAGGGTTTAAACTAATTTGGCAGGGAGATGGGCACCAGGATGTAGCATTAGAGAGGAGAAACAAGGTGCACAAAGGATTGGGAGAGACAGATAGCACTAGATTAAGAAATAGTACTGTACTAGGTGAGATTAGACTAAGAGCATACGAGAAGGTCTAAGATAGGTTTAGAGTGTATGTGTGTAAGCGTGGTAAATAAGGTTGGTGAGCTGCAGGCACAAATAGCCACATGGGAATATGATGTAGTGACGATAACAGACCTGGCTCAAAAAAAGGCAGGATTGGGTACTAAATATTTCTGGATACAAGGTGTTCGGGAAAAATAGGAAAGGAAAAAAAAAGTGTGTGGGGGGGCGGGGGGGAAGTGGTGGCAGTATTAAGAAGAATATTGCAGTGCTGGAGAGAGAGGATGTCCTTGAGGGGTTAAGGACAGAATCTATATGGTTAGCATTAAGAAACAATAGAGGTGCCATTACACTACTGGATGCAATCTATAGGCCACCAACTTGGGAACGATATAGAGGAGCAAATTTGCAGCGAAATTACAGAGGGGTAGAAGAACTATAGAGTGGTGATAATGGGGGACTTCAACTATCCTAATATAGACTGGGATAGTAATAGTGTAAAGGGCAAAGGGGGAGGAATTTCTGAAGTGTTCAGGAGAACTTTCTTGATCAGTATGTTTCCGGCCCAACAAGGAGGGAGGCATTGCTGGATCTGATTCTGGGGAATGAGGTGGGTCAAGTAGAGCAAGTGTCAGTGGGGGAACATTTAGGGAACAGCGATCATGGTATCATAAGGTTTAGATTAAATATGGAAAAGGACAAGGAGCAATCTAGAGTAAAAATACTTAATTGGAGGGCCAATTTCAGTGCGTTGAGAACAGATCTGGCCCAGGTAAATTGGAATCAAAGATTGGCAGGCAAAACTGTAATTGAACAATGGGCAGCCTTTAAAGAGGCAATGGTTCGGGTACAATCTAGGTATGTTCCCATGAGGGGGAAAGGTAGGGCAACTAAAGCTAGAGCTCCCTGGATGACGAAAGAGAGAGAGAGTAAGATATAGCAGATAAAGGGGGCATATGACAGATCAGGTTGAATATACAAGTGACAACCAGGCTGAAAGTAGAAAGTGCAGAGGAGAAACCAGAGGAAATAAGGGCAGACAGAGTATGAGAATAGACTGGCAGCTAACAAAAGGGAATCTAAAAGTCTTCTAGGCATATAAATACTAAACAGGTAATAAGAGGGTTACTACTGGGGCCGATTAAGGACCAAAAGGATTTACGCATGGAGGCAGAGGGCTTGGTTGAAGTACTACATGAGTACTTTGCGTGTCTTTAGCAAGGAAGATGCTGCCAGAGTCTCAGTAAAAGAGGTAGTTGAGGTATTGGATGGGCTAAAAATTGATAAAGACGCAATACTTGAAAGGCTGGCTGTACTTAAAGTAGATTAGTCACCCGGTCCGAATAGGATGCATCCTCGGTTGCTGAGGGAAGGGTGGAAATTGCAGAGATGCTGGCCATAATCTTCCAATCCTCCCTCGATATGGGGTTGGTGCCAGAGGACTGGAGAATTACAAATGTTACACCCTTGTTCAAAAAAAGGGCATAAGGATAAACCCGGCAACTACAGGCCAGTTAGCTTAACCTCGGTGGTGGGAAAGCTTTTCGAAATGATAAACTGGAACAAAATTAAGTCACTTGGACAAGTGTGGATTAATAAAGGAAAGCCAGCATGAATTTGTTAAAGGCAAATCGTGTTTAACTAACTTGATTGAGTTTTTTGATGAGGTAACAGAGAAGGTTGATGAGGGCAATGCGGTTGATGTTGTGTATATGGACTTTCAAAAGGCGTTTGATAAAGTGCCACACAATAGGCTTGTCAGCAAAATTGAGAAGCCCATGGAATAAAAGTGGCAGTAGCAGCATGGATACAAAATTGGCTAAGTGACAGGAAACAGAGTAGTGGTGAACGGTTGTTTATCGAGTGTTCCCCAGGAATTGGTACAAGATCACTGCATTTTTTGATATATATTGAGTTGGACTTGGGTATACAGGACACAATTTCAAAATTTGCAGATGACAAAACTTGGAAATGTAGTGACCAGTGAGGAGGATAGTGATAGATTTCGAGAGAACATAGACAGGCTGGTGGAATGGGTGGACACATGGCAGATAAAATTTAATGCAGCGAAGTGATAAATTTTGGCAGGAAGAATGAGGAGAGGCAATATAAACCAAATAGTACAATTCTAAAGGGGGTGGAGGAACAGAGAGACCTGGGGGGTATATGTGCACAAATTTGTGAAGGTGGCAAGACAGTTCAAAAAGCATATGGGATCCTGGACTCTATAAATAGAGGCAGAGTACAAAAGCACGGAAGTTATGTTGAACCTTTCTAAAACACTGGTTTGGCCACAACTGAAGTGTTGTGTCCAATTCTGGGCGCCGCACCTTAGGGAGGATATGAAGGCCTCGGAGAGGGTGCAGAAAAGATTTACTAGAATAGTTCCAGGGATGAGGGACTTTAGTTACATGGATAGACTGGAGAAGCTGGGATTGTTCTCCTTAGAGCAAAGGTTGAGTGGAGATTTGATAGAAGTGTTCAAAATCACAAAAGGTTTAGATAAAGTAAATAAAGAGAACCTGTTCCCATTGGCGGAAGGGTCGAGAACCAGAGGACACAGATTTAAGGTGATTGGCAAAAGAACCAAAGGAGACACAAGGAAAAACTTTTTTACGCAGCGAGTAGTTATGATCTGGAATGCACTGCCTGAAAGGGTGGTGGAAGCAGCTTTAATCGTGGCTTTCAAAAAGGAATTGGATAAATACTTCAAGGGAAAAAATTTGCAGGGCTACAGGGAAAGAGCAGGGGAAACGGGACTACCAGGGCTGCTCCTAAAAAGAGCCGGCATGGGCTCAATGAGCCAAATGGCCTCGATCTGTGCTGTAACCATTCTATGATTCTATAACATCAGCCTTTGGCTTGCCTTTATTCCAAGAGATAGATTAAAATTTAAAGTAGTGTTTAAACCAAGGTAGAAATACAACCATGACCAAGTCATGGCATCATTGACTACTGAAAAGTAAATTGAGGCTCTCTCCTGATCTCAGGGAATCAATCAGCTTCAGAATGCTTATCATAGAGATGACGGTAGAAGCTTGGGTCATGTTGTTTCTGGAAGTTAACTTGCAAAAAAGGTATCAGAGCAGGTCAACAACTAGATAAAATTCTAAAATAAATAAAAACCCAATTAATGAGGGCAATGTTCAAAAGGGGACATGTTTTTAGAAAATATTTACTAACTATTGATCGATGAGTTAAAGACCCTGGTAGAAAGTATCAAGCGATCTAATAAAGATAAATGTGAAATAATTAATGCCACAAGATTGTAGACTATTTTACACATCAATTCAAGTTCTTTTCCTTTTAAGTGTCTGTCCTTCAGTGACATTTAGCTGTTTTTCACACCATATCAAATGCTAAATTATACTGGAACATAGGAAGGTACCAGGACTGGAAAAGATTGCGATCCATTTGCTTGGTCCCAAATCCATCTAGCCCATCCCAAAATCTAACTGGCTACGCAACCCTATCTAATATTCAAACAGAATTGTATCTAGAATTGCTTTGCTTAGAAGTTATATGACTAGATTTGTAGTTGCCTGGATCCAATTTGTCACCCTTTTTAAATATTGAGTATCGATTTGCCTGCTTTCAAATGTCTAGTACCTCTCCAGCATCCTTGACCCAAAAAAAATTCATACCAGTGTCAAAATTGGATATAATGTTTAGCACACAATGAAGTGAGTGAGCTAAGCCAATGAAACAAACTGATTTTTATTAACAAAATTTTAATTTTAATATACAAACATAATGTGATACATCAGGAATTAAACTACATGGAATAATGTTAAAACCCCAGTCAGTAAGTGGAGTGCAAGTAAATAGTTCATAATACAGGACATCTTCACAGCCAATGAGAAATAATTTGTACACAACACACATGATTCTGTTTGTAGAATTTGCCACTGGGACATTGAACTGTACACCTCCACCCTGAGCAATTTCCAACGATTTGGTTCAATGGTATATTCTGGATGGTTTCACACATCGAAGACTTCAACTGTAACATGGCAAGCTAGTATAATTACAATGGCAAGATATAGTGAAAGTAGACGAGACAGCTAACAGAGTATAAAATGCTTCATTGGATGCAGCTGCAGGTTAATCTCCCTTCAAACCTTTCCTTTCCATTGGAGTAGTTATTTGAATTGACAAATCAACATATTAAATATGAAAAGTCTGTACGCATCGCGATCTTTTAAAAAAATGGCTCTCAATTCAAAATTTAGAATGAGAGTCATCAGTTTGGTCACTTAAAAAAGTTTTATCGTTTTAAAAATAATCTTATAGATTCTAGATTCTCTTAACCCTTAAAAGTTACATTACTGTTTCAAGAAGTTCCAATTTAGTCACAGGGACACTATCCTGGAACGGAGTGCACACAACTTGATTTCACCAGAAACGGATAAACAGCCACAACTAAATTATTTAAATTTTACACACTATTCTCAAACCTTTCAGCTTTTGCTTCAGAAAGATTTCAATAATCACTGGTTTTCTGCTAACACAGCAATGCAACTGAAGGGAAAATGCACCAGATCAGTTATTGCAAATACACTTTGGTTAAGTGCAAATACACATTGTGGCAGACAATACGCCTCTTCTTTTTAAAACAGGTTTAAAGTGCAATATTTGAATCACTAGCAAACAAATCAATAACTAACCAAAGCCTTATTGTAGCCCTAGTCCATTTAGAACTGACAATTATTGGTTTTCTAATGCACATATTTGTTTACAGATCTTATATAGTTTACTTTTTTTTTGGACGAGATTGACCAGGAGCCAAATTGCAGAGTTGAAACTTGAACTAAAATTACTAGGAATCAGTGAGACCAACTATTATGTCCTTAAATTCACTAAGTTCATGATTCAGCCATAGCATGAGGCTCACCACATGATTTGACTACAGCTCTATGATGTTTGATGTAAAGGTACATTTCTTAAGCAAAACTGGCAAAGCACCTGGATTTAAAAAACTTATCTGCCAATTTTCTGCTTCCCTAGTGTTGACGCTGACTCTTTGGTGGGATCTGGCTCCACAGGAATCAGAGACCCGCTTGCACTTCACCCACCCAAAAGGTATTCTTCATAGTGATTTGCACAGCGAGCGTCAGCGGGCTATTTGGCTGCAAGAAGCATCACATCAGACCCAACCTTGGCCTCAGTCAACATCCATACAAATCCACTTCCAGCAGGGGCCACTAGATAGCAACCAAGAGTCAGAGCACTGGGCAATTTTCCCTTCTCTAACCCAGAGGCACCAAGGACAACCATATAGTGCCCCTGCTATTGTCTTGGCTGTGAAAAGCTAACTCAGCTCAGGCCAGATAATGAATTTTGAGAGCCTGCTGGTCTATATGGTTCAGCCACTCGTTGGATGAATCCTAGTCAGCGAGCCACGTGATACTTTTAATGTCTGTACATTTTGAAAATGAATAATCATCTTTCATCCCATACAAGCAACGTTAACCCATGTGCCACTTTGACTCTCGTCTTGCATTAGTCACCTGCCTATTTTAAAGGATCCTGTTAGTTCACCCGATGAGACAAGTTAATGAAAAGGTGACATTTTTATCCTGAGCTCTCAGTATGAATGTGGCAGCAGGATTGCAGTGAACTGCACAAGCCACAAAATAGACAGATTATTTACAATACTATTATGCCATTCTAAATAATAATCAGTATTACTGCACAGCTGTTTTACAAAATATTCTGCGGGAACCCCAAAGAATACAAGTACTTGATTATAATACATGTTGCCTGTCGTGTTACAAAATATTCACGCATTCTGAGGTTGGACAACAGGGTACATTCTATGTTAAATGATTTTTTTTCAAGTCTATGTAGCTGAAACCAAAGCGTTTTGCTTTTAACAGGTTCCATATTATGGCAAATTGGCAATATTCCAATTAGAAATTTAAAAACATAAAATATTCTAAGCAATTTATTTTTTAAAAGCACATTTTTGACCCATTGTACTCTCTTCCCCCCTTGCAGGTTATTAGGGATGCAAACAAAAATACAACAGTTTATAAAGCCCTGTGTTGTATTGTCTGCTGTGTTCCATAGATTTGATGTAATCAAGCGCTATCAGCTCCAGAGGCCTAGAAAAAACAAACAGTAGTACAGTACAATCTTAGACTACATGAACTAAAGGATTAACATTTGATTTTGAAGAACAAGCATTCCTTTTCTTTCCGGCTTGTTAAATCACAAATTCAAATCTTTAGTACATTTTGCTAAAATACTTCCTAAAAAGTTTTAAAGCATGTTTGCAACACACTCCAGGTAGCTTTTTCTAGTTTTGATGTCACGATATATTTTTGAAGTCCCCAAAGATGGCAGCCGACTTACATTAAACTATCAGCAGCTTCTTGACTTGCATTTAATCATAGGTCCACACTTTATTCACCAAAACACTTCAACAGTCTTATCAATTATGACATGTACATGATTCTTACAATTAAGATGATGAACCATGTAGAGTCTTTCACCCTTTGAACGAATGCAGAAGCACACAATCCGAACCCTAACTCCTGCAGTACTCGGAACATAATGACTTATGTTTGTTTTTCCTTTACTATGGCTCTTAGTTCTAAAGTTTGTTTATTAAATACTATCCTCAAAGTAGAAGCTACAAATTCATTAAAAAGGTGGAGCCACTGAAGAATTCTGCAGCAAAAATTCTACTAATATTTTAACTGCCAAGTTGATAGTGCTGAAATCTATTTACAGTTACCCATCTATGGAATACAGCATGCTGTTAGCTTGATTTGCAAGCTTTAAGTTTGTTTATTTTCCAAATCTCTTCACAACCATTCGCTGAGAATTACCTAAAAGAACCATCTACCTAAAGGAAACAACTTCTAGATCAAAGAAGAATCACTTTTCAAAACTGCCCACTTTTAGTTAGTTCAAATCACAGGACACCACTCATCAGGCAGGATCTATATGAAGAGTGCTCACACTCATTTTGCTTTAAAAGTGTAACCTACATTTACTTGTGTCATTCTGAACAGTGCATACACTTGCATATATTTAAATCCAGTGAGATTAGTCATTCTTGCTGGTTGTAAGTCTCTCTCTCTCTCAGCATTTCCCTAATGTTGAAAGCTCTATGTGCAGCACTCCACTACCATGAGCTTACCAGAACGCCAATATTACTTTTGCCGTATGTGTGGAACACCAAAAGAATTCTACCTCAACACACGACTTTAGAAACATCAAAATTGTTGGGGGGGGGGGGTTTGTACTGCTATTGTGCATTTCATATTTAGTTGCTCAAATTCTGTCTTAGATCATCATGGAGATTTAGGCCATGGTCATGTCAGCCGTAGCTCAGTTGATAGCACGTTCGTCTGAGTCAGAAGGTTGTGGGTTCAAGCCTTACTCCAGAGACTTGAGCACATAATCTAGGTTGACACACCAGTGCAGTACTAAGGGAGTGCTGCACTGTCAGAGGTACCGAGGCCCTGACTGCCCCCTCAGGTGGACGTAAAAGATCCCATGGCATTACTGCGAAGAGCAGGGGAGTTCACCTCGGTGCCCTGGCCAATATTTATCACTCCATCAAGATCACTAAAAACAGATTATCACATTGCTGTTTGTAGGACCTTGCTGTGTCCAAATTGGCTGCTGCGTTTCCTATATTACAAAAGTACTTCATTGGCTATAAAGCGCTTTGTGTGGTTCTGAAGTCTTGAAAGGCGCTATATAAATGCAAGTCTTTCTTTCTGAAAGCATTTGTTCAAGTAGTCAAGCTACCCAGCCTCATGTCCAAAAATGGAATTCACAGGTTTTCTTTTTCTATACCCAATTTTTATGAGCCAGCAAAAAAAGGGATACTTACTCTGAATACAAACTTCAACAAAAATTGTGTGACACAGTAACATGCAATACAAGGTCTTGGAAGTGGTAAAAGAAAAAATTTCAAAGGAGCTGAAAGCAATTTAGAAATTAATTAGCTGCTTCCTTTACAACACAAACAAAAGATTTAAAGACAAATGAGAGCTGAAGCAAGCAAAGGAAATGTAGTAGCTCAGATATTGTACAGTTTTGTAATAAATCCACCATGCCACTGCAACAGTTTAGTGATTAGAAAAGTGCAGAGATTTAAAAATGTAATTATATTTTGAAGATAATGGCTGACTCAAATGAACAAAGGGAAAAATATTTCAAAAGACAACAAAATCTCGAGCGTTATTCTTGTTTTTCATTCTATACTTTTGTTGACCTTGCAGTGTCCATATAGTGAAGCTACATGTTAAGAAAAACTTACAAGAGGAAGCCAAACCAGATCACACCACCGCAAAGCAAGTCTTTGAGCAATGGACCACATATCCTCAATACTAACAATTTCATCCATCAGTAACAATGTTGTACATTTAACATGCAGCCATGCAAATCAGAGATCCGTTCAACTAACAATTTACATCCTTTTCATTAGGCATTCTAAACTTTTTTAAAAATTCACTTTTAAAAAAAAACGCCTGCAAGTTCCAGGTTTAAAAAGCCAAAAATGGAGTTATAGTGTGATCAGGGTGTACATGAAGCTGAGTGAACCTACTCCTACATAAAAAAAAACATAATAGTTAATACAACTTAACTCATGCCAAGTGAGACAATGAGGCACATTACCAGTAATGAAACCCTGACAGAATGCAAGATTGGTATGTGGAACAGCATTGACTCTCACCAAAGAGGCATGGTTTCGAATCCCAGCTTTGACACTTCAATTACACCTGCTGTCTTTGGACAACCGTTGCCAAATCTTGACAAGGCCACCAGATGCTACACTGCATGACAAAAGCATGCTTCATTTCAGCAGGGAAGTAAAGTTGATGGGGCAAGTACTACCCTACAAAAATAAGTCTCTCGCTAGCTGATCATGGAAATTATGACTGGGGGAGCATAATGGTGCAGAATATAACCGAGTATGCAGGAAAAGTGATTAATGGTGTAGATGATATAAGCAATAAGATTAAATCTGTATGTCTGGTAGACACTGGGCTTCAGTTCATCACTATACACCATGATCAGAAACAGTGTGGGGTTTTGTACACTGCTAAAGGACACTCTGCCATTAAGTCCACAGTTTCAGCTAACAGCTACAGATGGAGAACGAAATAAGGAAAATAACTCGCCCATCCAGCTGATCGGCAAATAGAGAAATAGGAAGAGCAGGACATCCTGAGTGATACACAGAGCAAAGATTTCACCAGAATGAGACCAGTCTACAAAGACAGAGAGAGAGAGGTAGTAACAGTGAAACTCCTGGAGGATGGTCGACTCCTCACTGGCACCTACCATTGCTTTCATCTCTGCCCCACTGCCAACAGCTGATCGGATTGCTTTCCTGCTGTCGTCCATGAATTCCTGTAACAGAAATAAGGCAGGGCACCGAAAATTAAGAGATGCAACTGGAAATTACCATCAACTGCACTAGGACTTAATAAAAAAGCCATGATCATTGCTATCTGAAAAACAATTCAATATATTTCTGTTAATCGTTTGCTTACAGAAATAACAATGAGTTACCCATTTTGTTAAACATATGAAGCAAAAATCAGAATTTCTGTCCTGGCAATTTTATACGTATTTCAATGACACATTTAAGCCACAAATTTATTAAACTGGACAGTGTGATGTTAAACAGCACCTATTTTTTTTTAAAAGGGAAATGCTTCTACAAAATTAGTTCTATGTTTCAACTTATATGAACAAGAGGTCAGTTTTCATCCAAAGGATTACTACTATTTATTTTTTGGTTGTGGTGGGATGGGGAAATGGGTAGAGGTAGCAGCATGGAGAAATGAAAGAAGTTAATTCAACTCAACACCCAAGGGCAGATCTGTGGCACAGAGCATGAAAGTACCAAAGCAGTGAACCATAGGTTGGTACAACACATCCAAGATTCCCCAAGTGGCAAGATCCTGATCTTAATCTAGCATAAAATTTGCCAACACAAGCCTCTGGCAACTTCTTTAATCGGGCAATCAGAATAACCATCCACATAACTTACCATTAAACTTTTATCCATGTAGTACTCGCGTCCAGGACTCCCATCATTGTGTTTGCAGTCAACAGCAAAGCAGAGGAAAAGAACATCTACCACCATCTCGTATATGGACAAGAAGCAGTGCGACACAAAGAAGGCAAACAGACAAACAATGAGGAGCGGCAGCACCCACACAGTATAATCGCGCTGGTAGTTGAGCAGTATAATCCCAATAAAACCTGTAATGCACACTACGAGCACCTGAAAAAGATTCACAAAAGGTAATCCAATGTGATCACAAGAAAACTGTGTAAAGATTACAAACATTTTACAATGGCGTTTAGCTTTCTACATGCATTTTATTGTGGAAGCAGTTACACATACATAGTGGCAGACAAACTTTAGGAAAAAAAAATTGGAATTCTCTTGCAAAACTCCCTAATCTATAGATGAGACAAGCTGCTCAGCGATCACAATTCAATTTTAAATGGGAATAATCTGCCAAATGTCACTTCTGTGCAATCACAAGATTGGCACCATTGCAGCAACGCTAACGGACAATCAAAGGCTCTGCCTAAAATTTAAAAAAAAAATATAAAGTCTAATTTCATGTTGCAACCTATAGAAATTAAAATTGCCACTCTTCATAGACATCTCTATAGTCGCATCATCTTTAAGTTAATACTCTAAATAATTTAAGAGTGTGGCAAGTTCAAGTAACAAGATTTTCATGAATTCTTTGGTAGCAGTGCTACAAACTCACTACAGAGCCCCCAGTGTAGAGGGGAGAGAAAAAAAAACAGCAACAAAAGACTCCAAGTCCTGATCATCCAGTCACCCTTGCCGTAAATGTATATGAACGGATAGGATCTAAGCTCAACTCTAATAGTCCCAAAAGCTACTTTTATATTGATCTCGTCTTAGATGAGATTCTAGATGACCAGGACTGGTGAATTTTGGTCAAAAAGCTGTTGAGGCTTTCAAAACTGAGCTTGATAGATTTTTGTTAGGCATGGGTATTAAGGGTTACGGCACCAAGGCGGGTAGATAAGATACAGGTCAGCCATGATCTAATTGAATGGCAGTACAGGTTTGAGGGGCTGAATGGTCTACTGCTGATCTTATGAACTGGTTCCTCACATTTACATTACCTCATCAGTCTCCCTTACCCAGCAACAGACTCGTAGATCTTCTAAAAACTACCCAAGCAGGAAGTGCCTGTTTCAACACGAGACTGATATTATGACAAGGGATAAATATTTATGAAGCATGGAACTGACAAGTTGGGGTTCGCAGGCAGAATCAGGACATCTTTCTTCTCACCCCATCGTCTACTGGGACAGGTTGCATAAACTTGATTTGTATTCCTTTGAGTATAGGAGAATGAGGGGTGAGCTGATCAAGGTGTTTAAAATGTTAAAATAATTCGATAGGGTAGATACAGAGGAACAATTTCCTCTGGTGGGGGAGTCAAGAACAAGAGGACATAATCTTAAAATTAGAGCTAGGCCATTCAGAAGCGAAATCAGGAAGCACTTTTTTTCCATACGAATGGTAGTAGAAATTTGGAACACACTCCCCCAAATGCTAGGACAATTGGAACACTCAAGACTGAGATAGATAGATTTTTGCAAGGTAAGGGTATCAAGCACGGGAAAACAGAGTTGAGGTAAAACATCAATGCCACAACAACAACTGTAATCTTCATTTTCACAGGAGACAACAGATTCACATGGCACTAAAATTTAATTTGCAGTAAGTGACATTCAATTAAGCAAGTTTGGCATCTCCATCTCACAAGTTGATATTTTTGACTTAAGTACCACTTATTTATGCAGGTTCAATTCAATGTCAGTCAGATTATCTAGAGGTGAGTGCAGAAATCTCCTCTCTGGCAGCCAAATCGAATACTACTTAGGTGGTGTCCTATAAGCAAACTGCTTGCCCAACATCTCTGCCACAAGAGATATAGGTAGAAAGAGATGTAAATGCACAAGTGCTATTTCACAGAGCAATGTTTCTGAATGAACTGATGAGAAAAATTCAAAAATGCCATCCTACATGCTATTCCTTCTCCCTGCACTGTATTAAAATCAGAACTCTCTGCACAAGTCTCTTACTTTAACTCATTATTTTCCAAGATCTCAAAACTCCTTACTTCCTTCAATTTTTTTTTCCTCCCTACAATTTATAGCCTTTTAAAACCCAAACTTAGTTTCACCTAACCACTATTTGATTTACCTCATCTTCATTTCTATTATTTCCATCCTTAATGGGATCTTACACCATGGGTCTTGGCCCTTCACTTGGATTTCCCAATAAATAAAAATATATATGGAAACAAATGCTTTGAGGTTTGTAATCCTTTGATAAAGCAGAGTAAGGTCTAAAACTGCATAGAATGCTGCAGTCGGTTCAGATCAGGACTTGCTCTTTTAAAAAAAAAAATCACATTTCACTAAGTGAAAATGATCAGACATAAAATACAAACCTTTCCCAGAAACAGCACAAAATCACCAACTGCGTTTATAGCAACCACTCTCAAAGCGTTCTCCACCAGGATCGCAAAGGCTTCCCTGGCAGATGTGCAGAAGCTGGTACTGTTTATGGCTGTCGCTACATATGCGTTCTGTCAAAATAGAAAACAAACATTAAAAGGCTTTTAATACTTCAAAAGAAATCTTTTACTTCTCCACATCAGATTCACCTGGCAAGAGAATCATTTTTGTCTTCCCTCTCTCAATTTGAAAATGTCCCATCGTCATGTTAGCAATGAGATTGGAACGACCATCAAGTTTACATTCTGTACCCAGTGTAACTGGTAAATACATTTGGGGTTGTATTTTCTTTGGACAAAGAAAAAAATATTTTCCTAAAAAAAATCATTTGTTTATAACAGTAGCTTAAGAAAAGTTTTACCCTTAAATTCACAAAGTTGAAAATTTAACCCTTCGTCTACAAGAAATATCAATGCCACAAAGCATTCAATGCTTTAATAGGAGGAGCATTCAACTAGGGAAATCAGAACTCACAGTGAGTCTTTAGAAGTACTAAGAAGTTGAGTGGGAAGATATTCTGTAGCTAACATTTTCTCAAATTATTTGAAGAGGATTCCTTGCTTTAACATTTGTAAGGAATCTTACAACACCAGGAGAAAGCCTCCGAAAGCTTGTGATTTTCAAATAAAACTGTTGGACTATAACCTGGTGTTGTAAGATTCCTGACAAATGTACACCCCAGTCCATCACCGGCATCTCCACATCATGATTAACATTTGTAGAGAGGCCAACTAAGAAAACCAAGTTACAATGAGCTGAATTACTTCACAAAAATGTTATGGAGAAACTACCTTCTAGATCATTTTTTAAAATTCGCCTCGTTGCCCCCCCGCCCCGGCATCTCACACTTCCAAAATAAGAAAAGCTTCCTAAACATTTTTTTGAAAAGATTCAACTGTTCCTTCAACGAAGGAAGTTAAGAACATGAAGTTGTATTGACTTTAAAGTCAACTAGAAATGTATTCTTTCAATAAAATACTCAGGGAGCATTCGTAGAAGGTTGCAGCACAGAAACATGCCATTGAGCCCAGCAAATCTGCACCTCTGGTTTTTCTCCAAGTGGGCCACCTAGTCTTAACTTCATCTTCTGTGTAAAGATATTTTTCTAACTCCCCTTAAGCTAGACACCAAGGATTACATGTGTCCCTTGTTACTGCCTTGCTAACCTATGCAAACAATCACCTATTTACCCTATCAGAATCCTTCATAATCTTGAGCCTCTATCCAACCTCTCTCCACTTTCTCAACTCGTAATAAAAGCCCAAACTTCTCAAGTCTCTTCACAAGGTGTAACCCCTCATCCTTGGTAACCTTTCCCACTGCATTTATTTTCTTCCTATAACGGGGTACCTAAAATGGCATACAATATTTCAACTGCTGCCTAACTAAGGTCTTCCACAAATTCAACTTTAACTCCTTGCTTTTGTATCTCATGCCACTAGATACAAAATCAAGGATTCCACTTGCTATTTTTTTTGGCCTGATCTACTTGCGCTGCCATCTACACACTAAGGTCCATCTGCTGTTCTACTCCATTTAAAATTTTAACCATTTATTGATTTCCCTTGTACTTCCTTCCAAAATGTATCACATTTCTCCACACTGAGCTGTATCTGCCACCTATCTGCTGATCCTGCTAACCTAGCCATGTACTCGAGCAGTTTTTCCAGAGTTCGCATCACAATTTGCAATTCCCTCCCAATTTGGTGTCAACAGCAAATGTTAGTAGTATTCCCTCAATTCCTAAATCCAGATCAATAATCTATACTGACCCCTGTGGAACTCCAATCACTACAATTCTGAGAAATTTACCTTCATCTCCACATTTTACTTTCTGCCCTCCCATCATTGTTATGTGGCCACATTCATAGAAACATAGAAAATAGGAACAGGAGTAGGCCATTTGAGCCTGCTCCGCCATTCAATAAGATCATGGCTGATCCTCTATCTCATTACCATATTCCCACACTCTCCCCATACACCTCGATGCCTTTTGTGTCCAGAAATCTATCGAGCTCCTTCTTAAATATATTTAAGTGACTTGGCCTCCACAGCCTTCTGTGGTAGAGAATTCTACAGGTTCACCACCCTCAGTGAAGAAATTTCTCATCTCAGTCCTAAATGTCCTACCCCGTGTCGAGACTGTGACCCCAAGTTCTGGACCTCGTCAGCCAGGGGAAACGTACTCCCTGCATCCAGTCTGTCTAGCCCTGTCGGAATTTTATATGTTTCGATGAGATCCCCTCTCATTCTTCGAAACTCTAGTGAACACAGGCCGAGTCGACCAAATCTCTCCTCATATGACAGTCCTGCCATCCCAGGGATCAGTCTGGTGAACCTTTGCTGCACTCCCTCTATGGTAAGTATATCCTTTCTTGGGTAAGGAGACCAAAATTGAACACAATACTCCAGGTGTGGTCTCACCAAGGCCCTGTATAACTGCAGTAAGACATCCTTGCTCCTGTACTCAAATCCTCTTGCAATGAAGGCCAACATACCATTTGTCTTCCTAACTGCTTGCTGCACCTGCATGTTTGCTTTCAGTGACTGGTATACAAGGACACCCAGGTCCCTTTGTACATCAACATTTCCCAATCTATCACCATTTAAATAATACTCTGCCTTTCTGTTTTTACAACCAAAGTAGATAACTTCACATGTATCCACATTATACTGCATCTGCCATATATTTGCCCACTCACTCAACTTGTCTAAATCGCCTTGAAGCCTCTTTGCATCCTCCTCACACCTAGTTTTGTGTCGTCAGCAAACTTGGAAATATTACATTTGGTTCCGTCATCCAAATCATTGATATATATTGTGAATAGCTGGGGCCCAAGCACCGATCCCTGCGGTGCCCCACCAGTCACCACCTGCCACCCCGAAAAAGACCCATTTATTCCTACTCTCTATTCCCCTTAATTCTGTGAACCATTATCTTTGCCACAAGTCTCTTGTGGCACCATTTGAAAATCTATATAAATCACATCACATTTCTGTTCTGCATCCAGTTATTTCTTCAAAGAATTCTGTAAGGCTGGTCAACCTCAACCAAGCTGATTGACCTAGATTAGCTCATGTTTTTCCAGACTGCTTAATAATTTCCCCCTGTACCGTATTAACAACTATAGATTAATTGACACAATTTTCTCTTTCATCCCAGTTTGAAGAGGGGAGTTAATTTGCCAGTCTGCTCTGGTGCAATTCTGCTTCTCAGAATTTTGGAAAATTATATCTTTTTCCTAGTTTCCCTGAGAATCATCAGATGTAAATCATCAGGACCTTTACGTAAGTTTAAGTAAAGTCTTCAGTGCCATTTCTCGTTCTATAACAACTTCCACTAACAACAGTTCTAGAGTCCTCCTATGGCTCTACAATTCCAGTGCCCACCCACTCTGAATACTAAAAGTACTTATTATATACCTCGCTCTCCACTACAAGCTTACCATCTTCCTCTCTTAGCAGCCCTACTCCTCCTTTAACTATTCTCTTACTACTAAATTGTCCGTAGAAAGCCTTTTTGTTGCCCTTGTTGTATTTTGTTAATTTTCTCTCCTATTCCCTCATTGCCTTTCTACTCTCCCTTTAAGTAGTTTTCCCATATTCTTTCCATTTGTCCTGGCTTTCATTTTTGTGATCTGCCCTGCCCCGAGCTCAGGAATACCCTCCCTAAACCTCTCCGCCTCTCGCTCCTCCTTCAAGTTGCTCCTTAAAGCCTACCTCTCGGTCACCTGTCCAAATATCTCTACGTGGCTCGGTGTCAAATTTTGTCTGATAATTGCTCCTGTGAAGCGCCTTGGGATGTTTTACTATGTTAAAGGCGCTATATAAGTGCGAACTGTTGTTGTTATGAGCAGTAAATGATTCTATTTTAAATTTCAAATTTGATCTAATCATACTTGAACCCAGCCTTTAACGCACTCCCCTTTTCCTTACTAGAATGTACTTTGTACCCTTTCCATTACTGTTTAAAATACCCTATTGCTGATCTATGGTTATATTTGCCAATCTTTCCTGCCACTTAACCTGGACTAAGTCTCTTTTCCATTTAGCTATAGCTTCCTGTTTTCCAGTCAAGTCCTTGACTTTTCTATTTTTCACAAGATAATTATAGATGAGGAAGGCCATTCAGCCCATCTCAATTCATGTATTCAGAGATCCTAGTGCTCCCCCATTGTAGCATTCAATTGTTTCTTAAATGATTCCAGGATATTTGCCTCCACAACTCTGTCTGGGTGTTTATTCCACAAGTTGGTAACTCCTTGGAGTTTCAGTCCTAAACTTACTTTTTACTAGTTTGATCCTGTCTCCCCCGCCTTGTTCGACACCCACAGTTTAATTTAAAATAATATTCCAGGTTATGTTTTGTCTATGTAGCGAAATATCCTATTAGCTTTGTTGATGCTGTTCTGTACTGATTGGACATATTTAACGTTGAGTCTATGAAGATTCTTTTAGCTCCATCCTTGGGCATTTCACAACTCATTAGCACATCCATTTTTCCTTCCTATGTGCAGTACTTTTCACTAGTCTACGTTAAATTTCATTTCCCATTGTTCTGCCCACTTGCATATTTTGTTCAACTCATTCTATACCTCCTCCAATTTCCCCCCTACTGCCCCTCGTAGCTTGTGTCATCTGCAAATTTGTCCACTTTGGATTGAGTGTCTGAATTCAGGTCACCGATGCAAATTACAGCAGTGGTCCCAGCACAGACGTGCCCCACACACAATCCATCTCCCACCCCCCAAATCAGACATAACTCCTCCACAACTGCTTGTTGTTTCATACACTTCAGCCAGTTTCTTTACTGAACCAATATTGTGGTCACCATTTCCCTATTACTCCCCTCCTTTTAGATCACCTATTTGCTTTATTTCATTATCCAGAACCAGGTCAAGGAGTAATTCGTTTCTGGTTGAAATAGTAACATATTGACTGAGAAACCAGTTACAAACATTCCAAAAAAAAAAACTACCCCCTCTTTCCCATTCTGAGTTTATTTTTCACATGAATAAGACCAGCTGTGCACCAGGCACACTTGAGTTTGCGGCCTTCATACTTGTGGGCACAAAGATGGGCATTGCACCAGAGGATTGGCAGTGGTGGGAGATAGAGTTATTTGGCATGGATGGGTGCATTGAAGCAGAGGCAAAGGTGCGTTTAAGTAGGTCAATGGTGGTAGAGGTGTCTGTTATGGCTGACAGGCCAGAGGAGACAGAGTTGGGAGTTAGAGATTGAATTAGTGAGGGAGTTGGGAAAGACTTTTTCCATGGGCAGTTAAATGGCAGAAATAAGGCAATAGGGAGAAGGGGAAAACTTGAGTGAATAAACTAGAGGTCATAAATATAAAATGATCACTAATAAATCCAATAGGGAATTCAGGAGGAACTTCTTTACCCAGAGAGTGGTGAGAATGTGGGACGCTCTACCACAACGAGTAGTTGAGGCGAATAGCATAGATGCATTTAAGGGGAAGCTAGATAAATACATGAGAGAGAAAGGACTAGAAGGGTCAGAATGATATGGTTAGATGAAGTGGGGAGGAGGCTTGTGTGAATCATAAATGCCAACATAGTCCAGTTGGGCCGAATGGCCTGTTGATGTGCTGTAGTTTCGATGTAACTTGATAATGAAATACCCTTAGCAGAATAATCAAATAGCGATCTAAACATACTTGGCAAAGGAATTCAATTCAGGTTTCGAGGGCAGCAGGGAACTGAACAAAACGGAATACATACAATACTTAACTGGGTAAATTAGTTTAAAAGTAAAATAGGCAACAGGGAAGCCCAAAGAAAGGAATGAAATAAACTCAACTAACAAACTGGGGATCATTAATTAATTCGATAGGCCAAGAAAACAAACTGTTGAGAAATGTACACGGAAAAACAAAATGGGGAACATTAAAGAAAGGAACAGCCAACTCGGTAATCGTAAATTCCTCTTTGAAGGAATGGCAGCAGCTACAGAGGTTTCTCGGACAGCAAACAGGACAGTAAGGGACAGGAGCTGCTGCGCCTGGAAGTGGAAGCAATAAATAGCAAAGATGACAGATGCTTGGGTGGCGGCAAGAGGCTTGTGACACAGGAAAGGAGGGGGGCTTCTCGGCGAGGGTCAGAGCCGCTGCTTGGACAGCAATGGCGGCGGCAAATATGGGCTTTTCAGCCAGGCAATGGGACAGTAATCAGCAAAGGCGGCTTATGACATATGCTTCTCGAGCCACGATGGTAGTTAGCTGGGAGATAAAGAAAAAAACTCAAGTAAACCAAGTTAACTCAATTCCCAAAAAAGTATCTCAATGAAATACAGTCAGTATAGCAAATTCTCGGCAGGGTGAAACAGGCTTCTCAGGTATCAGGCACATAAAGAAAATATTTCAGTTGTAAAGAAAAAGAAATTAACTATAAATTAATTCAACAGGCAATTTGGTAAATGTAAATTATAAGAGATTATTGTTTACTGTTTAGCTGGTGGTGAGTGTTGAGAAATAGGATGAATATTAAGGGACTTAGTCACGTGATAAAAATACGCCAATCAGATCATATCAAATAAGCTGCAAAAGCCTTTAAGGTATCTTAAAGAGTTGCGTAGAACCACGACAGAGACACAAGCAAATAGTGATGCCGGAAATAACTGAACAGGAATTGCATACTAGGCAGAAGACTATTATATAGATATATATCTACTTTACAAACTCAGTATATTGCCAAATAAATGTCAGACAAGAGTTATACCCGGTTCAGAGTAACAGGCCAGAAAAAAGGGTCAAATATGCAGATTTTACTGACTCAAAAAATTGAATTAAAAAGTGAAAATGAAAAAAGAACTTACCCGATTCAGATAGAGTAGGCACTTTTCTAAACACCAGAGACAACATATGCAAGACTTAAGCAGGCATTTTGCACAAACATTTTCCTGGACAAAAATAAAATAAAGCAATTGATTAAAGAATCTTCAGTCAATACAAAAATTGGTTTCTATATCTATATCTATCTATAGACTTTGAAGTTAAAGGTCGGCATGTGGCCATGAAGAACTTTTACCTTGCCTTTGAGCTTGTTGTGAATATACATGAGGACCAGTCGTGGTATCTTTACTAAAGTGATGATGAAGGAGCCTTTGGCCATTGTTCCTAGATGGTATTTAATCAGTCGACATACAGATGAAAGGATTGGAGTTGCTGGCAAGTTACTCTTGTCCCTACATAAATGGGGATAAATGCAGCAATTGGAACCTGTCTGTTCATATTATGAAGACAGGCATTTTAATATCTCAAACATTCTCATATGCATACCCAGCTGGAACAGAATTTCTAAATCTAAATCAGCATTCAAGACATTAAATCACCTGATTGGAGTCACTTGCTGTCAGCAAAGCAGTTCTTACACAAAATTTTAAGTCTTTGAGAACTCAGTTTAAGAAAGTGACTTGAAGAATAACTTGGCTGTTGGGATGTGAGTTTGGGGGGGGGGGATATGATTTATATATAGTACAAAACAAGCACATTCCCCTCTAATCACGTGTGCTACAATGGGTGAGCAGAAAACTGACTTATGATAATGAAATTAAGAATGGTTTCAGATAATCCTACCAATGACAAGTTCATCCTCCTGAGTAAACAAACGTAGGGTCAGATTGCCAAATATCGAATCATAGGTCACATGAAAGATCACAAAGATGACCCGTGAACTATGGTCTCACTGCCACAAACATGCTTTTTTGCCTTTCAAACAAATTCAAAACTACATAGATGCTATGATGGAGACTATGATGGTATGAGAGCGGAATTGATTAAAGTGGACTGGGAAAATAGATTAAAGGGTAAGACGGTCCATGAGCAGTGGTGTTCATTTAAGGAGTTATTTTACAACTTTCAAAAAATATATATTCCACTGAGGAAAAAAGGGTGTAAAAGAAATGACAGCCATCCGTGGCGAAGTAAAGAAATTAAGGATAGTATCCGACTAAAAACAAGGACATGTAAGGTAGCCAAACTTAGTGGGAGGGTAGAGGATTGGGAAGTCTTCAAAAGACAGCAAAAAGTAACTAAAGGATTGATTAAGAAAGGGAAGATAGATTATGAAAATAAATTAGCAAAAAATATAAAAACAGATAGCAAGAGTTTCTACAGTTATATAAAAAGAAAAAGGGTGGCTAAGGCAAACGTAGGTCCCTTAGAGGATGAGACCGGGAAATTAATGGTGGGAAACATGGAGATGGCAAAAATGCTGAACAAATATTTTGTTTCAGTCTTTACGGTAGAGGACACTAAGAATATCCCAACACTGGACAAACAGGGGGCTCTTGGTGGGGGAGGAGCTAAATACAATTAAAATCACTAAGGAATTGGTACTCAGTAAATTAATGGGACTCAAGGCGGATAAATCCCCTGGACCTGATGGCTTACATCCTAGGGTCTTGAGGGAAATGGCAGTAGGGATTGTGGATGCTTTGGTTATAATTTTCCAAAATTCTCTGGACTCGGCAAAGGTCCCGGCAGATTGGAAAACTGCTAATGTAATACCCTTATTTAAAAAGGGTAGTAGGCAGAAGGCTGGAAATTATAGACCAGTTAGCCTAACATCTGTGGTGGGTAAAATTTTGGAGTCTATTATTAAGGAGACAGTAACGGAACATTTAGATAAACATAATTTAATAGGACAAAGTCAGCATGGCTTTATGAAGGAGAAGTCATGTCTGACAAATTTGCTTGAGTTCTTTGAGGATATAACGTACAGGGTGGATAAAGGGGAACCAGTGGACGTAGTGTATTTAGACTTCCAGAAGGCATTCGACAAGGTGCCACATAAAAGATTATTGCTCGAGATAAACAATCACTGGATTGGGGGCAATATTCTGGCATGGGTGGAGGA
Source organism: Heptranchias perlo (assembly GCF_035084215.1). NCBI lineage: Eukaryota > Metazoa > Chordata > Chondrichthyes > Hexanchiformes > Hexanchidae > Heptranchias > Heptranchias perlo. The sequence continues at coordinate 123,592,340 of NC_090328.1, read as the reverse complement.
TTGGTTATCTAACAGGAAGCAGAGAGTTGGGATAAATGGTTCATTCTCGGACTGGCAACCAGTAGCCAGTGGTGTTCCGCAGGGGTCGGTGCTGGGTCCCCAACTCTTTACAATCTATATTAACGATTTGGAGGAGGGGACCGAGTGTAACATATCAAAGTTTGCAGATGATACAAAGATGGGAGGGAAAGTAGAGAGCGAGGAGGACATAATAAACCTACAAGGGGATATAGACAGGCTGGGTGAGTGGGCAGAGATTTGGCAGATGCAATACAATATTGGAAAATGTGAGGTTATGCACTTTGGCAGGAAAAATCAGAGAGCAAGTTATTATCTTAATGGCAAGAAACTGGAAAGTACTGCAATACAAAGGGATCTGGGGGTCCTAGTGCAAGAAAATCAAAAAGTTAATATGCAGGTGATCAAGAAGGCCAACGGAATGTTGGCTTTTATTGCTAGGGGGATAGAATATAAAAACAGGGAGGTATTGCTGCAGTTATATAAGGTATCGGTGAGACCGCACCTGGAATACTGCATACAGTTTTGGTGTCCATACTTAAGAAAAGACATACTTGCTCTCGAGGCAGTACAAAGGAGGTTCACTCGGCTAATCCCGAGGATGAGGGGGTGGACATATGAGGAGAGGTTGAGTAGATTGGGACTCTACTCATTGGAGTTCAGAAGAATGAGAGGCGATCTTATTGAAACATTGTGAAGGGGCTTGATCGGGTGGATGCGGTAAGGATGTTCCCAAGGATGGGTGAAACTAGAACTAGGGGGCATAATCTTAGAATAAGGGGCTGCTCTTTCAAAACTGAGATGAGGAGAAACTTCTTCACTCAGAGGGTAGTAGGTCTGTGGAATTTGCTGCCCCAGGAAGCTGTGGAAGCTACATCATTAAATAAATTTAAAACAGAAATAGACAGTTTCCTAGAAGTAAAGGGAATTAGGGGTTACGGGGAGCGGGCAGGAAATTGGACATGAAGCTGAGTTCAGATCGGTCAAGGCCCTGTGGGTGGCGGAGCGGGCCCAGGGGCTGAGTGGCCGGGTCCTGTTCCTACTTCTTGTGTTCTTTAGATTTGTGGTTGGGATCAGATCAGCCATGATCTTATTGAATGGCGGAGCAGGCTCGAGGGGCCGATTGGCCTACTCCTGCTCCTATTTCTGATGTTCTTATGTTCAAATATGCTCTCAATATTGGCATCTAAATCATTACATTCTAATTCAGCAACAAAATATCCAAGATATTAAAATAACTAGAATCATGCATAGGACAGAGTGCTGGGTTTGTTCCAAAACTTTCATCACGATGCTGAGTGAAAGCAAAATTGCCCATAATGTTATAAATCTCAGATTAAATATAAATGAAAGCTACAAAAATTTCTACCAAGCAGCCTTGAATCTGCAGAAATTGATGTCAACAAACTCTTCTGTGCTGTCAAGAAATGCATTTATTCCCTAGCAGCAGAAATTTAGTAAGACTGGGTTGACATCAAGACTAGTCTGACAACTTATCTGCTAGAAAAGAATCTTGTATTATGCAACTGTGAGATCTCTCTTCCCAAGCTAAGAAAGCAAGACATACAAACACAATATATAGTCTTGCCTTCAAATGCTGCAGAATAAGTGGTGGAAAACCAAGGCAACCCACATTCAAAATTGTGCTAATCAACTAGATTGCAAAGACTTGAGCCCTGGAAGCTGTATTCAGTCCACAAAGTCAATCACACCTGCTGAAGAATGCAAATACCAACTTATGGATATCAGACTATGCATCATTCTAGTGCATGAATACTTCCACTATCTCTTCAACACACCTTACAGAGCTGCCAAAGATGCAAAACCTTGATAAGCCACCCACTGCTGCCAAAGTGTGCAAACCTACACAACAAAGTCATAAAAGTGTCAGAATGGCACGAGTTATATGAAGTGTACAAACAGGGGGTGACTTTATTGCACAAAGTTTACTGCAATTTTTTTTAAAAAAGTAATTTGGGATAAAGAATCCATTCCAAGTGATTTCAGAGACTCTTCAATCACTATGATTCACAAAATCTAATTGTGGATCTTTCATTCTTCTTCTACACGAAAAAATTTAGGCTGAATTGCACTAAATTGTCAGATCTGGTAGACAACAAAGCTAAATGCAAATTGCAGTTTCTGTGCAAATTACACAATACAGGGCATGACCATCGCATCCCAATAAATGCAGAAGTGCCTGGAACAACTAAAAACCTTATACTTAGCATTTATCACAAAAGCCTTGATCAGAATTAGCACAGAAAATTTTGTAACTTGCTGTGAAACATAGTACCACACTTCAAAAATCAACAGTGTGTTAACAGCAGAAGAAAAATGCTGTTGAAGTCAAAGGACAACAGCCAGCAAATAGATAGGTGGTAGATGTGGATTTGCAATGGTCTATGGAATCAATTTTACAAAGACTGCAGACCACGTTCCTTTCCTATGTTTTGCTCATACTTGAAGTAATTTGTAATTTTCATGTCTTACAATTGGTACGGCACTAAGTTTAGTTGTACTTAGTTTCCCAGAAGTTTTTGTGACATGTGGCATTAAGATAACATAGGGCTACCAAATGAGCCAAAAACAACTTCAATAGAAGTCAAGTGACAAATGCAATGACATGAACATGTCGCAGATGGGAGGAGAGACTGGCAGTGATACAGCCCGAAAAATTATACAATTCTCAAAGTGCTTGCAATAAATTTTTTGGTACTGTGGATCCAGACAATTTGGGAATAAAAGTGAATTATGATAATTGACCGACTGACAATTTATGAGCAACCAGGGCTGTTCCCACTCATCCACTAGCCTCAAATCGAGACGAAAGAAAAATACGTACAATGTCCAGGTCTTGTGATCGGCCAATAGATCACACCACACAGTTAGAACAGAAAGTGCATTTAATATGATAAGCATAACACAATAATTTAAATGTGGAAACAAATGATAAATGTTAAAACTATGAAAGACGGACAGACTTATCGGGCTTAAAGCTCTTTTCCTGTTCCTAAAATGTCTTCTCACTGACAAAATGTACAGTGGGAACAGAAAATAGTTCACAGTACTCTGATATAACTCTCTGGAGCTTAACATATTACATGGCCATTCAGGAGCTTCTATGGAAAAGCCAACCCCCAGCGATTTGCATGCTTCATTGCTGATCACGTGAACCAGTACCAAATGACTCTGGGGTGGGGATTTGAGGTCATGCAGCAGCACAAGAAATATCAAATGCACTCTATATTTTTTTACATATAAAAAGCCAGAGGTTACTGAAGGAAAGAGAAAAAGGAAGACTAAATTCTGCAGGAAAAATTATCCGATGTAAATAAAACAATTTCACTAGAAACAAAAGTTGCTTTTAATTTAGTATTAGTCAACAAAAATGCCCATGAAACTTGCACTGTGGGAGTATGCTTAGCTTTTTCTGAACCAATATCACAACACTACCACAAGGTGGTGCCATGAATACAAGATATAATCACAGCCATTATACTTTAATATCCAAATAATCAATTTATACAATTAAATTAATCTTACTGTAATAACCGTTACCAGATCATTTACTTCAGGAGCAGGATTTGGGTTATGTACTTAATTGGAGAGTCCAACTCACCTACAAACAAAAGTTTCCTAGTTACCTTTAGTAACAAAGCAGTCAAATACATCCCCTACTGCACACATGAACAATGCTGGTTTTCAGTTACATCCCTGAAGTACAGCGGTTTACTTTCGAAAGGTTTGGAAAGAGACTGTGATGCCCAACATTAAATAAAAAATGAACTAATAAGTGGCACAGCAGAATGAATTTGCTGCTATTATTCTGTTTGATACCATTGATATCAGCTAGCTATTATTAAAATATTGCTCACGAGGTATCAAATTTCCATGAAAGTTAGATATCTAATTAATAATTCTGGGACAATAAAATCAGTTCTGCGACTGCAAAAATCAGTTAGGACCTCTAGGGAGCTGTTGAATAGTACACAGTAAAGAACAAAGGATTTACAAGGATGAGACCAGAACTAAAGGGATATAACAATCAGGAAAGACTGATCAGGCTGGGGCTTTTTTCTCTAGAAAAGATATATGAGTGGTGACCCAATAGAGGTCTTTAAAATTATGAAGGGGTTCGACAGGGTAGACATAGAGAAAATGTTTCCACTTGTGGGGAAGTCCAAAACTAGGGGCCATATATACAAGACAGTCACTAAGAAATCCAATAAAGAATTCAGAAGAAACTTATTTATTCAGTGAACGGTTAGAACGTGGAACCTGCTACCACAAGTAGTTGAGGCGAGTAGCATAGATCCCTTTAAGGGGAAGCTGGATAAGTACATGAGGGAGAAAGGAATAGAAGGATATGCTGATCGGGTGAGATGAAGTAGGGTGGGAGAAGGCTCGTGTGATGCAGAAACATTAGCGTAGACCAGTTGGGCCGAATGGCCTGTTTCTGTGCTGTACATTCTATGTAATTCTATTTAAGAGATGCCTACATTTTTAATTTACATAAGAAACTGAAGAATGCAGACCCAGAGCAGCAGCATTGACAGACGAGAATACAGGGAGACAAAGGTGCAGCTTGCAGAGCTGGACATTGCAACAGAAGGTGTGAGTAGTTCCAGCCACAGCACAACATCCATAATGCATTGCTACAGCCACAAATTATTGCAATTTGCAATTGTAGCATGACAAATAGAATTCTTATCCCCATTTCTAGTGCCTTCTACTACAAATGGATCTGGGAGAATTCTGGTTTTGGCCTTGTTCTTCTTGGAACGGATTTTGCAGACCAATGATTCGATTTGTAGAATCTGCTCATGGATCCCAAGTAACGCCTATGACTGCAAACTGGTTGCGAAGGAAATTTGAAACATGCTGGCTTGCAGCTGCAAGTATAAATAGGGCTTTAGTTATTTAAGTGAACAATAAAGGATTTTCACAAGACTGCATCTAACAAAGTGATTGGCAAAAAGAGGCAACATGAGGAAACTTTTCTTTTAAAACTACAGGGAGTTATGATGATCTGGAATGCACTGCCTGAAAGGGTGGTGGAAGCAGATTTAATAATAACTTTCAAAAAGGGACTGGATAAATACTTGAAGGGAAATTTTTTTTTAAAAAACAGGGTTATGGGGAAAGAGACGGGGAGTAGGACTAATTGGATAGCTCTTTCAAAGAGCTGGCACGGGCACGATGGCCCAAATGGCCTCCTCCTATGCTGTAACATACTATAAAATGTGGGATTTACTAATTCCTTACCAAGGGAAACGGAGGATGGATAATCTGAAGTGGAGATTCGTGTAATTCAATGCTGTGCATATATCTGCAATAATATTCTACTTTAGCTAAACTTTACGTAGTTCAGTGGCCCTCCCAGTGGCAAAGTAATCCTGTAAAAGGGTACTGCAGAAAATATTCCTGTCCCAATAGAAAAAAAGACATTGTGCAGTTGCAAAGACTAGATACTTAAGGACCTCCAGGCAATCTGGATGATAACACCCAGTTTAATAGGAGACATTCCAGTTTCAATCTACATTTTGCACTTAGTAAGAGATTCAATCATTCCGCGCTCTCAGTCACCAAAAATGCTTGGTCTCCAACGCTCTTTTCTTAAGAGGAAGAATTGTCCAAATTATGGAGCTTGAGCAATGAATTTAAGATATGAGTGGGGATGACAAAAACATTAACACAAAAAAAAAAGTGGCCCTCCAAAGACAGCTCGAATTTGAAGACACAGCGTTCCCACATTCCCAGCTCTAGATCAACTATTGGGCATTTGTTACCACAAAGAGAAAAGAACCTATGAAATGTATAAACTAATGCATTTTCTAGCATGCTTTATGAACATTTACTGCTGTTTGAAATTCATTTTCTAAAATATTTCTGCAGAACAAGCATTTCTAAACAAAAACATGCAAGGATACACATGCAAAAACCAAGTCCTAATCTTGGTGTTCACTGACTGGGACTTACTAACCACTGGAATACCAAGGGCAAGAGAAATAGTTGCAATGCCCGATTGTTTTAAAGACAAGAGAAAGCTTTGAATTATCGCACAGGATTTTTTTAAATTTTGTTCTCGGGATGTGGGTGATGCTGGCAAGCTACATTTATTGCGCATTCCTAGAATGAGAGAAAAATGTTTGCACGTATTAGATGCCAAAAAAACCTTATACAATGGTTCAGTATATGAATCTGTCAGCTGTGGCTCGGTGGTAGCACTCTAGCCTGAGTCAGAAGGTTATGGGTTCAAGTCCCACTCCAGAGACTTGAGGGCATAATCCAGGTTGACCAGTGCTGAGGGAGTGCTGCATTGTCAGAGGTACCGTCTTTCCGATGAGATGTGAAACTGCCCTCTCGGGTAGACGTAAAAGATCCCATGGCACTATTTTGAAGAGCTGAGGAGTTTTCCCTGGTGTCCTGGCCAATATTTATTGCTCAACAAACATTAAAACAGATCTGGTAATTATCTTATTGCTGTTTGTGGGAACTTGCTGTGTCCAAATTTCCTGCCACATTTCCTACATTACAACAATGACTACACTTCAAAGAGTACCTAATTGGCTATAAAGCACTTTGGGACGTCCTGAAGTAGTGAAAGGCTCTATATAAAAGCAAGTCTTTTTTTCCTTTTACTATAAATTGCATAACAGTTCACAGAGATGAATAAAATCAATTTTCTACTTAAAATCTAATATCTTTATTCTGATGCCAACATGACAGTCCAAGGCACACAAGACTAAAGAGTAGACAAGTGATCAGGCGAGACCAAGCTCGAGTTAATGCCTGAATAACTGTAAAGGACAGCAAAGAATGAGACACAGAGGCAATCCAGCCAGCTCATCTCAATTACCTCCTGGTTCCATCAGTGTAAATGCATGGCAAATATATTACATTGCCTCCAACAGGCCTCCCATAGATGGCTGCTGGTAAAGATGTGGGAAACACCAAGCCAAATGGCCTACGAGTCCTACCTACAATTCATCTAAAGTACAAATTTAGCTCAGATGTCCATGTCTAATGAAGCAGAGTTCCAAGATTGTAAATGGGCCAGCGTATGGCAAGTACATTGCAGTATCTCCAACGGGTCTCCTAAAGGCAGTTGCTGATCTCATCTTTGGATAAGTGATGAGGTGATGCAGCATCGCAATCTGCTGTTCAATGGCTGGCAAAGTGGAGGTGCTACTGCATCAGGTGGATGTGAAGATGGCTGCCCTTGTTTGTCATTCATCAGTGCAGCCTGGCAGGAGGTGGCAGCAAAAAAAGTGGAGGGGGGTGACTATAATTATTAGTAGTCATCTCTACAGGTTGGCTGCAAGTGTCCACGGAGCAGATGGCACAGATGGGCAACTGGTTCCATGCTAACCCAGAGCCTGCAAAGGTAGTTGTCCTCAGTCATTGCTAGAAAGGAGCATTGGGGCTTGCAAATACATCACTCACAACCTTCAGTGCTAATTTGAACTTGACTCGCCGATTGATAGGGAGCCTCATCACTGTCTAAGCTCCAGTGAAATCATGTAATGCAAGAGCTCTTTATAGATCCCCATTTTTCAGCTGTTTCCATTCTAAAGTCTGCTTCAATTACAGTCAGCTGTCCAGTGAATTACATAATATGCAGCTAATTTACGTTCCACATAAACACACCATCAGAAGAAAAAAATCCTTTTACTTTACTACATTTTTTTGGAAAACATTTTTTGTAAAATTGCAAATACTAAACACCAAAAATGTACTTTTAAAAACAAAAGGCTAAAGATCTCAGTTTCTAACAGCTCCAATTGCTCAGAGTATTGCTTAGCCAAACTCCAGAGCACTAACTCAATCCTAGCCTGAGAAGGAGCAAAACTGTGCAGGGTTTCATTTAAACTCATGATACTTAAATTAATCGTGGCTCCTTTTTAGAGAGGCTATTTTAGGCCAATATATAATACCTGCCAAAAAAAAATTCCCAACACAAAAGTGGGGCCGATCTACCCATTTGGCTTCTAACTAGAATTTCTGGTCCCCAGCACCCATTTTACTCCTGCACCACCAGCTTTTAAAAGCTGGAAAAGCTACCCATGATGTCAGGTTGACTTTACAAGCTTTTATATACTCCACCACATCTAAATCTCAAATGCCAGTTCTGTATGGAAGAATCTTTTTGGGTTGCAAAATTAAAACAGTGTCACCCTTTTGAGTGTAGAGTAAAAAGGCAAATGCATAAAAGACCAATGGTGTTAGTGTAAGATTCTGCAAGTGAAAGATTAAACTTGGATATGGGAGATCAACAATAATGAACCGTTAAGCCTCTAAAGCGCCAAGATGTCAAATATAACTATAAATGAGTTAATTCCCACAAATTTCTTACCGTGTGAAATAGTAGGTTACTACAGCTCCAGCCACTATCATCTGCTGACAGGCCAGTATGAACTCACTGACCCAGATGAGACCAACTAGATGATAAATCCAAGTATACTGTAAAGGACCAGATACTTTAAATTCTACATAGCCTTCTTCATTTTTTTCAGGATATCCTACAAGAAGGGGGAAAAAAAAGCAGAAATTGTGTTTTCAAGATGGGTTGTGGTATTTTTGAAAAAAAAAATCAAATGTTTGACATTTTACTTATTCAGCTTTATTTATGCATTATTGTGATTGGTTGAATTGTGAACAAGGGACAAAAAACACTTTAACCCAAAATTCTGGCATATAGCTCCTTCAAAAAGGCAAATTAGTATAGGTGAAAGAAAAAAAATAAGACCAGACCCAGGAACTGTAGAGTTATGAAGTGAAAGGTTAAATTTTGGTGAGTGATATTTAGTTTACAGCAACAGCAATCCGGTACAGAACTTATTCAGAACAACATGAAGTTTTCAAATGTTGCTACACTTTCGCTTTGATCTGTTCTGTACTGTGGCTCTATGCCGGAGAAAGCAAAACCTGATATCCATGGCGTGGTCTATTTTCACAAACATACAAAGAATATTTGAAGGAAAAGGGTGAAGGGCTCCATCTACACACATGCGTGACCAATTTTTATCTTTGACTATCTGATGGCTGGGGGAAAGGGAAGGCAAGGTGAACTTTTTGCATAAAGTTAGGGGGGAAAATGAATGATTTCCAAGCAGTTAATTCAGTCTACTGTAATATAAATCTGATCAAATAGAATTTTCATCTTTGAGTCAGCTCCATTACAAAATATGGAAGTTAATTAAATGTAACTTTGCGCATCCTGAGCTATCGCAAGCAACAGGATCCCATTTGATCTTTGAATTTGGAAGGCAAGATTCTCTTTTGTTTCTCACCATTTTCTTCAGTTGACTTTTCTTGTGCCACATTACCAACCCAACTTACTAATGGCTGGCTTGAAATGTGTGTACTATAGAGAATAGGAAACAGGTGGACCATCTGGACAACAGCTTCGTAGGCTCCAAAGTACAATTTCAAGCCAGCCATTAGTATGTGTACAAGAGATTCTGGGATGACTCTCCCTTACATTTTTCTCTCCATGCAGCTGTGGAGAAAAACCCAGCCTTGTAAGAACGTGAAGTCAGTAACTCAATGGATGAAAGATCTTCGTCATAAATTCATATCCAATCATAACATGTGCATTAACTATTCTTAGACAATGTACTGTGAAGTGTACATTCATGGATCAATTTCGTGATCACACAAGTTTCAATATTTGACACTAGACTAACTATCCCTTTATGAAGGGGGTGTACAGATATTGTCACTGGCTTCCCAGAATTTGGTCTTGACTGTGATCGAGGCAACTTTTTTGACAAAAGAGCAATGCTATAGTTTCTAAGAAGCTGTAAATATACTGTGGAACACAAAAAACATTCCCAACATGTTCTACAACCTGCACAAAGGTTTCAAAAGCACTCAAGGATGGGAAGAAATGTTTTGCAAAAAGCATTTTTATGATCACGATCTGTCGATGTAAGCCTACAGAAAGGTAAATTCTGCAAATGTATAATCCTACCTGCAGTACCCAATAAGAGTAGGACGGCAACCCAATAGATCCAGAAAAATGCCAAGGCCAGGAAAGTCCAGAGTGGTTGAAAGACTAGAAGTGGAACGTGAACAAACACTTTCCCTGCCACATGGAATAAGGCGATCGTAAGAGCCACTCGCTTCCTCATTATTAGTATTAGCAACAGTAAAATGACCTGCAAAATTAATTTTAAAAGGAATAATTTTACATTCTTTTCCTTCCATCACCCAGACTTTTGTTAACATGGATATTAGGAAAGGAGTTGCAGCCGCACACCTTGGGGTGCAATGCATTAGTGCCCCAAAGTTGTAAGCTGCCCTGCAATACTGTTCAGTCTATTTACAAAAGATGCAAAAAGTTGGTAGACACTTCCAAAGGCGGCGGTACCCTACAATAATCTGAGTACATAGTGGACTTGCATATCTCCAAAGATTTGAACGTGGAGATTTAAAAGCCCAATCTCTTAGCTGAGGAATGGGGTATGGTGTTATAAATGTTCTGTTTTTATTTAATTCACCAACAAAGGGCATTTCTTAGGGATGACAAATAAATCAGTGAATGTCAACCTACATCTCAATGGTTACAAATTAAGGTTAGTAATTCCACTGATGCTGCAACTGCTTTCACACATGGTATCGAGTTGCTGCCTTTCTCATGTGACTGCACATTAGAATTTTACTGGCTAGTCGTGTCGACTGTTAGAGAGCAAGATGTACATTCTAGCACAGTCACTGGAAGCCATGTTTTTCTACTATATGTACTAAAGTCATAGAAGCAACAATCAGGATCATGGTCCACCTCCAGCACTGTCCCAACAAAGCTAGCATCTCTCCTGAAATGGCTTTTGCCCAGCATGATCATCTGATGTCCCCCAACAGCTCCCTCCTTTTCCTTATTTATACACTGGCTGTCATTTACAGTCATGAAATGTATGCTGATGACATCCAGCTCTATCTCTCTGCCACCCGCCTAGACTGCTTAGCCAATATTAAGTTCAGGATGAAAAAGAATTTCCTTCAAGTAACTATCTGGAAGAATAGAGCCATCCTGTTTGGTTCCTGCTAAACTCAGCACCTCTTCTAGACTCCCTTTCTCCGTCTGGCAGTTGCCCCCCAGGATAAACTTGACAGTGCAAGGGCTTTATTGACCGGTTTCACATTAAGCTAAGCGTCAAACCCCACATCATAGTCATTTCCAGGATCAACTCTCTCCACCTCCGCACGACTTCATCCCCATGATTGCTGAAACGCTTATCCATGCCATTATCACCTTCAGACTCAATTACTCCAACACTACCTTTGCCAGCCTCCCTAGTTCCACCCTTCACAGATTGTAACTTGTGCAAATCTCTGCCACCCGCTTACTATCCCACACTAAGTCCTGCCATTGTCAACTTTCATTGGCTTCCTTTTCCCGAACAAATGGATTTCAAAATCCTTGCCCTCATCGACAAGTCCCTCACAGCCGTACCCTCTCCTACTTCTACAACCTCCTTTAGTCATTATGGTCCCGCAATTGCCATTCCCCTTCCAACTCTGGACACTCTCGCATCCTGCCTTCACCTTCAGCCATATCTGGCTCACATCACATTCAGTCACCACCATAATCATTCTCCCATTACTACTTTCTCATCTTTCTGATGTGCTTTGGGCTGTATAATTACTCGAAAAGTGCTGCATACAGCAAGTAGCTGTAGATATTGTAATATGCTTTTATTGTATTCACATATCCATGTTAGCTTGAATGTGACATTCATTCCAACATGAATGTGAATACAGAGTGTAACGCTCATACTAACATGGATATGCAAATAGAATAAATGCATACTGCAATTAATTGATTAGGCTGACTTAAAAATGGCAAAAGATGTAATATTTATTCATGGTTATCATTTAAATTCTGCTACAGAAAAAGTTCTACAGATTCTACCCTGCAATTTCTCAGATGTTGAGATCTCAAAATCATCCAGGGTATTTGCAAGAGGCATCAAGCTGGAGACACATTCTGGAGGGCTGCTGAAGACATACAATAATCAGAGATCACATAACCATCACAATAAATAGTAATGAAAGTATGAAAATTATTTCCCTACAGCAGTTTGGGAACATTTATAAACACAACAGCGATGATCTTCAGGTATTCAGTCATCAGATAAATGCTCCATTTATTGCTGCCAGATATTTTCTGTACCAGATTTCAAAATGGTAACCACAAATGGAAAAGACAATTCAACCCTCCCTACTAGTTGCATGCCACCTACACCTCACCTATACCAACATGGATACGAGAGCATGATAAACAAAAATTGCAATTACCACACAACCTGGCTGCTATTTCTACACCTAAATCAGCAACAATTTTAAATAAATTGTAAGTGGAACACTCACCGTGACTACTGTTGCAACAATGGCATACACCAAAAGAGCCTTAACATTATCAAGTGACACCTTGGTGTCCTCTTCATTTGACTTTTCTTTGAGCAACTTCTTATGGTCAACATACAACCACCAAAGAACAGCTGTACCACCTGCATTGGGGAAAGAGGACAGGGGAGGGGGAGGAAACAGTTAGAAAGATAGACAGCTTTAAAAAAAGATAAAAAAACAAAGGCAAAAGTTGGAGGAAAGCAGTGTTCTCGGATGGTTCTAGGGCTGGAGAAGGTTACAGAGATAGGGAGGAGTGAGGCCATGAAGAGATTTGGACACAAGGATGAGAATTTTAAAATGAAGGCATTGCTGGACCAGGGAGCCAATGTAGGTCAGTGAGTATAGGAGTGATGGGTGAACGGGACTTGGTGCGAGTTAGGATATGGGTAGCAGAGCTTTGGATAAGCTTATGTTTATGGAGGGTGCAGCATGGAAGGCATTGGTTTAGTTGAGTCTGGGGGTGACAACAGCATGAATAAGGGTTACAGCAGCAGATAGGCTGTAGCAGCAGATATACTGAGGCAGGAGCGGAGACGGGTGATGTTACAGAGGTGAAAATAGGTGCTCTTTGTGATAGAGAAATTATGACGTTGGAAGCTCAGCACGTGGTCAAATTGTATGCCGAGGTTGCGAACAATCTTGTTCAACCCGAGACAGTGGCTGATGAAGGAGATGGAATTGGTGGTAAGAGTATGGAGCTTGTAGTGGGGGTTGAAGATGATGGCTTCAGTCTTTCTAATGTCTAGACGTTGGACAATCTGTCTGACAACAAAGAGGTAGTGGAGGGGTCGAGACTGATGGTGTGGAGAGGTAGAGCTGGGAGTCATCTGTGTCCATGTGGAAGCTGACCCATATCTTCGAAAGATAGCAACAAGATGCAGCATGTAAATGTGAAAGAGGGGGCCAAAAATAGATCCTTGAGGTCTCCAGAGGCGACGGTGCGGAGACAGGAAGAGAGGCCATTGCTGGAGATGCTCTAGTTACAATTGGATAGGTAAGAGTGGAACTTAGCGAGGGCAGTCCCACTGAGTTGGGCAATGAAGGAGAGGCATTGAGGGAGGATGTGTCAACCATGTCAAAGACTGCAGAGGTCGAGAAGGACAAGGAGGGATAGTACACCAAGGTCACAGTCACTGAGGATGTCATTTGTGACTGATTACAACTGTTTCAGTGTTGTGACGGGGGCTGAAGCCACACTATTAAATTAGATATGAAACATGTTTTTTCACATCAAAACATCCTCTTGCATCCAAGCTCATTCCAATAACTATGCAGAAGATGCAAAGCACTATCTCTGGATCAGAGAAATATTCTCCCTTAATATGGAGAATTGAAAATAGATACATATAGATACCAAATATTCAAAACAGATTTAAAATATTTTTACCACTTACTATAATCAACTTACCAATTGAACCAAGGATGGTGAGAATTGTAAGGATCCAAACAAGTACTCTGGAAATGTATCTGATAACAACCATTAACAGCATCGACAAAACTGCCAAAACACAAAAAGGATTAACAAGTAACATCCAGAATTGAACTTTCAATGAACTGCAACATCGGTAAATAAGGTGGGAAGACAAACTTTTAGTTGAACTTGTATTTGCTACCTATTCAGAAGTAGAGTTACTTTTCTGAACAACTCTAGAACAAAAATGTTTGTGACTTTGACAATAACTTCTCTCCTCTGGGAACCTGGACTGCAATCCAGACTGGAGAGATGGAATAAAAATCTACTTTCTGCTGCTTCCTGGTAGACACAATTTATCCAAGTTTTCTATCCTTCCACTGAGAAGGTCATTTATCTTATTTCCTTTCTCATTAAATATCATGTTTCCGTAAACAGGAGAACAGTGCAACAGGAGTTGAGAGAGCGCTGTTGAGCTTAACAGTTTGTGTGTAGCTGCAAAGACAGTACATCAAAGACAAGTAAGCAAAATGGAAATGACCAATTTTTCTTCATTGTAGAGCACAGGTCCCCAATTACATCCAGACGAGGTCCATTCACCTCATTCACCAATTGTACTGAGATCCAGATAGGAATCAATCCTGGCTTTTATAGTGGCAATAGAAGTCTATATCTCTCTGTTACTCTCTCCCTTGCTCTGTGATTCCCACTCTCCCCCTTTCTCAGTGTTTCCTTGTTTCATCCCTTTCTCTGTTACTCTCCCTGGATGACGCAGATATTGTAGCAGACACTGTAATTTCAAAGAACAATGACATGACAATGCTCACCTGCATTAGAAAGTGGGAGCCTCCTGCCATTTATAGAGCAAATAATATATACCGTTCAACTCCGATGAAGATCAGCATTTTGAAAATTTGACTGTGGGCCAAACTATATTGAAGTTACCTAACGCCAACTCATTTTTAACGTACTGCTTTACAAAAAGCATTTGTAATTTCAATCATTTATATTCATTAACCTCATCCTTTTTTCTTCCTCCTTACTCCTGTGTTTTCATTTCCTCCTACTCTTCACTCTTAAAAACATTTCTTCTAGATTTTATTTTCACTTTTTCGCACTACCATTATTTTAACACAAGGTCAGTCACATAAATGTGAATCTTGTGCTAGGTTTCCATTTGCTGGGAGTAGATGTTACATGTGTAACTAAATTGCATGCTGCCGTTGTTGCTCCCACTGGTGGCCCTGACCTTGCGTGCTTTGTAAAGGTGACATTTTATTTCAAGCAATTGAACACAATGTTTTTCTATGTACGATTACAAACCAATTTTCCATTTTCACACTTCCATACAGGTTATGATTCCCACAAGTCCCCGCAGGTTTTTGAAAGTTGAGGTGACCATGACTCAAGACGCACGCACCCCTCAGCGGCACACGCACGCCAAATGAAAACAAATAGTTGACAAAGTTGAGTAAAAAAAATCTTAAAATGAAAACACTACGGCACTCAAGACAGTTCTATGGGTAAATTTAATCAGGTTATTGTGAAATACCTACGTTTTTGTTGTTACTTTGCTTGAAGCTCTATTTTGAATATGAAAAATCTGAGTTACAAGAAACAAATGGTGGGCAAAAATATTTACAATTTATCTGAGTAGTTTTATTGGATCACCTTCCTTTTTAAAGCACTGGTTTCCTTGACTGGTGACGGTCATAAGTTCTTGTGTTTTCTAATCACTTTCTATGTTTTTGATCTGTACAGACTCAGCACAGTTTTGTGATTTGCAACTTTAATTTGAGCCAATCATCAAGGCACAACAGGAACTAAGCGAACACTTTTAGGAAGTGCAAGCTACACACAAGACTTGATACATTACTAGCTGTAATGCTGTGCATAATGTAGAATATAACAGCACAACTAATTTATAGAGATTTGAACAGTGTTTATTAAAGTATTGGGGAGTGTTATTGGTTTTTGAGTTCAAGTATACTCCTTCTCAAGCCACAGGAGGTTGGTAGGGAAGATATTCTTGGTAGTTAAGTGGGAAGTGTATTAGAATACTGGGTATTTTAAAGCTGGTTCAAAGGTCACAATAGAGAACATAGATATAGGTTGCCAGCCGTTGTGAATTCCAATCCCCTCCCAGAATCTTTAGGGCAACGACATGATATTTGATACTGAGCTTGGAAGCTGGTTTTAGTTATTTAAAGCACTTAGTGCACATATGCTGTACTTGGATAGAGCGTAAAAGTAATCCTGTTCCGTGCCCCACTCGTGTGCTATAGCAATGTTCCCACCCAGGAACACAATTATAGTGGTGCAATGGGGGGGGGGGGGGGTGGAGGGGGATGGGGGGGGGGGGGGGGGGGGGGAAGAGTTTAAAGAGAGCACCCATACAGCCACAAGAGGGACCAGGGAAAGGCCAACACAAGGGGTGGGGGAGAGGAGAAATAGGAAACACCACAGGAGGGACCTGTTAGAGGCAGTGGGTGATCTGCAGGCGAGAGGAATGATCTTTAGACCGGTCAGCCTAATAGCACTGAAGAATGGTGCCACCTAGCTTGAAGACTCACAATTATACTAAATAGGCAAGTTCAAGCACAAGGGAGACACAAAGTTTTACACAAGATAGAGATTCACAGCCTCCATTCTCCTACACCCCTTTCTCCTCAATATGACCAGACCTTGTTCCCAAAAGATATGCACAGACCCTAGGCCCTCACCTCAATAATCCTGAACTGCAAAACCTCTCTGACCCTCTCCACAGTATTTCAACATTCCCCTTCTCCCAGATCCCAGGACCCCCAACAGTCTCAAATCTCAGCACCCCCATCCAAATGCTTCCACACTAACAAACTTCCTTCCTCAATGCTCCCGGACCCTGGCAGTCCAACCATTGCTTCTGAAGCCTGCAATCCCCCTCCCAAATAGCACAACTATCGCTCCAACCACTACCACATACCAGCATCTCCCTCCCCATATTCCTGGACCCAGGAGCTGCGAAAGGCCGGTGGAGTGCGAGAGGCCAGAAGAGTGTAGAATTTACCCTCAAATGTCAGTGACTAGATACAAGTATTGAAATTTTCATTTATATAATCTTATTGAACTGAGTCTACATTTATTTTAAATTTACTTTTATTTTTAGCTGTTCAGTGCTACAAATTGTTCAAAGTTGTTTATTCTGTGCCTTAACTGTGAGCTGGTTTGAGGTGTCAATAGCTAATTAGTTACAAAAGAGGTCATAGAGTTATACAGCACGGATAGAGGCCCTTCGGCCCATCGTGTCCGCGCCGGCCATCAGCCCTGTCCACTCTAATCCCATATTCCAGCATTTGGTCCGTAGCCTTGTATGCTATGGCATTTCAAGTGCTCATCCAAATGCTTCTTGAATGTTGTGAGGGTTCCTGCCTCCACAACCCTTTCAGACAGTGAGTTCCAGACTCCAACCACCCTCTGGGTGAAAAAGTTCTTTCTCAAATCCCCTCTAAACCTCCCGCCTTTTATCTTGAATCTATGTCCCCTTGTTATAGAACCCTCAACGAAGGGAAAAAGCTCCTGAGTATCCATCCTATCTGTGCCCCTCATAATTTTGTACACCTCAATCATGTCCCCCCTCAGCCTCCTCTGCTCCAAGGAAAACAAACCCAATCTTCCCAGTGTCTCTTCATAGCTGAAGCGCTCCAGCCCTGGTAACATCCTGGTGAATCTCCTCTGCACCCTCTCCAAAGCGATCACATCCTTCCTGTAGTGTGGCGACCAGAACTGCACACAGTACTCCTGCTGTGGCCTAACCAGTGTTTTATACAGCTCCATCATAACCTCCTTGCTTTTATATTCTATGCCTCGGCTAATAAAGGCAAGTATCCCATATGCCTTCTTTACCACCTTATCAACCTGTTCCGCCGCCTTCAGGGATCTGTGAACTTGCACACCAAGATCCCTCTGACCCTCTGTCTTGCCTAGGGTCCTCCCATTCATTGTGTATTCCCTTGCCTTGTTAGTCCCTCACCAACCCATCTATATCGTCCTGCAGACTGAGGCTATCCTCCTCGCTATTTACCACCCTACCAATCTTTGTATCATCAGCGAACTTACTGATCATACCTTTTACATTCATATCCAAGTCGTTAATGTAGACCACAAACAGCAAGGGACCCAGCACCGATCCCTGTGGTACCCCACTGGCCACAGGCTTCCAGTCACAAAAACAACCTTCGACCATCACCCTCTGCCTTCTGCCACTAAGCCAGTTTTGTATCCAAAGTGCCAAGGCACCCTGGATTCCATGGGCTCGTACCTTCTTGACCAGTCTCCTGTGGGGGACTTTATCGAAGGCCTTACTGAAATCCATGTATACCACATCCACTGCGTTACCCTCATCCACACGCCTAGTCACCCCCTCAAAAAATTCAATCAAATTAGTCAGACATGATCTTCCCTTGACAAAGCCATGTTGACTATCCCTGATTAATCCTTGCTTCTCCAAGTGGAGACTAATTTTGTCCTTCAGAATTTTTTCCAATAATTTTCCTACCACTGATGTTAGGCTCACTGGCCTGCAGTTCCCCGGTTTTTCCCTACTCCCCTTCTTGAATAATGGTATTACATTAGCGGTTCTCCAGTCCTCTGGCACATCCCCTGTGGCCAGAGAGGTTCTGAATATATGTGTCAGAGCCCCCGCAATCGCCTCCTTTGCCTCACACAGTAGCCTGGGATACATTTCGTCCGGGCCTGGGGATTTATCCATTTTTAGGCCTGCTAAAACCACCAATACCTCCTCCCGCTCGATGTTAATATGTTCGAGTATATCACAGTCCCCCTGCCGTATTTCTATGTCTACATCGTCCTTCTCCATAGTGAAAACAGATGCAAAAAATTCATTTAGAACCCCTCCTACATCTGCCGGCTCCACACACAGATTGCCATTTTTGTCCCTAATGGGCCCTATTTTTTCCCTAGTCATCCTCTTACCCTTAATATACTTATAAAACATCTTAGGATTTTCCTTTATTTTGCTCGCCAGTGTTATTTCATGGCCCCTCCTTGATCTCCTAATTTCTTTTTTAAGTATCCCCCTGCACTTTTTGTACTCCTCTAGGGCTTCCTCCGTCTTTAGCCTTTTGCATCTGCCAAAAGCCCTCCTTTTTTTCCTAATCCATTCTCGTATATCCCCTGACATCCAAGGTTCCCTGGAGTTCTTGGAACCACCCTTGACCTTTACGGGAACATGTTGCCATTGTATGGTCTCAATCTCCCTTCTGAAAGACTCCCATTGCTCCGATGCGGATTTTCCTACAAGCAGCTGATCCCAGTCCATTTTGGCCAGATCCTGCCTTATCCTATTAAAATCGGCCTTCCCCCAATTTAGAACCTTTATTTCCGGCCCCTCCCTGTCCTTTTCCATGACCACCTTAAATCTCACCGAATTATGGTCACTGTCACCAAAGTGCTCACCTACGAGCACTTCTTCCACTTGGCCGGCCACATTCCCTAGAATTAGGTCCAGTACCGCCCCCTCTCTTGTAGGACTTTCTACATGCTGGCTCAAAAAGCTCTCCTGGATGCACGTTAAGAATTTTGTACCCTCTAAGCCTTTTACACTCTGAGTATCCCAGTTAATATTGGGGAAGTTGAAATCCCCCACTATTATTACCCTATTATTTGCACAATTTTCTGAGATTTGCCTACATATCTGTTCCTCTATCTCCCCCTGACTGTTTGGGGGCCTATAGTACACTCCCATCAAAGTGCTTGCCCCCTTTTTGTTTTTAAGCTCCACCCATATGGCCTCATTAGAGGAACCTGCTAATATATCATCCCTCCTTATGGCAGTAATTGATTCTTTAATTAATATTGCGACCCCCCCTCCTCTTATACCTCCCCCTCTGTCTCGCCTGAAGATTCTGTACCCCGGAATATTGAGCTGCCAGTCTTGCCCCTCCCTCAACCATGTCTCTGTGACAGCAACAATATCATACTCCCATGTGTTTATCAACACCTTCAGTTCATCCACCTTATTCGCAAGACTCCTTGCATTAAAATAGATGCCATCCAGCCTTGCCCTCACATATTTGGCCTGTCTTCCAAGCTGACTTGTTTTTTTCTCTATATTTGGCTGCACATCACCCCCTATTGTAGCTCCACTCTGTATCCCATCCCCCTGCCAAGTTAGTTTAAACCCCCCCCCCCCAACAGTGCTAGCAAACCTCCCCGCAAGGATATTTGTCCCGCTCTGGTTCAGGTGCAACCCGTCCGACTTGTACAAGTCCCACCTTCCCCAGAAGCAGGCCCAGTGATCCAGGAAACTGAAACCCTCCCTCCTGCACCAACTCTTTAGCCACGCATTCATCTGTTCTATCCTCCTATTTCTATACTCACTAGCCCGTGGCACTGGGAGTAATCCAGAGATTACAACCTTTGAGGTCCTGCTCTTTAATCTGCTACCTAGCTCCCTAAATTCTTGATGCAGGACCTCATCTCCCTTCCTACCTATGTCGTTGGTCCCAATGTGGACCACGACCTCTGCCTGCTCACCCTCCCCCTTGAGAATGCCCTGTAGCCGCTCAGTGACATCCATGACCCTGGCACCAGGGAGGCAACAAACCATCCTGGAGTCACGTTTACGGCCACAGAAACGCCTGTCTGTTCCCCTTACGATAGAATCCCCTACCACTATAGCTCTTCCACTCTTTTTCCTCCCAGCCTGTGCAGCAGAGCTACCCCTGGTGCCAGGAAGTTGGCTGCTGCTGCCTTCCCCTGATAAGGTGAGAGGGCAGAAGAGCGTGGAGTTTAACCTTAATTTTATTTCTTTCTCCACCAATCAATACTTGTGCAAAGAGAATACGAGAAGTTCCTGTCTCTCCCTCAGCCATGTGGATGGTGCTGGTGGAAATTCAGGCCAACACTAAGTTAGATAGAAAAGAAATGGCAAAGCAGGGAACCCTCGCGATGTGTGAAAAGTGCAATACGTGGGCCATTATTGGTGCACCATGGATCATGGAGCAGTACATTTGCTCTCAATGTCAGAGGGAAAAAAATGTCTTTGGAACAGAGGATCTCTGTGCTTTGAGCAGCACTTGGCCACATTCCACATCAGAGAAGATGAGCGGTTTCTGCATCGTACTCTCCAGAACATGGTCATCGAAGAGGTAGTGAGAGCCCATCCACACGGCTGAGGGAGAGACAGGACACTCGGGTGCAGGGAACCCACGAGTTACTGGAACTGTCCAAAAGTTAGTGTTGCACAAGGAGGAGATGGACAGTGATAGCAACTCAAAGGGTGGCCCTGAACAACAATGCAGCACCACGGAGCAAGGGACTACCAAAACGGGTGAGAAGCAGGAAGATTGGCAGCAGCAGGAGTGAGGGATTCCATAGTCGGAGTATAGGTAGCCTTTTCTGCAGGTATGTTCCCTCCCTGGTCTGTTCAAAGGTGAAGGACATGGTTCACAACAGAAAAGTTTAGAGGAAGAACAAACAAAATGGGCATACACTGAAAAAAACCCAAAGAGCAGGGGAGTTCTCCCCGATGTCCTGGCCAATATTTATCCCTCAACCAACACCTCAAAACAGATTATGTGGTCATTATCTCATTGCTGTTCGTGGGACCTGGTTGTGCGCAAATTGGCTGCTGCGTTTCCTACATTACAACAGCAACTACACTTCAAAAGTATTTAATTGGCTGTAAAGTGCTGAGAGATGCCCTGAGGTCATGAAAGGAGCTATATAAATGCAAGTCTTTCTTTCAAAAAACACCTAATCTCTCTGTTCTATCCATCTCTGCCACTATCCCCAATAATACAAATCAGCCTCAATTACATCCCCTGCATGGCACTTTAACAAGAAACCAAGGGAAATCTAGTCTCAAAAGTAATGAACTCTGGCTTTGATTCTTTTTGCCGAGTTCGGAAGCATTTTATCAGCATGCTGATCCGTCCTGCTCTATACCTATGTATCAGACAAGGGCCAGACTTACAATTTTGCAACTCTACAGCATGTCAAAATATTTACAGATTCCACATTTCCATTTAAAGTGCCCCAGGAATACTAAAATCATATTTATGACTAATAAGAAACAAAATATTAAAAAAGGACAAATGGCATTTGTGTTCGAGATCTAAAAAGAGAATACAGTTCTATAATGCTAGTGGCAGTTCATAAAATTTCCAATTAGTTGAGAGGTACAGTTATTCCTAATGTCAAGTGTATCTTTGTAAGAAATAAAACATAACAAAAAAACAGGGGTGTACATTATTTTGTGATGCCACATCTTGCTAAATATAACCAAAGCACTCACCCTAAATTACATTACTCAATAACAACTCCTGGTTCAATATTGCTTAAATTTATTTTAATAGGATGGATTCAAGAATCATTACCTAGAGATAATAAGCAAAGTCCCACTATAATTTCTTTGCTGGTCATTATTCCAGTAATCACTCTCTGCAAGACACTATTGTCACTGATGAAGGTGGTCAGGCCCTTAATAAACTTCATATAGCAGCCATTTTCCACTGGGGCACAACGATGGAAGAATGGTACAGGTATACTAGTGTAAAACAAAAAGACAGAATAAATGGAATGTCAAATTAATATCAATAATGGAGATGATTGACAGTGATAGGCACAACTACATTTTATATATATATATATTTACAAATGTCAAACCTATTCGAGCTTCAACAATTATTCCTTATTAACAATGCAAATGGCAAAGAAAAGCAGCCAAATCAGAATGAGTTGTTTTTTTTTAAACCCAGCTTTCATTGCAGAATAAAACTGCACACAATTTAAAACAGCTTATAAGACGGTCATAAAGCATGTTACAATAGTATCTATAAAATAATCCATCACATTTTCTCAATGAAAATTTCAAATAATTTCAAAATATGAACCCATATTATCCATTGATATATTGTATGCATATCTTTTTCATAAATTCCTTCCATTTTTATTTTCACACCTCCACTCACTTCCCAACTCCCGAGAAGATTGCAGACATACTTCATTGCAGACTTCAGTCCCAATTAATGTGCTGTTCCATAACAGGTTAACAAGGAGTGCGGTCCTGAAACTCTGTCACCCCCGCCCTTCCCGGTTCCTCCCAATCCTTTCTTTTCTCTGCTCTTCCCTATCTGGAGTTGGAAGCGCTTTGATTCAAACTGCAACTTGCGTATTTGGGGTGATAATGTTTTACCTTTAGAGCCACTGAGCTGCTGATGAAGCTCAAAGAAACAGTGCAACGTGAAGAGACATGCAACATTATAACAAGAGACTGAGCAGTGTATGATGCAAAATATTATTATTTTTAGACTATTAAGTCAAGTTAAATGATTTCCCCCCCAACAATGCTCAATGAACAATAAAGCCCTTTCAAATAGAAACACACATGGAGATTAATTAAAACAATAATTGTATTCCTCCTTGTACATGGAGGTGTCTTTGATCGGACCCCAATATGAGTCTGCACCATATTTATGGATCAGGTAACCCCTGAATCACTTCTTCCTCCTTGCCATCTCATTTCTCAGGACATATGAAGACTCTGCAATTCTGGGAAATAGCCATGGCCTCCAGAGACCACACCAAGGTTTCAATGATGTCAGATACAGTATCAGGGTCAAAGTACTTTGGAATAGTCATGCTTCAGCATGGCTATTCCAAAGTATTATGAATTTATGAAAAAGATATGCATACAATATAACAGATAATATGGGTTCATATTTTGAAATTATTTACTTCTCTGAAGTGCCGATGTAGGCAAATCCACAAATTGAGAGAAGTAGACAAAAAACATTATTTTGAATGGCAAAACTGTCAAACGTGTCAGGTTTACATTGTTCAAAAGCATCAATGGGTTTTCAAGACCCAGAAATGATTCAATTTCAATCAGGGTAGATGCCTGGGAAACCGCTATTCACACCTTACTTGCTTAAGTGTTAAAAATGGCTAATATCTGAGTCACCTGACCATTGAAACAAATTTGTTTGAACATCAACCTGCTTTATCCAAGTATAGAGACATAATTGAGAACAAGCTCAGTGCCCAGGTTCCCTGCTTCACACAGCGTACACCATGTGAAGCAGCTAACAGGGGCTCCACATGACACTCATTGGACTCAGTGAGGTGCTAACAAAAACAAGATTTCTGATTGCTTGTTTCATGTTTTAAAAGCACTTCAGAAATTGGACAAGTCAAGCATTATACTTCCAGACCCTCCCCACCACCACCAGCCCCATGAATCAGTCTTCTGTGTAATTATCTCACTTGTAAATAAATCTGACTGCAGGTTTGAGCCTAAATGTAATGCCCTGAGTGTATTTATCACCTTTCAGACTATGTGGCCACAGATGTATAGCCCAATTAAGGTGTAATTGTTAGTTATTCCGCATGCTATTGCTTTGACAACATACAGAAGGATGCATGTTTCAGTTCACAGGAGAGTCGGTCTGCTTATGGCAACTGCTTTTTGCCACCAAGCATACTTTGACCTAATTGGTTTCAGAGTACAGCAAATTAAAGTGTTCGGAGAAAGTCCCGAGTGTTACAGGGATAGGAAGTCACTGATTTGGAGAATGAACAGAGCGAGAGAGATAATAGACCCTTAGGCAATTCATGAGTTAAATGGTAAAAGAATCAGAGGATGAATCAACTGCACAGATATGCAATTTATGGAGAAACTAGACAGCTGTGAACACAACTTCAATGGAAGACCTTATAATGGTAATTTGTTCACACATGCATGGGGCCTGGTGAAGTCAAAGATGATGACAAGTGAATCACCAAGGAATTTAAGAGAAAGGTTCCAGAGATAAGTAACAAAGACAAAACATCTAAATGGAATAATTAAGACAAAACTAATACCAGGCTTCATGAATGTAATGACAACACTCAGGGAAAAAAATAACTGAGAATTAACCGTGGTTTAGCTAACTTTAGAAACAACGTGTGAAAGGCAATAGTTTTGAGGGTACAAGCTAATTTCTAAAATACAGGAAAATGGCCTGACCCAGGATTAAACAGAGGCAAAGTTCAGAAGGCACACACTTCAGCAACAAAGGATACCATCAAGACTACAAACATTATTAGAATCCAGAGAGTGGAGAATCTAACATGTGATTAACACTTACTAATGTTGGTCATAGTAAAACACCAGGTTGGAGCAAAGCAGAGGTTTGGTGGGGGGGGGCGGGAGAAAGAAAGGCTCTTAGCCAAGATTATCACGGTTAGAGTTGGAGAAAAAATGCTGAACCTAAAAGGTCAATTTTCTCTCCAGAAAAAACAGCAATTAAACATCAGGATGAAGAGAGAAGTGGGAAAGAGACTCTCGGAGGTTTCACTTAATACCTTTGGCAAGAGACCAGAAGAGGCAGCTATGGTAAGGTAGCAAGACAACAGTCCATATATTTCACGCAATGGATGCCTCTTTTACTCCCTCTACCAATATGGCGGGCGACACACTTCCAGCATGTAATAAGTGCATGCGCTCCTCCCCTCCCCCCCCCCCCCCACCCCACATATTGGCTGCTTAGGCGCCAGTTTTGCACATGAAAAATGGGCGCGTGCCATCGAATTTCTAGGCCAATGTGTCCATATTTAGCAAAATCTAATAGCCCAGATCAGAAGTAAAGAAAATTTTAAATTGCCAATAACAAGTATCAACTCACTGAAGGACGCAAGACTGTAGAGATATCTAGGAAGGATACAAATATTTCAACTGTTCACTTAAAAAAAATTAATACACTTTGCATCTTAGAACACATGAAATCTAATTAGCTTTGATGAAAACACAAATTTTGGAATTGCTCAAATTTCAACACAGTTGAATAACCAAACACAAACTTCAAAATATAAACTCATATTAGTCACAGCTTATGGAGAAGTTTTACTCATAGCACAGAATACGTTTTTAAAGAAAAAAAAATGATTTTTGAAGTTTAATCACTGGAGTACATACAATTTCTTATACCGATTACCTTTGAAAATCCTACCTTGATTTAACAGGGAGTCGAGGACACAAAGTCGATGCTTCGGAGGAAGATGTATATTTTGATGGAAGCAGCTGATATGAGCAGAGGTGAGATCCTGCAACAAAAACAAGTTTTTTTTTGGTTTTTTTTATTAAAAAGATTGTCGACCTGCATATTCATTGCAGATTAGGCAAATCAAGAAAATAAATATTAAAACGTCACTTCATTAATAATACAGGTTTCAGACAAACTAGCAGCACTTAAACTTATTGGGCCAGAATTTACTGTCAAAATAACGGCAAGGCTAACGGCACTCTGCGCTATTTATGGGTAAACGGTATGGCAACATCAGGCAAGGAGCAGATGCACGGTTAAATGTTAAGTCCAAAAGCTGCTGTCCGAGTTGCGCCGCTCCACTGTTAGCTTTAGGAAAAAGTCATCTCACCCTTAGCCTCCCCATTTTCTTTTAAAAAAGGAATTTGCTGTATTTGCCCATTAAATACGCCAGAGAAAGTTAAGTCTCTTGCTTTTCCTTTGTTTCTTTTTTTCTCTCAATCCATTCTTTCTTTCTTTCCCTCTCTATTTCTCTTTCTATACCTGATTTGATATTGAATTCACCCCCCCTTTAACACACCCTCCTTCTCAGTCTTTTGTGTTTATTTCCCAATCCTTAAATCTCATTAATTAAGGAGTTAGTTGCCCTGTTCACTCAGGTCCCAGATGCCTGATTTCCCTTGCTGCGCCATTATCAGCTCGCACGGTCTCAAAATGTTTTAAGCCAAAGGGTGCAGGGGCAAGACTAACTTAACGGCAGGTACCATTAGATGTCCTGCTACAGCAAATTCTGGCCTATTGTTTCACCTGAAGAATGCAGGAAAGGTAGAAGTGGAACAAACCGTTCTGAACAGAAATAAGTTAAATTACTTGACAAGTATAGTCAGATTCTTTTTAAAATATCAAAAAAAACTTCAAATTCCCTATGTAAACAATAATAGGCATCCTCTGAATTTGAGGGAGAGATAGAGTCAGACAGACACAGATACAACCACACTATAGTGCACCCCTATTGTCTCATATTTCTAACCTCCCAAATTCTCTCTGGTTCCAGCTTTCCCTTTGAGTGCTCCTACACAACCGAGTACTCCAAGCATCAACATCCCCTCCATCACATTGCCATCACAGTCCAACCAGCCCAAGGTCCTTCCAGGCCCCAATTCTGTTGTGCTCCCAGGCCATCATCCATGACCAGTTAATAACCTAACAGTAAGGGAACGTTTATCTAACAGTGATCATGATATGATAGAATTCAATGTTAGGTTTGAAAAGGAGAAAGTTAACGCAGTTACTAACATTCTAGATTTTGGTATAGCTAACTTTAACGGGATGAGACAGAGACTGGCGACAGCAAATTGGTCAAAATTGTTATCGGGTAAAACTACAGATGAACTGTGGCAGGTGTTCAAAAAAGAATTTAGCTTAATACAGGGCCAGTAAGGGGCAAGAGCTCTACTTACCAAATAAAACAGCCATGGTTGACAAAAGAGGTGAGAGATAACATAAAACTAATAGGAAAGAGCATACAAAAGTGAAAAGAATAGTGCAGATCTGGGACTGGGAGAGATATAAAGAACAGCATAGGAAGATAAAAAAAGCTAGAGCTGCAAAAAGGGAATACAAAATGTTTTTACTTATTAGAGAAAAAAGTGGTCAAGGGTAATGTGGGCCCTTTAAAAACAGATGTGGAAAATATTGCAAATGAAAATAAGAAAAGGCAAACTTGTTGAATAATTACTTTGTGTCAATCTTCACAGTAGAGGGAAAGGATAATATACCTGACATTCCAGGGAAACTAATGATGAATCAAGGACTGGGACTCACTAAAAAGTTAACATAAGCAAGAAAACAGTTTTAGAAAAAATAATGGCACTAAAGACCAACAAATCCCAAGATCTGATGGTTTCTACCCCAGGATTTTAAAGGAAGCAGGTGAGGAAATTGCAGATGCTTTAGCCATAATCAGGAGGCACAAGTCAGGAGTGTGATGGAATATTCTCCACTTGCCTGGATGAGTGCAGCTCCAACAACACTCAAGAAGCTCGACACCATCCAGGACAAGGCAGCCCGCTTGATTGGCGCCCCATCTACCACCCTAAACATTTACTCCCTCCACCACCGGTGCACTGTGAACCATCTACAGGATGCACTGCAGCAACTCGCCACGGCTTCTTCGACAGCGCCTCCCAAACTCGCAACCTCTACCACCTAGAAGGACAAGGGCAGCAAGCACATGGGAACACCACCACCTGCACGTTCCCCTCCAAGTCACACACCATCCAGACTTAGAAATATATCGCTGTTCCTTCATTGTCGCTGGGTCAAAATCCCAGAACTCCCTACTTAACAGCACTGTGGGAGAACCTTCACCACGCAGACTGGAGCAGTTCAAGGTGGCTCACCACCACCTTCTCAAGGGCAATTAGGGATGGGCAATAAATGCTGGCCTTGGCAGCGACGCCCACATCCCATGAACAAATAAAAAAATCTTCTAAAGCTCTTTCGATTCAGGAATTGTCCCTTTAGATTGGAAAATTGCAAATGTAATTCCATTATTTAAGGTGAGAGAGAGAAACCAGGAAATTATGGACCTGTCCGTCTAACATCTGTGGTGGGGAAATTATTGGAATCTATAATTAAGGTAAGATTAACTGAGTACTTAGAGAAATCTGAGCTCTTGAGACAACGTGGATTTTTAAAAGGTTAGATCTTCTCTAACAAACCTAATTGAATGTTTTGAAGTAACTAAAGTAGTAGACAGGGGAATGTCTACGAATGTAGTTTATATGGGCTTCCAGAAGGCATTCGATAAGATTCCACATAAGAGACTATTAGCTAAAATGAAAGCTCATGGAATTGAAGGCAAATTATTGACCTGGTTAGGAGATTGGTTAGGCGGTAGAAGAGAGTAGGGATAATGGGTATGTACTCGAATTGGAAGGAAGTGACTAGTGATGTCCCACAAGGATCTCTGCCAAGGCCTCAACTATTCACTATATTAATGACTTAGAAACACAAGCCATATATCCAAGTTTGCCGCTGACAAAGATTGGTGGCATAGTAAGTAGTGTAGACAGGAGTATAAAATTACAAAGACATTGACAGTTTAAGTGAATGGACAAAACTGTGGAAGATTGATTTCAACACAGGTCATCCATTTTGGACCAAAAAAGGATCGATCCGAGTATCTTTTAAATGGTGAAATGCCAGGAACAGTGGAGGTCCGAAGAGATTTAGGGTCTACGTACACAGATCACTAAAATGTAGTGGTCAGATACAAAAAATAATCAAAAAGTCTAATGGAGTGTTAGCCTTTATAATCAGAGGGTTAGAATATAAAGGGGAGGAAGTTTTGCTACAGCTACACAAAGCCCTGGTTAGACTACATCTGAAGTACTGTGTACAGTTCTAGGCACCAGACGTCAAAAGGATATATTGGCCTTGGAAGGAGTGCAGCGCAGATTCACCAGAATGTTACCAGGGTTCCAAGGGTTAAATTATGAAGAGATTACATAAATTAGGCTTGTATTCCCTGGAATGTAGAAGGCCAAGGGGTGATTTGATTGAGGATTTTGAAAGGAATTGATAGGGTAGATAGAGAGAAACTTTTTCTGCTGGTGGGAGAGTCCAGGACAAGGGGACATAACCTTAAAATCAGAGCCAGGCCATTCAGAAGAGAAGTTAGGAAACACTTCTTTATGCAAAGGGTAGTAGAAGCGTGGAACACTCTCCCACAAAAAGCAGTAGATGCTAGCTGAAGTAATCATTTTAAATCTGAGATCGATAGATTTTTGCTAGCCAAGGGTATTAAGGGATATGGAGCAAGGATACGCATCGGCCACGATCTCACTGAACGGCAGAACAGTCTCGAATGGCTGAATGGCCTACTCTTGTTCCGATGTTCGTTCCAAGATCCAGCCCCTCTCCCACTCCCTCATATCCTGCAACCACTCAGGCTCATCGCCTTGCTTCTTCCTGGCCACAATTCGCTCCAGTGCCCCCTCAGCCCCAGCTTTCCTTTCAGTACTCCATGTTGCAGTACCTCTGTGCACATGCCACCTGGCTGCCTCCCATCTCCTTACATACCCTAGGTTTTAAAAAAGCTAAGAGATGGATGTTGAGTAAAGCAGTGATGGAACAAGTATGAAAGGCATACAGAGACCTAAGAGAGGAGATGCTGAAGATAAAGAGTGAGACAGAAGCAAGGGAAATAGAGCCATTATCTTGCGAAAAACATGCACAGAGATGGAGACAGAATTAAAATGAGGAAGAATTTCACTGAAATTCTGTAAATTTGTTAAATTAGGGAGACACTCCAGAGGACTGGAAGGCAGTCAATATAACTCAGTATTTAAAAGGCATAGCTAAAACTATAGACAAATACATTAAAGATCTGTTGTAGGGCAGTGTCTTCAAAGTAATTTTCAGAAATGAAGAGTAAGCACTTGAAAAAGCATAATTTATTAAAGGGCAGTCAGCACAGATCAAGAAAGGGAAGTTGGAGAATTCAAATGATGCTATTTACATCCTGAATGGAGGAAATGTCACTTATTACATACTTGGATTTTCAGAAAACATTTGAAAAAAGATTCTGCATTGGAAGTTAGTAGCTCAGATAAAGTATCACGGAATAGGAGATAGAATATCTTGCTGGATAGAAAATGGACTTTATAACGAGACATAAATGGGAACTTTTCAGGCCAGAAATGAGCAAATAGCCCAAGGTCCGGTCTCGAGACCCTTGTTACTTTTAACACGCAATTAATGGCTTGGATAAGAGGACTATTATTCACATTTCCTGCATTACGACAGTGACTACACTTGAAAAATACTTCATTGGCTGCTAAGCACTTTGGGAGGTCGTGAAAGGTGCAATATAAATACAAATCTTTTTTTCAAGCATAACTTGAAAGTCTACCATTGTAAGCAAGTTATCCATTAGGAGTCGATGGCAAAACTCACTATTTGAACTGCAACACTTCTATTGCCAGTTTTTCGCGACTGCCATCAGCTCATTCTGGATACGACAGAAAGGGCTCAAAATATATCTGCACCTAAGGCACGTGTACAGCAAGGGCAAAAATCTGCTTAATCCAGGAATGTCACAGCAATAAGAGGGAAGCCAGAAGCATAGTCCCACTGATTAGCAGTTAGGAAAGCATAAAAACAGCATTAGTCTACCCCACCAGATGAAATGTAAGTAACATTAAAAAGGAATGAAACAAAAAGACAGGAGCACCACCAAATCATAAGAACATAGGAACAGGAGGCGTCCATTCAGCCCCTCGAGCCTGTGCCATCATTCAATTAGATCGTGGCGGATCTATATCTTAACTCCATTAACCAGCCTTGGTTCCGTAACCTTTAATACACTTGCCTAACAAAAGTCTATCAATCTCAGTTTCAAAATTTTCAATTGATCCCCAGCCTCATCAGCTTTGAGGAAAGAGCGTTCCAGATTTCCACTACCCTTTGTGTGGAGAAGTACTTCTTGACATCACCCCTGGGCGGCCTAGCTCTAATTTCAAGGTTATGCCCTCTTGTTCTGGAGAGTTTGAATGCTGAGCTTAAATGTTAGCACGAGGGTCACAGCATAAATAAAACTACATTCTAATCCCTGATTCTTCTTTTCCGTCCCCCAGCCACCACTATCTTTTTGGTCTTACCATTTTTGGTTGCAAAATTCTGAACTTGCTTAAGTGTGTTCAGATCCGTCTCTGGACATTTAGCCACACACAGCGCTATGGAATCAATTTTCCAATTAATCATATCCACGTTACAGGGATCCAAGAAAAAGACATATCTGAGGGGGGAGAGAAAATACACCAAATATTAAAGTACCAAAAAGCACATTTTCAACTTTTTTTCCCCTGTTTAATTCTTTTTACCATCAATTAAAACTGGATACTGGAAGAAAACAAATGTAAAGCAGCAGCAGAGTTCATTTGTGTACTATTACTTTAATATTTAACATATTGCAGGGTCTTTTACTTGCAACGACTGAAAATGATCTCCAACACTTAACACTATAAAAGCCCCACTGATTAGTCCATGAGCCAAAGACAAAGAAATGTTAAGCAAATCCATGGATACACACACTCACTCGAGCACACAGAATGTGGTACTGGGATAGATAGAGGAAAAATGAAAGGAAACTATTAAGAAACAATTCAGCCATCACACCTCTTCAAATGCAGGTGGAAAAGGTAAGCAAATTTCCTTCCTTTTCAGTATATGCCCCAAAACCACCTACATTAATACATAATGATGCAGCACTCAGTTTTGCATTTCCTATAACGGTTCCAATGATATTAAACACATGGCTAAATCTTTCATTCCAACCTAAATTTACCTTTTTACAATAAATCGACCTATTTTTCAAAGACCAATAGGCTGTGGCATTGGGTCCCAAGGAGCCCAGCATCACAGAAATACATCAATGCCTCACTTTACACAGAGGCCATCACTAAAATTCATATTTGTACCTAGTCCTACTCTCCAATCAAAGTGGACACACTATTTCCTGGCTTCTTGTTGTTGGGCCAAAAAGTGCGGGACTGTTGCAGCATCAGTTATGACATTACATAAACAAAAGCAAAAATCAAATTAAAAACAGCAAAATCAAGGAAACCAAGTGGTACCCAGGTTTTTGGAGCTGAGGAGGTGGAAGGTCCTCATGTGGGAGCAGAGATGCCGCCACCAGGGCAGAACTTAAAAACCCGTGATTTTTTTTCCACCAAGATAATCTGTTTTACAGTATTTAAAAGTCAATTTTAAAAAGAAATAAGGGCTCATGTAGCTTCAACATAACATACAGATAACAGCATCTCTGCTATTAAAATCTGAAAATGAAGTATTCTGTATTTCCCATGGCCAGACTACAAATTATTATTTCATGTAACTTGATACATCCCAGATTCCTAATAAAATCTGATGTTTAGAAAGCATGGGATCCAGCATGCTCCATAAGGGAACATAGTGCACATCATTCTAGAATACTGATAATACACTTACTTCTTATCTGTGTGATCAAGACCAGACAAGTCACTTTGTTCCATTTTGGTGTTCCTTTGGCCGCAAATGTTTCCATAACTATCATAGCCAAATACTAGCCTCTGTGCTGCTCCAGTAGCTATTGCAAAGCCACAAATGACAGCCTACAACAGAAAATTTCATGAGCTCAGTATCATACCCTAATCATAACGTCGTAATTTAGACTGGATTATGTAAAGAGAATTTTATAGCAAGTTTCAGCAGTTACAGAAAATGGATGGAAAAATAGATTTTAACATCAGCATCACCCAATGTGTGTCCTATTTGAGCAGTTGATGGCAAGTTTCTGAATTTCTGCATATGAATACACTTACAAACCTCAAGAGCCATGCTGGGGTGGATTTTAAAATTGAAGTTCACAGCTGTCTGCCCTGAGCACACCAGTTTTTGGCTTCTTGAAATCTTTCATCACTATTTCATTCCTGTAAAATTCTTATGCTTCATTTAAACTGGTTAAGATAGAAACTGTGCTGTGTAGATTACCAGAAAAGTCCCAGGTTCAATGCCTGAGCTGAATTAGCTGATATCTGCTGGGATGACGATGAGGGCACTATATGTGATCTCTGGATTAGGGGTGGGGGGGAGAAGAAAGGCACAGTCGTGGTCCCCCCCTCCCAATGGCTACCCAGAAAACACTATTGGAAAATATGTATTTGTGGACAGTAGGAGGAGAGGATCAGGTTAAGTTGATGATCTCTCTCCTCCGACCCATGGATAAATAGTCTGCAGACATGTGTCTGGGTTTAAAATGAAAATACCATTTAAGACACACTGGAGAATTTCAGGCACCTGTGGAACTATTCCCCAACATGTCCTATTCTTAAGGTGGATGCACATGAGAAAACTGTGGTGGTGGCCGGGGGGGGCGGTGAGCAGGGGAAATAGAACAAAAAAAAACAAGACCTTAGGGAGCCTGAGAAATTGCAACACTTTCAGCTATGTACCAAGTGAAGGAATTGGGAAACACATACACTAACCAACACATGGGAATAAGGGTGGCGATGCACACAATTAAATCATGAGCAAACATGCACTAACCCCCAAGCTAGTTATAATGATCGCATGGAGTTTCCAGTCTATTCAGTTGGGTGAAAGGCTGCAGAAACTTCGACAAACAGATTTACATAATTTCTCTCAGATAAGGAGGCAGAATTAATGCATGGTTAGTTTAGCACTCTCTAATCAAGTCTCTACAAGTGGGTCACCATGTTCCTTTCTGCTTTATTCTACTTCTGAAGGCAGTATGACACGTGGTTACGTATCTGACTTACAGCACAGAAGGCGGCCATTCGGACCATCGTGCTTGTCCAACTCTTTGAAAGAGCTATCTAATTAGTTCCACTCCCCTGCTCTTTCCCCACAGCCTTACAATTTTTTTCTTTTCACGTATATATCCGATTCCCCTTTGAAAAGTACTATTGAATCTACTTCCACTATCCTTTCAGGTAGTGCATTCCAGATCATAACAACTCGCTGCGAAGAGAGAATTCTCCTCATCTCCCCCCGGTTCTTTTGCCAATTATCTTATGTCTGTGTCCTCTAGTTATCGCCCCTCCAGCCAGTAGAAACAGTTTCTGTCTTTCTACTCTATCAAAACCTCTCAATTGTGAACATCTTTATTAAATCTCCCCTTAGCCTTCTCTGCTCTAAGGAGAACCTTCCCTAATCTCTCATCCCTGTTATCATTCTAGTAAATCTCCTCTGCATCCTCTCCAGGTACTTGACACCCTTCCTAAAGTGTGATGCCCAGAATTGGACACAATACTCCAGCTGAGGCCTAAGCCAGTTTATAAAGGTTTCGTGGAGATGACACAAAACTCAGAAATGCAGTAAACAATGTGGAGGATAGTAACAGACTTCAGGAGGACATAGACAGACTGGTGAAATGGGCAGACACATAGCAGATGCAATTTAACACAGAAGTGTGAACTGATACGTTTTGGTAGGAAGAATGAGGAGCGGCAATATAAACTAAATGGTACAATTTTAAAGCGGGTGCAGATACACAAATCTTTGAAAGTGGCAGGACAAGTTGAGACAGCTTTTCAAAAAGCATATGGGATCCTGGGCTTTAACAGAGGCATAGAGTACAAAAGCAAGAAAGTTATGCTAAAGCTTTCTATAACCCTGGTTAGGACTCAGCTGGAGTATCGTGTTCAATTCGGGGCACCACACTTTAGGAAAGATTGGAGAGGGTGCAGAAGAGATTTACTAGAATGGTACCAGGGATGAGGGACTTCAGTTATGTGGAGAGACTGGCGAAGCTGGGGTCGTTCTCCTTAGAGCAGAAACGTTAAGGGGAGATTTAATAAAGGTGTCCAAAATCATGAACAATTTTAATAGAGTAAATAAGCAAAAACTGTTTCCAGTGGCAGAAGGGTTGGTAACCAGAGGTCACAGCTGAAAGGTGATTGGCAAAAGAGCCAGAGGCGACATGAGGAAACTTTTTTTTAAAAAAACGCAGCGAGTTGTTATGATCTAGAATGCACAGCCTGAAAGGGTGGTGGAAGCAGATTCAACAGTAACTTTCAAAAGAGAATTAGATAAATACTTGAAGGGAAATGGGGCTAATGGGATAGCTCTTTCGAAGAGCCGGCACAGGCACGATGGGCCAAATGGCCTCCTCCTGTGCTGTACCTACTACGATACCATAATTTCCTTGCTGTTGTACTCTATGCCTCTATTTATAAAGCCCGGGATCCTGTATGCTTTAACAGCCTGATCAACTTGTCCTGCCACTTTAAAAGACTATGAGAAGCATTATACATCTTTCGATACAATACTGCTAACCTTGTTAGGAAAACCATTATATAGGCTTTTCCTTTGAACAAGGCTTTCTCTTCTTTGTATATTAGTTTCAACAAGCTTTTGGTAAACCATGTGTAGATGATGCACTCGTGTCTCATTCTTTCTCATGTGCATAAGATGGGTTAAGGGAGGGTAGGAAGAGTTGTAAGAATACAGGGTGCTTTGGAGCAAACATGGTGTCCTTGATAAGTCTGAGATAACTAATCATAAGGGAGACAATAATGTCCTGTATTCTGTTATCTGGAATGTCCAGGGAGTGAAACAGATGGGTGATAGCACTGGATAAAGAAAGCTATTGATGGGATGCCCCATGTTTGTACACAGTCCTGTAGAACTGTACATTAATAAACTGAAGTAAATTGTATTTGTTAGAACGTTCTCGGAGCGAGGCTGGACAGCTCAACTGTAAATTCAAGGACCTTCGAGAAGTACACCGCAAAGCCTTGTATGATAAGACATTGGTATACAACTTGGCAAAACTCATTAGTATGTTTAATTGTATTCTTGTTATTTTAACATCTTTACTACTTATTATAACTTATTAATAAAGCTATTATACTTTGGAACAAAAACAACTCCTAGCCTTTTTGATTAAAGACCGAACCATTTAACAGATCACTTACAACACCCATGAGACTGCTGCAATGCATCCATGCTAAATGTATTCTCGGGTTTTCTTGCAGCTTCAGATTGTTGATTATAGGGGTGGGGAAAAATGCGAAGAGAGCAGATTCTTTCACTTGAATTGGGATCAAGTAACTACTACAATCAGGTCCTATCTGTGGCTGTTAGCAGGTTCTCAATTTCAACGATGTACCGAGCATCTTCTGTAAATTGGTCTCTGAATTCATCTCTTAGTTCTTTTTAAAATGGCAGAGTCAGGAACAAGGAAGATATTAGTGGGTCCCACCTTGGGTTGTGACAAAACTGAAATCAATCTGGCAAATGAGATGGAGGCAGTAATTCAGTGTGGCTATTCTGCAGGTGTTCCTTCACTGCCTGTGCTTTGTTCTTGAAACTACATTCAACTGTAACTCATCGGTTATCCTCTCTGTAGTTGAAGACATCAGTCTTTAAAGAATGGTGGAACTCTAGCCTTAAAAACGGGTGGCAAACTAATGGACATGAGGACATAAAAAAATTGCACAACTGCGGATTAGTACATATTGAAGTAGTAATTTTGATAAAACTAATCCCTTCAACAAAAATGAATCTGAACTTACCATGCCAATGCAGAATAGAATAAATATCAGCAGCCACAGGACGTCTGTGCAGCTGCGTTGCTCAAGTGGCTTCCATTGTCGAGCAGAGTCCTAAAGCCAAAAAAATAAATGTGCTAAATGATACCGTTCTCTTGATACACAATGGCACAATAAAACCAATTGCCCAAGTTCAACAATGCTGCATTTATTCCAATTGCAGAAGCCACTTAAATAATGTTTTTTCTCTGGTATACAGCAGTTGTCAGGCTCAGCACTACAATTTACTGCATGATTTCCCCCCTCCCCACCCATGATCCTTCACTCAAGGAGATATGATTTTGAAAAATAAATGCAGGTCAAACAGGATACATCTGGGGCAAAGCATCCACACCAAACTATAATTAATTACGATTCTGCTCTACCACAAACAGCTTAAAGGTCGACCAGTTTGTAAAATACAGCAAATAGGTTGTAACAAATAGAACTAGAGGAGTTTTAAATAGCCCATCACATCTTGTAGAAAATGTCTCAAAGTGCTTCATATATAAGGGACATTTCTGTGATCGGGCATTCCAGGAGGGGGGAGCCCCACTGGCAGATCCACAGTCTGTTATTTTCCGTTCACTAATTCCCAATTTCCTGACCTGTGTTCCCTGAAAGCCCCAATTCCTATAGAGCACCAGACTGCAATGTCGTCCAAAGTATCAGAGGAATCCAAAACTAGGGGGTCATAAATATAAGAGAGTCACTAATAAATCCAATAAGGAATTCAGGAGAAACTTCTTTACTCAGAGTGGTTAGGATGTGGAACTTGCTAGAGAAGGGCAAACCACCTATAAACCCATTGCCCTTCCTACAGCCCCCTAAGGTTACCAATGGATTTCAGGGATTATCAGAAGTAATGGAGCTATATGGTGAGAGCACTTTAACCATTTTCCCCCACTTTGAAACTTCACTCAGGTCATTGATGGTCCACAGCTTAGCTACCATCTTGAATCAAGCCAATAGCTGACAGCAAATTGAAGATTCTGTAGCAAGTCACTTTACACATATTAATTACAAGAAAAGTACTCTAACTGGAGGTGGAAATAAAGTTATGGGCCAGATTTTGCTGACAGAATAACAGCGTCCGAACAACGCTCGCCATTACTAATGCGGAAATCGACCAGCAACTTGTAGCGAGGGAGAGATATCCAGTGAATTGCGAATCGTCAAAAGTTGCTGGACGATTTGCACCGCTGCACCATTAGCTTTGCGAAAACGACATC
This sequence comes from Heptranchias perlo, assembly GCF_035084215.1. Taxonomy (NCBI): domain Eukaryota; kingdom Metazoa; phylum Chordata; class Chondrichthyes; order Hexanchiformes; family Hexanchidae; genus Heptranchias; species Heptranchias perlo. The sequence continues at coordinate 123,554,140 of NC_090328.1, read as the reverse complement.
TCATAGAATCATAGAAAATTACGGCACAGAAGACGACCATTCGGCCCATCACGTCCATGCCGGCCAAAAAAAAAAGAGTATCCAGCTTAATCCCACTTCCCAGCACTTGGCATGTAGCCCAGTTACGGCACTTCAAGTGCTCATCCAAGTACCTTTTGAATGAGTTGAGGGTTGCTGCCTCTACCACCCTTTCAGGCTGAGAGTCCCAGACCCCCCCCAACCTTGGTGAAAAAATTTCTCCTCAGCTCCCCTCTAATCCTTCTACCAATTAGTTAAAATCTATGCCCCTGGTCACTGACCCATCTGCTAAGGGAAATAGGTCCTCCTTGTCCACTCTATTTAGTCCCGACATAATTTTATATATCTCAATTAAATCTCCCCTCGGCCTCTTTTGTTCCAAGGAAAACAACCCCAGCCTATCCAATCTTTTCTCGTAGCTAAAATTCTCCAGCCCTGGTAACATCCTCGTAAATCGCCTCTGTACCCTCTCTAGTGCAATTACATCTTTCCTGTAATGTGGTGACCAGAACCACAAGCAGTACTCAAGCTGTGGCCTAATCAATGTTTTATACAGTTCTAGCATAACCTCACTCCTCTTATATTCCATGCCTCGGCTAATAAAGGAAAGTATCCCATGTGCCTTTTTAACCGCCTTATCTATTTGTCCTGCTACATTCAGGGATCTGTGGACATGCACTCCAAGGTCCCTTTGTTCCTCTACGCCGCTCAGTATCCTCTCATTTATTGTGTACTCCCTTGCCTTGTTTGCCCTCCCCAAATGCATTACCTCACACTTCACCTGAGGGAGTGTAGTATGTACCCAATAGGAACACACAGTCCTGAGGGATTGTCGTGTGTACCTGATTGGAACAGACAGTCGTGAGGGAGTGTCGTGTGTACCTGATTGGAACAGACAGTCGTGAGGGAGTGTAGCGTGTATAAGATAGGAACACAGTCCTGAGGGAGTGTAGCATGTTTCAGGTAAGAACACAGTTGTGAGGGAGTGTAGTGTGTATCAGATATCAGCATATAGTCCTGGAGTAGCATTGATGAAATATAAAATATCTATGGGTAATCACAAAGCAACTACCTTGCTTAATGTTGTGTGTGTCAGCCTTGGCTCAGTGGTCACACTTTCGGCTCCAAGTCAGAAAGCTGTGGGTTCGAGTCCCACTCCAGAGACTTGAGTACAAAATCTAGGCTGACATTCCAGCACAGAACTGAGGCAGTGCTGAACTGTCGGAGGTGCCGTCTTTCGGATGAGACATTAAACCGAGGCCCCGTCTGGTGGATGTAAACGATCCCAGGGTATTATTTCGAAGAACAGCAGGAGAGTTCTCCCCGGTGCCATGGTCAATATTTATCCCTCAACCAACTACATTTAAAAAGTACTTGGATATGCACTTGAAGTGCCATAACCTACAAGGCTACGGACCAGGTGCTGGAAAGTGGGGTTAGGCTGGGTGGCTGATTTTCGGCTGGTGTGGACACGATGGACTGAATGGCCTCCTTCTATGCCGTAAATTTTCTATGATTCTATATTAGAGTTAAACTTTTTAAACAAGTACAGAGTCAGCGAAAGGGGTGGGGGAAGGCAGGGGAGGAGGGAGGGAAGGAAAGAACAAAAGAGAAGGTCTCTGATAAGGTAGAGGGCAAGAGTGATTAAATGACAAAAGGGATGATGGTGCAAGGTAAGGAGGGTGGTAATGGGACAGCTTAAGAAACAAAAGATTGGTCAGGAGTAGCTGTAAATGGCAACAGCAGAACCATTACCAGCACTTGCTGTCCGAAAAAATGGGAGCAGTGGTTATGAACTGAAGTTATTGAAATCAATGTTGAGTCCGGAAGGTTGTAAAATGCCTAAACGCAAGATGAGGTGCTGTTCCTCGAGCTTACATTGAGCTTCATTGGAACAGTGTAAGAGGCTGAGGACAGAGAGGTTAGAATGGAAGTGGGACGGGGAATTAAAATGGCAAGCGAACGGCGGGTCAGGGTCACTCTTGCGGACAGAGCGGAGGTGTTCAGCAAAGCAATCGCCCAATCTGAGTTTAGTCTCCCAATGTAGAGGAGACTGCATTGTGAGCAGCGAATACAGTATACTAAATTGAAAGTAGAAGTTAACCGCTGTTTCACCTGGAAGGAATGTTTGGAGCCCTGGACAGTGGGAAGGGAGGGGGTGAAGGGGCAGGTGTTGCATCTCCTGCGTTTGCACGGGAAGGCACCATGTGGAGGAGAGTGGGTGTTGGAAGAGTGGGCTTGGGTGTCATGGAGGGAGCAGTCCCTTCGGAATGCTGGGAGGGGAGGGGAAAGTGTGTTTAGTAGTAGGATCACGCTGGAGATGGTGGAAATGGCGGAGGATGATACATTGAATGTGGAAGCTGGTGGGGTGGAAGGTGAGGACAAGTGAGACCCTATCATGGTTCTGGGAGGGGAGGGACGGGGCAAGAGCAGAATTGCAAGAAATAGGATGGACACTGTCGAGGGCCCTGTCAACTACAGTGGACTGGAATCCTCGGTTGAGGAAAAAGGAAGACATATCGGAAGATGGCATTGTCAGAATGGTGCAACTGAGACGGAGAAACTGGGAGTAGGGAATAGAGTCCTTATTCTGAGTTCCCTTGACATAGGAAGAGGAGTCGGCCGTGCAGCACCTCGAGCCTGTTCCACCATTCAATTAGATCACAGCTAATCTGTATCTCAACTCCATTTACCCACCTTTGCTCCATATGAATGCCCTTACCTAACAAAATTCGATCTGTCTCAGGTTTTGAATTTTTCAATTGACCTAGCCACAACAGCTTTTTGGGGGAAGCGTACTCCAGATTTCCACTACTCTGAAGAAATGGTTCCTGACAGCACCCCTGAAAGGCCTAGCTCTAATTTTAAGGTTATGCTCCCTAGTTCTGGGCTCCACCAAAGGAAATAGTTTCTCTCCATCTACCCTATCAAATCCTTTAATCATCTTAAACACATCAATTAGTTAACCCCTTAATCTTCTATATTCAAGGGAACATAAGCCTAGTCGATGCAACCAGGCCTCATAATTTAACCCTTTTGACCCTGGTATCATTCTGGTGAATCTGCGCTGCACCCCTTGCAAGGCTAATATATCCTTCCTGAGGTGCGATGCCCAGAACTGAATGCAGTACTCAAGATATGGTCTAACCAGAGCTTTATACAACTGTAGCAAATCTTCCACCCCTCGGGATAAAGGCCAATATTCCATTAGCCATTTTAATTTTCTTTTGCACCTGTCCACTAGCTTTGTGATTTCATTACGTGGACCCCTAAATCCCCCTGCTCCTCCACAGTTCATAGCTTCTCACCATTTAGAACATACTCTAATCTATCTTTCTTGGGTCCAAAGTGGATGACATCACACTTCCCCAAATTGAACTCCACCTACCACAGTTTTGCCCACTCGCTTAATCTACCAACGTCCCTTTTCAACTTTCTGCTCCCATCTACAATACTTACTGTGCCACCTAACTTAGTGATAATGGGTTTTATTACATATGTATACCTTTCTTGAAACACACCTACCTGTACAGTTTCTTTATCTAAACTATCACTCATCTTGACGCAGATATCACATTATTGGTTTCGACACAAACCCGTGGGAACTAAGGGTGCCAAGTTCTTATCAGTGTTGCTGAACCCTGTATTTCTCAATGTCTCTTTGAATTCATCTCTTTTCTTCTGTACTTTCCATTTCCTTTAAACATTAATTGTGTTTGTTTATTTTACATATGCTTTGTTAGCTCAATTAGGTTCTTTTCATTATTTGTTTTAAGTTCTTTTTACGTGGCATTCAATCATGGAATGAAACATATTTTCCTCCTTCCTACCTTCTTACTAACTTTAACGCTTCCACACTGATTCACAGGAAGTGTTAAGTTGGATGTTTCTCTTCCTGCAGTCTAATACTTCAGATCTTGTCCTAATACCTGATCATCCAGTACATACTTGTGTAGCTGATCAGTCCACTATCCTTGGGAATCCAGCCAGCTCCAAAATACCTTCCTTAATTATCTATCTCTTTTGGCACCAGTGCATCTGTTCCTTGCTCTCTTGTAATAGCATCCTTTTGTTCTAATATACTGTACCATGATTTGGATGTTACATTGTCATGTTATCAGAAAAGACAGAGAATTAGCATTACTACATTATTGCACCTAACTGCTACTGAACTTTCCCAGACCCACAGAATCTCTGTTGTCATGGTGAACTTCTCAGTCTCCTTTATTTTTATTTTATTTCCCAACACTATATGCTTCTTTTTACAGCTTTAAAGACTTGACCTCCAAATGTATATCTGAACCCCAAGACTCTCTGCTCTCAATTCTTTTTAAAGTTTTCCTATATATAGTGTATAGAGAATTGAAGGAAAGTAGAAAGCAGAAACAGGCTGTTTGGGCCAGTTTCTGTTGGTGTTTATCCTTTTACTGCAGAGCCTAAATCTGCACAAAGTTCTCCAACAGTGGTCTTACTAAGGTTTTATATAGATTCACCATTACATCTTGATTCTTATACTCTATTCCATAACCTTTATCATTGGCCTTAACCACAGGAGGTGCTGCTTTTAATGTCTTGGGACATTTTACTACGTTAAAGGCGCTATATAAACACAAGTTGTTGTGAACCTGAACCTCCAAATCCATCTGCTCTTTTACATCACCCAACTTTCATTTTTTTTTAAAAACCAATACGTACCACCTCATGTTTACCAACATTAAATTCCATCTGTTACTTTTTTGCCCATTCTATCACCTTATCAATTTCCCCCTGCAATTAACTTCCTTGGTCTTCAGAATTAATTATGCATCCTATTTTAGTATCATCTGAAAACCATTCCCTCCAGCCCCATATCCAAATCATTGACATACATAGTGAAGTAGTCCCAGAACAAATCCTGTGAGGAGACTACTACCCATTTCTATCCACTCTGATCAATTACCCTTAACTCTTACTCTATTTTCTCCCTTCCAATCCAATTTTTAATCCAAATCTACCACCCTCCCCTATTTCCATACCCTTTAATCTCCAATAGTGTGATGCGTGATACCTTGTCAAAGGCTTTCTGAAAGTCCACATACATCACATCCACCACATTTCCCCCACCCACCATAACTGTCACCTCCGCAAAGAATTCTCAGGTTCATCAAGCACTAGTTTCCTTTCTGAAATTCACGTTGGCTGCTACTTAGTTTTTACGTCTAGATATTTAGTAATTTCATGTTTAATTAAAATTCCAAAATTTTCCCTATAGCAAATGTTAAACTAACTGACCTACAATTACCCAGGTTAGCTCTGAAAATAGGTGTAAACAATTTTACAACACCAAGTTATAGTCCAGCAATTTTATTTTAATTCATGACTACCATCGACACCACAAACTGCCGGCTCACAGTGGAAAGGATATCCAAGAAACTCCACATCCTGAAAATAGGTGTTATATTGGTCACTCTCCAGTCCCCCAGCACAAATCCACTCAGTTGAACCGTGAAATATAATTTCTAGTGTTATGGCTATGGTTATTCCTTCTCCATTTACTTCGGGATCCTCGGATGCATCTCAAACGGTCCCAGTACTTTGCCCTTCTTAAGCTTAACTAACTTGTCTAATACTTTAATTTATTATTTTGCTTTTAGCCCGCAGTAATTTAGCAAAAATTCTCTCTCGACGAAATTCTCAAATTTCTCCAGATTACACAGAAGTACAGACTTATCAGTAGTGACTTATGTTACATTCTTAAAGCAAAAACCAACTCTGCCATTTTAAGCAAATACACATCTTGAAGTTTCTCATTTATATTGCATGTTGAATAGAGCACTGAGTGCAGTTGTGGGCTCCAACAGTAAACTACGAAAGTTTTAATATTGAAACTGAAAATCTTTTCTGTAACCCATGCTGCCAAAACACCTATAATTCAGTACATGAGCCGTAACAAACAGGCCAGACAATTTTCATGTTTTTTTAAATACTGAGAGGAATTTGAAGTTACTGTTCTTATCTAAATTGATGACATTAAGCTCCAGAGTGTGGACTCAATGTTAACAACAGGATGTATTAGGAAAAGACAAAGGGTACAATTTATACATTAGTGGAATGATCAGTTAACACATTGTTAACTTGAGCCCCAGTTAGCACACAGTTCACACCACATTTAGCTGATGATCAGAACTACCAGTAGATTTGAAATCCAACTCATTGCTGAATAGAATATTAGTTATCACTGTAAACCATTTCAATTATAATAATATCTGCAATGAGTGTGGTCTTAGGCCACTTTTACACAGGGCCACAAATACTGCAGGCAGCATATCACCAGACACCACATTGCCCTCCCCAAAACACAGCAATGAAACACTTGAATAAAGTCAGCCATTTTAATGCATCAGAATCCTTCAAAATCCTGGGATGGCAGGACTGACATATGAGGAGAGATTGGGTCGACTAGGCCTATATTCACTAGAGTTTAGAAGAACGAGAGGTGAGCTCATCGAAACACAAAATTATAACATGACTAGACAGACGAGATGCAGGGAGGATGTTCCCGATGGCTGGGGAGTCCAGAACCAGGGGTCACAGTCTCAGGATATGGGATATGCCATTTAGAACCAAGATGAGGAGAAATTTCTTCACTCAGAGGGTGGTGAACCTGTGGAATTCTCTACCACAGAAGGCAGTGGAGGCCAAGTCATTAGATGTATTCAAGAAGGAGATAGATATATTTCTTAATGCAAAAGGGATCAAGGGATATGGGGAAAAAGCGGGAACAGGGTACCGAGTTAGACGATCAGCCGAGTTCATTTTGAAAGGCGGAGCAGGCCCGAAGGGCCGAATTTCCTACTCTTGTTCCTATTTTCTATGTTTCTATGTTTAAAAACTTGCATTTATATAATGTGTTACGCAATCAGGTCCACCAAAATTTGGCACCCTTTGGGCATGATGAAGATTGTATGATGTTGGTGTGATGTATGGTACATATGGAGAAAAAGGGGGTTGAGGAACCACAGGTAGTGCCCATGTGGAAACTAGCAACATAAGGCAAAAGCAGAAAGCAAAAGAGGAGTCATATAAAGTTGCCAGAAAAAGTAGCAAGCCTGAGGATTGGAAGCAGTTTAGAATTCAGCAAAAAAGGATCAAGAGATTGATTATGAGGGGGAGTATGAGAGTAAACTTGCAAGGAACATAAAAGTGGACTGTAAAAGCTTCTACAAGTACGTAAAAAGAAAAAGATTAGTGAAGACAAATGTAGGTCCCTTACAGTCAGAAACGGGAGAATTTATAATGGGGAACAAGGAAATGGCAGAGCAATTAAACAAATACTTTGGTTCTGCCTTCACAGAAGAGGATATAAATAACTTCCCAGAAATGCTAGGGAACCAAGGGACTAGTGAGAAGGAGGAATTAAAGGAGATTAGTATTAGTAAAAAAAGTGCCAGAGAAATTAATGGGGCTGAAAGCCGATAAATCCCCAGGGCCTGATAATCTACATCCCAGAGTACTAAAAGAGGTAGCCATGGAAATAGTGGATGCATTGGTTGTCATCTTCCAAAATTCTATAGATTGTGGAACACTTCCTGCAGATTGGAGGGTGGCAAATGTAACCCGACTATTTAAAAAAAGGAGGGAGAGAGAAAACAGGGAACTATAGACTGGTTAGCCTAACATCAGTAGTAGGGAAAATGCTAGTCTATTATAAAGGATGTGATGACAGGACACTTAGAAAATATCAACGGGATTAGACAAAGTCAATATGGATTTATGAAAGGGAAATCATGTTTGACAAACCTACTGGAGTTTTTTTTGAGGATGTAACTGGTAGAATAGACAAGGGAGAACCAGTGGATGTGGTTTATTTGGATTTTCAGAAAGCCTTTGATAAAGTCCCACATAAGAGGTTAGTGTGCAAAATTAAAGCACATGGAATTGGGGGTAATATACTGGCATGGATTGAAAATTGGTTGACAGGAAACAGAGTAGGAATAAATGGGTCTTTTTCAGGGTGGCAGGCAGTGACTAGTGGGGTACCACAGGGATCAGTGCTTAGGACACAGCTATTCACAATATATATCAATGATTTGGATGAGGGAACCAAATGTAATATTTCCAAGTTTGCTGACAACACAAAAATAGGTGGGATCGTCAGTTGTGAGGAGGATGCAAAGAGGCTTCAAGGCGATTTAGACAAGTTGAGTGAGTGGGCAAATATATGGCAGATGCAGTATAATGTGGATAAATGTGAAGTTATCCACTTTGGAAGGAAAAACAGAAAGGCAGAGTATTATTTAAATGGTGATAGATTGGGAAATGTTGATCTACAAAGGGACCTGGGTGTCCTTGTACACCAGTCACTGAAAGCAAACATGCAGGTGCAGCAAGCAGTTGGGAAGGCAAATGGTATGTTGGCCTTCATTGCAAGAGGATTTGAGTACAGGAGCAAGGATGTCTTACTTCAGTTATACAAGGCTTTGGTGAGACCACACCTGGAGTATTGTGTGCAGTTTTGGTCTTACCTAAGAAAGGGTATACTTGCCATAGAGGGAGTGCAGCGAAGGTTCACCAGACTGATTCCTGGGGTGGCAGGACTGTCGTATGAGGAGAGATTGAGTCGACTCGGCCTGTATTCACTAGAGTTTCGAAGAATGAGAGGGAATCTCATTGAAACGTACAAAATTCTGACAGGCTGGACAGACTGCAGGGAGGATGTTTCCCTTGGCTGGAGGATCCAGAACGAGGGGTCACAGCCTCAGGATACGGGGTAGGACATTTCATAGAATCAGAAGTTTACAACATGGAAACAGGCCCTTCAGCCCAACATGTCCATGTCGCCCAGTTTATACCACTAAGCTAGTCCCAATTGCCTGCACTTGGCCCATATCCCTCTATACCCATCTTACCCATGTAACTGTCCAAATGCTTTTTAAAAGACAAAATTGTACCCGCCTCTACTACTGCCTCTGGCAGCTCGTTCCAGACACTCACCACCCTTTGAGTGAAAAAATTGCCCCTCTGGACCCTTTTATATCTCTCCCCTCTCACCTTAAATCTATGTCCCCTCGTTATAGACTCCCCTATCTTTGGGAAAAGATTTTGACTATCTACCTTATCTATGCCCCTCATTATTTTATAGACTTCTATAAGATCACCCCTTAACCTCCTACTCTCCAGGGAAAAAAGTCCCAGTCTATCTAACCTCTCCCTATAAATCAAATCATCAAGTCCCAGTAGCATCCTAGTAAATCTTTTCTGCACTCTTTCTAGTTTAATAATATCCTTTCTATAATAGGGTGACCAGAACTGTACACAATATTCCAAGTGTGGCCTTACTAATGTCTTGTACAACTTCAACAAGACATCCCAACTCCTGTATTCAATGTTCTGACCAATGAAACCAAGCATGCCGAATGCCTTCTTCACCACCCTATCCACCTGTGACTCCACTTTCAAGGAGCTATGAACCTGTACTCCTAGATCTCTTTGTTCTATAACTCTCCCCAACGCCCTACCATTAACGGAGTAGGTCCTGGCCCGATTCGATCTACCAAAATGCATCACCTCACATTTATCTAAATTAAACTCCATCTGCCATTCATCGGCCCACTGGCCCAATTTATCAAGGTCCCGTTGCAATCCTAGATAACCTTCTTCACTGTCCACAATGCCACCAATCTTGGTGTCATCTGCAAACTTACTAACCATGCCTCCTAAATTCTCATCCAAATCATTAATATAAATAACAAATAACAGCAGACCCAGCACCAATCCCTGAGGCACACTGCTGGACACAGGCCTCCAGTTTGAAAAACAACCCTCTACAACCACCCTCTGTCTTCTGTCGTCAAGCCAATTGGCTACCTCACCTTGGATCCCATGAGATTTAACCTGATGTAAAAACCTATCATGCGGTACCTTGTCAAAGGCTTTGCTGAAGTCCATGTAGACCACGTCTACTGCACAGCCATCATCTATCTTCTTGGTTACCCCTTCAAAAAACTCAATCAAATTCGTGAGACATGATTTTCCTCTCACAAAACCATGCTGACTGTTCCTAATCAGTCCCTGCCTCTCCAAATGCCTGTAGATCCTGTCCCTCAGAATACCCTGTAACAACTTACCCACTACAGATGTCAGGCTCACCGGTCTGTAGTTCCCAGGCTTTTCCCTGCCGCCCTTCTTAAACAAAGGCACAACATTTGCTACCCTCCAATCTTCAGGCACCTCACCTGTAGCTGTCGATGATTCAAATATCTCTGCTAGGGGACCCGCAATTTCCTCCCTAACCTCCCATAACGTCCTGGGATACATTTAGGACTGAGATGAGAAATTTCTTCACTCAGAGGGTGGTGAACCTGTGGAATTCTCTACCACAGAAGGCTGTGGAGGCTAAGTCACTGAAGGGGCTAGATAGATTTCTAGACACAAAAGGCATCAAGGGGTATGGGGAGAGAGCGGGAATATGGTATTGAGATAGAGGATCAGCCATGATCATGTTGAATGGCAGAGCAGCTCGAAGGGTCGAATGGCCTACTCCTGCTCCTATTTTCTATGTTTCTATGTATAGGAAAGACGAACAAGACTGACTAATTGTAAAGTGGAAGATGAGAGAAGCTTGAGCTTTAGAGCTTGAAAGGCAGCAGTTAAGATGCAGGGGAGGGGGTGGAAGTACATAAAATGTTAAATTGCATAACTGGAGCTCCCATGGCTCTGCTTATTATGAGCAAGAACACACTTTTATAACAGAGGCCTTACGTTATATAATACACAATGCAACAGGACCAGTGGCTTATCCTGATTGAATACATTTGATGCATGGCATTCTGGGATTTTTAAAGGCTGTTTCAGCGATTGAATTACACAACTCTGTCCAATTTTCTCTGAATACTAAGTCAGTTGCCTTGATTATTATAAATCTGATCTCTTGTGCCATTGCTCCTGCAGAAAAATAAACAGCTCTTCCTGAAAATGTCTCATTCTTTCCTTCTCCCACATTCATTCATTCAGTCTTCCACTCTTTCCTTTCTTTAACTCTGATACTTTTCTCATTGTGCTGCATTTGTCTGACCAAATTTCTCACTGTGCAAGTCTCCCCAGCACTAATTCCTCCCTGTTCTCTCTCAATCTGGCTCTCATTTGTGTTCCTTTAATGAAATGTACTCAATTTTTACTTTTTTTTTTAGAAAAAGGTAAGAGAATAAGAAACACAGCAAGGTAATAGGAAACATTTATCAGGTTGTTGGCAAGTACCAGGATCATGCACGGAAAGGCTGCCCAGGAGGTGATGGAACACGTGCAATAGAAGAGCACAGAGAGGTAGGGGCCAACAGGAAACAAGAGGTGGTGGATCTAGAGTTGAACTGTGGTAGAGGGTTTGGGGGTAGGGGGAGGGAGAAAGAGGTGTGGAGGGATGGGTTGCAGTCTTGGGAGTACTCAGGGAATGGTGTCAGAGCACTCCATGGGGGACTGGGCCTTCGGGAACTGGAGAGGAAAGGAGCAGACAACATCACGGGACCACTCGACAGGTAGGGTGCAGGAGACTTGAGGTGTGGGGTCTGGGAGAACTCAAGTACTGAGGTTTGGGGCACGCGGGCATGGTCTGAGAACATCTGGTAGATGCATGAGGGAGTTACATAGAGTCTATAGCACAGAAACAGGCCACTCAGCCAACTATGCCAGCATTTATGCTCCACGAGAGCTTCCTCCCACCCCTCCTCATATAACCCTCATTGTGGTTTATTTAGCAAGATACTGGGGGAGTTTGTTGAGGGTGGGCTCTGGCATTTAGTAAATCTGCTGGGGGTGGGTCAAGTCCTATGGTTTAGCACCACTAGTGGAGCAAGGAGAATATTGGCTTGGCAGTGCTGGGGGGAGGTGGGGTAAGCCACCAGAACTGAGAAGGAAGCTACAATATCAAAGGAGAAAACAAATGGAAGCCATTTTGAAAGGGGCACAAGAGAGCAGCTGCTAGGGAGAAAATATAAGAAATCAGCTGCAAAATTTAAAATATTGCAAATGCACCACAGCAACCCAGCCAGGCCGCAAAGCACACATGAAAAATTGAAGCTCCAACCAAGAACTCTAAATCGTGCTTTAGTCTCCAAAACCAGCAGTGTTTCGAACTGGATAGCCAGGTGGTGAAGGATAGAATACTAGAGCCTGCTCTAGTTGCTTCCAAGCCTTTATTCACACTCAATAAGCTCTCATATATGGATACAAGACACCACCTGAATACAATTAACACTAACTGTATAACTCTATGACTCTATATGGGATTAGATTGGACTGGGCTCGATGGCCGGCGCGGACACGATGGGCCGAAGGGCCTCTATCCGTGCTGTATAACTCTATAATTGATATAAATCACGTGGATACAATTAACAAGGAGTCGGCCCTTCAGAGAAAGACATTTTCCAGGGATTTACAACACAGTATAAGCCAAAATAAAAATGAACAAAAATAAATATTTGAATCTGATTTTTTGTAATGAATTTCTTAGATTATAATTTTTTTTTTCTAGTCAGTGAAAATTCAAGATAGCAACTCAAACCAACTTCACAACACTTTCGGAGCAATGTGATTGGTCATGTCCTCTGCAACTTGCCAGTTTGCAATTGGCAGCTTTCAAAACAAATTTGAAATTCAGTTGCTGAGTTTTCAGCTGTTTAATCTTTCCTCATCCGATAGTTTTCCTAGTCATTTTCCTCACTGATTTGTGCAATTCCTCGCTCCTTAGTAGTGAAAAACAAATTTAAAGCTGGGTACGTATCAGGAAGAACGTTCTCATCCAAAGATTGATAAATCTCTGCAATAGACAGCAAGTACAGATAAACACATTGGGGCTGTTTAAAATGTTATGATGGGAGTGTTCACTTCCCTTCTATGGATCAAGTGGTATGTTCTTTTTGCTGACTTTACTTATGAATTACATGGACTAATTTTGATCACTTGGGGGTCCAGAGGAATTTCCCCAAATTGGTCTTTTTTAAAAATCTGTTTTTTTGCCTCTCCTAGATGATCACATGGTTTTGGGTGGGGTAGAGAATATATATATATATATATATATATAAAAATCGAGATACACAAAGGTATCACAATTGGGACAGGCCGGATGGACCAGAGCATCTTTTTCTGTCCGTCATCGTTTGTACGAATCTCATCAAGAATGCAACATTTCCGCTCCCTGGACACAAAGTTCAAATAACTTCAATACAATAAAGCTACACTCAGAATCTGCTTTGCGCATGGCAAGCCCTTACAAGTACTGTTTTAAAAGGGCACCATCTTATGAAAGAGTACCCAACAAGTTTACCTGTATATTAAAATTCCAAATGATTACACAGGGTTGCATCAAAACTCACCAGAGAGTGATGAAAATGCAACAAAAAAAAGTCACAACATTCCATTCCACAGCCTTTCCACACTTCTCCTTCCTCAAATATGAAGGCCAGACTTATTTAAAAATCAGTCTGAAATAAAAGATCACAAAGTGTAATACTGGTGCCTTTCCACATCAATGAATGGCACTGTCTCACTTTCTCAAATCTCAGGTCAATAATTACTGGCTCTGCATAACCATTGGCTGACTGCATCCATAAATGTTAGTACTGCTAATTATCTTCAAACACACTCCCATCATAACATTTTAAACAGCCCCAATGTGTTTATCTGTACTTGCTGTCTATTGCAGAGATTTATCAATCTTTGGTTAGGCCACAGCTGGAGTACTGTGTGCAGTTCTGGTCGCCACACTACAGGAAGGATGTGATCGCTTTGGAGAGGGTGCAGAGGAGATTCACCAGGGCTGGAGCGCTTCAGCTATGAAGAGAGACTGGGAAGATTGGGTTTGTTTTCCTTGGAGCAGAGGAGGCTGAGGGGGGACATGATTGAGGTGTACAAAATTATGAGGGGCACAGATAGGATGGATACTAAGGAGCTTTTTCCCTTCGTTGAGGGTTCTATAACAAGGGGACATAGATTCAAGGTAAAAGGCGGGAGGTTTAGAGGGGATTTGAGAAATAACTTTTTCACCCAGAGGGTGGTTGGAGTCTGGAACTCACTGCCTGAAAGGGTTGTGGAGGCAGGAACCCTCACAACATTCAAGAAGCATTTGGATGAGCACTTGAAATGCCATAGCATACAAGGCTACGGACCAAATGCTGGAATATGGGATTAGAGTGGACAGGGCTGATGGCCGGCGCGGACACGATGGGCCGAAGGGCCTCTATCCGTGCTGTATGACTCTATGACTCTAATTGCAAAAACATGATTTACATAAATTAACCTAGTGCTCTCATTCTTTCCAATAGCTCCTCTCCAATATAATGGCCTTTGTTCAACCACAGCTCACAAAAACACAATGAAATACTCCTTTGTTTCAGCATTGGACACTTTTCAAATCACTCCCCCACTTGCTGCTAGCAAATATTTAATTCTTTGTTCTGAGAGGTTTTCCATTTCTGAAGTGTAAAGTCAATTATTTGGCTAAATCAGAAAACATGTAGGGAATTACTTATATCTTTTGCCTAAAAAAATGATGGATTTTCCTCCAGTTTGCACAGGTTATAATTTTACTGGATTTAAATCAGTCTTTATCCAAGACATCACTTTCATTACCAACTAGTCACTCCACAAATGTAATCACCAACAGATGCCAAATTGCCAGTGAAAGCCATAAATAAGGAATCAAATCACTTCAGTTAATTATAATGTAGTGAGGCCAATTTTTCCCCTCTGCAATTAGCAATTAAAAGGTCCAAGAAAAAAAAACCTTAATAGAAGCAGGTGCCTCACACAAGTGCAAAATAAAACCATTTAAAAACATATACTTTGTTCATTATCAACCTAATCTTTAAGGAATAAATGCAGTTCATTGCACGGAATGCCAGGAGGGTTAAAAAAAATTCACAGTGAGATTAGAAAAACCAAACACAAAAAAAAATAAAGTTATTCAACAGACACAGAGAGAGCGAGAGACACAGACACACACAGCGAGAGAGACAGACACACACAGCGAGAGAGACAGACACACACAGCGAGAGAGACAGACACACACAGCGAGAGAGACAGACACACACAGCGAGAGAGACAGACACACACAGCGAGAGAGACAGACACACACAGCGAGAGAGACAGACACACACAGCGAGAGAGACAGACACACACAGCGAGAGAGACAGACACACACAGCGAGAGAGACAGACACACACAGCGAGAGAGACAGACACACACAGCGAGAGAGACAGACACACACAGCGAGAGAGACAGACACACACAGCGAGAGAGACAGACACACACAGCGAGAGAGACAGACACACACAGCGAGAGAGACAGACACACACAGCGAGAGAGACAGACACACACAGCGAGAGAGACAGACACACACAGCGAGAGAGACAGACACACACAGCGAGAGAGACAGACACACACAGCGAGAGAGACAGACACACACAGCGAGAGAGACAGACACACACAGCGAGAGAGACAGACACACACAGCGAGAGAGACAGACACACACAGCGAGAGAGACAGACACACACAGCGAGAGAGACAGACACACACAGCGAGAGAGACAGACACACACAGCGAGAGAGACAGACACACACAGCGAGAGAGACAGACACACACAGCGAGAGAGACAGACACACACAGCGAGAGAGACAGACACACACAGCGAGAGAGACAGACACACACAGCGAGAGAGACAGACACACACAGCGAGAGAGACAGACACACACAGCGAGAGAGACAGACACACACAGCGAGAGAGACAGACACACACAGCGAGAGAGACAGACACACACAGCGAGAGAGACAGACACACACAGCGAGAGAGACAGACACACACAGCGAGAGAGACAGACACACACAGCGAGAGAGACAGACACACACAGCGAGAGAGACAGACACACACAGCGAGAGAGACAGACACACACAGCGAGAGAGACAGACACACACAGCGAGAGAGACAGACACACACAGCGAGAGAGACAGACACACACAGCGAGAGAGACAGACACACACAGCGAGAGAGACAGACACACACAGCGAGAGAGACAGACACACACAGCGAGAGAGACAGACACACACAGCGAGAGAGACAGACACACACAGCGAGAGAGACAGACACACACAGACAGAGAGACAGACACACACAGACAGAGAGACAGACACACACAGACAGAGAGACAGACACACACAGACAGAGAGACAGACACACACAGACAGAGAGACAGACACACACAGACAGAGAGACAGACACACACAGACAGAGAGACAGACACACACAGACAGAGAGACAGACACACACAGACAGAGAGACAGACACACACAGACAGAGAGACAGACACACACAGACAGAGAGACAGACACACACAGACAGAGAGAGACACACAGACAGAGAGAGACACAC